>NW_028225183.1:4618363-5228420 GCF_052327205.1 Somniosus microcephalus | reverse complement strand
CGCGCATGCGCTGCCCGCCCGCCCGCAGCGGCCGTCCATCAGCCGCGCTATATGCGGGGGACCTCAGCAACGGCACCGGACCTCAGGCGCCAGGCAGGGGGAGGGGCCGCAGAGAGGGACAGAGGGGAGTGGGGGAGCGGGGGAGTGGGGGAGGGGAGGGGTGGGGGTGGAGAGGGAGACAGGGGAGGGGAGGGAGAGAGGGGAGGGGAGGGAGGGAGAGAGGGGAGGGGAGGGTGGGAGAGAGGGGAGGGAGGAGGGGAGGGGGGAGGGGTGGGGGGAGAGGGAGACAGGGGAGGGGAGGGAGGGGAGGGGAGGGAGAGAGGGGAGGGGTGGGAGGGAGAGAGGGGAGGGGAGGGAGGGAGAGAGGGAGGCAGGGATAGGACAGGGAGAGGACATGACAGGGAGAGAGGGGACACACAGGGGCAGGGAGACCAAACGCCCCAAAATTGCCCTCGCGCCCCAAAATTGCCCTCGCAACGCGGGGCTCCCCAGCTAGTATATATATATATGAAAGGATCCGCCTGTCTGTCTGTCTGTCTGTCTGTGTGTATGTCCGGGCTTCACTAAAATGTTATAGAGCGTACCTACACATCTGTTATATCAAAAGTAAGCTTATGATTAGTGGAGTTTCATAGGTGTATTTCCTTTTTAGTCAGATAAAGATTGTTCCGACAGTATACAAAAAACTTTCAAAAAACGGACAAAATACACTCATTAGCGGTTGACCAATCCTACGGGGGAATCTGCTCATTACGCTGATTGACGTGAAGGTTGACCAATCCTACGGGGGGAGCGCGCTGCGTCACGGGGGCCTTTTCATGGCGTGTGTGGGTGGTGCCTAATCCTTCAAACTGTCGTTAGTGCGGCAGCGGGAAAAGCAAGCTGCGGCCATTGATGTTTGTGATGGAGCAACTCTGCCTCTGTCTGACCATGGGCTCCAGTCCCACCCTTACCCTCCTCCTGCTCCTTCTCTCCGCTATCTCCCCTCTCTCCTGTCACCGTGGCCGCTTTTGGAGACTTCAACTCGGATAAACAAACCGACATCTTTCTCATCAGGTCAACTGAGTAGCCTGGGTAGGACTGATTCTTCTGTTTATTGTGCTAATCATGACAGGTGAGGAGAGGGTTTGCTGTTCATCTTGGGTGGCGGGCCGGAGCGGGAGCTCAGCTCGTCTGACTTGGGCCGGGCCTCAGGTGCTAGACCACCCACGGAGGCTACGAGGTGCTGGGCCACAGCGCGAGCTCAGCTTGGGTGACTCGGGCCGGGCCTCAGGCGTTACGCCACTCATGGAGGCTCCGGGATGGCGGGCCACAGTGCGAGCTCAGCTGGGGTGACTCTGGCCCGTCTTCAGGTGCTATGCCGTGAACGCCGTCTCTGAGTCATCAAGCCCCGGATTTGTGTCCAGCCCCTTCTCCGGGGTGACTTCCTCACTTCTCTATTTCCTTCCCTCACTCTCTCCTTCTCTCTCTCTCTCTCTCCTTCCGTCTCTCTCTATTTCTCTCTCCTTCCCTCTCTCTCTCTCTCTCCTTCCCTCTCTCTCTCTAAATCACTCTCCTTCACTCTCTCTCTCTCTCCTTCCCTCTCTGCCTCTCTCTCCTTCCCTCTCTCTTTGTGTCTCGCTCTCCTTCCCTTTCCCTCTCTCTCCTTCCCTCTCTCTCTCTCTCCTTCCCTCTCTCTCTCTCTCTCTCCTTCCCTCTCTCTCTCTCATTCTCCCTCTCTCTCTCACTAACTCTCCTTCCCTCTCTATCTCTCCTCCCTCTCTCTCCCCTTCCCCCTGTCTCTCCCTCTCTCCTTCCCTCCCTCTCTCTGTCTCTCGCTCCTTCGCTCTCTGTCTCTCTCCTTCCCTCTCACTTTCTTTCCTTCCCTCTCTCTCTCCTCCCCTCTGTCTCTCTCTCTCTCCTTCGGTCTCTCTCTCCCTCTCCAAGAATCTGAGGTTCGGCTCTGTAAATTGGGAGTGGGACGCATTCACCTCCTATCTCTAATGTGCAGATGGTAACGGTGGTGTCGAATACTTCTGTCACATCTATCGTGCTCACCGTATTTCCAAGTATCAACAACAGTGTGTAAGTCCACATATTTCACTTGTAAGCAGACGAAACGCAACATCTTAATCCTTAACAGTTTTCATTTGATTGATATGGATCCATTTCAATTCCGGTTCCCCTTTTAAACCATGTTTCATTCAGTAACTATACGGCTATATTTACATTCTCAGTTATAGTGTGGGGGCCTGAACACTTTATATCAATCGAGTGTTCTGTAGAAGCGAAGATTTCCAACATCACTTGGCCCCCAACTTCATCCTCAAATGGTCTTGTTAATTTTTATTATAATATACTGCTTGATTTGTTCACGTGATTTACCCGTGTTCTTTGCTAACAGACTGTTTACTTCATCCATACCATCTATCAGGGTCTGTAATCATTTTAGACTACAGGGCTGTAGTTTTAATGGTGTGTTATACACCATGGCTATGTGTCCCGATATCTGCATTTGTCTCGCAGTCATAGCCTCATATGGACATACCCTGTTGTCCCGTGCGAGGTAGAATGTATTGCCATTAAATATAAAGGCATCATGCTAGCCCATTGAGTGGGGTGTTCTGTACATCAAGGCATCATCTTAGCCCATTGAGTGGGGTGTTCTGTACATAAAGGCATCATGTTAGCCCATTGAGTGGGATGTTCTGTCCATAAGACATTATGTTAGCCCATTGAGTGTGGTGTTCTCTATATAAAGGTATCCTGATAGCCCATTGAGTGGGATGTTCTGTACATAAAGGCATCTTGTTTGCCCATTGAATGGGGCGTTCTGTACATAAATATATCATGCTAGCCCACTGAGTGGGGTGTTCTGTACATAAAGGCATCATGTTAGCCCATTGAGTGGGTTGTTCTGTATATAAAGACATCATATCAGCCCATAGAGTGGTGTGTTCTGTACATAAAGGCATCATGTTAGCCCACTGAGTGGGGCGTTCTGTGCATAAAGACATCATGTTAGCCCATTGAGTGGAGTGTTCTGTACATAAAGGCATCGTGTTAGCCCAATGAGTGGGGTGTTCTGTATATAAAGGCATCATGTTAGCCCATTGAGTGTGGTGTTCTGTACATAAAGGCATCATGTTTGCCCATTGAATGGGGATTTCTGTACATAAAGGCATCATGTCAGCCCATTGAATGGGGTTTTCTGTTCATATAAGCATCATGTTAGCCCATTGAATGGGATGTTCTGTACACAGCTTCTGCAGCATTGTTATTAAATTTGGATTGCCTCTCTCCACGATCGCTGGTGATTGTGGATAATGATTGATGTGTAATTTATGCCTCATCTGAAGCATTCCCTGTAAGGTAGTACATACTTTTGCTGTTAAGTGTGGACCCTGGTCGCTATCCATCTGTATCGGTACTCTCCACCTCCAAAACACCTCACTCAAATGGATTCGCGCCGCAGAACGTGCTCTATTATACCTAGATGGAAATGCCACTACACACTTAGTGAATTGATCAATCAACACTGTCTGGTATCTATTAATTCAGTCACCCTCTCATTCCCCATTTCTTTCATCTCAAGCTTTCCTTTCCTGAGAACAACCTGAAAACTGAGTTCTCACAGATGTCTTTTTGCTTTTTAATCTGCTCATTGTTTAGCCAATTCTGCATTTTTGAGATGATAGGCAGTGGTGACTGTCTCCAGTCCACATCTTCTATTGCAACGTTGTAGAATTTCTTGTTCCCCACTATCTCCCTGTTTACTTAACAGACCATTTTCCCGAATTATATCAAGCTGGCGTAATTTACCATCATGATTTGCATTTCAGTTTGTGTATTTTTAACTAAGGTTTTACATAATGTAACAGGGGTTTATGCTTCTAACACATATTATTATATATCTTAGTCATTTTAAGAACATCATGATATTTAAACTATTATAAAGTCATACAGATGAGCTGCATTCTACAGTGGGAGAGAAAGGGAGCAAGAGAATTAGGTGGAGGGATTGGCAGACTGACTGGTCGAAAGATGGGTGGGAGACAGATGGGCGAGACAGAAAAAAGATTAACGCTGGAGGAGAAAGACTGCGAGAGAGACGAGCTGGAGACAGAAGGGAGAGGCTGAGGGGGGAGATTCATTGGGGTGGCAGAGAGAGAGAGTCATATGGTGGAGACAAATTTGAGAGTGATAGACGGAGGCAACCGACGGGGCGAGAAAGTGAGCGAGATAGAGTGGGGAAGCAGAGAGGCAGTGACAGACCTGGGACGTGGAGAGACAGATCGACTGGGAGGGAGATTGTTGTAGAGAGATTGGGGGGAGATGGATGGTGAGTGACACAGAGAGAGATAGATGGAGGTGTTAAAAAGGATGATAGATGAGAGTAGACAAATGGGGGCGACAGATGGAAGGGAGAAAGGGAGCTACAGAAAGGCGAGACTGAGCGAGAGAGCCATATGGGCGAGAATGTATGAGAAAGAGACCTGGGGCGGGAAACTAAGGGGAGAGAGGCACTGATGGAGATGGATGCAGGAAATACAGATAGAGACAGACATGAAAACAGTGACAGGGGTAGATAAAGTGAGTCAGATGGGGAGACATATGGCGTCGGGAGTTTGAGAGAGGAAAGAGAGAGACCGAATGGGAAGCAGGCAAGGAGTCAGACAGGGGAGATAGAGAGAGAGAGCGATGGACTGCGGGGAGAAAGACAGGTGGAGGAAGGGGCGGAGAGAGTTGTGGGGAGATGCAGACTGGGTGGGGCAGCGGGAGAGGGACAGACATGGAGGAGAAAGAGAGAGTGTGATTCTACGGGGAGAAAGATGGGAGAGACAGAAGTGTGAAATCTGAGCGTGGAAGGCAGAATGAGAAAGAGACAGGCTGGGAGTGAAACAGAGAGGGAGACAAACTGGGTGAGACAAATGGGGAGAGAGACAGATTGTGATGTAGATGGAGAGACAGATGGCGGGATTACTGGTGGAGACAGACTGGTGAGACAGAGCGACAGACAGAGGGGAAAAGGAGGGCGGAGAAGAGACTGATGGAGATAGACTGGGTGTCACAGATTGGGGAGACAGATTGAAAACTCAGATGGGGAGACAGTGGGCAGGAGACTGACGGGGAAGTAAGACTGGGGAGACAGATTGGCAGACAAAGCAAGAGAAATGTGCCAGGGAGACAGAGCGAGAGACAGACTGGGAAACAGAAAGTGATCAGATGGGGTTGAGACAGAAAGAGAAATGCAGACGGGTGGTGGTGAAACAAAGCGTGAGACTCATGGGTGAGTCAGACTGGGGAGAGAGATAGACAGACGAGTGAGAGGGATGTGGAGGAGACCGACCGGGAGAGATAGAAAGAGAGACATACATTTGGGGATAGAGAGCGACCAGCAGATCGGGGGAACAAGGACGTGGGTAGAGAGAAATGGAGACATACATGGCGCAGGAGACTTTGGGGAGGCAGAGAGAGCGGGACAGATGTAGAGGGGCAATGAAGGATTAAGATGGACGGGGGTGATCGATGGGACAGACTGGGTAGACGGAATGAGAAGGCCTGACGGGTGTAGTTAGAGGGAGTCAGATGGGAGAGACAGAATGTGGAAACAGAAAGAAAGAGAGAGAGAGAGAGAGAGAGAGACGGGTGACGGAAGTTGGAGAGAGATTTAACGAGGCAGATGCGGGGTGACAGAGAGTGACAGACAGAGGGAGAGCATAATGGGGAGGAGACAGGCTGGAGAGATATAGGTGGGACATAGAGAGAGAGATTTACAGTCCTGGTGTGGGGCAGGGAGGCAGAGACAGAACACCGGAAAGAGAGACGGATGGAGATAGACTGGTGCGAGCCAGATGGTGGTTGACACAGAGGGAGACAGATGAGGGACACAGACAGCAGGAGGCAAACAGAGGAGACAATTGGAAGGGAGACAAAAATTGATCCGTCGGAGTTGAGACAGGGAGAGTGAGAGGCAGACGGTGGGTGAGAGAGAGAGGCCGAGATGGGAACAGACTGGGTGAGACAGATGCATGAGAGACAGAGACAGAGAGAGAGAGACAGGCGTGGGAGACATATGGGACGAGACTGCATAGACAGAACAAGAGACAGACGGGGGAGAGAATAAAGTGGAGATGTAAGACTTAAGGAGACAAACGGATTGAGAGGGAGAGAAAAACTGGTCAACAGGGAGCGAGACTAAACGCAGTGGAGTTCAACAGACTGCTTTGGCTTGGAAATTGATAAGAGAGGCAATATGTAGAAGCGAGGGAAGAATTTGTTGACTTTTGCCTACACTACCTCTAGAGCTTTGTCTTACAGGTAGATATTTAATTTCAGTAACTAACTTAATGTAGAACAGTAAGTAGTCAGGAAAGTACACTGTAAACTAAGTTAACTAATTTCAATTTTTTAAAAATTTAGTTAAATAAGTCAAGGTCTTATAGTGATGGCAGTGCAGGTGGTGTGTCGCAAATGCAGCATGTGGGAGTTTATGGGGAGCATTGTGATCCTGGACAATTACATTTGAAGTAGTTGCCTGCATCTTGAGGAACCTCAGCTCAGAGTTCTTGAGCTGGAGTCTGATGTGTAGCCTTTGCAAGGCACCAGGGATGGGAGAAATAGCTGGACAATTTCATCCCGGAGGCAGTCACACCCCTTAGGTTTGGTAGAGGTTAGGTAGGGATCACATCCTAAGGATAAGGGATAAGCCATTTTGGACTGAGATGAGGAAGAATTTCTTCACCCAGAGAGTGGTGAACCTGTGGAATTCTCTACCACAGACGACAGTTGAGGCCAATTCACTAAATATATTCAAGAAGGATTTAGGTATATTTCTTAAGGCTAAGGGGATCAAGGGACATGGGGAGAAGGCAGGGATAGGGTACTTAATTTGGATGATCAGCTATGATCTCACTAAATGGCAGAGCAGGCTCAAGGTGCCGAATGGCATACAACTGCTCCTATCTTCTATGTTTCTATGTTTCTATGTTAAATGGCTCTCCACTTATCCTTAGAGTGTGACCCCTGATTCTGGATTCCCCCGCCATCGGGAACACATTTCCCGCATCTAGTCTGTCCAGTCCTGTTAGAATTTTATAAGTTTCACTGAGATTCCCTCTCATTCTTCTAAACTCCAGCGAATATAATCCTAATCGACCCATTCTCTCCTCATACATCATTCCTGCCATACCAGGTATCAACCTGGTGAATCTTCGTTGCACTTTCTCCATGGAATGAACAACATTCCTCAGATAAGGCGAACAAAACCGCACACAATAATGAAGGTGTGGTCTCACCAAAGCCCTGTACAACTATAGCAAGACTTCCTTGTTCCTATACTCAAACCCTCTCGCTACGAAGGCCAACATACCATTTGCCTTCTTAACTGCCTGCTGCCCCTGCATGCTTACCTTCAGCGACTGGTGCACAAGAATATCCCGGTCTCGTTGCACTTCCCCTTTTCCTAATCTATTGCTCTTCAGATAATAATCTGTCTTCTTATTTTTGCCACCGAAGTGGATAACCTCGCATTTATTCACATTATACTATATTTGCCATGCATCTGCCCAATCACCCAACCTGTCCAAATCGTAATAGAATTTCTCTGCATCCTCCTCAAGGCACATAGGCCCACCCAGCATTGTGTCGTCTGCAAACTTGGAGATATTACATCGAGTTCACTCGTCTATATCATTAATATATATTGTGAACAGCTGGGGTCCTAGCACTGATCCCTCCGGTACCCCACTTGTCACTGCCTGCCACCCAGAAAAAGATCTGTTTATTCCAACACTTTGCTTCCTACCTGCCAACCAGTTCCCTGTCCAAGATAGTACCTTAACCCCAATCCCATGTGCTTTAACCTTACACGCTAAGCTAATATATGTGACCTTATCGAAATTCTACTGAAAGTCCAAATACACCACATCCACAGGTTGTACCTTATCTATTCTACCAGTTACACCCTGAAAAATTTCCAGTAGATCAGTCAAGCATGATTTACCTTTTGTAAATCCATGTTGACCTTGTCCGATTCTGTCACTGATTTCCAAGTGCTCTGCTATTACATCTTTTTAATGGACTCTAGCATTTTCCCCACTACCGATGACAGGTTTACCGGTCTATAATTCCCCGTTTTCTCTCTACCACCCTTCTTAAATGGTGGGGTTACATTAGCTATCCTCCAATTCATGGGAAATATTCCATAGACTACAGAATTTTGGAAGATTACCAGAACTCATCTATTATTTCTCGGGCCACTTCCTGAAGAACCCTAGGATGTAGATAATCAGGCCCTGGGGAGTTGTCGGCCTTCAATCCCGCCAATTTCCCAAACACTATTTCCCTACAAATACCGATTTCATTCAATTCCTCCCTCTCATTAGGCCCTATGTTCCTCGACACCTCTGGGAGGTTATTTGTGTCCTCCTTTGTGAAGACAGAACCAAAGTATGTATTGAATTGGTCAACCATTTCTTTGTTCCCCATTATAAATTCCTCTGATTCTGACTGCAAGGGACCTACGCTTGACTTCACCAACTATTTTCTCTTCACATATCTATCGAAGCTTTTACAGTCACTTTTTATGTTACCTGCAAGCTGCTTCATAATCTATTTTCCCCCACTAATTAATCCATTTGTCCTTTTCGCTGAATCCTAAACTGCTCCCAATCCTCAGGTTTGCTGCTTTTTCTGGCCAAATTATATGTCCTCTCCTTGGATCTTATGCTAACCCTAATTTGCCTTGTTAGCCACGGTTGAGTCACCTTTTTTGTTTTATTTTTATGCCAAACAGGGATGAACGATTTCTGTAGTACATCCATGCGAAATTTAAATGATTGCCATTGACTGTCAATTGCCAACCCTTTAAGTAACATTCCCCAATCCATCCTAGCTAACTCGTGCCTCATACCATCATAGTTTCCTTTATTTAAATTCAGGAACCTAGTCTCTTAGTCAACTGCTTCACTTTCCATTTTAATGAAGAATTATCTCATATTATGATCGCTCCTCCCCAAGGCGCCACGCACAACAAGATTGCTAATTAATCTTTTCTCATTACATAATACCCAGGCTAAGATAGCCTGATCGCTATTTGGTTCCTCGACATATTGGTCCAGTAAATCATCCCACATACACTCCAGGAATTACTCCTCCACATTATTTATACTAACTTGGTTAGCCCAATCTATACGTAGATTAAAGTCACCCGTGATAACTGCCGTGCACTTATTGCAGGAGTCTCTAATTTCCTGTTTAATGCCATCCCCAACCTCAGCATTACTGTCTGGCGGTCTCTATACAACTCCCACTTACGTTTTCTGCCCCTTGCTATTTCTCATCTCTGCCCATGCAGATTCCAAATCACCAGAGCTAATATCCTTCCTTAATATTGTGTTAATCTTAACTTTAAACAGCCGAACTTCAACCTGCTTGGAGAGGTCGTGATGTCGGCTCTAGGTGAGTGATGGGTGCATGAGTGCAAAGGTAAGTGTGTTTGGTGTGTCTAAAGTGTGTAAAAAACTTTTACTTACCTGTACTTACCTTAATAACCTTTCTTCCTGCAGGCGTCAGGAGCCCATCACTCAGTCGGCACTTAAAGCTGAACGGCTGCGATCTGTGAAAAGTGACAGCCTTCAGCTTTGAGTGCTGCTGAGAGTTCTAACTGAGTCTGTGCAGAAGGACTCAGGTTAGAATTCAGACTGTCAGTGTTTCACAGCTTGAAACAGCTGTGAAACACTGATATTTCATCTGTCAAGAACTCTTGATTGGCCGGACATCGATCTCGGCGTGTCAAAAACCCGAGAGTTGTAGTCCCGCCTTCTTCCCGACAGCTTCGGGAAAATTGAACCCAAAGTCTTCAGGCTTGATTTTTAACACTCTCACTCCTTTTAGAATTCTTATTTACTGTGGCCCTGTTTGATTTACACCCTTGATTTCTCTGCCATCCACTTTTGCTTTTCTCCTTCCGTTCTTTTGTTACTATCCGTGCTTCACTTTCCTCTGCCTCCTTGCACAGATTCCCAACCCCCTGCCATTTTAGATTAAACCCTCCCCAACAGCACTATCAAGCACTCCCCCTAGGACCTCGGTTCCGGTCTGGACCAGGTGCAAACCGTCCACTTTCTGCTGGTCCTACCTCCTGTCTGTAAGATTGGTAAGCCTCTTTAAAAAAGCCCACGAAAGTGAGTTTACGTACTCGCTGTAGCGCCGTTCTCTGCTACTCCCGACATTGTTCTCAATCAGCTCCCTCCCCTTGTGCCGACGTCACTTTTGACTTCTGACTTCATTCTTTGAAAATTCTGCCGATGCTGAATTGGTACCGCCGCTGCCTCCTCGCCGCTCCTCCCTGGTCTGCAATGCGGCCGGTGCTACTGCTGTCAAGTTCACATCTGGGAAAAATAAAAATAACTCAAACAATGGCCACTATATCTAAATGTGCAAAGGAATCACAACAGAATCGAGGAATTAATAGCGCAGATAGTAATTAACAGGTTTGTTCGAATAGCCAGAATGGCGACGTGGTTGCAAAGTGGCCAAGTTTGGGAGCTAAATATTGCAGGATACTTAGCTTTTATAAGATATATGCAAAATAGTAAAGGAGGCGGGTAGCCCTGACAATAAATGATGAGATAAATATATTAGAGTTAAACTATCATGGCTCCGGAAATCAAGAAATAAAATCAGTTTGGGTGGAGCTAAGAAACAGCAAGGGGCAGAAAATATTGTTGGGAGTTGTTTATAGACACCAACCATTAGTTGTAATGTCGTGCAGATTATAAATCAAGCAATTAGAGGCGCATGTAACAAGGGTAATACATTAATTAGGTAGAGTAAGGCCTCACAGCGTCGGCGGGAATCTCGAGCGGCAGAGCAGGGTTATAAAAGGCCCCAGAGACCAGGTAAGCCCTCACAGCGTCGGCGGGAATCTCGAGCGGCAGAGCAGGGCTATAAAAGGCCCCAGAGACCAGGTAAGGCCTCACAGCGTCGACGGGAATCTCGAGCGGCAGAGCAGGATATAATAGTCCCAGAGACCAGGTAAGTCCTCACAGCGTCGGCGGGAATCTCGAGAGGCAGAGCGGGGCTATAAAAGGACCCAGAGACCAGGAAAGGCCTCATAGCGTCGGCGGGAATCTCGAGCGGCAGAGCGGGGCTATAAAAGGCCCCAGAGACCAGGTAAGGCCTCACAGTGTCGGCGGAAAACTCGAGCGGCAGAGCGCGGCTATAAAAGGCCGTAGAGACCAGTTAAGGCCTCACAGCGTCGACGGGAAACTCGAGCGGCAGAGCGGGGCTATAAAAGGTCCCAGAGACCAGCTAAGGCCTCACAGCGTCAGCGGGAATCTCGAGCGGCAGAGCGGGATATAATAGTCCCAGAGACCAGGTAAGGCCTCACAGCGTCGGCGGGAATCTCGAGCGGCAGAGCGGGATATAATAGTCCCAGAGACCAGGTAAGGCCTCACAGCGTCGGCGGGAATCTCGAGCGGCAGAGCGGGATATAATAATCCCAGAGACCAGGTAAGTCCTCACAGCGTCGGCGGGAATCTCGAGCGGTAGAGTGGGGCTATAAAAGGTCCCAGAGACCAGATAAGGCTTCACAGCGTCGGCGGGAATCCTGAGCGGCAGAGCGGTGCTATAAAAGGCCCAGAGACCAGGTAAGGGCTACCAATCTCCAGTCTGGGAACTCGGAGGGAAGGAGAGAGGTAAAAAGTAATGCAAGTGTGACCTCACCAGAAAGTGGGAAAGTGATTGGTTGGTAAGTATTTCTCCCTTTTTAAGCTTAAATCTCTTTGGTTTATAGTTTCTAAGGTGTGATATTCACCATCTAGAATCGGGGCAGAGGGTATTTAAGAATAATATTAATAAATTTAATTAATTACATAGAATGGGAGATCAGGTGATGTGTTGCTGCTGCAATATGTGGGAGCTGGTGGACACCATTGATGCTCACGGTGATCACATTTGCAGTAAGTGTTGGCTGATCGAGGAATTCCGGCTCTGTGTTGAAGAGCTGGAGTCTGAGCTTCAAACACTGTGACACATCAGGGAGGGGGAGAGATACCTGGACTCTGAGTATCACTAAGTATTCATACCAATTAGATTAATTAATTCAGATGTAGTCCGTGGCCAGGGTCAGGATGGTGTGACTAGAAGTCAGGCAGGTACGGGGATCCAGGAGGTAGTGTTGGAGGAGCCGCAGCCCTTGCACTTGTCCAGCAGGTTCGAGGCTCTTACTCCCTGTGAGGATGGGAACAGGGACTGTGGGGAGGATGAGCAACCTGGCCACAGCACCGTGGAGCGGGGGGCCATTCAAGTGGGGGGAGTAAGAAGAAATGTTGTAGTGGTAGGGGATTGTATCATTAGGGGGATAGATAGAGTTCTTTGCAGCTGGAGAGCGTGAGTCCCGAAGGCTGTGTTGCTTGCCCAGTGCCAGGGTTAAGGACATCTCCTCTGGACTGGAGAGAAACTTGGAGTGGGAGGGGGAGGATCCAGTTGTTGTGGTCCATGTTGGTACCAACGACATAGATAGGACAAGGAAGGAGGTCCTGCTGAGGGAGTTTGAGCAGCTAGGGGCCAAATTAAAAAACAGAACCACAAGGATAATAATCTCTGGATCATTGCCTGAGCCACGCACGAATTTGGCTAGGACAAATAAAATTAGAGAGTTAAATGCGTGGCTCAAAGACTGGTGTGGGAGAAATGGGTTTTGCTTCCTGGGACACTGGCACCAGTACTGGGGCAGGAGGGAGCTGTTCCGTTGGGACGGGCTTCACTTGGCCAGTGCTGGGACTAGTGTCCTGGCGGATCATATAGAGAGGGCTTTAAACTAACTAGTGGGGGGGAGGTTCCTAGAGAGCAAATCATAAAAATGACAACAGAGAAGGTCATAGACTTAGGTAGCAGTGGGGAAATTAAAAACCAGAGCATGTCAGGAAGGGGCAGACGGTATGGAGTAAAAGGAAAATAATAAAAAGGGCAAAAGCAGGAACTAAGTGTCACAAAACATATTTGAAATTTCTCTATCTGAATGCATGTAGCATTCGTAACAAAATAGAGGAGTTAATGGCACAAATAACTACATATGGGTGTGATCTTGTGGCCATTACAGAAACATGGCTGCAGGCTGACAATGCCTTGGAATTAAACATACCAGGTTATTTAACGATCAGGAAGGACAGGCAGGAAGGAACGGGAGGTGGGCTGGCTATGTTAATAAAGGAGGGAATCACTTTAATACAGAGAAATGATATTGGGTCAAAAGATTAGGATAATGAAACAGTTTGGGTGGAGGTAAGGAATAATAAGGGGAAAAAATCACTAGTGGGCGTAGTCTATAGGCCTCGGAACAGTGGCAACTCCGTTGGATGGAGTATCAATCAGGGCAGCACGGTGGCATAGTGGTTAGCACTGTTGCCTCACAGCCGGGTTCAAATCCAGCTTCGGGTGACTGTCTGTGTGGAGTTTGCACATTCTCCCCGTGTTTGCGTGGGTTTCCTCTGGGTGCTCCGGTTTCCTCCCACAGTCCAAAGATGTGCAGGTTAGATTGAATGACCATGACAAAAATTGGCCCTTAGTGTTAGGGGGGGATTAAATACGTGGGGTTACGGGGTTATGGGGATAGGGCTTGTGTGGGATGGCTATCGGTGTAGGGACCGGGTGCTAGGGTTTGGATGATCAGCCATGATCTCGTTGAATGGTGGATTCTTTGTTTCTATGAAATAGTTGAGGCTTGTAATAAGGGAACATCTATAATTATGGGGGATTTTAACTATCATATTAATTGGACAAATCAAATTGGGCAGGGCTGCCTTGACGATGAGTTCATTGAGTGTATTAGGGATGGGTTTCTAGAGCAGTATGTAACTGAACCGACCAGGGGCAAGCAACGTTAGATCTGGTCCTGTGTAACGAGACAGGATTAATTAAAAATGTCCTAGTAAAGGATCCCCTTGGAATGAGTGCCCACAACATGGTTGAATTCCATATTCAATTAAAGGGTGAGAAGGTTGGATCTCAAACAAGCGTGCTAAGCTTGAATAAAGGAGACTTTGAAGGTATGAGAGTGGAATTGAGTAGAGTGGATTGGGAAAATAGATTAAAGGGTAAGACGATACATGATCGGTGGTGTACATTTAAGGAGTTATTTTACAACTTCCAAAAAATATATATTCCACTGAGAAGTAAAGGGTGTAAAAGAAAAGACAGCCATCCGTGGCTAAGTTAAGAAATTAAGGATAGTATTCGACTAAAAACAAGGGCATATAAGGTAGCCAAATCTTGTGGAAGGATAGAAGATTGGGAAAACTTTAAAAGACAGCAAAAAATAACAAAAAGTTTGATTAAGAAAGGGAAGATAGATTATGAAAGTAAATTAGCAAAACATATAAAAACAGATAGTAAGAGTTTTTATAGTTAAAAAAAGAAAAAGGGTGGCTAAAGTAAATGTTGGTCCCATGGAGGATGAGACTGGGAAATTAATGGTGGGAAATATGAAGATGGCAAAAACACTGAATGAATATTTTATATCAGTCTTTACAGTAGAAGACACTAAGAATATCCCAACACTGGACAAACAGGGGGCTAAAGGCGGGGAGGAGCTAAACACGATCAAAATCACTAAGGAAGTGGTACTCGGTAAAATAATGGGACACCATGTGGATAAATCACCTGGAACTGATGGCTTACATCGTAGTGTCTTGAGTGAAGTGGCGGTAGGGATTGTGGATATATGGTAATAATTTTCCAAAACTCGCTTGACTCGGCAAAGGTCCCGGCAGACTGGAAAACTGCTAATGTAACACCCTTACTTAAAAAGGGCAGTTAACAGAAGGCTGGAAACTATAGACCGGTTAGCCTAACATCTGTGGTCGGTAAAATTTTGGAGCCCATTATTAAGGAGACAGTAACAGGACATTTCGATAATCATAATTTAATAGGACAAAGTCAGCATGGTTTTATGAAGGGGAAGTCATGTTTGACAAATTTGCTGGAGTTCTTTGAGGAAGTAACATATAGGGTGGATAAAGGGGAACCAGTGGACGTAGTGTATTTAGACTTCCAAAAGGCATTTGACAAGGTGCCACACAAAAGATTATTGCTTAAGATAAAAAATCACGGGATTGGGGGTAATATTCTGGCATGGATAGAGGATTGGCTATCTAACAGAAGGCAGAGAGTTGGGATAAATGGTTCATTCTCAGACTGGCAATCAGTAACTAGTGGTGTTCCGCAGGGGTCAGTGCTGGGTCCCCAACACTTTACAATCTATATTAACGTTTTGGAGGAGGGGACCGAGTGTAACATATCAAAGTTTGCAGATGATACTAAGATGCGAGTGAAAGTAGTGAGTGAGGAGGACATAAAAAACCTGCAAGGGGACATAGACAGGCTAAGTATGTGGGCAGAGATTTGGCAGATGGAATACAATACTGGAAAGTGTGAGGTTATGCACTTTGGCAGGAAAAATCGTAGAGCAAATTATTATCTTAATGGCAAGAAACTGGAAAGTGCTGAAGTACAAAGGGATCTGGGGG
This sequence comes from Somniosus microcephalus, assembly GCF_052327205.1. NCBI lineage: Eukaryota > Metazoa > Chordata > Chondrichthyes > Squaliformes > Somniosidae > Somniosus > Somniosus microcephalus. Next base: position 5,212,908 of record NW_028225183.1, on the reverse strand, counting down.
CCTTGGTGCACGAAACTCAAAAGTTTAGTATGCAGGGGCAGCAGATAATTAAGAAGGCCAATGGAACGTTGGCGTTCATTGCTAGGGGGATAGAATATAAAAATAGGGAGATATTGCTTCAGTTGTACAAGTTATTGTTGAGAACGCACCTGGAATACTGTGTACAGTTTTGGTGTCCATACTTAAGAAAAAACATACTTGCTCTCGAGTGAGTACAAAGAAGATTCACTCGGTTAATCCCGGGGATGAGGGGATGGACATATGAGGAGAGGTTGAGTAGATTGGGACTCTACTCATTGGAGTTCAGAAGAATGAGAGGTGATCTTATTGAAACTTATAAGATTGTGAAGGGTTTGGATCGGGTGGATGCAGGGAGGATGTCCCAGATGATGGGTGAAACTAGAACTAGGGGGCATAGTCTTAGAATAAGGGGCTGCTCTTTCAAAACTGAGATGAGGAGGAACTACTTCACTCAGAGGGTGGTAGGTCCATGGAATATGCTGCCCCAAAAAGCTGTAGGCTTACATCACTACATAAATTTATAACAGAAATAGACAGTTTCCTAGAAGTAAAGGGAATTAAGGGTTACAGGGAGCGGGCAGGAATTTGGACATGAGTCTAGGTTCGGATCGGTCATGGCCCTGTGGGTAGCGGAGCGGGCCCAGGGGCCGTGTAGCCTGATCCTGCTCCTGTTTCGATTGTCTAATTCTGTTAGATTCAGGAGATGGTTCTGTGATAGTGGATTGGCGGTTAGGATCAGATTAGCCATGATCTTATTGAATGGCGGAGCAGGCTCGAGGGGCCGATTGGCCTACTCCTGTTCCTATTTCTTATGTTCTTAAAGCAAATGGTATGTTGGCCTTTATTACAATATGATTTGAACAAAAGAGTAAAGACCTCTTACTGCAATTATATCGGGCCCTGGTGAGACCACACCTGGAGTATTGTGTACAGGTTTTTCTCCTCACCTAAGGAAGGATATTCTTGCCACAGATTTAGTGCAACAAAGGTTCATCAGACTGGTTCCTGGGCTGCCGGATTGGCTTATGAACAGAGATTGAGTAGACTAGGCCTGTATTTTCTAGCGTTTAGAAGAATGAGAGGTGATCTCATTGAAACGAACAAAATTCTTACAGGGCTTGATTGGTTAGATTCAGGGAGGATGTACCCCCTGGCGGGGGAATCTAGAACCAGGGGTCATAGTCTCAGAATAAGGGGGTGGCCATTTTGGGCTGAGATGAGGAGAAATGTCGTCTTTCAGAGGGTGGTGAATCTTTCGAATTATCTACCCCAGACGGCAGTGGAAGTTCAGTTGTTGAGTATATTCCTGACAGGGATGGATAGATTTTTCAATATTAAGGGAATCAAAGGATATGGGGATAGTGCAGGAAAAAGTAGATGAGGTTGAAGATCAGCCATGATCTTATTGAATGGGGGAGCAGACTCGAGGGGCCAAATGGCCGACTCCTGCTCCAATTTCTGATGTTCTTATGTTCTTCTGAATCTGCTTCCACCACCGTTTCAGGCAGTGTGTTCAACTCATAACATTTCACTGCGTAAAAAATTGTTTCCTTATCTCGCCTTTGGTTCTTTAGCCAATCAGCTTGAATCTTGGTCCTCTGCTTGCCGACCCATCTGCCACTGAAACATTTCTGCTGCTGTGCAGTTTTAGGCAGTGTTTTAAGGATCAAGTTGCATCCCACAACTAGTAAACAGGTCAATCTCACGCAGGTATCTCCAAAACCGTAGGCATCTCCATGATTGTTCCGGTCAAAAGAGGATAGAAAATGTTGTCAATGGTCGTGGGACAGATAAGATCGGGCTGGATTTCGACACTTGGGCGGGCTGGGGTCGTGTAATCCGCATTTCATGTTAGCCACCCGATTCTAAATCGATGTGGGAGAATGATGCCATTTTAACTTAATTGGCCAATTGAGCTCCAACGTGTGGGAACGCATGGTAAATGGATTTTTCCAGTCAGAAAGTCGCCTCCGATGCCGATAACATCATTGCTGACGCATTTAAGGTCTGCAACAAGCCTTGCTTCTTCTGCAGACTGCCAAGCTTTTGCCCTTGCATGTTACAGGCACCTGCAGGAAGAATGGCCAGCCAGAGACCTAGGTCTGCAGCCCGCTTTGATGACGTTGCCCTGCAGGCTTTAGTAGAGGGAGCAAGAGCACATAAAAAGGTGCTCTTCCCTCCTTCAAGGAGGGAGAAGCCTCCCCAGCACACTAAGACTTTGTGGATCCAGGTGGCAGAGGAGGTCAACTCTTTGACAATAAACCGCAGAACCTGGCTTCAATGCAGGAAGAGGTTTCATGACAGTCTGCGCACTGGAAAAGTGAGTATGGTTCTCCCATCACCCTCAATCTGATCCCAATTGCGTTTTCTGACCAGCACTCAGCATTAGCAATCTCTTCCTCCACATCCCACTTGACACTGACATCCATGCACCGTTATCCATTCCCTCTCTCTCTATGGTCACATTCACCTAACTATTCGACTATGCAGCCCTCACACTCCCTATCAATGTGATGCAGTTACAACTTACAACACACAGGGAGGGCCCTTGGACTTGCCACCTCACTCCATCTTTGTCTCCTTCTAAGCATCTATGCTATGGATTTTCTACACTCACTCCTTCATTTTCACTCAAACTCCACGTGTCTCCTTCATTGCAGGAAAAGAAAGTTACAATAAGAGGGAAAGAGCGAGGACAGGAGGAGGGCTACCCATAGTAGTCCAGCTCACCCCCTCGGAGGACACGTTCCTCGAGATCATGGGAGTGGAGGAAGATGCACAAGTGGTGGACGGACAGACGGGTGCATCACAGCAAGCTGGTGACAGAATAGTTTTCCATCTCTCTCATTGTCATTGCATGAGTCGCTGATAATGCTTCTGAAGCTCTAACATATAGACTTATGGTCATCTGCAATATGCAATGTGTATGTAACCTTGGCAACACATCTCTTACTATTTTCTTTACGCTCCCACAGGACCAGCACAAACACCCTTCCCCACTGGCCAGCAGGAAGAGCCTGAGCATCCAGACTCCTCAGAGAAAACTGCAACCGCTAAGGGCGCAGGATCAGCAGAATTCAGAGCACCCAGCACCAGCCCAGACACTCACACTTCAGTGGGACCTTCGTGACACAGAGTAGTGTGGTCACCTGGTGTATCACAGCTCACAAGTGAGCATCAGCAGATTATGGAGAAAGGGACAGAAGTGGAAGAGTCCTAGTCGGAGGGCGTAGAACTCTGCCAGGTTGGCTCAGCTGCATGTCAACCATCTGCCTCTGGGTCCATAAGATCAGCGATGCTGGAAGTCCAGAAACAGGTGCAGGAATCTATGGCAGGTTTTGTCTCCAGAGTCGCTGCGAGTGTGGAGCGAATGGAGGAGACCATTGCGAACATGAGCAGAGCCTTTGTGGAATCATTGGTGCATGAACTCATCACCGTGGAATGGAGGGCAAACTCCATCGAGGTGAAATGTCGCCAGAGTGCAGAAAACATGGTAGTGTTCTGAATAGAATGATATCTCTGGAGGAGCGAGGTTCATCTTTTGAACAGAGAAACCAGACCTTAATTGAAGTCCATCTGAGTAGGACTGCCAATGCAGATAAGCGTCCCCATGCACCACCCCCCCACCTGATGTGCAGCAAGGTGCTCTCATGCCACTTGCAAGCGCTGAGGGGGACCTGACACATGAGAGGGAAGTTGGTAGCAGACAGCAAGGAAGTGGGTGCTCCTCTCTAAGCGCTCACATTTCAATGCCACTACAGAGCCCTCGGTCAGATCCCCACCAGAGTCCATACCCAACTGAGATCTGCGTCTCAATGCCTGCACAGCCGTAGGAGCAGCAGACTGTTGCCAAGCACTCACACGTTCGCAACCGCAGAGGACGTCCTCCAAAGGTGTCGAGACAGGAGCAGCCAAAAAGTGAGCAAGGGGCCTCCACATCTGCTGAAGCCACAGGGGAAGCACTACATAGGAGCATGCGTAAGAGAAAGATACTGCACAAATAGTCACAAGGCTAATCACTTGGGTGAAATATGATATTTAATATTAAAAAGACATCAGATGATTACTTTTAATAACAAATCTGATGGCTACTGCTGCAGTTGTGGCGTGTGTCATTTCGCTAATGGGACTTCCACAGTGAGGGCTTTGGACTACTTGGTATATGCCTCAGTTGAGGAAGCGCTCAGCGAAGGTGGCGAGAGTGGTTTCCCAGGAGGTCACACTGGAGATGGGCGTCAGGCTCCAATCTTCCACAGATGAGATTATGCCTTCTAAAAGTCCCCCCAGAGTTGAGACAACAAAGTCCTGCCACCTGTAAATGATGATTGATCAAATATCCATTTAATGATGGAGCTGCAGCTATTAGTCAGCAATCAATTGTGGTACCGCCAGGTTACACTGTCGTGTTTCAGAACAGGCGTGCTTCACGTGGGAAAGGGTTAAAATCACAAAAGCCTATCAAAATGTCATTATAGAGGCCATTTAGTGCTTGTTAACGGCCTTACCGGCCTATCCCGCCTCTTGGATACTGGATGGAGATGGGACCATTAGACACGATTTAATGACAAGTGCTTGGAGGCGGAATGGAGGCGGGGTTGTGCCCGCCCACCAGTTTCTGCAATTTTAAACCCCCACACGCCTTCAATCCCGCCTCAACGGCCCGATGAAAATAGAGCCCGATGGACGAATGGCCTCCGCCTGTGCTGTGAACTTCTATGTTTCTGTGATTCTGTGAGTGTGAAGAACTATTTGGCTCCCAGCGAGCGGCGGGTGTTTGCCCTCCCGCATCAGACAGACTCATTTTCTGCCTCTGCACCTTTCCCATGAGCTACGTTAATTGTTTGCAAGCAACTTGGAAGTGGCAACAAAGATATCTCCAATGACCCGCTGCCGGAGTGAGTGAGGTGGGGACCAGCAGCAACATCCAGGCCCCCTGTCCTGCATCGCTCTCTCCAATCACCCACTGCCGGAGTGATTGAAGCGGGGACAAACAGCAACATTCAGGCCCCCTGTCCCACCCCGCTCTCTCTATTCACCCACTGTTGGAGTTTGTGAGGAGGGGACAAGCAGCAACATTCAGGCCCCCTGTCCCACCCCGCTGTCTCCAAACACCCTCTGCCGGAGTGTGTGAGGTGGGGACAAGCAGCAACATACAGGCCCCCTGTCCCACCCCGCTGTCTCCAAACACCCTCTGCCGGAGTGTGTGAGGTGGGGACAAGCAGCAACATTCAGGCCCCCTGTCCCGCCCCGCTCTCTCCAATCACCCGCTGCTGGAGTGAGTGAGGTGGGGACAAGCAGCAACATTCAGGCCCACTGTCCCGGCCCAATCTCTCCAATCACCCACTGCCGGAGTCAGTGAGGCGGAGACAAGCAGCAACATTCAGGCCCACTGTCCCACCACGCTCTCTCCAATCACCTACTGCCGGAGTGAGTGAGGCAGCAAGAAACAGCAACATTCAGGCCCCCTGTCACGCCCCGCTCTCTCCATTCACCCGCTGCTGAAGTGAGTGAGGCGGCGACAAGCATGAACATTCAGGGCAGTCCCGCCCCGCTCTCTCCAATCACCCACTGCTGGAGTGAGTGAGGCAGTGACAAGCAGCAACATTCAGGCCCCCTGTCCCACCCCGCTCTCTCCAATCACCCACTGCTGGAGTGAGTGAGGTAGTGACAAGCAGCAACATTCAGGCCCCTTTCCCGCCCCGCTCTCTCCAATCACCCACTGCTGGAGTGAGTGAGGCAGTGACAAGCAGCAACATTCAGGCCCCCTGTCCCACCCCGCTCTCTCCAATCACCCACTGCCGGAGTGAGTGAGGTGGGGACAAACAGCAATATTCAGACCGCCTGTCCCGCCCCGCTCTCTCCAATCACCCACTGCCGGAGTGAGTGAGGCAGCAACAAGCAGCAACATTCAGGCCCCCTGTCCCGCCCCGCACTCTCCAATCACCCACTGCCGGAGTGAGTGAGGTGGGGACAAGCATCAACATGCAGGCCCCCTGTCCCACCCCGCTCTCTCCAATCACACACTGCCGCAATGAGTGAGGTGGGGACAAGCAGCAACATTCAGGCCCCCTGTCCCACCCCAATCTCTCCAATCACACACTGCCGCAATGAGTGAGGTGGGGACAAGCAGCAACATTCAGGCACCCTGTCCTGCCCCGCTCTCTCGAATCACCCACTGATGGAGTGAGTGAGGCGGGGACAAGCAGCAACATTCAGGCCCCCTGTCCTGCCAAGCACTCTCCAATCACCCACTGCCGGAGTGAGTGAGGTGGGGGGACAAGCAGTTACATTCAGGCCCCTTGTCCCGCCCCACTCTCTCCAATCACCCACTGCCGGAGTGAGTGAGGCGGGGACAAGCAGCAACATTCAGGCCTGTCCCGCCTCGCTCTCTCCAATCACCCACTGCCAGAGTGAGTGAGGCGGTGACAATCTTCAACATTCAGGCCCCCTGTCCCGCCCTGCTCTCTCCAATCACTGACTGCCGGAGTGAGTGAGGTGGCGACAAGCATCAACATTCAGGCTGCCTGTCCCGCCCCGCTCTCTCAAATCACCCACAGCTTGAGTGAGTGAGGTGGGGACAAGCATTAACATTCAGGCCCCCTGTCCCACCCCGCTCTCTCCAATCACACTCTGCCGGAGTGAGTGAGGTGGGGACAAGCAGCAACATTCAGGACCCCTGTCCCACCCCGCTCTCTCCAATCACCCGCTGCTGGAGTCAGTGAGGCGGGGACAAGCAGCAACATTCAGGCCCCCTGCCCCGCCCCGCTCTCTCCAATCACCCACTGCCGGAGTGAGTGAGACGGGCACAAGCAGCAACATTCAGGCCTGTCCCACCACGCTCTCTTCAATCACCCACTGCCGGAGTGAGTGAGGTGGGGACAAGCAGCAATATTCAGGCCACCTGTCCCACCCCAATCTCTCCAATCACACACTGCCGCAATGAGTGAGGTGGGGACAAGCAGCAACATTCAGGCACCCTGTCCTGCCCCACTCTCTTGAATCACCCGCTGCCGGAATGAGTGAGGCGGGGATAAGCTGCAACATTCAGGCCGCCTGTCCCGCCCTGCTCTCTCCAATCACCCACTGATGGAGTGAGTGAGGCGGGGACAAGCAGCAACATTCAGGCCCCCTGTCCTGCCACGCACTCTCCAATCACCCACTGCCGGAGTGAGTGAGGTGGGGGGACAAGCAGTTACATTCAGGCCCCCTGTCCCACCCCGCTCTCTCCAATCTCCCACTGCCGGAGTGAGTGAGGTGGGGACAAGCAGCGACATTCAGGCCCCTTGTCCCGCCCCACTCTCTTCAATCACCCACAGCCGGAGTGAGTGAGGCCGGGACAAGCAGCAACATTCAGGCCTGTCCCACCTCGCTCTCTCCAATCACCCACTGCCAGAGTGAGTGAGGCGGCGACAATCTTCAACATTCAGGCCCCCTGTCCCGCCCTGCTCTCTCCAATCACTGACTGCTGGAATGAGTGAGGTCGCGACAAGCATAAACATTCAGGCTGCCTGTCCCGCCCCGCTCTCTCCAATCACCCACAGCTGGAGTGAGTGAGGTGGGGACAAGCATTAAAATTCAGGCCCCCTGTCCCACCCCGCTCTCTCCAATCACACTCTGCCGGAGTGAGTGAGGTGGGGACAAGCAGCAACATTCAGGACCCCTGTCCCGCCCCGCTCTCTCCAATCACCCGCTGCTGGAGTCAGTGAGGCGGGGACAAGCAGCAACATTCAGGCCCCCTGCCCCACCCCGCTCTCTCCAATCACCCACTGCCGGAGTGAGTGAGGCGAGGACAAGCATCAACATTCAGGCCCCCTGTCGTGCCCAGCTCTCTCCAATCACCCACTGCCGGAGTGAGTGAGGCAGAAACAATCATCAACATTCAGGCCGCCTGTTCCACCTCACATTATTGTTCATCTCTGGGAATCTTTTTTCCACTGAAGCAGAGTTGTGCAGAGCTTGGCGTTTGCTGCATCTAAGAGACGAAGTTGATGTTGATATGGATCGAGTTATTTATTGGAAATCACTGAGTTTTGCAAGGGAACAGTTTTATTACATCATTGGGGCAATGAACAATTTACAGTAAAGCGATTACATTCAAAGCTGACTTAAGCAAAATCCTTCTAGTTGACATCCTGAAAAAAGGTAGTAACTTTATTAGCAGGTCACACATATATGGCCCACAGGACGTCACACAAATATGGCCCACAGGACGTCACACAAACATGATCGCACCTGGCTCTGCTGTTGGCCGTGGGGTGAATAACACCACAATCCTTCCCCACCTCACAGGGACTGCGTTTGTCCGTTTGTCCACATGGGCTTGGGGTTAGGTCTCAGGAGCCGGCTCCAGCCCCACGCTCAGTTTGTGCCACCAGCGCTGCACAGCCTCTTGCGATGACCCGAGCTGGCGAAAAACTCTCAGTAATTGCAATGATCCCTTTTCAGTTAGAAAAAATCATTTAGCTTCCATAGGTGATATAGTTTAAAAGAAAATTAAGCAGCCTATGTCAGCTAATGTACTTTATTCAAACTTTCAGCAATAATTATTCATAACAAATTTTGCGAATTGTGTTTTTGCAAAAGTTAACTTAACAACAAACAATTTCCCCATTACCCTGAGAATGAAGCCCAGCCGGAGCCAGAAACTAGAGATCCACACAGTGATCAGGACAGGCACCATTACCCAGAGAGTGAAGCCCAGCCCGAGCCAGAAACTAGCGATCCACACAGTGATCAGACACGCTCCATTACCCAGAGAGTGAAGCCCAACTGGAGCCAGAAACTAGTGATGCACACAATGATCAGACAAGCACCACAGATCCGGAGCAGAGGCTCAACATCAGCAACCATAATTGCTGAATAAAATTTCTATTTGAAAATAACTACTTCGCACATTAAATAAAAACTTGTGGATGTGGCTGTACAGGGCACAAACTCAACATTTTCAGAAGACACAAAACTCGTAAGTATAGTGAACAGTGAGGGTGATCGAGATAGACTTCCAGAGGAAGTAGACAGTTAGGTTGAATGGGCGGACACGAGGCAGATGACATTTAATGCAGAAATGTATGAAGTGATATATTTTGTTTGGAATAATGAGGAGAGGAAATCTGAACTAAAGTGTACAATCCTAAAGGGATGCCTGGACAGAAGTACCTAGGGGAATATGTGCACACATCGTTGAATGTGCAGGTTGAGAAAGCGATTAAAAAAGCATACCGGATTCTGGGCTTCATCAATAGAGGTATAGGTCACAAAAGCGTGGAACATATGATGACCCTGTATAAAACACTGCTTCGGCCTCAACTGGAGTATTGTGTCCACTTCTGGGCACTGCACTTTAGGAATAATGTGAAGGCCTTAGAGAGGGTGCAGAACATATTTACAAGAATGATTCCAGGTATGAGGGACTTCAGTTACGTCGATCGACTGGAGATGCAGGGGTTGTTCTTGATAGAGCAGAGAATGTTGAGAGGATATTTGATAGAGGTGTTGAAAATCATGAGGGCTCTAGACAGAGGCTCAACAGCTGGAGTATTATCTTCAATTCAGGGCACCACACTTTTGGAGCGATATCAAGGCCTTGGTGCGTGAACAGAAGAGATTTACCAGAATGGTACCAGGGATGGGGGACATCAGTTGTGCTGAGAGACTGGAAAATCTGGGATTGTTCTCCGTCGAGCAGAGAGGTTTAACAGGAGATTTGATAGAGCATTTTAAAATCTAAAACTTATTTGATAGAGTAAATAAGGAACAATTGTTTCCAGTGGCAGATAGGAGAGTAAACAGAGGACACAGTTTTACATTAACAACAGAAAGTGCTGGAAGCACTCAGCAGGTCAGGCAGCAACGAAGAAAGGGGAACAGAGTCAACATTGATGGTCGAAACATACGTCAGACCAGGAAAAGATTAGAGAAGAGAGATTTTTAAAAGGGGCTGGGAGGAGGGGAGGAAAGAAAAAAGGGAAGGTCTGCGATGGGATGGAGGACAGGGGAGATTGACCGACAAATGGGATAATTGTGTAAGGCAAAAGGAAATGGGAAAGGTTATGAAATGTTATGGCACTAGATGATCTGTGGATAATGATGGCAGCAACATTAATAGCTATCAGGACACAAGAGAGAATAACAAAGAACGATAAAAGGCCAATTTGTATTCTGAAATCGTTGAACTGAATGTTAAGTCCAGAAGGCTGCAGAGTGCCCAATCGAACGATGAGGGGCTGTTCCTTGAGCTTACGTTCAACTTCATTGGAACAGTGTAAGAGGCCGAGGATGGAGCGGTCAGAGTGTGAGTGGAGGGGAGAATTAAAGGGACAGGCGATGGGAAGGTTGGGCTCACCCTTACGGAATGAAAGGAGGTGTTCTGAAAAGCGCTCACCCAATCTGCGTTTGGTGTCCCATTTGTAGATGAGACCACATTGAGAGCAGCGAATACAGTATACAAAATTGTAAGAAGTACAAATAAATCGCTGTTTCACCTGGAAGGGGTATTTGTGGCCCTGGACATTGAGAAGCGGGCTGGTATAAGGGCATGTGTTGCATCTCCTGCGCTTGCAAGGGCAGGTGCCGGGCAAAGGGGAAGGGGTATTGTGGGTGATAGAGGAGTGGACCAGGGTGTCGAGGAGGGAGCGGTCCCTTCAGAATGCCAAAAGGGGGGTTGAGGGGAAGATGTGTTTGGTGGTGGAGGCTGGTGCGGTGAAAGGTGAGGACAAGGGGAACCCAATCGTGGTTACGGATGGGAGGGAGGGGAAGGGATGTGAGCAGTAGTGCGGGAAATAGAGCAGATATGGTCAAGGGCCATGTCAACCACAGTTCAGGGAAATCCCCTGTTGAGGAAATGGAAGACATGCCAGAAACTGTAGTATGGCAGATGGCACCGCCAGAGCAGATACGGCGGAGTTGGAGAAATTGGAAAAAGGAATAGTGTCCTTCCAGGAAGCGGGGAGGGAGGATGTGCAGTCCAGGTAGCTGTGGGAGTCAGTGGGCTTATAATGAATGTTTGTCCAGAGCCTATCCCCAGAGATGGAGAGAGAGAAGTCGAGTAAAGGAAAGGAAGAGTAGGAGATGGACCATGTTAAGGCGAGAGAAGGGTGGAAATGGGAATCAAAGTGACTGAAATGTTCCAGTTCAGGGCGAGAGCAGGAAACGGCACCAATGCAGTCATCAACTTACTGGAAAAAAAATGAAGCCATGGACCTGAGGAAGACTGGAAGAGCGAATGTTCCACATATCCCACAGAAACGCAGGCAGAGCTGGGACCCATGCAGGTTCCCATCGCAACACCTTTGATTTGGAGGAAGTGAATGGCGTCAATGGAGAAGTTGTTCAATGCTAGAACAAGTTCAGCCAGGCGGAGGAGGGTGGTGGTGGATGGGGACTGGTTCGGCCTTTGTTCAAGGAAGAAGCGGAGCGCCCTCAAGCCGTCCTGGTGGGGGATTGGATGTCCATCGTGAATAGGAGATGATTAGGGCCGGGAAACTGGAAACTGTTAAAGTGGTGGAGGGTGTCGGAAGAGTCACAGATGCAGGTGGGAAGAGACTGGACAAGGGGAGAAGAAATACTGTCGAGATAGGAAGAGATAAGTTCTGTGTGGCAAAAACAGGCTGAAACGATGGGTCTACCAGGGCAGTCCTGTTTGTTACGTTAAGCTTGTTTGAAGCTTGGTTCGACCGCACTAGAAATACTGTGAACATTTCCTCTCTTCAATTTATAAAATGGGCACAGAGGCACTGGAGAAGGTGAAAAAAGGATTTACTAGAATGATACCAGAACTAAGGTTATATCTATCAGGAAAGATTGAACAGGCTGGGGCGCATTTCTTTAGTGAGGGGAAGACTGAGGGATGATCAGAGAGTTCTTTACGAATATGAATGCATTTTATAATGTAAACTTAGAGAAGGTGTTTCGCCTTGCGGGAGTGACTAGAACTCGGGGATTTAAAATTGTCATAAATAAGTACAATAGGGAATTCAGCAGAAACTTCTTTACTCAGCGAGTGGTGAGAAGGTGGAATTCGCTACCACAGGTAGCAGTTGGTGTGAATAACATCGGTATATTTAAGGAGAAGCGAGATAATCATATGATGGAGAAAGGAACATAAGGATATTGTGACTGGATTAGATAAAGGAGGCTGGGAGGAGACTCGTGTGGAGCATGAACACCAACATGGACATTTGGGGCCAAATGGCCTGTTTCTTTGCTGCAAATACTTTGTAATTTGTGTTAAACCTGTATATGACTCTGGCCATGTCACACTTAGACAACAGTGCGTAGTTATGTTTTCTTTACTATAAAAAGGACATTGAAGCATTGGAGAAAGTGCAAACAATATTCACAACAAAAACTTACATTTCTACAGCTCATTTAAAGTCGTAAAATAACAGGAGCGTTTCTAACTTAATTTGAAAACGAGCCACATAAGGAGATATTCAGAAAGATGACCAAAGCTTGGTAATAAAGGTAAGCTTTAAGGAACAGATTAAAAGGTGGAGGAAGTGACCGAGAGGCAGGGAGGTTTATGGAGGGGTTCCCAGAGCGTAGGACCCAGGCAGCTGAAAGTACTGCCGCTAATGTTGTAGAGGTTAAAATCGGGGATGTGGAAGATGCCAGATTGGTAGGAGCGCACAGATCTCAGGAGTTCATTGAGCTGGTGGAGGTTACAGAGATAGTGAGGCCAAGTAGAGATTTGAAAACAAGGATGGTAATTTTAAAGATGAGGCGATGCCGAGCCGGGAGCCTATGTACGTCAGTGAGCTCAGAGTTCAGGGATTATTGTGATTCGGGGCGAGCAAGAATTTTGGATGAGCTGAAGTATATGGATGGTGGGAGATGGGAAGCCAGCCGGAAGAGCATTGGATTTGCCAAGTCTAGAGCCAGCAAAGTCATGGATGAAGCCTTGAGCAGCAGATGAGCTGAGGCAGGGGCTGAGTTAAGCGATGTTATGGAGGTGGAAGTAGGCCGTCCTGGTGAAGGAGTGGCTATGTGGTCGGAAAATCGTCCAAATACCACACCAAGATTGCGAATGGTCAGGTTCAGCCTTAAACAGGTGTTTGGGAGATGAATGGAGTTGGCGGCTGGGCAATGGAGTTTGTGGCGCGGGCCAATGGCTCCTGTCTTACAAATACTTTGTTGGACAGCACCAGGACTGAGAATTCACAGCTATCTGTAGATTTAATAGGTTGGACACTTTGCTTTGGAAGAGAGGGGACGTATAGGAGGCCTGATAGAGGTGTTGACAATTATGAATGGATGTGGAGAGAAGGTTTCCACTTGTGGGAGTTTCTAAAATTAGGGGGCCAAATATACAGGGTAATGTCCAATAAATCCAAAAGGGAAATAGGGAGCAATTTCGTTTCTCAGAAAGTGGTTAGAATGTGGAACTCACTACCACAGGAACTGGTTGAAGCAAATAGCTTAGATGCTATCAAAAGGAAATTGGACGAGTTCACTGGAGAAAAGGGAATAGAATGATATGTGGAAAGGCTGAAATGAGGTAGCTGCAATGGGAGGAGACTCATGTGGAGCAGAAACACCAGCAGAAACTAGCTGTATATTCGATGTAATGTAATCCTCTGAACGGTTGCTCCGCTCTGTCTGCTACCTATTGATGAGGCTCTTAATCTGGAAGCTGCAAACGAATTGCTGCACTAAATAGGTTTAGTGACACTTTACAGCAGAACTCAGACTGAATACAACAAACTAGTGGTCCTGTCCAGACAGGCAATGTGGGAACTGTCAGTCAGAAGTAGTGCCATGTCCTAAACACAGAGCCCCGCCCCGCCGCTGGTTGTATTTTCAGATCACCAGCGATTCCTGGTGTAATTCAGTGGGTGGCAGTCTGGGGCTGAATATTATATTCCTGGACTGGAAACACTGGGAGCCGCCTTTGGGCTGCGCTCAGTTGTTTCTGATTATTAATGAATTGAATAATTGGGGTAAGTGGATATTTCAACGCCCTCTTCACCTCCTCTCTAAACTTGGACTGGGTCACCACATAAATAAATGTGTTTGTGCAGCAATTTAAATTCCGCAGCATAAATCCGACTCTTTGAAGGTAGTACCAAAAAGCATTGTTCTTATCTCTTCCTGCAATGATATAATAAATGAAAAATATAACAGATGCCAACCAGAGAAGAATGAAGCTGCCGGATATGGTGAAGCATAAAATCATAGACTTCCTTCTGCTCTCCATCTCTGGGTCACTGCGCTTCACTCCCTTGCTCTCATCTCTCAGTCCCTTACGGACTCGACTGGCCACTAAAATGTGTCTGACTGTCAGAGCGTTGAGCAACAGAATTAAAGCGAATGGGAGCAATGGGGTTAAAACCGTATCAAACCAGTCAAATCCCACCCACCCGGGCTCAGTAAAATAGCCTGGTATTAGGACACAGAACCACGGCACATCGTTGATGATCTTTCTAGGTTCTATTGTAAAGTATAAGGGAACGCTTTTTAAACAGAGCAGAATTCCAGTTGTTCCCAGAACCACAGCTGCAGTTTTTCTCGGTGCAATATTTAGTTTTCAGCTTCTGACAACAAATGGCCACAAATCGATCAAAAGTGAAAGTGATGGTGAACCAGACAGAACAGTCCATGGCTGCACGAGACAGGACACTGATAACACTACACACAGGGGTGATGTCCAGAAAAGAATCTGGGTAATAACGCCAATTGATCTGCCTCAGTATGACCTCAGTGATAATGACCAGGAGATCGGCCGCTGCCATGGCCACCAGGTAGCGAGTGGTGCAGGTGGAGAGTCCGCACTTTCCCCGGGACAGGAGCACAATCGCCAATAAATTAACTGGAAAACACAGAAGGGAAAAGAGATTGGAAATTACTATTCAAGCATTCTCCGTGTCTGAGCCGAGACAGGATTATAGTAGCAACAAATATTCCCATTTGTCATCGATTCGTAGAACACGAGGGCAGCTCCACGGAGGCAAGAGATCAGTCACCTGAAACAATTATTTCAATATACAGCCGACTTCTTTCACTCTGGTTAGTGCCCCACTCTCAATAGCTCTACAGTGACAGATACTCCCAGTAATACATGGCCACTGGGGTCAGGTGATCATCTCCGGTTAGTGACCCAAACTCAGTACAGTTCTACAGTGACAGATACTCCCAGTAATATATGGCCACTGGGGTCAGGTGATCCACTCCGGTTAGTGACCCACACTCAGTACAATTCTACAGTGACAGACAGTCCCAGTAATAGCTTCTCTCAGAGAGTTGTCCGCACTGATTATCTGATTCAACAATACACCTTATTCAATTAAAGGCAATAATTTAATAATTCCGTGAGCCTGGGTGTTACAAACAGAGGTTTATTGTAAGGTAAGACAATAGAATAAAACCGCACAGGAAAGTCAAGCCATTTGACTTAGCAGAATGACATCAATGATCTATTGCCTGTATAACGGAGACCATTATATCGGGATGTAACATTTTCAGTCACAGAGCAAAACCATAGACCTGTTCAGACACTGATTTACACAACTTCAATGGCTATAGTCACTTACCAGGACCACCAATGACAGCAATGATCATGTAGTATATTTTACGAACATGTTGAATTGGCCGATGCATTTTCTGTGAGAAGTGATGTGACCGTTCGTGCGGCAGGCAATCTCGCTGAATTATAATCTGAGAGATACATTCCCAGAGACTTTAATTTATACTGTGAGGGATTTCCACGGGGAAGTTGAGCTTGCAACATCATTCAAAATAATTATTTAAAAAATTTCAACATACAGATGACGACAGCCGAGTTAATTCCCTGATTGATAGAATATATTTAGTGCTGAGATTGTACTGGACCACTCCAAAGACTGGAGAATTCTGATCTCGTTAATTAGCGAATGGAAATTGCCAGCTGTATTCTCCCAGCAATGGAGTTGTTGTTTCAAACACCATTAGGCCCAACTCGAGATCTCATCTTGATCCAGTAATGCGCTTCACTCTCTGCAGACATTCAGTAATAAAATTCCTAATGTTCTAGTGTGCCTCAAAGGGCTGCTCTTCTGCATTCTGGGATGTGGCTGCCCTCTTTACTGTGGCCATTCAGTTAAGTAATTAAAGTGTGGAATTTGCTTCCATGCGTCCTCAAACTAACACAACACCTCAAATTAATACATCTCCTCAAACTAACACAGCCCCTCAATCTAATACAGATCCTCAAACAAATACAGCTGCTCAAACTAATACAGCCACTCAAACTAATACAGCTCCTCAAACTAACACAGCCCCTCAAACTAATACAGCTCCTCAAACTAATACAACTCCTGAAACTAATACTGTTAGATCCGTGATTCTGAGAGTATGCCGTTTTTCAATAATCACACGGATGCTGTAACTTAACAGTAAACAGGTATTTACTGGAGGAGGGTAGTCTCAAGACTGGGGGTACAGAGGCATGCGCAAGGCTTATATACAGGTGTGATCACTGCTGGTACTACAGTATACAGGAGCTGTAAAAGTAGTTCTGTCTTAAAGGCACATACACTACAAATCCTCCCCTTTTAGATTAGTAGTACCCCTAATATTCAAATAACAATTAACACTTTAACAAGCACATTAAACAACAATAGTCCATTTATAGATTTAGTCTTTGGGGCGGCTTCCTGATCCTTTCGGGAAAGCACCTTTCCTGAGGTTCTTGTTCTTGTTGCAGAGGCGATTCTGACTCCTTTTCATCGGGTAGTTCTTCGGATTCAACTGCTACTGGTACTGAGGTAGATGCTACCGGTATGTCGGGTTCATCCCCAGGTACTCGAGACATGGGGTTGACGCATTCCTGTGACGCTAAGATCTGGTCGACGTGGCGTCTCACAATGTTCTCCCCGAAATCCACTGTGTACTTTAATGGCCCCTGCCTTGTGCATATCATTCTGGGTTGCCATTTCTCTGTTCGATAGTCACTGGCCAAGACTTGTTGTACTACATTGAAGCTCCTTGTCGGCTTCTCATTGATGTGCTGGAATTGTTTGTCCTCAACATTCCTTCGCACATTTCATCTGAGCAAGTCCAGACGAGATCTCAACCTTCGGTTAAAGAACATTATGGCCGGGGTCTGGTTGGTAACTGCATGTGTCGCGTTTCGGCAGGCTAATAACAAATTGTCCATCTTATGCTGTAGTGGAATTTCATCGTCGCACATGGCCTTTATCGCCTTCTTAAAGGTTTGTACCAACCTCTCAGCCAATCCATTTGTGGCTGGATGATACGGTGCGGATGTGTAATGCCTTACCCCATTCCTTCTCATAAATTTTTGAAACTCTTCGGACACAAACTGTGGTCCATTATCAGAGCAAATCTGCTCTGGCAAACCGTTTCTGGCAAATATGGTCCGTAGGACAGCAATCGATTTCTCTGTAGTGGTTGAGGACATTTTTATCACCTCAGGCCCCTTCGAAAGAACATTGAGTCCATGAATGGACCAGCGAAATCAATACTCACCCGTTGCCATGGAGAGGAGGGCCACTCCCATCGGTGTAGAGGGGCATGTGGTGGTGCATTTTGGAACTTCTGGCATCCTAAGCAGCTCTTAGTTAGGTCTTTGATTTGTTGATCGATTCCCGGCCGCCACACACAAGCCCCTGCAAGGCTTTTCATTTTCACTCCCCCCAGATGACCTTCATGTAGCTCATTTAGCACTCTCTCCCTTAACTTGGGTGGAATCTCCACTCTGGATCCACACATCACTGTCCCATGGCAAACTGACAGCTGTTCTCTTCTGGATGAGAATGCTGGCAAAAGTGAGTCGCCATGTGTTGGCCATCCCCTCACCGTCAAATCATATACCCGAGACAGCATCGGATCATTGCGGGTCTCCTTCTCTATATCCACGTTCGTTACTGGCAATCGTTCAATTATTGACGAATAAAATATCTCGATAGGGTCCACTGCTGGTGCTTCCTCCACAGTAGGCAGTGGCAGGCGCGATAGCCCGTCAGCGTTCCCATGCTGTTTCGTGCCTTTATATTCTATTTCATATTGATTCGCCCCTAGAAACAGGGACCATCTTTGTAACCGTTGTGCAGCCATCACTCAAACGCCCTTCTTAGGATTAAAGATGGAGACAAGTGGTTGGTGGTCAGTCAGCAAGGTGAACTTCTGCCCATGCAGATAGTGGTTGAATTTTTTTTCTCCCCATACTAGGCTGAGGGCCTCCCTGTCAATCTGGGTGTAGTTGCACTAGGCTGAGGTTAGTGACCGAGAAGCAAAGGCTACTGGCCTCTCCAACCCGTCTGGGAATTTGTGTGACAGCACTGCTCTAATACCATAGGGTGATGCATCACATGCCAAACGAATTGGTAGCGCTGGGTTGAAATGGGCCAACACCTCTTTTGACGTGATCAAGTCTTTACACTTCTGGAAAGCTCGCCTACGTTCGTCATCCCACTTCCATGGTACCCCTGTTTGCAGTAGGGTATTCATTGGGTGTAATACCTTGGACAAATTTGGTAAGAACTTGTGGTAGTAGTTTACCAGCCCGAGGAACGACATCAGTTGTAACACATTTTCCGTTGCTGGAGCCTTGACTACCACCTCAATCTTTTCAGGGGACATATGTAACTCCTCTTTATCGATGACGTGGCCACAATACGAGATCTGTTTCTGGAAAAACTCGCATTTGTGGCGATTAGCTACTAGCCCATACTCCTTCAATCTGGTGAGCACTTTCTCCAAGTTGGCGAGGTGATCACTGTCATTTTCGCCCGTGACCAAGATGTCGTCGAAATAACACTGGGTCCCTGGAATCCCTTGCAGGACCTGATCCATCGCCCTTTGCCAGATAGCCGGAGCCGAGGCTACTCCAAACACCAGCCGGTTGTATTGATAGAGACCTTTATGAGTGTTAATCGTAAGGTATTGTTTCGAAGCTTCTTCTACCTCCATTTGCAAGTACGCCTGGGCTAGTTCAATTTTGGTGAAGCGTTTACCTCCAGATAGCGAGGCAAAAATATCATCAATTCGTGGAAGCGAATATTGTACCGTGTGAAGGACTGGGTTCACTGTCACCTTAAAATCCCCACAGATGCGGACCTTCTCTGGTTCCCAGGCGTATTACTCAACGACCTCTTCATTACAGGAATGATGGGTGTAGCCCACTCGCTCCAGTCCACTTTGGACAGTACTCCTGACCGTTCCAACCCTTCCAGCTCTGCCTCGACAGCTGGTCTGATCGCATAAGGCCCTGGTCTCGCCTTAAGCAACTTTGGGCTTGCATTTACCTCTGTTTTAATCGTTGCTGTTATGCATTTTAGTGTTCCTAGTCCCTCCTGGAACACTTCTTTTGCGTCAGTTATCATTTTTGACAGTCGTCCCGGTGTGGCGTCGTCATCCTTTTTAGCCTCAACCTTCAGTGCCTGTATGGAATGCCAATCTAATTGTATCTTCCGGATCCATTCACGTCCTAGCAGTGGTGGTCCTCCATCTGGCAATACATATATATCCATTTTAGGTATTTCCTGGCATTTATATATCACTTTCACCCTTATTTTTCCTTTGGGGTAGACTTTTTGCCCCGTATACATCTTCAAGATAATCTGTGTAGCTTTCAAGGGTATATATGAAAATAGCCGCATGTAGTCCCTTTGGTTTATGACTGTTAGGGCTGATCCTGTGTCCAATTCCATTTTCACTTGGACTCCGTCTATCTTGAGTGTAACCCAGATAGTCTGGTGATCCTCCATTTTGGTTACCTTATGTAGCTTCAGAGAACCCAGCTGATTGCTTCCGGAGCCTGTGTCACTTTTCTGTTCGTCGGAACCACTGTCCATCACCTGGTGTAACTTTTTGTACTTCTCCTGTGGAGATTTCTTACTGCTGGTTTTCTTCCCAGACCAGCAGACTCTTGCTATGTCCTGCTTTTCCACACTGCCTGCACACTTGGTCCTTGAACCAACAATCCTTCTGCCGCAGCGATAGCACTTCCCTGTTCCATAGGACATTTCATTGGTGCCATATTCTTGCAGTCTCCGTTGTATCTCTTCAGCTCCCCTTGCGGCTGCTTCCTGTGATACTGCCATACTGCAAGCCTTGTCCAGCGTAAGATCCTTTTCTGATAGAAGCCGTTTCTGGGTTCCTTCACTTTGTAGCCCACACACAAACTTGTCCCTTAACGTATCTGCTAGTCCCGCTCCGAACTGGCAGTGTTTCGATTGCTTGCGAAGTTGCATTAGGTACTCAGCATTGTTTTCGTCTTTGTGTTGGTTCCTTTTATGGAACTTAAATCGTTCTGCTATCAGCAGCGGTGTGTGGTTTAAGTGGCCTGTAGGATTTCTACTATGCATTCGAAATTCTTGTTCACCGGCTTCTCTGGGGTTATTAGATTTTGCAGTAACCCATAAGTTTTTGCACCCATGGAAAATAACAAAACCAATGCTTTACTAGCATCTGGCTCTTCATTCGCCCTGCAGTACATCTCAATACGTTCCACATATGTCGCCCAATCTTCGATTTCATTGTCGAACGTAGAGATACTGCCACTCTTTGTCATCCCTGGGTGTGATTTAACTGTCAAAAATGGCATCTCCCGCGCTTCCCCTTCTTCTCCCCTGGCACAAAATGGCATCTCCCGCGCTTTCCTTCCTTCCGGCGCTTGCCCTTATTCTCTGCTGCGGCTTCTAAAAATGGCATCTCCAGCGCTCTTCCTTCTTCTCCGCAGCTCAATGGTGTCTCCCGCGCTCTCCCTTCTTCTCCCCGTGGACACTGTTCAGCCCTTGAGCCCTGGCTTTGCTCTGTGCATTCTTTTTTTCTTTTTTTTCTCGATGCCGCTCGGTACTGAACCTGGCTGTTGCTTTACCCTCTCTCTCTCCGGTTTGTTTTTTTTTCTCGACGCCGCTCGGTTTTCAACCCCCGGCTGCGCCCTGTGCGCTTCACCCTCTGTCTAACCCCGTCGACGCTGCTCAGCTTTCTCTCCACCGCCGCTGTCCGGGAAGGGCCTGCGCTGGCCCTGTCTTCAGTCTCTTGCTGACCGTCGTGGCTGGGGAACCAAGCCCGGCTCTCCACAGCCTCCCCTGTGATGTTCACTCTCTGCCGGACGACTGGGCGGTTGCTCGTGGTCGACGCCCGTGTTCCTGGCCTTGACTTTTTTTTTTCTTTCACTGCCCTCACGGAGCGAATCCTCGAAGGGAAATGCAGAGTTGCAGGGGTATTCGAATCGACACTCGTCGCCACTGTTAGATCCGTGATTCTGAGAGTATGCTGTTTTTCAAAAACCACACGGATGCTGTAACTTAACAATAAACAGGTATTTCCTGGAGGAGGTTAGTCTCAAGACTGGGGGTTCAGAGGCATGTGCAAGGCTTATATACAGGTGTGGTCACTGCCAGTACTACAGTATACTGGAGCTGCAAAAGTAGTTCTGTCTTCAAGGCACATAAACTACAAATACAGCTCCTCAAACTAGGACAGCTCCTCAAACAATTACAGCCCCTCAAACTAATACAGCACCTCAAACTAATACAACACCTCAAACTAATACAGCCCCTCAAACTAATACAGCCCCTCAAAATATTACAGCCCCTCAAATTAATACAGACACACAAACTAATACAGCTGCTCAAACTAATACAACTCCTCATGCTAACACAGCTCCTCAAACAATTATAGCCCCTCAAACAAATAAAGCCCATCAGACTACTACAGCAACTAAAACTAATACACCTCAAACTAATACAGCCCCTCAAACTAGTACAGCGCATCAAACTAATACAACTCCACAAACTAATGCCGTCCCTCAAACGAATACAGGCCCTGAAACTAATACAGCCCCTCAAACTAATACAGTCTCACAAATTAATACAGATTCTCAAAATAATACAGACCTCAAACTTATACAGATCCTCAAACTAATACAGCTCCTCAAACTAATACAGCCCCTCAAACTAATACAGCCCCACAAACTAATACAGAACCTCAAACTAGTACAGCTCCTCAATCTAATACTGTACCTCAAACTAATACAGACGCTCAAACTAATACAGTCCGTCAAACTAATACAGACCCTCAAACTAATAGAGCTCCTCAAACTAATAAAGACCCTCAAATTATTACAGACACTCAAACTAATACAGCCCCTCAAACAAATACTGCCCCTCAAAATAATACAGTCCCTCAAACTAATACAGTCCCTCAAACTAATGCAGCTCCTCAAACTAATACAGTCCCTCAATCTAATACAGTTCCTCAAACTAATACAGTCCCTCAAACTTATACAGAACCTCAAATTCATACAGATCCTCACTGTAATACAGCCCCTCAAAGTAATACAGTACCGCAAACTAACACAGCACCTCAAACAAATACAGCCCCTCAAACTAATACAGCCCCACAAACTAATACAGAACCTCAAACTAATACTGACCCTCAAACTAATAGAGTACCTCAAAATAATACAGACCCTCAAACTAATAGAGCCCTTAAAACTAATACGGCCCCTCAAACTAATACAGCCCCTCAAAATAATACATCCCCTCAAAAAATACAGCCCCTCCAACTATTACAGCCCCTCAAGCTAATACAGCACCTCAAAGAATTGGAGCCCCTCATACTAATACAGCACCTGAAACGAATACAGACGTTCAAACTAACACAGCCCCCCAAACGAATACACATCTTCAATCTGATACAGACCAATAAACGAATACAGTCACTCAAACTAATACAGCCTACCAAACTAGTACAGTCCCTCAAACAAATAAAGCCTCTCAAACGAATACAGTCTCTCAAACTATTACAGACCCTCAAACAATTACAGCCCCTCAGACTCATACAGCTCCTCACATTAACACAGCCCCACAAAAAAGTACAGCCACTCAAAGAAATACAGCCCCTCAAATTAACACAACACATCAAACTAATACAGCTCCTCAAACTAATACAGCCCCTCTAACTATTACAGCCCCTCAAACTCATACAGCTCCTCAAACTAACACAGCCCCTCAAACAAATACAGCCACTCAAACAAATACAGCCCCTCATAATAACACAACACCTCAAAGAAATACTGCCCCTCAAACTAACACAACACCTAAAACGAATACAGCTCCTCAAACTAGTACAACACCTCAAACAATACAATCCCTCAAACTAATACAGTTCCACAAACTAATTCAGACCCTCAAACTAATACAGGCCCTCCAAATAATACAGCTCCTCAAACAAATACAGCCCCTCAAAGTTATACAGTCGCTCAAACTAACACAGCCCCTCAAACTAATACAGCCCTTCAAGGTAATACAGCACCTCAAACTAATACAGTCCCTCAAACTAATGCAGACGTTCAAACTAATACAGCTCCTCAAACTAATACAGCCCCTCGAAGTAATACAGTCTCTAAAACGAAGCAAGCCCCTCAAACAAATAAAGCCCCTCAAACTAATAGAGCCCCTCAAACCAATTCTGACCCACAAACTAGTGCAGTCTCTCAAACTGATAAAGACCCTCAAACTAATACTGCCCCTCAAAGAAATACAGTCCCTCAAACTAATACAGTCCCTCAAACTAATACAGCTCCTCAAACTAATGCAGTCCCTCGAAATAATACAGACCCTGAAACTAACACAGCTCCTCAAACTAATACAGCCCCTCAAACTATTACAGCCCCTCAAACTCATAGAGCTCCTCAAACTAACACAGCCCCTCAAACAAATACAGCCACTCAAACAAATACAGCCCCTCATAATAGCACAAAACCTCAAAGAAATACAGCCCCTCAAACTAACACAACACCAAAAACTAATACAGCTCTTAAAACAAGTACAACACCTCAAACTAATACATTCCCTCAAACTAATACAGTTCCACAAACTAATTCAGACCCTCAAACTAATACAGGCCCTCGAAATAATACAGCTCCTCAAACGAATACAGCCACTCAAAGTAATACAGTCGCTCAAACTAACACAGCCCCTCAAACTAATACAGCCCCTCAAAATAATACAGCACCACAAACTAATACTGTCCCTCAAACTAATGCAGACGCTCAAGCTAATACAGCTCCTCAAACTAATACAGCCCCTCGAAGTAATACAGTCCCTAAAACTAACACAGCCCCGCAAACAAATACAGCCCCTCAAACTAATACAGTCCCTCAAACCAATTCTGACCTACAAACTAGTACAGTCTCTCAAACTGATACAGACTCTCAAACTAATACTGCCCCTCAAAGTAATACAATCCCTCAATCTAATACAGTCCCTCAAACTAATACAGCTCCTCAACCTAATGCTGTCCCTCGAACTAATACAGTCCCTGAAACTTATAAAATACTGGCAGGACTGGACAGACTTGATGCAGGGATCATGTTCTCGATGGTCGGGAATCCAGAACCAAGGGTCACTGTCTAAGGATAAGGGGTAGGCCTTTCAGGACAGAAATGCGGAGGAATTTCATCAACCAGCGAGTGGCGAACCTGTGGAATTCTCTACCACAGAAGGCGGTGGAGGCCAATTCATTAAATATATTCAAGAAGGTAAAACGGATCAAGTGACTGGGGAGATAGCAGGGACCGGGAACTGAAATTGGATGATCAGTCATGATCGCATTGAATGATGGAGGAGGCTAGAGGGCCCGAATTTCCTAATCCTGCTCCTATCTTCGATGTTTCTATGAAACTAATAAAGACCGTGAAAATAATAGAGCCCCATAAAATAATACAGTCCCTCAACCTAATATATTTCCTCAAACTAACACATCACCTCAAACTAATACAGCTCCTCAAACTAACACAGCCCCTCAAACAAATGCAGCAATTCAATATAATACAGTCCCACAAACAAATACAGACCCTCAAACTAATACAGACACTCAAACTAATATAGCCACTCAAAGTAATGCAGTCCTACAAACTAATACAGCCTCTCAAACTTATATGGCCCCTCAAATTAATACAGTACATCAACCGAATACAGCCCCTCAAAATAATACAGCCCCTCAAATTAATACAGACCCTGAAACTAATACAACACCTCAAAATAATACAGCCTCTCAAAGTAATACAACCTCTCAAGCTAATATAGCACCTCAAAATAATAGTCCCTCAAACAAATACAGCAACTTGAACTAATACAGTCCCTCAAACTAATACAGTCCCTCAAAATAATACAGGCCCTCAAACTAATACAGCCCGTCAAACTAATCCAACCCTTCAAACTATGACATCCCCTCAATCTAATTCAGTGCATCAAACGAATACAGCCCCTCAAACTAATACAGCCCCTCAAAATAATACAGCGCCTCAAAGTAATAGAGCCCCTCAAAATAATACAGCACCTGAAACGAAAACAGAACGTCAAACTAACACAACCCCCCAAAAAAATACACATCTTCAATCTAATACAGACCATCAAACAAAAACACCCCCTCAAACTAATACAACACCTCCAACTAATACAGTCCTTCAAAATATTACAGCCCCTCAAACTAAAACAGCCCCTCAAACTCATACAGCTCCTCAAACTAATACCGTTCCTCACACTAACACTGCCCCTCAAACAAATACAGCCACTCAAACAAATACAGCCCCTCAAATAAACACAACACCTCAAACTAATATAGCTCCTCAAATTAATACAGCTCCTAAAACTAATACAGCCACTCAAACTAATACAGCCCCTCAAACTAATACATTTCTCAAAGTACTGCAGTCCCTCAATCTAATACAGACCCTCCAACTAATACAGATACTTAAATTAATACAGCCCCTCAAAGTAATACAATCCCTCAAACTAACACAGCCCCTCAACAAGTACAGCCCCTCAAACTAATACAGGCCCTCAAACGAATACATTCCCTCAAACTAATGCAGACACTCAAATTAATACAGCTCCTCAAACTAATACAGCTCCTCGAAGTAACAGAGTCCCTCAAACTAACATAGCCCCTCAAACAAATTCAGCCTTTCAAACTAAAACAGCCCCTGTATAATGAAATGTGTTTGGCTTGCCTGTATTCGTTTTGCACTCAGGTATATTACCCTCCCTCACACGGTGTATAGTTTCACTTCCTCTTCCCTGACTTCTCTGACTCATTCCTGTGAGCCAGTCAGTGTGTTGAGATGTTAGCTCTGATCTTAGTGATTAAAAGCCAAATTGTTTAAATCTATAACTTCTAGTTTTGTTGTTATTGAAGGCACGTCAATTTTAATCACTAAAGAATATTGGATGGATCGACTCCTAAAACCACAGCGTCTGGACTTGAATCCACATTCTGCTGAAGCATCAAATCAATTTGGACACTGGCTCAAATGCTTCGAACTCTTCGCGAGGGCCTCATCCGCTCGCGAGATAGATATGCTGAGTCTACTGACTACTCGCGTTAATCATCGGATTTATTCGTTCATCCGGGACGCCACCTCTTACACAGAGGCCATCACTATCCTGAAGGCCCAATACCAGAGGCAAGTAAACGAAGTGTACGCCAGACATCTGCTGGCTACACGCAGGCAGCGACCTGAGAATCAATGGACGATTTCTTACAGGGTCTAAAGGACCTGGTCCGGGACTGTAACTGCAAGGCTGTGACGGCCAACGCGTACTCTGACGAATTGGTCCGCGATTCCTTCATCACGGGCCTCAAATCGAATTATATCCGGCAGAGACTGCTGGAGAAGGAGGTCCTGGACTTAAAAAAGGCATTGGCCACTGCGCGATCGCTGGACGTGGCCTAGAAAAACTCTGCCTCTTATTCTTCCGGCCATGTGGCCCTCATCGCCTCGTGTGCGCCGAGCGGGCCACCATCTTGGAATCAGCCATCTTCCCCATCCAGGTCTCAGACCAGATCTACACCACCGGTGTCCCCACACAGAAGTTCACCCAGGAGTCCTACTACAGCGGCAATGTCTCGAGGCCCGAAATGCTACTTCTGCGGCCAGGCCAAGCACCCCAGACAACGATGCCCAGCGAAGGACGCGACATGCTTCAAATGTAAGGAAAAGGGGCATTTTAGCAAAGTCTGCAGGGGGAATCCGATTTCCAACTCCGTCACCGCCTCGTGCGTGCCGTGCGGGCCACCATCTTGGGGTCTGCCATCTTTTCCCGACTCAATGGCCGCCCAGGGCCCAACAGTGGCTTCAATCACGGTGGATCAATCCAGGCCACACCCGTTGACAAAATCTATGATGGACATACAGGTAAACGGAAATTTAACTAAATATTTAATTGACTGTGGGAGTACCGACAGTTTTATCCACCCTAGCCTGGTACGGCAGCACTCATTAACGGTAACCCCTACACGGAGCAGAATTGCTATCGCTGCTAAGCCCCACACATCGGATATTTTGGGCTACTCTGTGGTAACACTGACTGTAAAAGGCATGGACTACAAGGATTTTAAACTCCTCGTGATGCCAGAACTCTGTGTTAATGTAATCTTGGGCCTGGACTTCCAGTGCCACCACGAAAGTGTCACACTAGCATATGGCGGGTCCCTGCCACCACTCACAGTCTGTGGCCTATCAACCATAAAAATCAGCCCGCACTCTTTATTCGCTAATCTCGCTCCGAACTGTAGGCCCATAGCGACCAAAAGTAGACGGTACAGTCTGGAAGACAGACACTTTATCAAGGCGGAAGTGGACGGACTCCTGTGGGAAGGCATTATTGAATGCAGTACCAGTCCCTGCCGTGCCCAAGTAGTCATAGTTAAAAATAGCGAAAAGAAATGGATGGTAATTGACTACAGCCAAACTGTTAATATTTATACTCAGCTGGACGCCTACCCTTTACCCCGCATATCAGAAATGGTCAACCAGATTGCGCAATACCGAGCCTTCTTGACTATCGACCTCAATCCGCGTATCACCAGCTCCCCATTAGAGCGGAGGACCGCCCATACACCGCCTTTGAGGCGAACGGACGCCGCTACCATTTTCTCAGAGTGCCCTTCAGGGTAACAAATGGGGTCTCGGTCTTCCAACCTGAGATGGACCGCATGGTTGACGAGAATAAACTACAAGCTACCTACCCCTATCTGGACAATGTCACTATCTGCGGGCACAACCAGCAAGACCACGATCTAAATCTTGCGAGATTTTTAAAAACTGCCCTAAAGCTGAATCTAACCTACAACGAAGACAAATGTGTCTTCAACACAACCCATCTCTGTATCCTCGGCTGTGTGGTGGAAGATGGGGTAATTGGACCGGACCCTGACCGATTACGCCCCCTAAAGGAACTGCCCCTGCCACACAATCCCAAAGCTTTAAAAAGGTGCCTGGGATTTTTTTTGTATTATGCCCAATGGGTGCCCAATTACTCTGATAAGGCCCGACCCCTCATTAAATCGACGTCCTTCCCACTATCAGCTGAAGCTCGGGAGGCATTCACCAGTATCAAACATGACATTGAAAGGGCTGCACTGTGTGCAGTGGACGAAAGCATTCCCTTTCAAGTCGAAAGCGATGTGTCAGACTTTGCCTTAGCTGCGACCCTCAATCAGGCTGGGAGACCTGTGGCCTTCTTCTCCGGAAACCTTCAGGGACCTGAAATCAAGCACTCTTCTGTCGAGAAGGAGGCACAGGCTATCGTAGAGGCAGTGCGGCACTGGAGACACTACCTAGCCGGCAAACGTTTCACCCTGCTCACCGACCAGCGGTCCGTGGCTTTCATATTTAATAACAAACAAAGGGGGAAAATCAAGAATGGCAAAATACTATCCACGTTCGACTATGATATTATGTACAGGCCGGGAGCCCTTAATGAACCCCCAGACGCCCTATCGCGGGGAATGTGTGCCAGCATTCATACGGACAAATTACAGGGTCTCCACATCGACCTCTGTCACCCAGGAGTCACCCGACTATACCATTTTATAAAGTCCCGCAATCAGCCCCACTCCATCGAGGAGGTCAGGGCAATGACCAGAGCCTGCCGCATCTGTGCGGAATTCAAGCCTCGTTTCTACAGGCCTGACCGTGCACACCTTATCAAAGCCACACGGCCATTCGAGCGCCTAAGTCTGGACTTCAAGGGACCCCTTCCCTCTGCTGACTGTAACGTATACTTCCTCAATATCATCGTTGAATATTCCCGCTTCCCCTTCGCCATTCCCTGCCCAGACATGACCAGTGCCACGGTCATCAAGTGTCTCGGTAATCTATTCTGCATGTTTGGCATGCCGAACTACATACACAGCGATAGGGGGACGTCATTTATGAGTGACGAACTGCGCCAGTTCTTGCTCTCAAAGGGGATAGCCACAAGCTGAACCACTAGCTGCAACCCCCGGGGTAATGGGCAAGTGGAAAGGGAGAATGCTACTGTTTGGATGGCTGTCACGTTAGCCTTAAAGTAAAAAGGCCTTCCGACCTCCCGCTGGCAGGAAGTCCTCCCAGACGTGCTCCAATCCATAAGGTCTCTGTTATGTACAGCCACTAACGCCACCCCTCACAAAATGATGTTCGTTTTCCCCCTGAAATCTACCTCGGGCATATCTCTACCCGCGTGGCTGACGTCTCCGGGGACAGTACTATTGCGGAAGCACGTGTGAGGCCATAAAACGGACCCCCTTGTGGAAAAGGTACAGCTCCTCCATGCAAACCCTCAGTACGCCTATATCGAATACACTGATGGGCGAGAGGACACTGTTTCCATCAAAGACCTCGCTCCCTCGGGGAGTGGAGAGAACGATGAGAGACTACCCGAGGAAGACCTTCACCAAAAAGAGACAGGCATCCCAGAGGTATCAATACACAACTTTAACCTGGAGGACACTGCAGATAACCTGGAAGACACTGCGGAGTCCCGCAGAGCGGAGGAACCAGAATCCAATCCCCTAGAGGCACCCCAACCGGCTTTGTGCCAATCACTGAGAACCGCAAAACCTCCTGACAGACTCACTTATACCAACTTTTAAGAAACATCACCCCAATGGACTAAATCTAAAGAAGGGGTGAATGTAATGAAATGTGTTTGGCTTGCCTGTATTCCTTTTGCACTCATGTACATTACCCTCCCCCACACGGTGTATAGTTTCACTTCCTCTTCCCTGACTTCTCTGACTCATTCCTTTGAGCCAGTCAGTGTGCTGATCTTAGTGATTAAAAGCCAACTTGTTTAAATCTATAACTTCTAGTTTTGTGGTTATTGAAGGCACATCACCCTGAAACTAATACAGACAATCAAAGTAATACAGTCACTCAAACTAATACAGTCCCTCAAACTAATACAGCTCCTAAAACTAATACTGTCCCAAAAACGAATACAGGTCCTGAAACTAATACAACCCCTCAAATTAATACAGCACCTCAAACTAATACAGCTCCTCAAACTAATACAGACCTCAAACTAATACAGTCCCTGAACCTTATAAAATACTGGCAGGACTGGACAGACTTGATGCAGTGATCATGTTCCTGGTGGTTGGGGATTCCAGAACCAAGGTTCACTATCTATGGATAAGGTGTGGGCCTTTTAGGACAGAAATGCGGAGGATTTCCTTCGCCAAGCGAGTGGTGAACCTGTGGAATTCTCTACCACTGTAAGCAGTAGAGGCCAATTCATTAAATATATTCAAGAAGTAGTTGGATATATTTCTTAAGGATAAGGGGATCAAGGTGTATGGGGAGAAAGCGGGGTCCGGGGACTGAATTTGGATGATCAGCCATGATCGCATTGAATGGCAGAGAAGGATAGAGTGCCAAATGGCCTACTCCTGCTCCTATGTTCTATGTTTCTATGAAACAAATACAGGTCTGAAACTAATACAGCCACTCAAACTAATCCAGTCCCTCACACTAATACGGCTCCTCAGACTAACACGTCGGAGTAAACTAGTATAGCTCCTCAAAATAACAAAGCCCCTGAAACAAATACAGCTATTCAAGCTAATAGAGTCCCTCAATCTAATAAAGAACCTCAAACTAATACAGAACCTCAAACTAATACAGCCCCTCAAACTAATACAGCACCTCAAACTAATACAGCCACTCAACGTAATACCATTCCTCAAACTAACACAGTCCCTCAAATTAATACAGCCCCTCAAACTAATTCAGTACCTCAAAAGAATAGGGACCCTCAAACTAATACAGCCCCTCAAAATAATACAGCACCTCAAATTAATACATGCCCTCAAACTAATACAGCACCGAAAAAAAATACAGACCATCAAACTAACACAGCCCCCCCAAACTAATACACTTATTCAATCTAATATGGACCGTCAAACTAATACAGCCTCTCAACATAATACCATCCCTCTAACTAATGCAGTCCCTCAAACTAATAGAGTCCCTCAAAATAATACAGACCCTCAGACTAATACAGCCCCTCAAATTATTACAGACCCTCAATCTAAATCAGAACCTCAAAATAATGCAGCCTCTCAAAGTAATACAACCTCTCAAACTAATAGAGCACCTCAAAATAATAGTCCATCAAACAAATACAGCAACACGAAATAATACTGTCCCTCAAACTAACACAGTCCCTCAAACTAATACAGTACTGCAAACTAATACAGCCCCTCAAATTAATACAGCCCCTTAAACTAATTCAGTACCTCAAACGAATACAGACCCTCAAACTAATACAGCCCTTCAAAATAATAAAGCGCCTCAAACTAATACATGCCCTCAAACTAATATAGCACCTAAAAAGAATACAGACCATCAAACTAACACAGCTCCCCCAAACTAATACACTTATTCAATCTAATACAGACCGTCAAACTAATACAGCCCCTCAAACACATACAGCTCCTTAAACTAACAAAGCTCCTCACACTAACGCAGCCGCTCAAAAAAATACAGCCACTCAAACTAATGCAGACCCTCAAACTAATACAGCCCCCTAAACTAATACAGCCGCTCAACGTAATACAGTCCCTCAAACTAGTACAGTCCCTCAAACGAATACCGACCCTCAAATAAATACAGACCCTCAGACTAATACAGCTCCTCAAATTAATACAGACCCTCAATCTAATACAACACCTCAAAATAATACAGCCACTCAAATAATACAACCTCTTAAACTAATACAGCAACTCAAAATAATAGTCCCTCAAACAAATACAGCAACTCGAAATAATACAGTCCCTCAAATTAATACAGTCCCTCGAAATAATACAGTCCCTCAAAATAATACAGTACCTCAAACGAATACATTCCCTCAAACTAATACAAAACCTCAAACTGATATAGCCCTTCAAACAATTACTGCCCCTGAAACAATTACAGCCCCTCAAAGTCATACAGCTCCTCAAACTAATACAGCTCCTCACACTAACACAGACCCTCAAACAAATAAAGCCACTCAAACAAATACAGCCCCTCAAAATAACAAAACACCTCAAACTAATATAGCTCTTCAAGCTAATACAGCTCCTCAAACTAGTACAGCCCCTCAAACTAATACAGTCCCTCTTACAAATAGAGTTCCTCAAACCAATGCAGTCCCTCAAACTAATACAGATCTTCAAACTAATACAGCTTCTCAAACTAATACAGCCCCTCAAAGTAATACAGTCCCTCAAACTAACACAGCCCCTCAAAAAATACATCCCCTCAAAATAATACAGCCCATCAAACTAATACAGTCCCTCAAGATAATGCAGACCCTCAAAAGAATACAGCTCCTCAAACTAATACAGCCCCTGGAAGTAACACACCCTCAAACTAATACAGCCCCACAGCTAATACAGCCCCTCAAAATAATACAGACCCTCAAATTAATACTGACCTTCAAACTAATGCATTCCCTCAAAATGATACAGACCCTCAAATTAATAGAGCCCCTCAAATTAATACAGAGCCTCAAACTAATGCAGTCGCTCAAACTAATACAGGTCCTCAAACTATACAGTCGCTCAAACTAATACTGGCGCTGAAACTAATACAGCCCCTCAAACTAATACAGCCCCTAAATGTATAGGCCTAGAAATTCACTATCGCCGCGCCAGGTCTTTATCGCCCGAAAGTTAGCTAACGCCCGGATTCCCGTAGCGCCCACCTGACATTCAGTTGATGCGCCCCAAGAAGGAGGCGGGCGCTATTGCAGGGTTTGGCCGCCTCCGTTTGGGGCGCTGAAAGTCAATTTCAGGCGTCCAGCTGCCGCAGCGCCACCCGATGCGGTGCGGCAGGCTGGGGTACTGCAGGCCTCCTCCTTCTCTTAAGGAGGAGCTGCCTGCAGCCGTGAGATCGCCGCTGGATTCCCCCAGCAAATGAGCCCGGCACCACGGAGAAGTGCCGGGCTCGCGGCGGTCAGAGTCCAATGCCGCGGGGGGGGTGGTGTGGGAGTCCGGGGAGGAAGGTGCGGCCAAGCGGCTGCCGGGAAAGCGGCCGGCCGCACCTCCACCTTGACGCCCCGGTTTTTCGGAGCTGCAAAGCCCCGTTTTACAAACGCTCTTTGCGCCCGCTACGGGAGGGGCGGCGGCAACTGAATTTGGGCGTCGGGCCGGCATCGCGTTGGAACCGGGGCACTGCGCAAACCGATGATGTCATCGGTGCTGGCGCAGCGCTACCGGCTAACACCACCATTTGCGCTGCACTGAAATCCAGGCAACAACAGCGCCGGCGCAAAAGACCTCTTTAGGCGCTAAGTGGGCGCTAACACCACTGAATTTCTAGGCCATAGAGTCCCTCAAAATAATGCAGCTCCTGAAACTAAAGCATTCCCTCAAACTAATGCAGTCTTTGAAAATTAATAAATACTGGCAGGACTGGACAGCCTAGATGCAGGGATGATGTTGGCGATGGTCGGGGAATCCAGAAGCAAGGGTCCCTGTCTAAGGATAAGGGGTAGGCCTTTTAGGACAGCAATGAGGAGGAATGTCTTCACCCAGCGAGTGGTGAACCTGTGGAATTCTCTGCAACAAACGGCAGTAGAGGCCAATTCATTAAATATATTCAAGAAGTAGTTGGATATATTTCTTAAGGATAAAGGGATCAAGGGGTATGGGGAGAAAGCAGGGACCGTGAACTGAACTTGGATGATCAGCTATGATTGCATGGAATGGCAGAGCGAGCTAGAGTGCCAAATGGCCTACTCCTGCTCCTATCTTCTATGTTTCTATGAAATTAATACAGCCCCTCAAACTAATACTGTCCCTCAAACGAATACGGCTTCTCAAACTAACACATGAAAGCAAAGTAATACAGCTCCTCAAACTAACACAGCCCCTGTCACAAATACAGCAACTCAAACAGTCCCTCAAACTAATACTGACCCTCCAACTAATACAGCCCCAAAAACTAAGGCAGCACCTCAAAATAATACAGCCATACAAAATAATACAGACCCTCAAACTAATACAGTCCCTCAAACTAATACAGTCCCTCAAACTACTACAGTCCCTCAAACTAATACAGACCCTAAAATAATACAGTCCCACAAAATAATACAGACCCTCAATCAAATACAAACCCTCAAAATAATGCAGCCTCTCAAAGTAATACAACCTCTCAAGCTAATACAGAATCGCAAAATAATAGTCCCTCAAACAAGTACTGCAACTCGAAATAATACAGTCCCTCAAACTAATACAGCTCCTCAAACTAACCCAGACACACACATAAATAGAGCGACTCAAAGTAATACAGCCCCTCAAACTACTACAGTCCCTCAAACTAATGCAGTCCCTCAAACTAATACAGCTCCTCAATCTAATAAAGCCCCTCGAAGTAATACAGTCCCTTAAACTGACACAGCTGCTCAAAAAGATACAGCCCATCCAACTAATACAGCCCCTCAAACTAATGCAGTCCCTCAAATTAATACTGACCCTAAAATAATGCAATCCCTCAAACTAATACAGACATTCAAACGAATAGAATCCCTCAAAATAATACAGATCCTCAAACTAATACAGCCCCTCAAATTAATACAGTCCTTCAAACTAATACTGTCCCTCAAACTATTACAGCTCCTCAGATTAATAATGTCCCTCAAACTAATACAGTCCCTGAAACTTATAAAATACTCGCAGGAATGGACAGACTAGATGCAGGGAGGATGTTCCCGATGGTCGGGGAATCCAGAACCAGGGGTCACTGTCTAAGGATAAGGGGTAGGCCTTTTGCACAGAACTGCAGAGGAATTTCTTCACCCAGAGTGTTGTGAACATGTGGAATTCTCCACCATAGAATGCAATAGAGGCCAACTCATTAAACTAATACAGGCCATGAAACAATTATAGCTCCTCAAACTAATACAGACCCTCAAACTAATACCGCTCCTGAAACTAACAGAGCCACTAAAACCAATACAACAACTCAATCTAATACAGTCCCTCAATCTAATAGAGACCCTCAAAATAATACAGTCCCTCAAACTAATACAGCCCCTCGAACTAATACATCCACTCAACTTAATACAGTCCCGCAAACTAATACAATCACTCAAACCAATACAGTACCTCAAACAAATACATACCCTCAAAATAATACAGTCCCTCAAATTAATACAGCGTCAGAAACGAATACAGCACCTCAAAACAATGGTCCCTCACACAAATACAGCAACTCGAAATTATACTGTCCCTCAAACTAATACAGTCCCTCAAAATAATGCAGCCTCTCAAACTAATTCAGTACCTCAAACGAATGCAGCCCCTCAAAATAATGCAGCCCCTCAAAATAATACAGCGACTCAAACTTATACAGCCCCTCAAACTAACACAGCACCTGAAAAGAATACTGACCATTAAACTAACACAGTCCCCCAAACTATACAGCCACTCAGACTAATACAGCCCCTTAAACTAATTCAACCCCTCAAACTAATACAGCCCCTCAAGCTGTTCAAGCCCCTCAAACTCATACAGCTCTTCAAACTAATACAGCTCCTCAAACTAACACAGCCCATCAAACAAATACAGCCCCTCAAAGTAACACAACACCTCAAACTAATATAGATCCTCAAACTAGTACAACACCTCAAACTAATATAGCTCCGCAACCTAATACAGCTCCTCAACCTAATGCAGCCCCTCAAATTAATACAGTCCCTCAAACTAATACAGTTCCTCAAACTAATACATTCTGGCAAACTAATACAGACCGTCAAACTAATACAGCTCCTCAAACTAATGCAGCTGCTCGAAGTAATACAGTCCCTTAAACTAACACAGACCCTCAAAGTAATATAGTCCCTCAAACTAACACAGATCATTGAAATTAATACAGTCACTCAAACTAATACGGACCATCAAATTAATACAGTCTCTCAAACTAATACAGATCGTCAAACTAATGGAGCCCCTCATGCTAATACAGCCCCTCAAACTAATACATACCCTCAATTAATACAGTCCATCAAACTAATACAGTCCATCAAACTAATATAGCTCCTCAAACTAAAAAAGTCCCACAAACTAATACAGGCCCTGAAACTAATGCAGCCCCTCAAACTTATACAGCCCCTCAAATTAATACAGTTCCTCAAACTAATACAGTCCCTCAAACTAATACAGCTCCTCAAATTAACACATCACCTCAAACTAATACAGCCCCTCAAATTAATACAGTCCCTCAAACTAATACAGCAACTCAAACTAATACAATCACTTAAACTAATAGAGACCCCCAAACTAATACATTCCCTCTTACTAATACAGCCCTTCAAAATAATAGAGCCACTGAACGTAATACAGTCCCTCAAACTAATACAGTCCCTCAAACTAATACAGACACTCAAAATAATACAGCGCCTCAAAATTATACAGCACCTGAAATGAATACAGTCTTTCAAACTAATACAGTCCCTCAATCTAATACAGCCCTTCAATCTAATACAGCCACTCAACGTAATACAGTCCCTCAAACTAATACAGTCCGTCAAGCTAATACTGTCCTTCAAATTAATAGAGACACTTTAACTAATACAGCCCCTCAAATTAATACAGACCTTCAAATTAATACAATACCTCAAACAAATGCAGCCTTAAAAAGTAATGCAAACTCTCAAACTAACACAGCACCACAAAATAATAATCCCACAAACAAATACAGCAACTCGAATAAATAGAGCCCCTCATATTAGTACAACCCCTCAAACTAATACAGCACCTCAAAATAACACAGACACTCAAACTAACACAGCCAAATTAATACAGTTCTTCAATCTAATACAGAGAATCAAATTGATACAGCCTGTCAGACTAATACAGACCCTCAAATTAATGCGGCCCCTCAAAGTAATACAGCCTCTCAAACAAATACACACTCCCAGAAAAATAAAGCCCCTCAAACTAATACAGCCCCGCAAACTCATACAGACCCTCAAACTAATACCGCTCAGGAAACTAACAGAGCCACTAAAACCAATACAGAAACTCAAACTAATACAGTCCCTCAAACTAATACAGACCCTCAAACTAATACAGTCCGTCAAACTAATACAGCCCCTCAAACTAATACATCCACTCAACGTAATACAGTCCCTCAAAATAATACAATCACTCAAACTAATACAGTCCCTCAAACTAATACAGACCCACAAAATAATACAGCCCCTCAAATTAATACAGACCCTCAATCTAATACATCAGCTCAAAATAATACAGCCCCTCAAAGAAATACAACCTCAGAAACTAATACAGCACCTCAAAACAATGGTCCCTCACACAAATACAGCATCTCGAAATAATACTGCCCCTCAAACTAATTCAGTACCTCAAACGAATGCAGCCCCTCAAACTAAAACAGCCCCTCAAAGTAACACAACACCTCAAACTAATTCAGTACCTCAAACGAATGCAGCCCCTCATACTAAAACAGCCCCTCAAAGTAACACAACACCTCAAACTAATATAGATCCTCAAACTAGTACAACACCTCAAACTAATATAGCTCCGCAAACTAATACAGCTCCTCAACCTAATGCAGCCCCTCAAATTAATACAGTCCCTCAAACTAATACAGTTCCTCAAACTAATACATTCTGGCAAACTAATACAGACCGTCAAACTAATACAGCTCCTCAAACTAATGCAGTTGCTCGAAGTTATACAGTCCCTCAAACTAACACAGACCCTCAAATTAATACAGTCCCTCAAACTAACACAGACCCTGAAATTAATAGAGTCACTCAAACTAATACGGACCATCAAATTAATACAGTCTCTCAAACTAATACAGACCGTCAAACTAATGGAGCCCCTCAAGCTAATACAGCCCCTCAAACTAATACATCCCCTCAATGAATACAGTCCATCAAACTAATACAGTCCATCAAACTAATATAGCTCCTCAAACTAAAAGAGTCCCGCAAACTAATACAGGCCCTGAAACTAATGCAGCCCCTCAAACTTATACAGCCCATCAAATTAATACAGCTCCTCAAACTAATGCAGCTCCTCAAATTAACACATCACCTCAAACTAATATAGCCCCTCAAACTAATACAGTCCCTCAAACTAATACAGCAACTCAAACTAATACATTCCCTTAAACTAATAGAGACCCTCAAACTAATGCATTCCCTCTCACTAATACAGCCCTTCAAAATAATACAGCCACTCAACGTAATACAGTCCCTCAAACTAACACAGTCCCTCAAACTAATACAGTCCCTCAAACTAATACTGACACTCAAAACAATACAGCGCCTCAAAATAATACAGCACCTGAAATGAATACAGTCCTTCAAACTAATACAGTCCCTCAATCTAATACAGCCCTTCAATCTAATACAGCCACTCAACGTAATACAGTCCCTCAAACTAATACAGTCCGTCAAGCTAATACTGTCCTTCAAATTAACAGAGACACTTTAACTAATTCAGCCCCTCAAATTAATACAGACCTTCAAACTAATACAATACCTCAAACAAATGCAGCCTTAAAAAGTAATGCAAACTCTCAAACTAACACAGCACCACAAAATAATAGTCCCACAAACAAATACAGCAACTCGAATAAAAAGAGCCCCTCATATTAATACAACCCCTCAAACTAATACAGCACCTCAAAATAATACAGACACTCAAACTAACACAGCCAAATTAATACAGTTCTTCAATCTAATACAGAGAATCAAATTGATACAGCCTATCAGACTAATACAGACCCTCAAACTAATACGGCCCCTCAAAGAAATACAGCCTCTCAAGCAAATATACACTCCCAGAAAAATAAAGCCCCTCAAACTAATACAGCCCCTCAAACTCATACAGACCCTCAAACTAATACCGCTCATGAAACTAACAGAGCCACTAAAACCAATACAACAACTCAAACTAATACAGTCCCTCAAACAAATACAGACCCTCAAACTAATACAGTCCGTCAATCTAATACAGCCCCTCAAACTAGTACATCCACTCAACGTAATAGAGTCCCTCAAAATAATACAATCACTCAAACTAATACAGTCCCTCAAACTAATACAGACCCACAAAATAATACAGCCCCTCAAATTAATACAGACCCTCAATCTAATACATCAGCTCAAAATAATACAGCCCCTCAAAGAAATACAACCTCAGAAACTAATACAGCACCTCAAAACAATGGTCCCTCACACAAATACAGCATCTCGAAATAATACTGCCCCTCAAACTAATTCAGTACCTCAAACGAATGCAGCCCCTCAAACTAAAACAGCCCCTCAAAGTAACATAACACCTCAAACTAATTCAGTACCTCAAACGAATGCAGCCCCTCATACAAAAACAGCCCCTCAAAGTAACACAACACCTCAAACTAATATAGATCCTCAAACTAGTACAACACCTCAAACTAATATAGCTCCGCAAACTAATACAGCTCCTCAACCTAATGCAGCCCCTCAAATTAATACAGTCCCTCAAACTAATACAGTTCCTCAAACTAATACATTCTGGCAAACTAATACAGACCGTCAAACTAATACAGCTCCTCAAACTAATGCAGTTGCTCGAAGTTATACAGTCCCTCAAACTAACACAGACCCGCAAATTAATACAGTCCCTCAAACTAACACAGACCCTGAAATTAATAGAGTCACTCAAACTAATACGGACCATCAAATTAATACAGTCTCTCAAACTAATACAGACCGTCAAACTAATGGAGCCCCTCAAGCTAATACAGCCCCTCAAACTAATACATCCCCTCAATGAATACAGTCCATCAAACTAATACAGTCCATCAAACTAATATAGCTTCTCAAACTAAAAGAGTCCCGCAAACTAATACAGGCCCTGAAACTAATGCAGCCCCTCAAACTTATACAGCCCATCAAATTAATACAGCTCCTCAAACTAATGCAGCTCCTCAAATTAACACTTCACCTCAAACTAATATAGCCCCTCAAACTAATACAGTCCCTCAAACTAATACAGCAACTCCAACTAATACATTCCCTTAAACTAATAGAGACCCTCAAACTAATGCATTCCCTCTTACTAATACAGCCCTTCAAAATAATACAGCCACTCAACGTAATACAGTCCCTCAAACTAACACAGTCCCTCAAACTAATACAGTCCCTCAAACCAATACAGACACTCAAAATAATACAGCGCCTCAAAATAATACAGCACCTGAAACGAATACAGTCCTTCAAACTAATACAGTCCCTCAATCTAATACAGCCCTTCAATCTAATACAGCCACTCAACGTAATACAGTCCCTCAAACTAATAAAGTCCATCAAGCTAATACTGTCCTTCAAATTAATAGAGACACTTTAACTAATACAGCCCCTCAAATTAATACAGACCTTCAAACTAATACAAAACCTCAAACAAATGCAGCCTTAAAAAGTAATGCAAACTCTCAAACTAACACAGCACCACAAAATAATAATCCCACAAACAAATAGAGCAACTCGAATAAATAGAGCCCCTCATATTAATACAACCCCTCAAACTAATACAGCACCTCAAAATAATACAGACACTCAAAGTAACACAGCCAAATTAATACAGTTCTTCAATC
Organism: Somniosus microcephalus; assembly: GCF_052327205.1. NCBI lineage: Eukaryota > Metazoa > Chordata > Chondrichthyes > Squaliformes > Somniosidae > Somniosus > Somniosus microcephalus. The sequence goes on along the minus strand of NW_028225183.1, from coordinate 5,172,011 downwards.
TAATACAGAGAATGAAATTGATACAGCCTATCAGATTAATACAGACCCTCAAACTAATACGGCCCCTCAAAGAAATACAGCCTCTCAAACAAATACACACTCTCAGAATAATAATGCCCCTCAAACTAATACAGTCCCTCAAACACATACAGACCCTCAAACTAATACCGCTTCTGAAACCAACAGAGCCACTAAAACCAATACAACAACTCAAACTAATACAGTCCCTCAAACTAATACAGACCCTCAAACTAATGCATTCCGTCAAACTAATACATCCACTCAACTTAATACAGTCCCTCAAAATAATACAATCACTCAAACTAATAAAGTCCCTCAAACTAATACAGACCCACAAAATAATACAGCCCCTCAAATTAATTCAGACCCTCAATCTAATACATCAGCTCATAATAATACAGCCTCTCAAAGTAATACAACCTCAGAAACTAATACAGCACCTCAAAACAATGGTCCCTCACACAAATACAGCAACTCGAAATAATACTGCCCCTCAAACAAATACAGTTCCTCAAAATAATACAGGCGCTCAAATTAATACAACAGCTCAAAATAATTCAGCCCCTCAAACTAATTCAGTGCCTCAAACGAATGCAGCCCCTCAAAATAATACAGCCCCTCAAAGTAACACAACACCTCAAACTAATATAGATCCTCAAACTAGCACAACACCTCAAACTAATATAGCTCCGCAAACTAATACAGCTTCTCAACCTAATGCAGCCCCTCAAATTAATACAGTCCCTCAAACTAATACAGTTCCTCAAACTAATACATTCTGGCAAACTAATACAGACCGTCAAACTGATACAGCTCCTCAAACTAATGCAGCTGCTCGAAGTAATACAGTCCCTCAAACTAACACAGATCTTCAAATTAATACAGTCCCTCAAACTAATACGGATTATCAAATTAATACAGTCTCTCAAACTAATACAGAACGTCAAACTAACGGAGCCCCTCAAGCTAATACAGCCCCTCATACTAATACATCCCCTCAATTAATAAGGTCCATCAAACTAATACAGTCCATCTAACTAATATAGCTCCTCAAACTAAAAGAGTCCCACAAACTAATACAGGCCCTGAAACTAATGCAGCCCCTCAAACTTATACAGCCCCTCAAATTAATACAGCTCCTCAAACTAATACAGTCCCTCAAACTAATACAGCAACTCAAACTAATACAATCCCTTAAACTAATAGAGACCCTCAATCTAATACATTCCCTCTTACTAATACAGCCCTTCAAAATAATACAGCCACTCAACGTAATACAGTCCCTCAAACTAACACAGTCCCTCAAACTAATACAGTCCCTCAAACTAATACAGACACTCAAAATAATACAGCGCCTCAAAATAATGCAGCACCTGAAACGTATACAGTCCTTCAAACTAATACAGTCCCTCAATCTAATACAGCCCTTCAATCTAATACAGCCACTCAGCGTAATACAGTCCCTCAAACTAATACAGTCCGTCAAGCTAATACTGTCCTTCAAATTAATAGAGACACTTTAACTAATACAGCCCCTCAAATTAATACAGACCTTCAAACTAATACAAAGCCTCAAACAAATGCAGCCTTAAAAAGTAATGCAAACTCTCAAACTAACAGAGCACCACAAAATATTAATCCCACAAACAAATACAGCAACTCGAATAAATAGAGCCCCTGATATTAATACAACCCCTCAAACTAATACAGCACCTCAAAATAATACAGACACTCAAACTAACACAGCCAAATTAATACAGTTCTTCAATCTAATACCGAGAATCAAATTGATACAGCCTATCAGACTAATACAGACCCTCAAGCAAATACGGCCCCTCAAAGAAATACAGCCTCTCAAACAAATACACACTCTCAGAATAATAAAGCCCCTCAAACTAATACAGTCCCTCTAACTCATACAGACCCTCAAACTAATACCGCTGCTGAAACTAACAAAGAAACTAAAACCAATACAACAACTCAAAATAATACAGTCTCTCAAACTAATACAGACCCTCAAACTAATACAGTACGTCAAACTAATACAGCCCCTCAAACTAATACATCCACTCAACTTAATACAGTCCCTGAAAATAATACAATCACTCAAACTAAAACAGTCTCTCAAACTAATACAGACCCACAAAGTAATACAGCCCCTCAAATTAATACAGACCCTCAATCTGATACATCAGCTCAAAATAATACAGCCTCTCAAAGTAATACAACCTCAGAAACTAATACAGCACCTCAAAACAATGGTCCCTCACACAAATACAGGAACTCGAAATAATACTGCCCCTCAAACTAATACCGTCCCTCAAAATAATACAGGCCCTCAAATTAATAAAACAGCTCAAAATAATACAGCCCCTGAAACTAATTCAGTACCTCAAACGAATGCAGTCCCTCAAACTAATACAGCCCCTCAAAGTAACACAAAACCTCAAACTAATATAGCTCCGCAAACTAATACAGCTCCTCAACCTAATGCAGCCCCTCAAATTAATACAGTCCCTCAAACTAATACAGTTCCTCAAACTAATACATTCTGGCAAACTAATACAGACCGTCAAACTAATACAGCTCCTCAAACTAATGCAGCTGCTCGATGTAATACAGTCCCTCAAACTAACACAGACCCTCAAATTAATACAGTCCGTCAAACTATCACAGACCCTGAAATTAATACAGTCACTCAAACTAATACGGACCATCAAATTAATACAGTCTCTCAAACTAATACAGACCGTCAAACTAATGGAGCCCCTCAAGCTAATACAGCCCCTCAAACTAATACATCCCCTCAATTAATACAGTCCATCAAACTAATACAGTCCATCAAACTAATATAGCTCCTCAAACTAAAAGAGTCCCGCAAACTAATACAGGCCCTGAAACTAATGCAGCCCCTCAAACTTATACAGCCCCTCAAATTATAAATCTCCTCAAAATAATACAGCTCCTCAAATTAACACATCAGCTCAAACTAATACAGCCCCTCAAACTAATACAGTCCCTCAAACTAATACAGCAACTCAAACTAATACAATCCCTTAAACTAATAGAGACCCTCAAACTATTACATTCCCTCTTACTAATACAGCCCTTCAAAATAATACAGCCACTCAACGTAATACAGTCCCTCAAACTAACACAGTCAAGTTAATACAGTTCTTCAATCTAATAGAGAGAATCAAATTGATACAGCCTATCAGACTAGTACAGACCCTCAAGCTAATACGGCCCCTCAAAGAAATACAGCCTCTCAAACAAATACACACTCTCAGAATAATAAAGCCCCTCAAACTAATACAGTCCCTCAAACTCATACAGACCCTCAAACTAATACCGCTCCTGAAACTAACAGAGCCACTAAAAACAATACAACAACTCAAACTAATACAGTCCCTCAATCTAATACAGACCCTGAAACTAATACAGTCCTTCAAATTAATACAGCCCCTCAAACTGATACATCCACTCAACTTAATACAGTCCCTCAAAATAATACAATCACTCAAACTAATACAGTCCCTCAAACTAATACAGACCCACAAAATAATACAGCCCCTCAAATTAATACAGACCCTCAATCTAATACATCAGCTCAAAATAACACAGCCTCTCAAAGTAATACAACCTCAGAAACTAATACAGCACCTCAAAACAATGGACCCTCACACAAATACAGCAACTCGAAATAATACTGCCCCTCAACCTAATACAGTCCCTCAATAGAATACAGGCCCTCAAATTAATACAACAGCTCAAAATAATACAGCCCCTCAAACTAATTCAGTACCTCAAACGAATGCAGCCCCTCAAACTAATACAGCCCCTCAAAGTAACACAACACCTCAAACTAATATAGATCCTCAAACTAGCACAGCACCTCAAACTAATGTAGCTCCGCAAACTAATACAGCTCCTCAACCTAATGCAGCCCCTCAAATTAATACAGTCCCTCAAACTAATACATTTCCTCAAACTAATATATTCTGGCAAACTAATACAGACCGTCAAACTAATACAGCTCCTCAAACTAACACAGACCCTCAAATTAATATAGTCCCTCAAACTAACACAGACCCTGAAATTAATACAGTCACTCAAGCTAATACGGACCATCAAATTAATACAGTCTCTCAAACTAATACAGACTGTCAAACTAATGGAACCCCCAAGCTAATACAGCCCCTCAAACTAATACATCCCCTCAATTAATACAGTCCATCAAACTAATATTGTCCATCAAATTAATATAGCTCCTCAAACTAAAGGAGTCCCGCAAACTAATACAGGCCCTGAAACTAATTCAGCCCCTGAAACTTATACAGCCCATCAAATTAATACAGCTCCTCAAACTAATACAGTCCCTCAAACTAATGCAGCTCCTCAAATTAACACATCACCTCAAACTAATACAACCCCTCAAACTAATACAGTCCCTCAAACTAATACAGCAACTCAAACTAATACAATCCCTTAAACTAATAGAGACCCTCAAACTAATACATTCCCTCTTACTAATACACCCCTTCAAAATAATACAGCCACTCAACGTAATACAGTCCCTCAAACTAACACAGTCCCTCAAACTAATACAGTCCCTCAAACTAATACAGACACTCAAAATAATACAGCGCCTCAAAATAATACAGCACCTGAAACGAATACAGTCCTTCAAACTAATACAGTCCCTCAATCTAATACAGCCCTTCAATCTAATACAGCCACTCAGCATAATACAGTCCCTCAAACTAATACAGTCCGTCAAGCTAATACTGTCCTTCAAATTAATAGAGACACTTTAACTAATACAGCCCCTCAAATTAATACAGACCTTCAAACTAATACAAAACCTCAAACAAATGCAGCCTTAAAAAGTAATGCAAACTCTCAAACTAACACAGCACCACAAAATAATACCCCCACAAACAAATACAGCAACTTGAATAAATAGAGCCCCTCATATTAATACAACCCCTCAAACTAATACAGCACCTCAAAATAATACAGACACTCAAAGTAACACAGCCAAATCAATACAGTTCTTCAATCTAATACAGAGAATGAAATTGATACAGCCTATCAGACTAATACAGACCCTCAAACTAATACGGCCCCTCAAAGAAATACAGCCTCTCAAACAAATACACACTCTCAGAATAATAAAGCCCCTCAAACTCATACAGACCCTCAAACTAATACCGCTCCTGAATCTAACAGAGCCACTAAAACGAATACAACAACTCAAACTAATACAGTCCCTCAAACTAATACAGACCCTCAAACTAATACAGTCCGTCAAACTAATACAGCCCCTCAAACTAATACATCCACTCAACTTAATACAGTCCCTCAAAATAATACAATTACTCAAACTAATACAGTCCCTCAAACTAATACAGACCCACAAAATAATACAGCCCCTCAAATTAATACAGACCCTCAATCTAATACATGAGCTCAAAATAATACAGCCTCTCAAATTAATACAACCTCAGAAACTAATACAGCACCTCAAAACAATGGTCCCTTACACAAATACAGCAACTCGAAATAATACTGCCCCTCAAACTAATACAGACCCTCAAAATAATACAGGCCCTCAAATTAATACAGTCACTCAAAATAATACGGACCATCAAATTAATACAATCTCTCAAACTAATACAGACAGTCAAACTAATGGAGCTCAAATGAATACAGCCCCTCAAACTAATTCAGTACCTCCAACGAATGCAGCCCCTCAAACTAATACAGCCCCTCAAAATAATACAGCGCCTGAAACTTATACAGCCCCTCAAATTAAAAAGCACCTGAAACGAAGACTGACCATCAAACTAACACAGTCCCCCAAACTATACAGCCACTAAGACTAATACGGCCCCTCAAACTAATTCAACCCCTCAAACTAATACAGCCCCTCAAACTGTTCTAAACCCTCAAACTCATACAGCTCTTCAAACTAATACAGCTCCTCAAACTAACACAGCCCATCAAACAAATACAGCCCCTCAAAGTAACACAACACCTCAAACTAATATAGATCCTCAAACCAGTACAACACCTCAAACTAATATAGCTCCGCAAACTAATACGGCTCCTCAACCTAATGCAGCCCCTCAAATTAATACAGTCCCTCAAACTAATACAGTTACTCAAACTAATACATTCTGGCAAACTAATACAGACCGTCAAACTAATACAGCTCCTCAAACTAATGCAGCTGCTCGAAGTAATATAGTCCCTCAAACTAACACAGACCCTCAAATTAATACAGTCACTCAAACTAATACGGACCATCAAATTAATACAACCTCTCAAACTAATACAGACAGTCAAACTAATGGAGCCCCTCAAGCTAATACAGCCCCTCAAACTAATACAGCCCCTCAATTAATACAGTCCATCAAACTAATACAGTCCATCAAACTAATATTGCTCCTCAAACTAAAAAAGTCCCGCAAACTAATACAGGCCCTCAAACTAATACAGCACCTCAAAATAATACAGACACTCAAACTAACACAGCCAAATTATTAGAGTTCTTCAATCTAATACAGAGCATCAAATTGATACAGACTATCAGACTAATACAGCCCCTCAAACTAATACAGCCCCTCAAAGAAATACAGCCTCTCAAACAAATACACACTCTCAGAATAATAAAGCCCCTCAAACTAATACAGTCCCTCAAAGTAATACAGAACTTTAACCTAATACAGCCACTCATACTAATACAGGCTCTCAAACTAATACAGCCCCTCAAAGCATTACAGCCACTAACACTATTACAGCCCCTCAAACTCATACAGCTCCTCAAACTAATATAGCTCCTCACATTAACAAAACCCCTCAAACAAATACAGCCACTCAAACAAATACAGCCCCACAAACTAACACACCACCTCAAAGTAATATATCTCCTCAAGCTAATACAGCTCCTCAAACTAATACAGCCCTTCAAACTAAAACAGTCCCGCAAACTAATACAGTTCCTCAAACTAATACAGTCCCTCAAACTAATACAGAACCTCAAACTAATACAGCTCTTCAAACTAAACAGCCTCTCAAAGCAATACAGTCCCTCAAACTTACACAGACCCTCAAAAAATACATCCGTTCAAACGAATACTGCCCCTCAAGCTAATACCATCCCTCAAACTAATGAAGACCCTCAAACTAATGCAGCCCCTCAAACTAAAGAGCACCTCAAACTAATGCAGCCACTCAACGTAATACAGTCCCTCAAACTAATACAGAATCTCAAACTAATAATGACCCCAATTAATGCAGGCACTCAAACTGATACAGCCCCTCAAATTTATACAGACCCTCAATCTAATACAACACCTCAAATTAATACTGCCCCTCAAAGTAAAAAACATCTCAAACTAATACAGCACCTCAAAATAATAGTCCCTCAAACAAATACAGCAACTCGAAATAATACAGTCCCTCAAACTAATACAGTCCCTCAAAATAACGCAGTCCCTCAAACTAATACAGCCCCTTAAAATAATATATCGCCTCAAACTAATATATGCCCTCAAACTAATACAGCACCTGAAACGAATATAGCCCCCAAAACTAACACAGCCTCCCAAATCAATACACTTATTCAATCTAATACAGACCGTCAAACTAATACAGCCTCTCAAATTAGTACAGCCCATCAAACGAATAAAGCCCCTCAAACTAATAAAGCCCCTTAAACTAATACAGCCCCTCAAACTGTTACAGCCCCTAAAATTATTACCACCCCTCAAACTCATACAGCTCCTCACACTAACACAGTCCCTCAAACAAATACAGCGACTCAAGCAAATACAGCCGCTCAAAATAACACAACACCTCAAAATAATACAGCTCCTCAAACTAATACAGCCCCTCAAGTTAATACAGTCCCTCAATCTAATACAGTCGCTCAAACTAATACAGTTCCTCAAACTAATACAGTCACTCAAACTAATACTCAACCTCAAAATAATACAGCTCCACAAACTAATACAGACCCTCAAAGTAATACAGCCCCTCAAACGAATACAGTCCTTCAAACTAATGCAGTCACTATTAACTAATACAGCTTCTCAATCTAATAAAGCCCCTCGAAGTAATACAGTCCCTTAAAAAGACACAGCCACTCAAACAAATACAGCCCATCGAACTTATTCAGCCCCTCAAACTAATACAGTCCCTCAAATTAATACTGACCCTCAAACTAATAGAGTCCCTCAAAATGATACAGACCCTCAAACTAATAGAGTCCCTCAAAATAATTGAGACCCACAAACTAATACAGCCCCTCAAATTAATACAGTCCCTCAAACTTATACAGTCCCTCAAACCAATACAGCTCCTCAAATTAATACAGTCCCTCAAAGTAATACAGTCCCTGAAACTTATAAAATACTGGCAGGAATGGACAGACTAGAGGCAGGGAGGACGTTCCCGATGGTCGGAAAATACAGAACCAGGGGTCACTGTCTAAGGATAAGGGGTAGGCCTTTTGAACAGAAATGCAGAGGAATTTCTTCACCCAGCGAGTGGTGAACTTGTGGAATTCTCCACCACAGAATGCAGTAGAGGCCAACTCATTAAACTAATACAGGCCATGAAACTAATACAGCACCTCAAACTAATACAGCTGCTCAAAGTAACACATCACCTCAAACTAATACAGCTCATCAAACTAACAGAGCCGCTAAAACCAATACAACAACTCAAACTATAACAGTCCCTCAAACTAATAGAGAGCCTCAAACTAATACAGCCCCTCAAAATAATACAGCACCTCAAACTAATACATCCACTCAACTTAATACAGTCCCTCAAACTAACACACGCACTCAACTAATACATTCCCTCAAACTAATACATACTCGCAAACTAATACATCCCCTCAAATTAATACAGATCCTCAATCTAATACAACAGCTCAAAATAATACAGCCTCTCAAAATAGTACAGCCTCAGGAACAATACAGCACCTCAAAATAATGGTCCCTCACACAAATACAGCAACTCGAACTACTACAGTCCTTCAAAATAATACAGTCCCTCAAAATAATTCTGCCCCTGAAACTAATACAGCCCCTCAAAATAATAAAGCCCGTCAAACTAAGTCAGTACCTCGAACGAATACAGCCCCTCAAACTGATACAGCCCCTCAAAATAATACAGCGCCTCAAACATATACAGCCCCTCAAACTAATACAAACCCTCAAACTAATACAGCCCCGCAAACTGTTCTAGCCCCTCAAACTCATTCAGCTCTTCAAACAAATACAGCTCCTCAAACTAACACAGACCGTCAAACAAATACAGCCCCTCAAAGTAACACAACACCTCAAAATAATATAGATCCTCAAACTAGTACAACACCTCAAACTAATATAGCTCCGCAAAATAATACAGCTCCTCAACCTAATCCAGCTCCTCAATTAATACATTCCCTCAAACTAATAAAGTTCCCCAAAATAATACAGTCTGGCAAACTAATACAATCCATCGAACTAATATAGCACCTCAAACTAATACAACCCCTCAAAGTAATACTGTCCCTCAAACTAACAAAGCCCCTCAAACAAACACAGTGCCTTAAAGTAATACAGCCACTCAAACTAATACAGTCCCTCAAACGAATGCAGACCCTCATATTAATACAGCTCCTCAAATTAATGGATCTGCTCGAAGTAATACAGTCCATCAAACTAACACAGCCCCTCAAATTAATACATTCACTCAAACTAATACAGAATCTCAATTAATACAGTCCGTCAAACTAATACAGTCCCTCAAACTAATATAGCTCCTCAAACTATTAATGTCCCGCAAACTAATACAGGCACTGAAACTAATACAGCCCCTCAAATTTATACAGCCCCTCAAACTAATGCAGCTCTTCAAACTATTACAGTCCCTCAAACTAATACCGCAACTCAAACTAATACAGTCCCTTAAACTAATAGACACCCTCAAACTAGTACAGACCCTCATACTAATACAACCCTTCAAAATAATAGTCACTCCACGTAATACAGTCCCTCAAACTAATACAGTCCCTCAAAATAATACAGACACTCAAAATAATACAGCGCCTCAAACAAATACAACCCCTCAAACTAATACAGCCACTCAACGTAATACAGTCCCTCAAACTAATACAGTCCCTCAAACTAATACAGTCCCACAAACTAATACAGACACTCAAAATAATACAGCGCCTCAAATTAATACAGCACCTGAATCGAATACAGTCCTTGAAACTAATACAGTCCCTCAATCTAATACAGCCCTTCAATCTAATACAGCCACTCAACTTAATACAGTCCCTCAAACTAATACAGTCCGCCAAACTAATACTGTCCCTCAAATTAATATAGACACTTTAACTAATACAGCCCCTCAAATTAATGCAGACCTTCAAATTAATACAGAACCTCAAACAAATGCAGCCTTAAAAAGTAATGCAAACACTCAAACTAACACAGCACCTCAAAATATTAGTCCCACAAACAAATACAGCCCCTCATACAATATAGCCGCTGAAACTAATACAGCACCTCAAAATAATACAGATTCTCAAACTAACACAGCCAAATTAATACAGCTCTTCAATCTAATACAGAGCATCAAACAGATACAGCCTATCAGACTAATACAGCCCCTGAAACTAATACAGCCCCTCAAAGAAATACAGCCTCTCAAACATATACACACTCTCAGAATAAAAAAGCCCCTCAAACTAATGCAGTCCCTCAAAGTAATATAGAATTTTAACCTAATGCAGCCACTCAAACTAATACATCCTCTCAAACTAATACAGACCCTCAAAGTTTTACAGCCCCTAAAAATATTACAGCCCCTCAAACTCATACAGCTCCTCAAACTAATACAGCTCCTCAAACTAACAAAGCCCCTCATACAAATACAAGCCACTCAAACAAATACAGCTCCACAAACTAACACACCACCTCAAAGTAATAGATCTCCTCAAGCTTATACAGCTCCTCAAACTTATACAGCCCTTTAAACTAATACAGTCCCTCAAGCTAATACAGTTCCTCAAACGAATACAGTCCCTCAATCTAATACAGAACCTCAAACTAATACAGCTCTTCAAACTAATACAGCCTCTCAAAGTAATACAGTCCCTCAAACTTACACAGACCCTCAAACAAATACATCTGCTCAAACGAATACAGCCCCTCAAGCTAATACAGTCCCTCAAACTAATGAAGACCCTCAAACTAATGCAGACCCTCAAACTAATACAGCTCCTGAAACTAATACAATCCCTCAAAATAATACAGGCCCTGAAACTAATACAGCCCCTCAAACAAATTCAGTACCTCAAACTAATACAGCTGGTCAAACAAATACAGCCCCTCAATCTAATGCATTCCCTGAAACTTATAAAGTACTGGCAGGACCGGACTGGCTAGATGCAGGATGATGTTCCCGATGGTCGGGGAATCCAGAAACAAGGGTCACTGTTTAAGGATAAGGGGTAGGCCTTTTAAGACAGAAAAGCAGAGGAATTTCCTCACCCAGCGAGTGGTGAACCAGTGGAATTCTCTACCACAGAAGGCAGTAGAGGCCAATTCATTAAATATATTCAAGAAGCAGTAGGATACATTTCTTAAGGATAAAGGGATCAAGGGGTATGGGGAGAAAGCAGGGACCGGGTACTGAACTTGAATGATCAGCCATGATCTCATTAAATGGCGGAGCAGGCTCGAGGGGCCGAATTGCCTACTCCTGCTCCTATCTTCTATGTTTCTATGAAACTAATACAGGCATTGAAACTATTACAGCCCCTCAAACTAATACAGTCCCTTTAACTAAAACGACCCCTCAAACTAAAACATCAAGGCAAACTAATACAGCTCATCAAACTAACACAGCCCTCAAACAAATACAGCAACTCAAACTAATACAGTCCCTCAAACTAATACAGACCCTGAAACTAATACAGCCCCTAAAACTAATACAGCACCTCAACCTAATACAGCCACTCAACGTAAAACAGTCCCTCAAACTAATACAGGATCTCAAACTAATATTGTCCCTCAAATTAATACAGACACTCAAATTGATACAGCCCCTCCAATTAATACAGACCCTCAATCTAATAAAACACCTCAATATAATAAAGCCCCTCAAAGTAATACAACCTCTCAAACTAATACAGCACCTCCAAATAATAGTCCCTCAAACAAATACAGCAACTCGAAATAATACAGTCCCTCAAACTAATACAGTCCCTCAAACCAATGCAGCCCCTCAAACTAATACAGCCCCTTAAACTAATATAGACCCTCAAATTAATACTGCCCCTCAAACTAATTCAGGACCTCAAACGTATACAGGCCCTCAAACTAATACAGCCCATCAAAATAATACTCGCCTCAATCCAATACAGCCCCTCAAACTAATACAGCCCCTCAAACTAATACAGTCCCTCAAACTAATAGAGATCCTCAAACTAATACAGTCCCTCAAACTAAAGCAGACCCTCAAACTAATACAACCCCTCAAACTAATACAGACCCACAAACTAATAGAGACCATCAAATTAATACTGACTCTTAAATTATTACAGTCCTTCAAACTGATACAGACCCTCAAACTATTCGAGCCCCTCAAACTAATACAGTCCCTCAAATTAATTCAGTCCCTCAAACTGACACAGCTCCTCAAACGAATACAATCCCTCAAACAAATAAAGTCCCTGAATTTTATAAAATACTTGCAGGACCGGACAGACTAGCTGCAGGGATGATGTTCCCGATTTTGTGGAATCCAGAAACAAGGGACACTGCCTAAGGATAAGGGGTAGGACTTTTAGGACAGAAATGCAAAGCAATTTCCTCACCTGGCGATTGGTGAACCTGTGGAATTCTCTACCACAGAAGGCAGTAGAGCCCAATTCATTAAATATATGCAAGAAGTAGTTGGATATATTTCTTAAGGATAAAGGGATCAAGGGGTATGGGGAGAAAGCAGTGACAGGGTACTGAACTTGGATGATCAGCCACGATCTCATTGAATGTTGTAGCAGGCTCGAGGGGCCGAATTCCCTACTCCTGCTCCTAGCTTCAATTTTTCTATGAAACTAATACAGGCACTAAAACTAATACAGCCCCTCAAACTAATACAGTCCATAAAACTAATATGGCTCCTCAAACTAACACAGCTCCTCAAACTAACACAGCCCCTCAAACAAACACAGCAACTGAAACTAATACAGTCGCTCAAACTAATACAATCCCTCAAACTAATACAGTCTATCAAACTAATTCAGCACCTCAAACTAATAAAGCCACTCAACGTAATACAGTCCCTCAAACTAATACAGTATCACAAACTAACACATTCCCTCAAAATAATACAGACACTTAAAATAATACAGCCCCTCAAATTAATACAGACCCTCCATCTAATACAGCACTTCAAAATAATACAGCCCCTCAAAGTAATACAATCCCTCAAACTAGTAGAGCACCTCAAAGTAATAATCTCTCAAAAAAATACAGCAACTCCAAATAAATCAGTCCCTCAAACTAAAAGTGTCTCTCAAAATAATACAGCCCCTCAATTAAGACAGCCCCTCAAACTAATACAGACCCTCAAAATAATACTCGCCTCAAACTAATACATGCCCTCAAACTAATACAGCACCTGAAACTAATACAGATAGTCAAACTATTCCTCCACGCCAACCCCCAGTATGCTTACATCGCATACCCGGACGGGCGGGAGGACACAGTCTCCATAAGAGACCTTGCACCCTCGGGGGCCGCAATAACCCACTACCCACTACCACCCCACCCCCCCACGATCCGATATCCAGCCCCAGCAGAAGGCAGGCCTGGGCCCCGCGACCCGCTCGACATCTACGAGGACGACACGCCTGTGCCACAGCCTACGCTGGACTCGACGCTGGAAGCTTCACTACCCCTGCCATCGCCACGCCGATCACAGTGGCAGACAAGACCTCTGGAGAGACTCCAATACACTAACTTTTAATACACTTCACCCCGCCGGACTCAATTTTAAACAAGGGGTGAATGTGGTAAACCACTGTTTGTATTCCTGTTTGTCCTGTTTGTATTCCACTGTGTACATGCCTGGACATGCCTCGGCTGACTCCTCCCACAGGTCCTAGTATAAAGGTGACTGCTCCCCAGCCCTTTGTATCCTGGACCGGTCGACCACGCGAGGCAGACCTCCATTCTGTTGTTAATAAATGCCTTTAGTTACTCTTCTAACTCTCAGTCTTTTATGAGTAATTGATAGCGCATCAACCGCCCATCCGGGTATGCGATGTAAGCATACTGGGGGTTGGCGTGGAGGAGGTCGACCCTCTCGACCAGGGGGTCCGTTTTATGGGTCCTCACGTGTCTTCTCAGTAGGACCGGCCCTCGGGACGTCAGCCATGGCGGTAGCGATGTCCCCGATGTGGACTTCCTTGGGAAGACAAACATTTTCTCATGAGGGGTGGCGTTAGTGGCAGTGCAGAGCAGTGACCGAATAGAGTGGAGCGCATCGGGGAGCACATCCTGCCAGCGGGAGTTTGGAAGGCCCCTAGACTTTAAGGCTAGCAGGACGGCCTTCCAAACTGTCGCATTTTCTCTTTCCACCTATCCGTTCCCCCGGGGGTTGTAACTGGTGGTCCTGCTTGTGGCAAAACCCCTAGTTAGCAGGTACTGACGGAGTTCGTCGCTCATAAACGATGAGCCCCGGTCGCTATGGATATAGCTGGGGAAGCCGAACAGGGTGAAGAGGTTGTTCAGACATTTAATGACCGTGGCACTGGTCATGTCCGGTCAGGGGAAGGCGAACGGGAAACGGGAGTACTCATCAATAATATTGAGGAAGTACACATTGCGGTCGGAGGAGGGGAGAGGCCCTTTAAAATCAACGCTCAGGCGCTCGAAGGGGCGAGTGGCTTTTATCAGGTGGGCCCTGTCTGGTCTATAAAAGTGCGGTTTGCACTCAGCGCAGACTTGGCAGTTCCTGGTCATGGTCCTGACCTCCTCAATAGAGTAAGGCAGGTTGCGGGCCTTGATGAGGTGGAAGAACCTGTTGAC
Organism: Somniosus microcephalus; assembly: GCF_052327205.1. Taxonomy (NCBI): domain Eukaryota; kingdom Metazoa; phylum Chordata; class Chondrichthyes; order Squaliformes; family Somniosidae; genus Somniosus; species Somniosus microcephalus. Next base: position 5,156,883 of record NW_028225183.1, on the reverse strand, counting down.
CCCCGGGTGGCAGAGGTCATTGTGGAGGGCCCACAGTCTATCGATCTGCGTGCTGGCGCAGATGCCACACGATAGCGCATCCGGGGGTTCATTTAGCTTCCCGGGCCGGTACAAGATCTCGTAGTTGTAGGTGGAAAGTTCGATTCTCCACCTCAAGATCTTGTCATTTTTGATTTTGCCCCTCTGCTTGTTGTTAAACATAAAAGCAACTGAACGCTGGTCAGTGAGCAGGGTAAATCGTTTTCCGGCCAGGTAGTGCCTCCAATGACGCACAGCCTCCACAATCGCCTGGGCCTCCTTCTCAACAGCGGAGTGTCTGGTCTCCGGGCCTTGGAGGGTTCGGGAAAAGAAGGCCACGGGTCTCCCCGCCTGATTGAGGGTAGTGGCCAGAGCAAAGTCGGACGCGTCGCTTTCCACCTGGAAGGGGATGGATTCGTCCACTGCGTGCATGGTGGCTTTGGCAATGTCCTCCTTGATACGGTGGAAGGCTAAGCGGGCCTCTGCCGTCAAGGGAAAAGAGGTGGACTTGATCAGTGGACGGGCCTTGTCCGCATACTAGGGGACCCACTGGGCGTAATAGGAGAAAAACCCTAAGCACCTCTTCAGGGCCTTGAGGCAGTGGGGCAGTGGAAGTTCCATAAGGGAACGCATCCGGTCGGGGTCGGGGCCGATGACTCCGTGTTCCACAACACAGCCAAGGATGGCGAGGCGGTTTGTGTGGAATATTCACTTCTCCTTGTTATATGTCAGGTTTAGGAGTTGGGCGGTGCGGAGGAATTTTTCGAGGTTTGCGTCATGGTCCTGCAAGTCACGGTCGCAGATGGTCACATTGTCCAGATATGGGAAAGTGGCCTGCAACGCATTTTGATCTACCATCCGGTGCATCTCCCTTTGGAAGACGGAGAACCCGTTGGTGACGCCAAAGGGAACCCTAAGGAAGTGATAGAGGCGGCCGTTTGCCTCAAAGGCAGTGTACTGGCGGTACTCAGGGCGGATGGGGAGCTGGTGGTACGCTGATTTCAGGTCAATGGTCGAGAAGACGCGGTACTGCGCGATCTGTTTGACCATATCAGCTATACGGGGGAGTGGATAGGCGTCCAGCAGGGTGTAGCGATTTATTGTCTGGCTGTAGTCGATGACCAGGCGCTGCTTCTCGCCGGTCTTAACGACCACAACCTGGGCTCGCCAGTGGCTGGTGCTGCCCTCAATAATCCCTTCTATCAGGAGCCGCTCCACTTCTGTTTTAATGAAAACCCTGTCCCCGGCACTGTATCGCCTGCTCTTTGTGGCGATGGGCTTACAGTCGGGGTGAGGTTAGCAAACAGTGGTGGGGGGGTGACTCTGAGTGTGGAGAGGTTGCACCTGGTGCGCGGTGGGCAATTCGGAAGCTGCTGGCTGCAGACTGTGAGTGGGTGTAGGGGTCCACCGTACGCCATCGTAACACTTTTAAGGTGGCACTGAAAATCTAACCCTAGCAGGACGGCAGCGCAGAGGTCAGGCAGGACCAGAAGTTTAAAATTGTCGTAAACGGTCCCATCTACTACGAGTGTCACCATGCAGTAGCCGCCGATGTCCGCCGACTGGGACTCGGAGGCCATAGAAATCCGCTGTTGCACAGGCAGGACTGGGAGAGAGCAACGCCGCACCGTGTCGGGGTGGATGAAGCTCTCCGTGCTCCCTGAGTCAAAAAGGCAGATTGTATCATGACCATTTAGCTTAATGTCCATTGTGGAACTGGCCAATTGGTGCGGTCTCGCTTGGTCCAGTGTAACGGATGCCAGCGTAAGGGTCGGTGTGTCGCTGCGGGTATCAGATGAGGCAGCGTCAGGGGCCTGCTGCATCCCGGCTGTCGTCCAAGATGGCGGCGTCCATGATCCCCATGTTGCTGGAGGCGTCCAAAATGGCTGCTGTACCGGTGATTCGCACATGGCCGGGGAGGTCCAAGATGGCGGCCCGCATGGCCCACACACGGCGCTGCTGGGGTTCGGGGTGGCTTTGGCCCTGCAGATGCTAGCGTAGTGTCCCTTCTTCCCGCAGCCCGAGCAGATCGCGTTTTTCGCCGGGCAGCGCGCTCTGGGGTGTTTTGCCTGGCCACAGAAGTAGCATTTCTGGCCTTGGGGCACTGCTGTCTGGCCTTGGGACACTGCTGCGGTAGTTGGGCCGTTGCTGGGGTGTGGCTGGGGTGGCACGGCGATATGAGGCGGTCCTACCGTGTCCCAGGCTGTCATTCCCCGTGGCGTCCACGGTGCAGAGGAGTAGGCATCCATGGCCTGGTAGGCTGCATCCAACGATAGTGCGAGTTCAGAGGCATTGTTGAGGTCGAGGTTACTCTGCTCCAACAGTCGCTGTCGGGTGTAATTGGATCTGTGGCCCGCTACAAAAGCGTCCCGGATAAGTTGCTCTGTGTACACGGCGGCCTTTACATCCTTACAACCACAGGCCCGGTCAAGCACAGACAGTGCCTGAAGGTATTCCACGGTCGATTCCCCAGGTTGTTGTTTGCGACTCCCCAGGAGGTGCCTGGCATACACTTCGTTCACTGGGCGCGTGTACTGGTCCTTGAGGAGCTTGATAGCGTCCGCGTACGAGGTCGCGTCTTGGATGACCGAGTAAACTTGGTGGTTCACTTTGGAGGTCAGGACATCCAGTTTGTCCTCGTCCGATTTGATTGCTTCGGAGGCGGTCAGGAATTTTTCGAAACACTTAAGCCAGTGAGTAAACTTGGTGGATGAGTCCGCCTCCCGATGATCTAAGTCCAGGCATGCTGGTGTGAGGATCTTCTCCATTATAAAAATATTGTTAATAAAATTGATGCGCTAACAATTACCCATAAAAGACTGAGAGTTAGAAGAGTAACTAAAGGATTTTATTAACAACAGAATGGAGGTCGGCCTCGCGTGGTCGACCGGTCCAGGATACAAAGGGCTGGGGAGCAGTCACCTTTATACTAGGACCTGTGGGAGGAGTCAGCCGAGGCATGTCCAGGCATGTACACAGTGGAATACAAACAGGACAAACAGGAATAAAAACAGTGGTTTACCACACTAACACAGCCCCCCAACGAATACAGACCTTCAAACTAATACAGCCTCTCAGACTAATACAGATCATCAAACTAATATAGCCCCTCAAACTAATACAGCCCCTCATACTAATACAGCACCTCAAACTGTTGCAGCCCCTCAAACTAATACAGACCCTGAAACTAATACAGCCCCTATAAACTAATCCAGCACCTCAAACTAATACAGCCACTCAACATAAAAGAGTCCCTCAAACTAATACAGAATCTCAAACTAATACTGTCCCTCAAATTAATGCAGACACTCAAATTGATACAGCCCCTCCAATTAATACAGACCCTCAATCTAATACAACACCTCAAAATAATAAAGCCCCTCAAAGTAATATAACATCTCAAACTAATACAGCACCTCAAAATAATAGTCCCTCAAACAAATACAGCAACTCGAAATAATACAGTCCCTCAAACTAATACAGTCCCTCAAACCAATACAGCCCCTCAAACTAATGCAGCCCCTCAAACTAATATAGACCCTCAAATTAATACAGACCCTCAAACTAATTCAGGACCTCAAACGAATACAGGCCCTCAAACTAATACAGCCCCTCAAACTAATACTCGCCTCAAACTAACATATGCCCTCAAACTAATACAGCACCTGAAACGAATACAGACCGTCAAACTAACACAGTCCCCCAAACTAATACAAACCTTCAGAATAATGCATCCCCTCAAACTAATACAGTCACTCAAACTAATAGAGATCCTCAAACTAATAAAGTCCCTCAAACTAATGCAGACCCTCCAACTAATACAGCCCCTCATACTAATACAGACCCTCAAACTAATACAGACATTCAAATTAATACTGACTCTTAAATTATTACAGTCCCTCAAACTGATACAGACCCTCAAACTAATCGAGCCCCTCAAACTAATACAGCCCCTCAAATTAATTCAGTCCCTCAAACTGACACAGCTCCTCAAACTAACACAGTCTCTCAAACAAATACAGTCCCTGAGTTTTATAAATTACTTGCAGAACCGGACAAACTAGCCGTAGGGATGATGTTCCCGATTTCGGGGAATCCAGAAACAAGGGTCACTGTCTAAGGGTAAGGGGTAGGACTTTTAGGACAGAAATGCAGAGCAATTTCCTCACCCAGCGATTGGTGAACCTGTGGAATTCTCTACCACAGAAGGCAGTAGAGCCCAATTCATTAAATATATACAAGAAGTAGTTGGATATATTTCTTAAGGATAAAGGGATCAAGGGGTATGGGGATAAAGCAGTGACAGGGTACTGAACATGGATGATCAGCCACAATCTCATTGAATGTCGTAGCAGGCTCGAGGGGCCGAATTGCCTACTCCTGCTCCTAGCTTCAATTTTTCTATGAAACTAATACAGGCACTAAAACTAATAAAGCCCCTCAAACAAATACAGTCCATAAACCTAATATGGCTCCTCAAACTAACACAGCAACTGAAACTAATACAGTCGCTCAAACTAATACAATCCCTCAAACTAATACAGTCTATCAAACTAATTAAGCACCTCAAACTAATACAGCCACTCAACGTAATACAGTCCATCAAACTAATACAGTATCACAAATTAATACATTCCCTCAAAATAATACAGACACTCAAAATAATACAACCCCTCAAATTAATACAGACTCTCAATCTAATACAACACTTCAAAATAATACAGCCCCTCAAAGTAATACAATCTCTCAAACTAATAGAGCACCTCAAAATAATAGTCCCTCAAACAAATACAGCAACTCCAGATAAAAATGTCCCTCAAACTAAAACAGTCTCACAAAATAATACAGCCCCTCAAATTAAGACAGCCCCTCAAACTAATACAGCCCCTCAAAATTATACTCGCCTCAAACTAATACATGCCCTCAAAATAATACAGCACCTGAAACTAATACAGATAGTCAAAAAAACACAGCCCCCCAACTAATACAGACCTTCAAACTAATACAGCCTCTCAGACTAATACAGACCATCAAGCTAATATAGCCCCTCAAACTAATACAGCCCCTCATACTAATACAGCACCTCAAACTGTTACAGCCCCTCAAACTAATACAGACCCTGAAACTAATACAGTCCCTAAAACTAATACAGCACCTCAAACTAATACAGCCACTCAACGTAAAAGAGTCCCTCAACCTAATACAAAATCTCAAACTAATACTTTCCCTCAAATTAATGCAGACACTCAAATTGATACAGCCCCTCCAATTAATACAGACCCTCAATCTAATACAACACCTCAAAATAATAAAGCCCCTCAAAGTAATACAACCTCTCAAACTAAGTCAGCACCTCAAAATAATAGTCCCTCGAACAAATACAGCAACTCGAAATAATACAGTCCCTCAAACTAATACAGTTCCTCAAACCAATACAACCCCTCAAACTAATGCAGCCCCTCAAACTAATATAGACCCTCAAATTAATACAGCCCCTCAAACTAATTCAGGACCTCAAACTAATACAGGCCCTCAAACTAATACAGCACCTGAAACGAATACAGACCGTCAAACTAACACAGCCCCCAAACTAATACATACCTTCAGAATAATACATCCCCTCAAACTAATGCAGTCCCTCAATCTAATAGAGATCCTCAAACTAATAAAGTCCCTCAAACTAATGCAGACCCTCCAAAAAACACAGCCCCTCATACTAATACAGACCCTCAAACTAATACAGACCATCAAATTAACACTGACTCTTAAATGATGACAGTCCCTCAAACTGATACAGACCCTCAAACTAATCGAGCCCCTCAAACCAATAGAGTCCCTCAAATTAATTCAGCCCCTCAAACTGACACAGCTCCTCAAACTAATAAAATCCCTCAAACAAATACAGTGCCTGAATTTCATAAAATGCTTGCAGGACCGGACAGACTAGCTGCAGGGATGATGTTCCCGATTTCGGGGAATCCAGAAACAAGGGTCACTGTCTAAGGATAAGGGGTAGGACTTTTAGGACAGAAATGCAGAGCAATTTCCTCACCCAGCGATTGGTGAACCTGTGGAATTCTCTACCACAGAAGGCAGTAGAGCCCAATTCATTAAATATATACAAGAAGTGGTTGGATATATTTCTTAAGGATAAAGGGATCAAGGGGTATGGGGAGAAAGCAGTGACAGGGTACTGAAATTGGATGATCAGCCACGATCTCATTGAATGTTGTAGCAGGCTCGAGGGGCCGAATTGCCTACTCCTGCTCCTAGCTTCTGTTTTTCTATGAAACTAATACAGGCACTAAAACTAATACAGCCCCTCAAACTAATACAGTCCATAAAACTAATATGGCACCTCAAAATAACACAGCTCCTCAAACTAACACAGCCCCTCAAACAAACACAGCAACTGAAACTAAAACAGTCGCTCAAACTAATACAATCCCTCAAACTAATACAGTCTATCAAACTAATTCACCACCTCAAACTAATACAGCCACTCAACGTAATACAGTCCCTCAAACTAATACAGTATCACAAAATAATAAATTCTCTCAAAATAATACAGACACTCAAAATAATACAGCCCCTCAAATTATTACAGACCCTCAATCTAATACAACACTTCAAAATAATACAGCCCCTCAAAGTAATACAATCTCTCAAACTAATAGAGCATTCAAAATAATAGTCCCTCAAACAAATACAGCAAATCCAAATAAAAAAGTCCCTCAAACTAAAACAGTCTCTCAAAATAATACAGCCCCTCAAATTAAGACAGCCCCTCAAACTAATACAGCCCTTCAAAATAATACTCGCCTCAAACTAATACATGCCCTCAAACTAATACAGCACCTGAAACTAATACAGATAGTCAAACTAACACAGCCCCCCAACTAATACAGACCTTCAAACTAATACTGCCTCTCAGACTAATACAGACCATCAAACTAATATAGCCCCTCAAACTAATACAGCCCCTCATACTAATACAGCACCTCAAACTGTTACAACCCCTCAAACTAATTCAGACCCTGAAACTAATACAGTCCCTAAAACTAATACAGCACCTCAAACTAATACAGCCACTCAACGTAAAAGAGTCCCTCAACCAATACAAAATCTCAAACTAATACTGTCCCTCAAATTAATGCAGACACTCAAATTGATACAGCCCCTGCAATTAATACAGACCCTCAATCTAAAACAACACCTCAAAATAATAAAGCCCCTCAAAGTAATACAATCTCTAAAACTAATAGAGCACCTCAAAATAATAGTCCCTCAAACAAATACAGTAACTCCAAATAAAAAAGTCCCTCAAACTAAAACAGTCTCTCAAATTAATACAGCCCCTCAAATTAAGAAAGCCCCTCAAACTAATACAGCCTCTCAAAATAATACTCGCCTCAAACTAATACATGCCCTCAAACTAATACAACACCTGAAACTAATACAGATAGTCAAACTAACGCAGCCCCCCAACTAATACAGACCTTCAAACTAATACAGCCTCTCAGACTAATACAGACCATCAAACTAATATAGCTCCTCAAACTAATACAGCCCCTCATACTAATACAGCACCTCAAACTGTTACAGCCCCTCAAACTAATACAGACCCTGAAACTAATACAGTCCCTAAAACTAAGACAGCACCTCAAACTAATACAGCCACTCAACGTAAAAGAGTCCCTCAAACTAATAGAAAATCTCAAACTAATTCTGTCCCTCAAATTAATGCAGACACTCAAATTGATACAGACCCTCCAATTAATACAGACCCTCAATCTAATACAACACCTCAAAATAATAAAGCCCCTCAAAGTAATACAACCTCTCAAACTAATGCAGCACCTCAAAATTATAGTCCCTCGAACAAATACAGCAACTCGAATTAATACAGCCCCTCAAACTAATAAAGTTCCTCAAACCAATACAGCCCCTCAAACTAATGCAGCCCCTCAAACTAATATAGACCCTCAAATTAATACAGCCCCTCAAACTAATTCAGGACCTCAAACGAATATAGGCCCTCAAACTAATACTCGCCTCAAACTAATATATGCCCTCAAACTAATACAGCACCTGAAACGAATACAGACCGTCAAACTAACACAGCCCCCAAACTAATACATACCTTCAGAATAATACATCCCCTCAAACTAATGCAGTCCCTCAAACTAATAGAGAACCTCAAACTAATAAAGTCCCTCAAACTAAGGCAGACCCTCCAACTAACACAGCCCCTCATACTAATACAGACCTTCAAACTAATACAGACCATCAAATTAATACTGACTCTTAAATTATTACAGTCCCTCAAACTGATACAGACCCTCAAACTAATCGAGCCCCTCAAACTAATACAGTTCCTCAAATTAATTCAGCCCCTCAAACTGACACAGCTCCTCAAACTAATAATATCCCTCAAACAAATACAGTGCCTGAATTTTATAAAATGCTTGCAGGGCCGGACAGACTAGCTGCAGGGATGATGTTCCCGATTTCGGGGAATCCAAAAACAAGGGTCACTGTCTAAGGATAAGGGGTAGGACTTTTAGGACAGAAATGCAGAGCAATTTCCTCACCCAGCGATTGGTGAACCTGTGGAATTCTCCACCACAGAAGGCAGTAGAGCCCAATTCATTAAATATATACAAGAAGTAGTTGGATACATTTCTTAAGGATAAAGGAATCAAGGGGTATGGGGAGAAAGCAGTGACAGGGTACTGAAATTGGATGATCAGCCACGATCTCATTGAATGTTGTAGCAGGCTCGAGGGGCCGAAATGCCTACTCCTGCTCCTAGCTTCTATTTTTCTATGCAACTAATACAGGCACTAAAACTAATACAGCCCCTCAAACTAATACAGTCCATAAACCTAATATGGCTCCTCAAACTAACACAGCAACTGAAACTAATACAGTCGCTCAAACTAATACAATCCCTCAAACTAATACAGTCTATCAAACTAATTCAGCACCTCAAACTAATACAGCCACTCAACGTAATACAATCCCTCAAACTAATACAGTATCACAAACTAATAAATTCCCTCAAAATAATACAGACACTCAAAATAATACAGCCCCTCAAATTAATACAGACCCTCAAACTAATACAGCCCCTCAAAATAATACTCGCCTCAAACTAATACATGCCCTCAAATTAATACAGCACCTGAAACTAATACAGATAGTCAAACTAACACAGCCCCCCAACTAATACAGACCTTCAAACTAATACAGCCTCTCAGACTAATACAGGCCATCAAACTAATATAGCCCCTCAAACTAATACAGCCCCTCATACTAATACAGCACCTCAAACTGTTACAACCCCTCAAACTAATACAGACCCTGAAACTAATACAGTCGCTAAAACTAATACAGCACCTCAAACTAATACAGCCACTCAACGTAAAAGAGTCCCTCTACCTAATACAAAATCTCAAATTAATACTGTCCCTCAAATTAATGCTGACACTCAAATTGATACAGCACCTCCAATTAATACAGACCCTCAATCTAATACAACACCTCAAAATAATAAAGCCCCTCAAAGTAATACAACCTCTCAAACTAATACAGCACCTCAAAATAATGGTCCCTCAACCAAATACAGCAACTCGAAATAATACAGTCCCTCAAACTAATACAGTTCCTCAAACCAATACAGCCCCTCAAACTAATGCAGCCCCTCAAACTAATATAGACCCTGAAATTAAAGCAGCCCCTCAAACTAATTCAGGACCTCAACGAATACAGGCCCTCAAACTAATACAGCCGCTCAAAATAATACTCGCCTCAAACTAATATATGCCCTCAAACTAATACAGCACCTGAAACGAATACAGACCATCAATCTAACACAGCCCCCTAAACTAATACAAACCTTCAGAATAATACATCCCCTCAAACTAATACAGTCCCTCAATCTAATAGAGATCCTCAAACTAATAAAGTCCCTCAAACTAATGCAGACCCTCCAACTAATACAGCCACTCATACTAATACAGACCCTCAAACTAATGCAGACCATCAAATTAATACTGACGCTTAAATTATTACCGTCCCTCAAACTGATACAGACCCTCAAACTAATCGAGCCCCTCAAACTAATACAGTCCCTCAAATTATTTCCGTCCCTCAAACTGACACAGCTCCTCAAACTAATACAGTCTCTCAAACAAATACAGTCCCTGAATTTTATAAAATACTTGCAGGACCGGACAGACTAGCTGCAGGGGTTATGTTCCCGATTTCGGGGAATCCAGAAACAAGGGTCACTGTCTAAGGATAAGGGGTAGGACTTTTAGGACAGGAATGCAGAGCAATTTCCTCATCCAGCGATTGGTGAACCTGTGGAATTCTCTACCACAGAAGGCAGTAGAGCCCAATTCATTAAATATATACAAGAAGTAGTTGGATATATTTCTTAAGGATAAAGGGATCAAGGGGTATGGGGAGGAAGCAGTGACAGGGTACTGAACTTAGATGATCAGCCACGATCTCATTGAATGTCATAGCAGGCTCGAGGGGCCGAATTGCCTGCTCCTGCTCCCAGCTTCAATTTTTCTATGAAACTAATACAGGCACTAAAACTAATGCAGCACCTCAAACTAATACAGTCCATAAAACTAATATGGCTCCTCAAACTAACACAGCTCCTCAAACTAACACAGCCCCTCAAACAAACACAGCAACTGAAACTAATACAGTCGCTCAAACTAATGCAATCCCGCAAACTAATACAGACTATCAAACTAATTCAGCACCTCAAACTAATACAGCCACTCAACGTAATACAGTCCCTCAAACTAATACAGTATCACAAACTAATACATTCCCTCAAAATAATACAGACACTCAAAATAATACAGCCCCTCAAATTAATACAGACCCTCAATCTAATACAACACTTCAAAATAATACAGCCCCTTAAAATAATACAATCTCTCAAACTAATAGAGCACCTCAAAATAATAGTCCCTCAAACAAATACAGCAACTCCAAATAATACAGTCCCTCAAACTAAAACAGTCTCTCAAAATAATACAGCCACTCAAAGTAAGGCAGCCCCTCAAACTAATACAGCCCCTCAAAATAATACTCGCCTCAAACTGATACATGCCCTCAAACTAATACAGCACCTGAAACTAATACAGATAGTCAAACTAACACTGCCCCCCAACTAATACAGACCTTCAAACTAATACAGCCTCTCAGACTAATACAGACCATCAAACTAATATAGCCCCTCAATCTAATACAGCCCCTCATGCTAATACAGCACCTCAAACTGTTACAGCCCCTCAAACTATTACAGCACCTCAAATTCTTACAGCACCTCAAACTCATACAGCTCCTCAAACTAATACAGCTCCTCACACTAACACAGCCCCTCGAACAAATAGAGCGACTCAAACAAATACAGCCCCTCAAAATAACTCAACACCTCAAACTTATACAGTGCCTCAAGCTAATACAGCTCCTCCAACTAATACAGCCCCTCAAAGTAATACAGTCCCTCAAACTAATACAGCTCCTCAAACTAATACAACCCCTCGAAGTAATACAGTCGCTCAAACTAAATCAGCCCCTGAAACAAATACAGCCCCTCAAACTAATACAGACCCTTAAACTAATACAGCCCCTCAAATTAATACTGACTCTTAAGCTAATACAGTCCCTCAAACTGACACAGTTCCTCAAACTATTACAGTCCCTCAAACAAATACAGTCCCTGAATTTTATAAAATACTGGCAGGACCGGACAGGCTAGAAGCAGGGATGATGTTCCCGATTTCGGGGAATCCAGAAATAAGGGTGACTGTCTAAGGATAAGGGGTAGGACTTTTAGGACAGAAATGCAGAGGCATTTCTTCACCCATCGAGTGGTGAACCTGTGGAATTCTCTACCACAGAAGGCAGTAGAGCTCAATTCATTAAATATATACAAGAGGTAGTTGGATATATTTCTTAAGTATAAAGGGATCAAGGGGTGTGGGGAGAAAGCAGTGACCGGGTACTGAACCGGATGATCAGCCACAATCTCATTGAATGGCGTAGCAGGCTCGAGGGGCCGAATTGCCTACTCCTGCTCCTAGCTTCTATGTTTCTATGAAACTAATAAAGGCATTAAAACTAATACACCCCCTCAAACTAATACAGCCCCTCAAACTGTTACAGCCCCTCAAATTATTTCAGCCCCTCAAACTAATACAGCACCTCAAACTGTTACAGCCCCTGAAACTATTACAGCACCTCTAACTCTTACAGCACCTCAAACTCATACAGCTCCTCAAACTAATACAGCTCCTCACACTAACACAGCCCCTCGAACAAATAGAGCGACTCAAACAAATACAGCCCCTCAAAATAACACAACACCTCAAACATTTACAGTGCCTCAAGCTAATACAGCTCCTCCAACTAATACAGCCCCTCAAACTAATACAGTCCCTCAAACTAATACAGCTCCTCAGACTAATACAACCCCTCGAAGTAATACAGTCCCTCAAACTAAATCAGCCCTGAAACAAATACAGCCCCTCAAACTAATACAGACACTCAAACTAATACAGCCCTCAAATTTATTCTGACTCTTAAACTAATACAGTCCCTCAAACTGATACCGACCCTCAAACTAATCGAGCCCCTCAAACTAATACAGTCCCTCAAACTAATACAGTCCCTCAATCTGACACAGCTCCTCAAACTAATACAGTCCCTCAAACAAAGACAGTCCCTGAATTTTATAAAATACTGGCAGGACTGGACAGACTGGAAGCAGGGATGATGTTCCCGATTTCGGGGAATCCAGAAACAAGGGTGACTGTCTAAGGATAAGGGGTAGGACTTTTCGGACAGAAATGCAGAAGAATTTCTTCACCCAGCGAGTGTGAACCTGTGTAATATCTCTACCACAGAAGGCAGCAGAGCCCAATTCATTAAATATATTCAAGAAGTAGTGGGATATATTTCTTAAGGATAAGGGGATCAAGGGTTATGTGGAGAAAGCAGTGACTGGGTACTGAACTTGGATGATCAGCCACGATCTCATTGAATGGCGTAGCAGTCTCGAGGGGCTGAATTGCCTACTCCTGCTCCTAGCTTCTATGTTTCTATGAAACTAATACAGGTATTAAAACTAATACAGCCCCTCAAAGTATTACAGTCCCTAAAACTAATACGGCTCCTCAGACTAACACATGAAAGCAAACTAACACAGCTCATCAAACTAACACAGCCCCTCAAACAAACACAGCAACTCAAACTAATACAGTCCCTCAAACTAATACAGACACTCAAACTAATACAGCCCCTCAAACTAATACAGCACCTCAAACTAATACAGCCAGTCAATGTAATACAGTCCCTCAAACTAATACAGTATCTCAAACTAATACAGTCCCTCAAGCTAATACAGACAATCAAAATAATACAGCCCCTCAAATTAATACAGACCCTCAAACTAATACAACACCTCAAAATAATACAGCCCCTCAAAGTAATACAACCTTTCAAACTAAAATAGCACCTCAAAATAATAGTCCCTCAAAGAAATAAAGCAACTCCAAATAATACAGTCCCTCAAACTAAAACAGTCCCTCCAAATAATACAGCCCCTCAAATTAAGACAGCCCCTCAAACTAATACAGACACTCAAATTAATACTGATCCTCAATCTAATTCAGTTCCTCAATCGAATACAGGCCTTCAAACTAATAGAGCCCCTCAAAATAATAATCGCCTCAAACTAATATATGTCCTCAAACTAATACAGCACATGAAACAAATACAGACAGTCAAACTAACACAGCCCCCCAAACTAATACAGACCTTCAGCCTCTCAAACTAATACAGACCCTCAAACTAATATAGTCCCTGAAACTAATACAGCCCCTCAAAACACTCCATCACCACAAACTGTTACAGCCCCTCAAACTATTACAGCACCTCAAACTCATACAGCTCCTCAAGCTAATACAGCTCTTCAATCTAACACAGCCCCTCGAACAAATAGAGAGACTCAAACAAATACAGCCCCTCAAAATAACACAACACCTCAAACTTATACAGCTCCTCAAACTAATACAACCCCTCGAAGTAATACAGTCCCTCAAACTAACACAGCCCCTCAAACAAATACAGCCCCTCAAACTAATACAGCACCTCAAACTAATACAGTCCCTCAAATTAACACTCACTATCAAACTAATACCGTCCCTCAAACTGATACAGACCCTCAAACTAATCGAACCCCTCCAACTAACACAGCCCCTCGAACAAATAGAGAGACTTAAACAAATACAGCCCCTCAAAATAACACAACACCTCAAACTTATACAGTGCCTAAAGCTAATACAGCTCCTCAAACTAATACAGCCCCTCAAACTAATACAGTCCCTCAAACTAATACAGTTCCTCAAACTAATACAGTCCCTCAAACGAATGCAGACGCTCAAAATAATGCAGCTCCTCAAACTAACACAGCTTCTCAAACAAATACAGCCCCCCAAACTAATACAGGCCCTGAAACTAATACAGTCCCTAAATCTAATACTGTATCACAATACAGACAGTCAAAATAATACTGCCCCTCAAATTTAAACAGACCCTCAATCTAATACAAAACCTCAATCTAATACAGCCCCTCAACATAATAGCCCTCAAACAAATACAGCAACTCCAAATAATACAGTTCCTCAAACGAATACAATCCCACAAAATAATACAGCCCCTCAAATTAAGGCAGCCCCTCAAACTTATACAGACCCTCAAATTAATACAGCCCCTGAAATTAATTCAGTTCCTCAAACGAATACAGGTCCTCAAACTAATACATCCCCTCAAAATAATACATTCCCTCAAACTAACACAGCACCTGAAACGAATACAGAAAGTCAAACTAACACAGCTCGTCCAAAATAATACAGACCCTCAAACTAATACAGCTTCTCAAACTATTACAGACCCTTAAACTGATATCGCCCCTCAAACTAATACAGCCCATCAAACTAATAGAGAACCTCAAACTGTTACACGCCCTTAAACTATTACAGCACCTCAAACCATACAGCATCTCAAACTCATACAGCTCCACAAACTAATACAGCTCCTCACACTAAAACAGCCCCTCGAAGAAATAGAGAGACGCAAACAAATACAGCCCCTCAAAATAACACAACACCTCTAACTTATACAGTGCCTCAAGCTAATACAGCTCCTCAAACTAATACAGCCCCTCAAACTAATACAGTTCCTCAAACTAATACAGCCCCTCAAACTAATACAGCTCCTCAAACTAATACAGCCCCTCAAACTAATACAGTCCCTCAAACTAATACAGTTCCTCAAACTAATACAGTCCCTCAAACGATTGCAGATCCTCAAAATAATACAGCTCCTCAAATTAATACAGCCCCTCGAAGTAATACAGTCCCTCAAACTAACACAGACCCTCTAACAAATACAGCCCCTTAAACTAATACAGCCCCTCAAACTAATACAGCCCCTCAAATTAATATTGACTCTCAAACAAATACAGTCCATCAAACGGATACAGACCCTCAAACTAATCTAGCCCCTCAAACTAATAGAGTCCCTCAAACTGATGCAGTCCCAGAAACTAATACAGGCCCTGAAAGTAATACAGCCCCTCAAACTAATACAACACTTCAAACTGATACAGCTCCTCAAACTAATACAGTCCTCAAACTAATACAATCCCTGAAACTTATAAAATACTGACAGGACTGGACAGACTAGATGCAGGGATGACGTTCCCGATGCTCGGGGAATCCAGAACCAGGGGTCACTGTCTTAGGATAAGGTGTAGGCCTTTTAGGACAGAAATGCGGAGGAATTTCTTCACCCACAGAGTAGTGAACCTGTGGAATTCTCTACCACAGAAGGCAGTAGAGGCCAATTCATTAAATATATTCAAGAAGTAGTTGGATATATTTCTTAAGGATAAAGGTATCCAGGGGTATGGGGAGAAAGCGGGGACTGGGGACTTAACTGGAATGATCAGCCATGATCGCATTGAATGGCACAGAAGGCTAGAGTGCCAAATGGCCGACTACTGCTCCTATCTTCTATGTTTCTATGAAACTAATACAGGCCCTGAAATTAATACAGCCCCTATAAGTAATACCGTCCCTTAAACTAATACAGCTCCTCAAACTAACACATCAAAGTAAACTACTACAGCACCTCAAAATAACACAGCCCCTGAAACAAATAAAGCAACTCAAAGTAATACAATACCTCAAACTAATACAGCACATCAGAATAATTCAGCAAGTCAACGTAATACAGTCGCTCAAACTAATACAGTCCCTCAAATTAATACAGACACTCAAACTAATACAGCCCCTCAAATTAATACAGTCCTTCAAAGTAATACAGTTCCTGAAACTTATAAAATACTGGCAGGACCGACAGACTAGATGCAGTGATGATGTTCCCGATGGTCGGGGACTCCATAAACAAGTGTCACTGTCTAAGGATATGCGGTAGGCCTTTTGGACAGAAATGCGGAGGAATTTCTTCACCCTGCACGTGGTGAACCTGTGGAATTCTCTACCACAGAAGGCAGTAGAGGCCAATTCATGAAATATATTCAAGAAGTAGTTGGATATATTTCTTAAGGATAAAGGGATCAAGGGGAATGGGGAGAAAGCGGGGACCGGGAACTGAAATTGGATGATCAGCCATGATCGCATTGAATGGCAGAGTCGGCTAGATTTCCGAATGGCGTACTCCTGCTGCTATGTTCTACGTTTCTATGAAACTAATTCAGGCCATGAAACTATAACAGCCTCTCAACCTAATACAGTCCCTCAAACTAATGCGGCTCCTCAAACTAACATTTCAAAGCAAACTAACACAGCTCCTCAAACTAACACAGCCCCTCAAACAACTACAGCAACTCAAACTAATACAATCCCTCAAACTAATACAGTCCCTCAAACTAATACAGTCCCTCAAACTAATACAGTCCCTCAAACTAATACAGTCCCTCAAATTAATATTGACTCTCAAACAAATACAGTCCCTCAAACGGATACAGACCCTCAAACTAATCTAGCCCCTCAAAGTAATAGAGTCCCTCAAACTGATGCAGTCCCACAAACTAATACAGGCCCTGAAAGTAATACAGCCCCTCAAACGAATACAGCACTTCAAACTAATACAGCTCCTCAAACTAATACAATCCCTCAAACTAATACAGTCCCTGAAACTTATAAAATACTGACAGGACTCGACAGACTAGATGCAGGGATGACGTTCCCGATGGTCGGGGAATCCAGAACCAGGGGTCACTGTCTTAGGATAAAGTGTAGGCCTTTTAGGACAGAAATGCGGAGGAATTTCTTCACCCACAGAGTGGTGAACCTGTGGAATTCTCCACCACAGAAGGCAGTAGAGGCCAATTCATTAAATATATTCAAGAAGTAGTTGGATATATTTCTTAAGGATAAAGGTATCCAGGGTTATGGGGAGAAAGCGGGGACTGGGGACTTAACTGGAATGATCAGCCATGATCGCATTGAATGGCACAGAAGGCTAGAGTGCCAAATGGCCGACTACTGCTCCTATCTTCTATGTTTCTATGAAACTAATACAGGCCCTGAAACTAATACAGCCCCTATAATAATACAGTCCCTTAAACTAATACAGCTCCTCAAACTAACACATCAAAGTAAACTACTACAGCACCTCAAAATAACACAGCCCCTGAAACAAATAAAGCAACTCAAAGTAATACAATACCTCAAACTAATACAGCACATCAGAATAATTCAGCAAGTCAACGTAATACAGTCGCTCAAACTAATACAGTCCCTCAAATTAATACAGACACTCAAACTAATACAGCCCCTCAAATTAATACAGTCCTTCAAATTAATACAGTTCCTGAAACTTATATAATACTGGCAGGACCGACAGACTAGATGCAGTGATGATGTTCCCGATTGTCGGGGACTCCATAAACAATGGTCATTGTCTAAGGATATGCGGTAGGCCTTTTTGGACAGCAATGCGGAGGAATCTCTTCACCCTGCGCGTGGTGAACCTGTGGAATTCTCTACCACAGAAGGCAGTAGAGGCCAATTCATTAAATATATTCAAGAAGTAGTTGGATATATTTCTTAAGGATAAAGGGATCAAGGGGTATGGGGAGAAAGCAGGGACCGGGAACTGAAATTGGATGATCAGCCATGATCGCATTGAATGGCAGAGTCAGCTAGATTTCCGAATGGCGTACTCCTGCTGCTATGTTCTACGTTTCAATGAAACTAATTCAGGCCATGAAATTATAACAGCCTCTCAACCTAATACAGTCCCTCAAACTAATGCGGGTCCTCAAACCAACATTTCAAAGCAAACTAACACAGCTCCTCAAGCTAACACAGCCCCTCAAACAACTACAGCAACTCAAACTAATACAGTCCCTCAAACTAATACAGTCCCTCAAACTAATACAGTCCCTCAAACTAATACAGTCCCTCAAACTAATACAGACTCTCAAACTAATACAGCCCCTCAAAATAATACTTACCCTCAATCTAATACAACACCTCAAAGTAATACAGCCTCTCAAAGTGAAATAACCTCTCAAACTAATACAGCATCTCAAAATAATAGAACCTCAAACAAATACAGCAACTCGAAATAATACAGCCCTTCATACTAACACAGCCCTTCAAACTAATACAGACCTCAAATTAATACAGCCCCTTAAACTAATTCAGTTTGGACCTGGACTTGGGAGAGTGCAGCATCGGCAGAGCATTAAAGCGGCCGTAGCAGCGAGCCCCGACTACAGAGCATGTACCTGGACCTGGGAGAGAGCATCATCGGCAGAGCTTAAAAGCGGCGGCAGCAGCGAGACCCGACCACAGAGCTTGGACCTGGACCTGGGAGAGAGCAGCATCGGCAGAGCTTAAAAGCGGTGGCAGCAGCGAGGCCCGACCACAGGGCCTGGACCTGGACCTGGGAGGGAGCAGCATCGGCAGAGCTTAAAAGCGGCGGCAGCAGCGAGGCCCGACCACAGAACCTGGACCTGGACCTGGGAGAGAGCAGCATCGGCAGAGCTTAAAAGCGGCGGCAGCAGCGAGGCACGACCACAGAGCCTGGACCTGGACCTGGGAGAGAGCAGCATCGGCAGAGCTTAAAAGCGGCAGCAGCAGTGAAGCCCGTCCACAGAGCCTGCACCTGGACCTGGGAGAGAGCATCATCGGCAGAGCTGAAAAGCGGTAGCAGCAGCGAGGCCCGACCACAGAGCCTTGACCTGGACCTGGGAGAGAGCAGCATCGGCAGAGCTTAAAAGTGGCGGCAGCAGCGAGGCATACCAATTCAGCAGCAGGGGAGAGAGGTAAAATGTAATCAAAGTGTGACGTCAGCAGGAAGCAGGTAAGTGATTGGCTGGTGTATATTTCTCTCTATTTTAAACTTTAACTCTGGTTTATAGTTTCTAAGGTCTCTCTGGTGTAGCGGGGACTGTTGGTAAAACTATTTAACTGTACTGTAATTAGTGGGATTGATTGATTTAATTTAAACTCAATTAATTAATGGGTAAATCATGTCAGGACAGCCTGGCCCCGTGATCTGCTCCTCCTGCGATATGTGGGAACTCAGTGAAACTTCCTGTGTCCCTGACAACTACATGTGCAGGAAGTGCACCCAGCTGCAGCTACTGACAGACCGCATTGCGGCACTGGAGCTGCGATTGGATGCATACTGGAGCATTCACGATGATCGGGACATCGTGAATAGCACATTTAGTGAGTTGGACACACCAAAGGTAGAGTTTGGACAGGAAGAAAGGGAACAGGTGACCAACAGGCAGAGTACTAGGCACAGGCAGGTAGTGCAGGGGTCCCCTGTGGCCATCCCCCTCTCCAACAGACAC
The DNA here is from genome assembly GCF_052327205.1 of Somniosus microcephalus. Lineage (NCBI taxonomy): Eukaryota > Metazoa > Chordata > Chondrichthyes > Squaliformes > Somniosidae > Somniosus > Somniosus microcephalus. The sequence continues at coordinate 5,136,932 of NW_028225183.1, read as the reverse complement.
AGCACTTTGAGTACTGTTGGGGGGATGGCTTACCAGAGGAAGGCAGCAGCAGCCAACTTCCGACTCCAGGGGTGGCTCTGCAGCACAGAATGGGAGGAAAAGGAGTGGTAGAGATATAGTAATAGGTGATTCACTTGCAAGGGGAATAGATAGGTGTTTCTGCGGCCGCAAACGAGACTCCAGGATGGTGTGTTGCCTCCCTGGTGCAAGGGTCAAGGATGTCTCCGAGCAGCTGCAGAACATCTTGGAAGGGGAGGGTGAACAGCCAGTTGTCGTGGTGCATATAGGCACCAACGTTGTAGGTAAAAAGCGGGATGAGGTTCTAAAAGCGGAATATAGGGAGTTAGGAGGTAAATTAAAAAGCAGGACCTCAAAGGTAGTAATCTCAGGATTGCTACCAGTGCCGCGTACTAGTCAGAGTTGAAATAGAAGGATACTTCAGATGAATATGTGGCTAGAGGAATGATGCCAGGGGGAGGGATTCAAGTTCCTGGGACATTGGAACCGGTTCCGGGGCAGGTGCAACACGTTCAAACCGGACGGTCTGCACCTGGGCAGGGCTGGAACCGATGTCCTAGGGGGTTTGTTTGCTAGTGCTGTGGGGGAGGGTTTAATCTAAAATGGAAGGGGGTTGGTAACCTGAGCAGGGAGAGAGAGGAAAGGGAAACAAGGATACAAGCAAAAGATAGGAAGGAGAAAAACAAAAGTGGCAGTCAGAAAAATCAACGGTTTAAATCAAACATGGCCACAGTAAATAATAATTCTAATAGGTCTAAAAACTTTATAAAAACAAGGCTGAAGGCATTGTGTCTTAATACGAGGAGCATTTGTGATAAGGTGGATGAATTGGCTGCGCAAATAGAGGTAAACAAATATGAATTGGTTGGGATTATGGAAACGTGGCTCAAGGTTGATGTGAGGGTTAGGTTGATTGGCTATGATAAATTGACCCTTAGTGTTAGGGGGATTAAATACGTGGGGTTACGGGGATAGGGTGGGATATGTGTTGGTGTAGGGTTTGCGGGGAATTGGGTGGGATATGTGTCGGTGCAGGCCTCTATCTGCACTGTGGGGTTTCTGTGATTCTTCTGTGAAGACTGGGAACTCAACATCCAGGGGCATTCGATATACAGGAAAGATAGGCAAAAAGGAAAGGGAGGTGGGGTAGCATTACTGGATAAAAAAGGGATTAACACAATTGTAATGAAGAATATTAGCTCTGATGATGTGGAATCTGTATGGATAGAATTGAGAAATACTAAGGGGAAATAAACATTTGTGGGAGTGGTATATAGACCTCCAAACAGTAAGGCGGAGGTTGGGGATGGCATTAAAAGGAAAATTAATGAAGCATGCAATAAAGGCACAGCAGTCATCATGGGTGACTTTAATCTACACATAGATTGGGCAAACCAAATTGGTAACAATACCGTGGAGGAGGAATTCCTGGAATGTTTACAGGATGGTTTCCTTGACCAATATGTCAAGGAACCAACCAGAGATAAGGCCATCTTAGACTGGGTATTATGTTTCGAGAAAGGATTAATTAGCGATCGTGTTCTACGAGGCCCCTTGGGTCGGAGCAATCATAATATGATCAAATTCTTCATTAAGATGGAGAATGAAGTAGTTGTCTCAGAAACAAGGGTCCTCAATTTAAATAAAGGAAACTACGATGGTCTGAAGATTGATTGGGGAATGGCACTCCAAGGGGTGATGGTGGATAGGCAATGGCAAACATTCAAAGACCGAATGGATGAACTACAGAAGTTGTTCATCCCAGTTTGGCATAAAAATAAAACAAAAAGGTGACTCAACCGTGGGTAACAAGGGAAATTAGGGATAGCATAAGATCCAAGGAGAGGACATACAAATTGGCCAGAAAAAGCAATAATCCTGAGGATTGGGAGCAGTTCAGTATTCAACAAAGGAGTACAAAGGGATTAATTAAGAAAGGGAAAATAGAATATGAGTGTAAGCTTTCAGGGAACATAAATACTGACTGTAAAAGCTTTTATAGCTATGCGAAGAGAAAAAGATTGGTTAAGTCAAGCGTAGGTCCCTTGCAGTCAGAATCGGGGGAATTTATAATGGGAAACAAAGAAAAGGCAGAGCAACTAAATACATACTTTGGTTCTGTCTTCACAAAGGAGGACACAAATAATCTCCCAGAGATGCCAGGGAACATGGGGCCTGATGAAAGTGTGGAACTGAAAGAAATCAATATTTGTAGGGAAATGGTGTTAGGAAAATTGATGGGACTGAAGGACGATAAATCCCCAGGGCCTGATAATGTACATCACAGTGTACTTAAGGAAGTGGCCCTAGAAATAATAGATGCATTGCTGGCCATCTTCCAGAACTCGATAGGCTCTGGAACAGTACTCATGGATTGGAGGGTAGCTAATGTTACCCCACTACTTAAAAAAGGTGGCAGAGAAAAAGCGGGGAATTATAGACCGGTAAGCCTGACATCAGTAGTGGTGAAAATGCTAGAGTCCATCATAAAAGATGTAATAGCAGAGCACTTGGAAAGCAGTGTCAGGATCGGACAAAGTCAACATGGATTTACAAAGGTAAATCATGCTTGACTAAACTACTGGAACTATTTGAGGATGTAACTGGTAAAATAGATAAGGGAGAACCAGTGGATGTGGTGTATTTGGACTTTCAGAAGGTTTTCGATAATGTCCCGCTTAAGAGATTAGCGTGCAAAATTAAGGCACATGGGATTGGGGGCAAGGTATTGACTTGGATAGAGAACAGGTTGGCGGACAGAAAGCAAAGATTTGGAATAAAAAGGTCGTTTTCCTAGTGGCAGGCAGTGACTAGTGGGGTACCACAAGGATCGGTCCTAGGACCCCAGCTGTTCACAATATATATTAATGATCTGGAGGAGGGAATTGGATGTAATATCTCCAAATTTGCAGACGACACAAAGCTGGGTGGGATGGTATGCTGCGAGGAGGATGTCATGAAACTCCAGTACGATTTGGACAGGGTAGGTGATTGGGCAGAAACATGGCAAATGTACTATAATGTGGATAAATGTGAGGTTATCCACTTTGGTGGCAAAAACAGGAAGGCACATTATTATTTGAATGGCAATAGATTGGGAGAAGGGGAAGTGCAAAGAGACCTGGGTGTTCATGGGCACCAGTCGCTGAAGGTAAGCATGCAGGCGGTTAAGAAGGCATATGGTATGTTGGCCTTCGTAGCAAGAGGGCTCGAGTACAGGAACAAGGATGTCTTGCTACAGTTGTACAGGGCCTTGGTGACACCGAACCTTGAGTATTGAGTGCAGTTTTGGTCGCCTTATCTGAGGAAGGACGTTCCTGCCATGGAAGAAGTGCAGCAAAGATTCACCAGGCTGATACCTGGGATGGCAGGAATGACGTATGAGGAGAGATTGTGTCGATTGGCCTTATACTCACTGGAGTTTAGAAGATTGAGAGGGGATCTCATCGAAACCTATAAAGTTCTGTCAGACCTGGACAGACTAGAGGCTGGAAGGATGTTCCCGATGGTCGGGGAGTGCAGAACCAGGGGTCATATTCTAAGGTTAAGGGATAGGACATTTAGGACTGAAATGAGGAGGAATTTCTTCACCCAGAAAGTGGTGACCCTGTGGAATTCTCTGCCACAGAGGGCGGTGGAGGCCAGTTCATTAAATATATTCAAGAAAGAGTTGGATATATTTCTTAAGGCTAAAGGGATCAAGGGATATGAAGAGAAGGCAGGGACAGGGTACTGAATTTGAATGATCAGCCATGATCTCAATGAATGGCGGAGCAGGCTCGAAGGGCCGAATGGCCTACTCCTGCTCCTATCTTCTATGTTTCTATGTTAGCCCTCTGGCGGTCCTAAAGTAGCGGCAGTGGCGAAAGTATAAATAGCAGCCTGAGAGCGGACCTGAACTAAAGCAGCAGCCACAGCGAGAGGATAAAAAGCGGCAGGAGTGGGGACCTAAATTAAGGCAGCGGCAGCGGATGGAGGATAAGTTGTGGCCTGAGAGCGGACCTGAATTAAAGCATTGACAGCAGCAAGAGGATAACAGCTGCCCGAGAGCAGTCCTGAATTAAAGCAGCGGCGAGACGATAAAGAGCGGCCCAAAGCGGACCTGAATTAATGCAGCAGGGAGAAGATAAAGAGCGTTCCGAGATTGGACCCGAATTAATGCAGTTGCAGTGGTGAGAGAAAAAGTAGCGGCCCGAGAGCGGACCTGAATTCAAGCAGCGGCAGGGGCGAGAGGATAAAGAGCGGCCCTGGAGCGTACCTGATTTAAAGCAGCATCAGAGGTGAGAGGATAAAGAGCAGCCCGAGAGCGGACCTGAATTAAAGAAGTGGCGAGAGGATAAAAAGTGGCCCGAGAGCGGACCTGAATTAAAGCAGCGGCAGCGGCAAGAGGATAAAGTGCGCTTGGAGAGCAGTCCTGAATTTAAGCAGCGGCAGCGGCGAGCGGATAAAGAGTGGCCTGAGAGCGGACCTGAATTAAATCAGCGGTGAGAGGATAAAAAGCGGCCATGGAGCAGACCTGAATTAAAGAAGGTTCGAGTCAAAAAATAGAGGTCGAGGGCGGACCTGAACTAAAGTAGCAGCTCCGGCGAGATGAAAAAGAGCAGCCCGAGAATGGTCCTGAATTAAAGCAGCCGCATGGGTGAGAGATCAAAGAGCGGCACTGGAGCGAACCTAGCCTAAATCAGCAGCAGGGCGAGAGGATAAAGAGCAGCCTGAGAGCGGACATGAATTAAAACAGTGGCATCAGCGAGAGGATAAAGAGTGGCCCGAGAGCAGTCCTGAATTAAAGCAGCGATTGTGGCGAGAGGATAAAGAGTTGCCCAAGTGTGTACCTGAATTAAGGCAGCGGCAGTGGCGAGAGGATGAAGAGCGGCCCGAGAGCGTACCTGAATTAAAGTAGTGGCAGCGGATAGAGGATAAAGAGGAGCCCGAGTGCAGACCTGAATTAAAGCAGCGGCAGTGGTGAGAGGAAAAGTGCGGCTCGAGAGCTGATCCACATTAAAGCAGCGGCAGTGGCGACAGGATAAAGTGCGGACGAATGCAGTCCTGAATTACAGCAGCAGCAGCGGCAAGAGGATAAAGAGTGGCCTGAGAGCGGACATGAATTAAAGCAGCGGCAGGGGGGGAGGAAAGTGGACCTGAATTAAACCAGCGGCAGCACCGAGAGGATAAAGAGCGGCCCATGGCGGAGCTCAATTAAAGCAGTGGCAGCAGCAAAAGGATAAAGAGCAGCCCGAGAGCGGACCTGAATTAAAGCAGCAGCAGCAGCGAGAGGATGAAGACCGGCCCATGGCGGAGCTCAATTAAAGCAGTGGCAGCGGCGAGAGGATAAAAAGCGGCATGAGTGGGGACCTAAATCAAAGCATTGACAGCGGTGAGAGGATAACAGCTGCACGAGAGCATTCCTGAATTAAATCAGCAGCAGTGGTGAAAGGATAATGAGCGCCCTGAGAGCGGACCTGAATTAAAGCAGCAGCAGGGGCGAGAGGATAAATAGCGGCCCGAGAGCAGACCTGAATTAAAGCAGCAGCGAGAGTTAAATAGCGGCCTGAGAGTGGACCCAAATTAAAGCAGCAGCAGCGGATAGAGGATAAAGAGCGGCCCAAGAGTGGACCTGCAATAAAGCAGCAGCAGCGGCGAGAGGATAAAGAGTGGTAATAGAGCGGACCTGGTATTAAAGCGTTGGCAAGAGGATAAAGAGCAGCCCGAGAGCGGTTCTGAATTAAAGCCGTGGCGAGAAGATAACGAGCGGTCCGAGAGCGGCCGCGAATTAATGCAGCGGCTGTGGCGGGACAAAAATAGTGGCCCTGTTGCGTACCTGAATTAAAGCAGTGGTAGCGGCCAGAGGATTAAGATCGGCCAGAGAGTGGACTTGAAATAAAGCAGTGGCAGCGGCGAGAGGTTAAAAAGCGGCCCTGGAGCGTACCTGAATAAAAGCAGCGACGTTGGCGAGATGATAAAGAGCGGCCCTGGAGTGTACCTGAATTAAAGCAGCGGCAACAGTGGAGGGATAAAGAGCTGCCCGAGAGTGGACGTGAATAAAACAGCGACAGTGGCGAAAGGATAATGAGCGGCCCGAGAGCTGACCTGAATTAATACACCGGCAGCAGCGAGAGGATAAAGAGCGGCTGAAGAGCGGACCTGAATTAAAGCATCGGCAGCGGTGAGAGGATAAATTGCGGATGGAGTGTAGTCCTGCATTAAAGCAGCGGCAGAGGCGAGACTATAAAAAGTGGCCCGAGAGCGGACCTGAATTAAAGCAGCGGCGAGAGGATAAAAAGCGGCCATGGAGGAGACCTGATTTAATGAAGGAGCGACACAAAATTTAGCGGTTGAGAGTGGACCTGAATTAAAGCAGCGGCAGCAGCGAGAGGTTAAAAAGCGGCCTGAGGGAGGAGCTGAATTAAAGCATCAGCGAGAGGATAAAGAACGGGCCGAGAGCGGACCTGAATTTAAGCATCAGCGAGAGGATAAAGAGCGGGCCGAGTGCAGAGCTGAATTAAAGCAGCAGCAGAGTCGAGAGGAAAAAGAGCGGCCCGAGAGCGGACCTGAATTAAAGCAGCGGCAGCGGTGAGACGATAAAGAGCAACCCGAGTGCAGTCCTGAATTAAAGCAGCGACAGCAGCAAGAGGATAAAGAGCGGCCCGAGAGCGGACCTGAATTAAAGCAGCGGCAGCAGCGAGACGATAAAGAGCAACCCGAGTGCAGTCCTGAATTAAAGCAGCGACAGCAGCAAGGGGATAAAGAGCGGACCGAGAGCGGACATTAATTAAAGCAGCGGCTGCGGCGAGAGTTTAATATACGGACCGAGAGCGGCCCTGAATTAAAGCAGCAGCAGCAGCGAGGGGATAAAGAGCGGCCCGAGAATGGAGCTGAATTAAGAAGCGGCATGGGGGAGAGAATAAAGAGCGGCCCTGGAGCAAACCAAATTATATCAGTGGCAGTGGGGAGTGCATAAAGAGGAGCCCGAGAGCGGACCTGAATTAAAGCACTGGCAGCAGTGAGAGGATAAAAAGCGGCCCAAGAGCTGACCTGAATTAAAGCAGCAGCAGCGACGAGAGGATAAATTGCTGCCCGAGAGCAGAGCAGAAAAAAAGAGGCAGCGGCGAAAGGATAAAGTGCGGACGGAAATCAGTCCTGAATTAAAGCATTGGCAGCAGCAAGAGGATATAGAGCGGCCCGAGAACAGAGCTGAATAAAATCAACGGCAACAGCTAGAGGATAAAGAGCAGCACAGGAGCGGATCTGAACTAAAGCAGCGGCAGTGGCGAGAGGATAAAGAGCAGCCTGAGAGCGGTCCTGTATTAAAGCAGCGAAAGTGGTGAAAGGATAAAGAGTGGCCCGAGAGCAGAGCTGAATAAAAGCAGCGGCATCAGCGAGAGGATAAAGAGCAGCCCAGGAGCGGATCTGAATAAAAGCAGCGGCAGTGGTGAGAGGTTAAAGAGAAGCCCGAGAGCAGACCTGTATTAAAGCAATGGCATCGGCGAGAGTATAAAGAGTGGCACGAGAGCCGACCTGACTTAAAGCAGTGGCAGTGGTGAGAGGATAAAGAGCGGCCCGAGAGCGGAGCTGAATTAAAGCAGTGGCAGCGGATAGAGGATAAGTTGCGACCCGAGGGCCAACCTGAATTAAAGCAGCGGCGAGTGGATAAAGTGCGGCACGAGAGTGGACATTAGTTAAAGCATCGGCAGCAGCGAGAGGATAAAGTCCGGCCCGAGAGTGGAGCTGAATTAAAGCAGCAGCTGCGGCGAGAGGATAACGTGCGGCTCGAGAGCTGATCCGAATTAAAGCAGTGACAGCGGCGACAGGATAAAGTGCGGACAGAATGCAGTCCTGAATTACAGCAGCGGCAGCTGCAATAGGATGAAGAGCGGCCCGAGAGCAGTCCTGAATTAAACCATTGACAGCAGCGAGAGGATAACAGCTGCACGAGAGCAGTCCTGAATTAATGCAGCGGCAGTGGTGAGAGGATAAACAGCGGCCCGAGAGCAGTCCTGAATTAAAGCAGCGGCGATAGGATAAAGAGCGGCCCGAGAGCTGTCCTGAATTAAAGCAGCAGCGAGAGGATAAAGAGCGGCCCGAGAGCGGCCCTGAATAAAAGAAGAGGCTGCGGAGAGAGTACAAAGTGCAGATGGAGAGCGGTCATGTATTAAAGCAGCGACATTTGCGAAAGGATATTGAACGGCCCGAGAGCGGACCTAAATAAAATCAGTGGCAGTGGCGAGAGGACAAAGAGTGGCCTGAGAGCGTACCTGAATTAAAGCAGCGGCAGGGGCGAGAGGATAAAGAGCGGCCTGAGAGCAGACCTGAATTAAAGCAGCGGCATCGGCGAGAGGATAAAGCGCAGCCCGAGAGTGGAGCTGAATTAAAGCACCAGCAGCGGATAGAGAATAAAGTGCGACCCGAGAGTGCACATGAATTAAAGCAGCAGCATTGGCGAGAGGATAAAGTGCAGCCTGAGAGCGGACCTGAATAGAAGCAGCGGCAGGGTCGAGAGGAAAAATAGCGGCCTGAGAGTGGACCTGAGTTTAAGCAGCGGCAGCGGCGAGAGGATAAAGAGCGGCCCTGGAGCGTACCTGAATTAAAGCAGCGGCAGCGGCGAGAGGATAAAAAACGGCCCTGGAGCGTACCTGAATTAAAGCCGCAGCAGCGGCGAGAGGATAAAGAGCGGCCCTGGAGCGTACCTGAATTGAAGCAGCAGCAGCGGCGAGAGGATAAAGAGCGGCCCTGGAGCGTACCTGAATTAAAGCAGCGGCAGCAGCGAGAGGATAAAGAGCGGCCCGAGTGCAGACCTGAATTAAAGCAGCGGCAACGGCGAGAGGATAAATAGTGGCTGGAGAGTGGACCTGAGTTAAAGCAGTGGCAGTGGCGAGAGGATAAAGAGCGGCCCGAGAGCGGAGCTGAATTAAAGCAGCAGCAGCAGATAGAGGAGAAAGAGCGAGCGGTCCGGGAGTGCACATGAATTAAAGTAGCAGCATTGGTGAGAGGATAAAGTGCAGCCCGGGAGTGGACCTGAAAAGAAGCAGTGGCAGGGTCGAGAGGATAAATAGTGGCCCGAGAGCAGACCTGAATTAAAGCAGCAGCAGCGGCGAGAGGATAAAGAGCAGCCCGAGAGTTGACCTGAATTAAAGCAGCGGCAGCGGCAGAGAGGAATAAGTGTGGCCCGAGAGTGGAGCTGAATTACATCAGCGGCAAGAGGATAAAGAGTGGCCCGAGATCGGACCTGATTTAAAGCAGTGGCAGCGGATAGAGGATAAGTTGCGACCCGAGGGCCAACCTGAATTAAAGCAGCGGCGAGTGGATAAAGTGCGGCACGAGAGTGGGCATTAGTTAAAGCATCGGCAGCAGCGAGAGGATAAAGTCCGGCCCGAGAGTGGAGCTGAATTAAAGCAGCAGCTGCGGCGAGAGGATAACGTGCGGCTCGAGAGCTGATCCGAATTAAAGCAGCGGCAGCGGCGACAGGATAAAGTGCAGACGGAATGCAGTCCTGAATTACAGCAGCGGCAGTGGCAAGAGGATAAAGAGCAGACCGAGAGCGGACATAAAATAAAGCAGCAGCAGCAGCGAGAGGTTAAAGACTCGCCCAAGAGTTTACCTGAATTAAAGCAGCGGCAGTGGTGAGAGTTTAAAGAGCAGCCCGAGAGCAGACCTGTATTAAGTCAGTGGCAGCGTCGAGAGGATAATGAGTCGCCTAAGAGCGGACCTGACTTAAAGCACTGGCAGTGGTGACAGGATAAAGAGCCGCACGAGAGTGGAGCTGAATTAAAGCAGCGGCAGCACCGAGAGGATAAAGACCGGCCCGTGGCAGAGCTGAATTAAAGCAGTGACAGCAGCGAGAGGATAAAAGGCGGCATGAGTGGGGATCTGAATTAAAGCATTGACAGCGGTGAGAGGATAACAGCTGCGTGAGAGCAGTCCTGAATTAAAGCAGTGGCAGTGGTGAAAGGATAATGAGCGCCCTGAGTGCGGACCTGAATCAAATAGCGGCAGTGGCGAGAGGATAAATAGGGGCCCGAGAGCAGACCTGAGTTAAAGCAGCAGCGGGAGGTAAATAGCGGCCTGAGAGCAGAGCCAAATTAAAGCAGCAGCAGTGGATAGAGGATAAAGAACGGCCCAAGAGCGGACCTGCAATAAAGCAGCAGCAGCGGCGAGAGGATAAAGAGCGGCAATAGAGCGGACCTTGTATTAAAGCATTGGCTAGATGATAAAGAGCAGCCTGAGAGCGGTTCTGAATTAAAGCTGCGGCGAGAAGATAAAGAGCGGTCCGAGAGCGGACCCGAATTAACGCACCGGCTGTGGCAGGACAAAAATACTGGCCCTGGTGCGTACCTTTTGTAAAGCAGTGGCAGCGGCCAGAGGATTAAGATCGGCCCGAGAGTGGACTTGAAATAAAGGAGTGGCAGCGGCGAGAGGATAAAAAGCGGTCCTTGAGCGTTACTGAATAAAAGCAGCGACAGGGGCGAGATGATAAAGCGCGGCCCTGGAGTGTACCTGAGTTAAAGCAGCAGCAGCAGCAGGGGGATAAAGGGCGGCCCGAGAGTGGACGTGAATGAAACAGCGACAGTGGCGAAAGTGTAATGAGCGGCCCGAGTGCTGACCTGAATTAATGCAGCGGCAGCGGCGAGAGGTTAAAGAGCGGCCGAAGAGCGGACCTGAATTAAAGCAGCGGCAGCGGTGAGAGGATAAAGTGTGGATGGAGAGTAGTCCTGAATTAAAGCAGCTGCAGCGGTGAGATTATAAAAAGTGGCCCGAGAGCGGACCTGAATTAAAGCAGCGGTGAGAGGTTAAAAACCGGCCATGGAGCAGACCTGATTTAACGAAGGTGCGACACAAAATTTAGCGGTGGAGAGTGGACCTGAATTAAAGCAGCGGCAGCGGCGAGACTATAAAAAGTGGCCCGAGAGCGGACCTGAATCAAAGCAGCGGCAGCGGCGAGATGATAAAGAGCAACCCGAGAGAAGTTCTGAATTAAAGCAGAGACAGCGGCGAGAGGATAAAGAGTGGCCCGAGAGCAGAGCTGAATAAAAGCAGCGGCATCAGCGAGAGGATAAAGAGCAGACCGAGAGCAGTCCTGAATGTAAGCATCAGCGAGAGGATAAAGAGCGGGCCGAGTGCGGTGCTGAATTAAAGCAGCAGCAGCGTCGAGAGGAAAAAGAGCGGCCCGAGAGTGGACCTGAATTAAAGGAGCGGCAGCGGCGAGACGATAAAAAGCAACCCGAGAGCAGTCCTGAATTAAAGCAGCGACAGCGGCGAGGGGATAAAGAGCGGTCCTGAATTTAGCATCAGCGAGAAGATAAAGAGCGGTCCGAGAGCAGGCCCGAATTAACGCAGCGGCAGTGACGAGAGAAAAAAGAGCTGCTCGAGCGCAGTCCTGAATTAAAGCAGCGACTGTAGCGAGAGGATAAAGAGCGGCCTGAGTGTGGACCTGAATTAAAGCAGCGGCAGGGGCGAGAGGTCAAAGAGCGGCCTGAGAGTGGACCTGAACTAAAGCAGCGGCAGTGGCGAGAGGATAAAGCGGAGCCCGAGAGCGGACCGGAATTAAATCAGTGGCAGCAGCGATAGGATAAAAAGTGGCCAAAGAGTGGTCCTGAATTAAAGCAGCGACTGTGGTGAAAGGATAAAATGCGGCCCGAGTGTGGACATGAATTAAAGCAGTGGCAGCGGCGAGAGGTTAAATATCGGCCCGAGAGATGACCTGAATTAAAGCAGCAGCAGCTGCGAGAGGATAAATTGCTGCCCGAGAGCGGAGCTGAAAAAAAGCGGCAGCTGCGAAAGGTTAAAGTGCGGACGGAAATCAGCCCTGAATTAAAGCATCGGCAGCGGCAAGAGGATAAAGAGCGGCCTGAGAGCGGTCCTGTATTAAAGCAGTGACAGTGGTGAAAGGATAAAGAGCGGCCCAAGAGCAGAGCTGAATAAAAGCAACGGCATCAGCGAGACGATAAAGAGCAGCCTAGGAGCTGGTCTGAATTAAAGCAGCGGCAGTGGCAAGAGGTTAAAGAGCAGCCCGAGAGCAGACCTGTATTAAAGCAATGGCAGCGGCGAGAGGATAAAGAGTGGCCTGAGAGCGGACCTGCCTTAAAGAAGTGGCAGTGGTGAGAGGATAAATACCGGCCCGAGAGCGGAGCTGAATTAAAGCAGCGGCAGCGCCGAGAGGATAAAGAGCGGCCCGTGGCGAAGCTGAATTAAAGCAGTGGCAGCAGCGAGAGAATAGAAAGCGGCATGAGTGGGGACCTAAATTAAGGCAGCTGCAGCGGATCGAGGATAAAGCGCGAGCCGAGAACAGTCCTGAATTAAGGCAGCGGTGAGAGGATAAAGAACGGCCTGAGTGGGGACATAAATTAAGGCAGCAGCAGCGGATAGAGGGTAAGGTGTGGACTGAGAGTGGACCTGAATTAAAGCAGCGGCAGGGGCAAGAGTATAAAGAGCGGCCATGGATCGAACCAGAATTAAAGCAGCGGCAACGGCGATAGGATGAAGAGCGGCCCGAGAGCAGTCCTGAATTAAAGCATTGACAGGAGCGGGAGGATAAAAGCTGCACTAGAGCAGTCCTGAATTAAAGCAGCGGCAGCGGTGAGAGGATAAAGCGTGGCCCGAGAGCAGTCCTGAATTAAAGCAGCGGCGAGAGGATAAAGAGCGGCCCGAGATCGGCCCTGAATAAAATCAGAGGCTGCGGAGAGAGTACAAAGTGCGGATGGAGAGCGGTCATGTATTAAAGCAGCGACAGTGGTGAAAGGATATTGAACGGCTCGAGAGTGGACCTGAATAAAAGCAGCGGCAGTGGCGAGAGGATAAAGAGCGGCCTGAGAGCGTACCTGAATTAAAGCAGCGGCAGGGGTGAGAGGATAAACAGCGGCCCGAGAGCAGACCTGAATTAAAGCAGCGGCATCGGCGAGAGGATAAAGAATGGCTGGAGAGCGGAGCTGAATTAAAGCACCAGCAGTGGATAGAGGATAAAGAGTGACCCGAGAGTGCACATGAATTAAAGCAGCAGCATTGGCGAGAGGATAAAGTGCAGCCTGAGAGCGGACCTGAATAGAAGCAGCGGCAGGGTCAAGAGGATAAAAAGTGGCGTGAGAGCGGGCCTGAATTAAAGCAGCGGCAGCGGCGAGAGGATATAGAGCGGCCCGAGAGTGGACCTGAATTAAAGCAGTGGAAGCGGCGAGAGGATAAAAAGCGGCCCTGGAGCATGCCTGAATAAAGGCAGCGGCATGGGCAAGAGTAGAAAGAGCGGCCCTGGAGCGTCCCTGAATTAAAGCAGCAGCAGCGGCGAGAGGATAAAGAGCAACCCGAGAGCAGACCTGAATTAAAGCAGCGGCAACGGCGAGAGGATAAAGAGTGGCTGGAGAGTGGACCTCAATTAAAGCAGCGGCAGCAGCGAGAAGATAATGTGCGGACAGAGAGCGGCCCTGAATTAAAGCAGCGGCAGCGGCAGCGGTGAGAGGATAAAGCGCGGCCCAAGAGCGGAGCTGAATTAAAGCAGCAGCAGCAGATAGAGGAGAAAGAGCGGCCCGGGAGTGCACATGAATTAAAGCAGCAGCATTGGTGAGAGGATAAAGTGCAGCCCGAGAGCGGACCTGAAAAGAAGCAGTGGCAGGGTCGAGAGGATAAATAGCGGCCCGAGAGTGGAACTGAATTAAAGCAGCGGCAGCGGCGAGAGGATAAAGAGCAGCCCGAGAGTGGACCTGAATTAAAGCAGTGGCGAGAGGTTAAATAGCGGCCCGAGAGCGGACCTCAATTAAAGCACTGGCAGCAGCGAGAGGATAAAGAGCAGCCCGAGAGTGGACCTGAATTAAAGCAGCGGTAGCGGCGAGAGGATAAAGTGCGGACGGAGAGCGGTTCTGACTTAATGCAGTGGCAATGGCCAGAGGATAAAGTGCGGCCTGAGAGCGGAGCTGAATTAAGCAGCAGCAGCAAGAGGATAAAGATTGGCCTGAGAGTGGACCTGAATTAAAGCAGCGGTAGCGGCGAGAGGATAAAGTGCGGACGGAGAGTGGTTCTGACTTAATGCAGTGGCAATGGCCAGAGGATAAAGTGCGGCCTGAGAGCGGAGCTGAATTAAGCAGCAGCAGCAAGAGGATAAAGATTGGCCTGAGAGTGGACCTGAATTAAAGCAGCGGCAAGTGGATAAGGAGCGGCCCTGGAGCGGAACTGAATTAATGCAGCGGCGAGACAAAAAATAGCAGTCCAGGGCAGACCTCAATTAAAGCAGCAGCAGCGGCAGAGAGGATAAAGTGTGGCCCGAGAGTGGAGATGAATTAAAGCAGTGGCTGTGGATAGAGGATAAGTTGCGACCCGAGGGCCGACCTGAATTAAAGCAGCGGCAAGTGGATAAAGAGCGGCACGAGAGTGGACATTAGTTAAAGCACCGGCAGCAGTGAGAGGATAAAGAGCGGCCCGAGAGTGTAGCTGAATTAAAGCAGCGGCTGCGGCGAGAGGATAAAGTGCGGATGGAGAGCGGTCCTGAATTAAAGCATGGCACCACTGAGAGGAAAAAGAGCGGCCTGAGAGTGGACCTGAATTAAAGCAGGGGAGGAGGCGAGAGGATAAAGAGCGGCCCGAGAGCAGATCTGAATTTAAGCAGCGGCAGCGGATAGTGGATATAGAGTGGGAAGAGGGCGGACCTGAATTAAAGCAGTGGCAGCGGCGTGAGGTTAAAGAGCGGCCCGAAAGTGCACCTGAATTAAAGCAGCGGCAGGGGTGAGAGGATAAAGAGCGGCCCAAGACTGAACCTGAAATAAAGCAGCGGCAGCGGCAAGATGATAAAGAGCAGCCCGAAAGCATACCTGAAGTTAAGCAGCGGCAGCTGATAGAGGATAAATAGCGGCCCGAGAACAGACCTGAATTAAAGCAGCGGCAGCGGATAGAGGAGAAGCTGCGGCCCGAGAGCGGACATGAATTAAAGCAACAGCAGCGGCGAGAGGATAAAGAGCGGCCCAAGAGTGGACCTGAAATAAAGCAGCGGCAGCAGCAAGATGATAAAGAGCAGCCCGAAAGCATACCTGAAGTTAAGCAGCGGCAGCTGATAGAGGATAATGAGTGGCCTGAGAGCAGACCTGAATTAAAGCAGCGGCAGCGGATAGAGGAGAAGCTGCGGCCCGAGAGCGGACATGAATTAAAGCAGCGGCAGCGGCGAGAGGACAAAGAGTGGCCCGACAGCAGTCCTGAATTAAAGCAGCGGTAGCTGATAGAGGATAAAGAGCGCCCCGAGAGCAGACCTGAATTAAAGCAGTGGCAGCGGATAGAGGAGAAGGTGTGGCCCGAGAGCAGAACTGAATTAAACAGCGGCAGTGGCGAGAGGATAAAGGGCGGCAATTGAGCTGATCATGTGATATGCCATCAATGACTCAAAGACAAGGATTCAACTGAAGGCTTTTAATCACTAAGAACACAGCAGCATAGCAGGTCTTCCCTCATCGGGTTCGTCTGGTAGTGAATGACTCATACAGCTCCTGAGACCTATATATGGCAAAAGACAGGGGCGTAGCCAATACACACAATTGGAACAAAAGGGTACGGTTCACACAATACAAGCAGGTAAAATACAAGCAGGTAACACACAGTCTGATGAAGGCATATGTCATCACATTCACCCCTTCTACAGATTTAGTCTGTCCGGGGGGGTGATAGTCCTTCCTGAACGTCGCAACAGTACCTCGGGTTCCGACCGGGAGTCCATGGTGCCCTCCTGGGCATACCCATGTGCTGGGGTTGTTGCAGGTACTTCAGGGGGTGGTGAGGATACAACTGGGGATGGTGGAGGTTCTTCTGGGGGTGGTGGTAATGTGTCGTCGTCGTCGCTTCCTGCCGAGGCGAGGTCCTTTATGGACACGGTGTCTTCACGCCCGTCGGCATGCTTGACGTATGCGTACTGTGGGTTTGCTTGGAGTAGGTGTACTGCCTCCACGAGGGGATCCATTTTTTGGCCCCTCACATGCTTCCGTAACAGGACTGTCCCTGGGGTGGAGAGCCACGAGGGTAGGGATAATCATGAGGTTGATTTGCGGGGAAAAACAAACATCTTCTCGTGAGGAGTGGGGTTAGTAGCAGTACACAGTAGCAACCTTATCGAGTGGAGTACGTCTGGGAGGACCTCCTGGCAGCGGGAGGTGGGGAGGCCTTTAGACCTTAGTGCTAAGGTGACTGCCTTCCACACTGTTGCGTTCTCCCTCTCCACTTGCCCATTACCCCGTGGGTTATAACTAGTTGTCCGACTCGTGGCTATCCCCTTCGACAGCAGGTATTGGCGCAGTTCATCGCTCAAGAATGACGCCCCCCTGTCAGTGTGGATGTAGTTAGGCATGCCGAACGTGCAAAACAGGTTGCCGAGGCACTTGATGACCATGGCACTGGTCATATCTTGGCTGGGGTAGGCGAATGGGAAGCAGGAGTACTCGTCCACAATGTTGAGAAAGTACACATTGCGGTCGGTGGAGGGGAGTGGTCCCTTGAAATCTAAGCTCAGGCGCTCTAATGGCCGCGTAGCTTTGATCAGGTGGGCTCGGTTGGGTCTGAAAAAACGGGGCTTGCATTCTGCACAGGTGCGGCAGTCCCTGGTCATAGACTGGACCTCCTCGATTGAATAGGGCAGGTTACTGGATTTTATAAAGTGGAATAGCCGGGTGACACCCGGGTGGCAGAGGCCATTGTGGAGGCCCTGTAGCCTGTCCCCCTGGATGCTGGCACACATCCCTTGTGATAGGGCGTCGGGGGATTCGTTGAGGGCCCCCGGCTTATATATTATGTCGTACTCAAACGTGCAGAGTTCGATCCGCCACCTGAGAATTTTGTCGTTCTTGATCTTCCCCCTTTGTTTATTGTTAAACATGAAGGCTACCGACCGCCGGTCGGTAAGCAGGGTGAAGCGTTTGCCGGCTAGGTAGTGCCTCCAGTGCCGCACTGCCTCCACTATGGCCTGGGCCTCCTTCTCTACCGAGTAGTGCCTGATCTCGGACCCTTGGAGCGTTCTTGAGAAAAAGGCTACGGGCTGCCCATCCTGGTTGAGGGTGGCTGCTAAAGCGAAGTCGGACGCATCGCTTTTGACCTAGAAAGGGATGTTTTCGTCCACTGCCCACAGCGCGGCCTTCTCAATGTCGTGTTTAATGCTGTTGAAGGCGGCGTGGGCCTCGGCTGTGAGCAGGAAGGACGTTGATTTCAGGAGGGGACGGGCCTTGTCGGAATAATTGGGGACCCATTGGGCGTAATAGGAGATGAACCCCAGGCACCTTTTCAGGGCCTTGGCAGTGTTTGGTAGGGGTAGCTCCCATAGGGGGCGCAATCGGTCGGGGTCCGGACCGATTTCCCCGTTTTCCACCACGCAGCCCAGGATACAGAGGCGCGTGGTGCAAAAGACACACTTATCCTCGTTGTAGGTGAGATTGAGTCTGAGGGCGGTTTTCAGAAATCTCGCGAGGTTCGAGTCGTTGCCTTGCTGGTCGTGGCCGCAGATGGTGAGGTTTTCTAGGTATGGGTAGGTGGCTGTTAACTGGTTCTCATCGACCATGCGGTCCATCTCCCTCTGGAAGACCGAGACCCCATTCGTTACCCCAAAGGGGACTCTGAGGAAGTGGTAGAGACGTCCGTTCACCTCGAGGGCGGTGTATGGACGGTCCTCCGGCCTAATGGGGAGCTGGTGGTATGCCGATTTTAGGTCGATGGTGGAAAACACCCGGTATTACGCGAATTGGTTAACCATATCCGCTATGCGGGTCAGAGGGTAGGCGTCTAGCTGGGTGTATAGATTAACCGTCTGGCTATAATCTATCACCATCCGCTTCATTTCGCTACCCTTAACTACTACTACCTGGGCACGCCATGGGCTGGTGCTGCATTCGATGATACCCTCCCGCTTGAGTCTTTCTACTTCCGATGCAATGAACCGTCGATCCTCCCAGCTGTACTGCCTACTCTTGGTCGCTATGGGTCGACAGTTGGGTGCGAGGTTGGCGAACAGAGGGCGGCTTGACCTTCAGGGTAGCCAGACCACACACTGTGAGGGGTGGCTGGGACCCACCGTAGGTAAGCGTGATACGTTGGTGGTGGCACTGGAAGTCCAGACCCAAGATCACGCTCACACAGAGATCTGGCTTTATCAATAGTTTAAAATCTCTGTAATCATTGCCTTTTACCGACAACATAACCGCACAGAAACCTGTAATTTTTGAGGTATGGGTCTTATCGGCCATGGCGATTTTGCCCTGTGTGGGGACCATCGTTAGAGAAAGTCGTTTTACCAGGCTAGGATGAATAAAGCTTTTGGTGCTCCCGCAGATAATTAAGCATTTAACCTTGTTCCCGTTTACCTCTATGTCCATCATCGATTTAGACAACGGATGTGACCTGGATTGATCCACTGTGAACGAGGCCACCAGTGGGTCCTGGAGGTCCGTGAAGTCAGGGCAAGATGGTGGACTCCATGAGGGTGGACAAGATGGCTTCCAAGATGGCCGCTCCCATGGCACGCACGCGGCGGTGGTGGAGTTGGAGGCGGGGTTCCCTCTGCAGAATTTGCTGAAATGTCCTTTCTTCCCTCATTTAAAACAGGTGGTGCCCTTCGCTGGGCACAGATGCCTGGAGTGTTTGTCCTGACCGCAGAGGTAGCATTTTGGGCCCCGATGCATCGCGGCAGTAGTGGGGCTCCTGGGTGGAGGCTGGGGCTCCGATGGTGCTGGGCTGGCCTGAGACCTGGGAGGTGAAGATGGCTTCCAAGATGGCGGCCCCCACGGCACACACGAGGCGGAGTGGGCCGCGTGGCCTGGGGAACAGGATTCAGAGTTCCTCTGGGCCATATCCAGCGATCGCGCTATATCTATAGCCTGTTTTAAGTCCAGTCCCTCCTTTTCAAACAGTTTCTGCCGAATATAAATTGAACTGAGGCCCGCAATAAGGGAGTCTCGAATCAGCTCCTCCGTGTACACGATGGCAGACACGGCCTTACAGTTACAGTCTCTGCCCAGTACTTTTAGGTTTAGTATAAAGTCCTCTAGTGACTCACCATGCCGCTGGGTGCGAGTAGTCGGAAGATGCCTGGCGTACACCACATTTATTGGCCGCGCGTAGTGGGCCTTCAGGATGGTGCAGGCATCCTCGTAGCTGGTGGCATCTTGGATGAGAGGGGAGACCAGATGGCTCTCCCAGTTTCGCAGGATTCCCAGTTTCATGTCTCCGGTAGCGGTTTTGGCTGCGGCTATGGCAGTGGATGAGTTTGCAATGAAAAACTCGAAGCATTGGAATCAGTTTCCAAATTGTGTGGCTGCGTCTGAGGCATGGGGGTCCAGATCCAAGCACTCTGGTTTCAGGAGTCGATCCATCTTGGTGTTTTAGTGATTAAAATTGATATGCCATCAATGACTCAAAGACAAGGATTCAACTGAAGGCTTTTAATCACGAAGAACATAGCAGCATAGCAGGTCTTCCCACTTCGGGTTCGTCTGGTAGTGAATGACTCATGCAGCTCCTGAGACCTTTATATGGCAAAAACAGGGGCGTAGCCAATACACACAATAGGAACAAAAGGGTGCGGTTCACACAATACAAGCAGGTAAAATACAAGCAGGTAAAATACAAGTAGGTAAACACATGGTCTGATGAAGGCACATTTAATCACACCATGTATTAAAGTAGCGGTGAGAGGATAAGGAGTGGTCCGAGAGCAGTCCTGAATTAAAGAATCAGCGAGAAGATAAAGAGCGGTCCTGGAGTGGACCTGAATTAACGCAGCGCCAGTGGCGAGAGAAAAAGGAGCAGCCTGAGCGCAGTCCTGAATTAAAGCAGTGACTGTGGCGAGGCGATAAAGAATGGCCCGAGAGTGTACCTGAATTTAAGCAGCGGCAGCGGCGTGAGGATAAAGTGCGGTCCAAGAGTGGACCTGAAATAAAGCAGCGGCAGCGGCAAGATGATAAAGAGCAGCCCGAAAGCATACCGGAAGTTAAGCAGCGGCAGCTGATAGAGGATAAAGAGCTGCCCGGGAGCAGACCTGAATTAAAGCAGCGGCAGCGGATAGAGGAGAAGCTGCGGCCCGAGAGCGGACATGAATTAAAGCAGCGGCAGCGGAGAGAGGATAAAGAGTGGCCCGACAGCAGTCCTGAATTAAAGCAGCGGCAGCTGATAGAAGATAAAGAGTGGCCCGAGAACAGTCCTGAATTAAATCAGCGGCAGTGGATAGAGGACAAGTTGCGGCCCCAGAGCAGACTTGAATCAAAGCAGCGGCAGCGGCGAGAGGGTAAAGAGTGGCAATTGAGCAGACCATGTATTAAAGCAGCGGTGAGAGGATAAGGAGCGCCCCGAGAGCGGTCCTGAATTAAAACATCGGCAAGAAGATAAAGAGCGGTCCGAGAGCGGACCTGAATTAACGCAGTGGCAGTGGCGGGAGAAAAAAGAGCGGCCCGAGCGCAGTCATGAATTAAAGCAGCGACAATGGCGAGATGATAAAGAGCGGCCCGATAGCGTACCTGAATTTAAGCAGCAGCAGCGGCGTGAAGATAAAAAGCGGCCCGAGAACGGACCTGAATTAAAGCCACTGCAGCGGCATGAGAATAAAGAGCGGCCCGAGAGTGCACCTGAATTAAAGCAGCAGCATTGGCGAGAGGGTAAAGAGCAGCCCGAGGGCGAATCAGTAATAATGCAGCGGCAGGGGCGAAAGTATAAATAGCGGCCCGAGAGCGGACCTGATTTCTATCAGCGGCAGTGGCGAGGGGACAAAGAGCGGCCCGCGAGCGGACCTGAGTTATAGCAGCGGCAGTGGCGAGAGGATAAAACGTGGCCCGAGAACGGACCTGAATTAAAGCAGCGGCAGGGGCGAAAGTCGAAATAGCAGCCCGAGAGCGGAGCTGAATTAAAGCAGCAGCAGCGTCAAGTGGATAAAGAGCAGCCCGAGAGCAGACCTGAATTAAAGTAGTGGCAGCAGCGAGAGGATAAAAAGTGGTCCTGGAGCATACCTGAATAAAAGCAGCGGCAGGGGTGAGAGGATAAAGAGCGGCCCTGGAGCGTACCTGAATTAAAGCAGTGGCAGCAGCGAGAGGATAAAGAGCGGCCCTGGAGCGTACCTGAATTAAAGCAGTGGCAGCAGCGAGAGGATAAAGAGCGGCTCGAGCGTGGACCTGAATTAAAGCAGCAGCAGTGGTGATAGGATAACGAGCAGCCCGAGAGCGGACCTAAATTAATGCAGTGGCATTGGCGAGACAAAAAATAGCGGCCCGAGAACGGACCTGAATTAAAGCAGCAGCATGGGTGAGAGGATAAACAGCGGCCCTGGTGCGTACCTGATATAACGCAGTGGTAGCGGCCAGAGGATTAAGAGCGGCCCGAGAGTGGACCTGAAATAAAGCAGTGGCAGCGGCGAAAGGATAAAAAGTGGCCCTGGAGCATACCTGAATAAAAGCAGCAGCAGCGGCGAGAGGATAAAGAACGGCCCGAGAGCGGACCTGAGTTATAGCAGCGGCAATGGCGAGAGGATAAAGAACGGCCCGAGAGCGGACCTGAGTTATAGCAGCGGCAGTGGCGAGAGGACAAAGAGCGGCACGAGAGCGGAGCTGAATTAAAGCAGCAGCAGCTTCGAGAGGATAAAGAGCGGCCCGAGAGCGGACATGAATTAAAGCAGCGGCAGTGGCGAGAGAATAAAGAGCAGCCCGAGAGCAGACCCTAATTAAAGCAGTGGCTGTGGCGAGAGGATAAAAAGTGGTCCTGGAACGTACCTGAATAAAAGCAGCGGCAGGGGTGAGAGGATAAAGAGCGGCCCTGGAGCGTACCTGAATTAAAGCAGCGGCAGCAGCGGGAGGAACCTGAATTAAAGCAGCGGCAGGGGCGAAAGGATATAGAGCGGCCCTGGAGCGTACCTGAATAAAAGCAGCGGCAGGGGCGAGAGGATAAAGAGCTGCTTGGCGCGTACCTCAATTAAAGCAGCGGCGAGAGGATAAAGAGCAGTACGAGAGTGGACCTGAATTAAAGCAACGGCAGCGGCGAGAGGATAAAGTGCGGACGGAGAGCAGTACTGAAATAAAGCAGCGGCAAGTGGATAAGCAGCGGCCCTGGAGCAGAACTGAATAAATGCAGCTGCGAGACAAAAAATTGCAGTCGAGAGCAGACCTGAATTAAAGCAGCGGCTGCAGCAGAGAGGATAAAGAGCGGCCCAAGAGCAGAGCTGAATTACAGCAGCAGCAAGAGGATAAAGAGCAGCCCGAGATTGGACCTGAATTAAAGCAGTGGCAGTGGATAGAGGATAAGTTGCGACCCGAGGGCGGACCTGAATTAAAGCAGCGGTGAGGGGATAAAGAGTGGCACGAGAGTGGACATTAGTTAAAACATCGGCAGCAGTGAGAGGTTAAAGAGCGGTCCGAGAGTGGAGCTGAATTAAAGCAGCAGCAGCAGCGAGAGGTTAAAGAGCGGCCCGAGAGCGGACCTGAATTAAAGCAGCGGCAGTGGCGAGAGGTTAAAGAGCGGCCCGAGAGCGGACCTGAATTAAAGCAGCGGCAGTGGCGAGAGGTTAAAGAGCAGCCCAAGAGTGGACCTGAATTAAAGCAGCGTAAGGGGCGAGAGTTAAAGAGTGGCCCAAGAGTGGGCCTGAAATAAAGCAGCGGCAAGGTGATAAAGAGCAGCTCGAAAGCATACCTGAAGTTAAGCAGCAGCAGCTGACAGAGGATAAAGAGCGGCCCGAGAGCAGACCTGAATTAAAGCAGCAGCAGCGGCGAGAGGATAAAAGTGGCATGAGAGCAGACTTGAATTAAAGCAGCGGCAGCGGCGAGAGGATAAAGAGCGGCAATTGACCAGACCATGTATTAAAGCAGCAGCGAGAGGATAAAGAGCGGCCTGAGTGGGGACCAAAATTAAGGCAGTGGCAGGTGATAGAGGATAAGGTGTAGCCTGAGAGCGGAGCTGAACTAGAGCAGCGTCAGGGGCGAGAGTATAAAGAGCGGCCCTGGAGTGAACCACAATTAAAGCAGAGGCAGCGGCGAGAGGATAATGTGCGGATGGAGAGCGGTCCTGAATTAAAGCAGCGACAGTGGCGAGATGATAAAGAGCGGTCCGAGAGCGGACCTGAATTAACGCAGCAGCAGTGGCGAGACAAAAAATAGCAGCCCGAGAGCGGACCTAAATTAAAGCAGTGGCAGCGGCAAGAGGATAACGAGCGGCCCGAGAGTGGCCCTAAAATAAAGCAGTGGCAGCGGTGAGAGGATAAAAAGCGGCCCTGGAGCATACCTGAATAAATGCAGCAGCAGGGGCGAGAGGATAAAGAGCGGCCCTGCAGCGTACCTGAATTAAAGCAGCGGCAGCAGCGGGAGGTTAAAGAGTGGCCCGAGAGTGGACGTAAATTAAAGCAGCGACAGTGGTGAATGGATAAAGAGCGGCCCAAGAGCGGACCTGAATTAAAGCAGCGGCAGCGGTGAGAGGATAAAGTGCTGATGGAGAGTAGTCCTGAATTAAAGAAGCGGGAGCGGCGAGACTATAAAAAGTGGCCCGATAGCGGACCTGAATTAAAGCAGCGCCGAGAGGATAAAAAGCGGCCTGAGAGTGTAGCTGAATTAAAGCATCAGCGAGAGGATAAAGAGCGGGCCGAGAGCAGAGCTGAATTTAAGCATCAGCGAGAGGATAAAGAGCGGGCTGAGTGCAGAGCTGAATTAAAGCAGCAGCAAATTCGAGAGGAAAAAGAGCAGCCCGAGAGCGGACCTGAATTAAAGCAGCGGCAGCAGCGAGACGATAAAGAGCAACCCGAGAGCAGTCCTGAATTAAAGCAGCGACAGCAGCAAGGTGATAAAGAGCGGCCCGAGAGTGGTCCTGAATTTAATCATCAGTGAAAAGATAAAGAGCGGTGCGAGAGCAGACCCGAATTAACACAGCAGCAGTGGCGAGAGAAAAAAGAGCTGCCCGAGCGCAGTCCTGAATTAAAGCAGCGACTGCAGTGAGAGGATAAAGAGCGGCCCGAATGTGGACCTAAATTAAAGTAGCGGCAGGAGCGAGAGGTAAAAGAGCGGCCCAAGAGTGGACCTGAACTAAAGCAGCGGCAGTGGCGAGAGCATAAAGAGCGGCCGAGAGTACACCTGAAATAAAGCAGCGGCAGTGGCGAATGGATAAAGAGCGGCAATAGAGTGGACCAGGTATTAAAGCACTGGCGAGAGGATAAAGAGCTGAACGAGAGCAGTCCTGAATTAAAGCAGCGGTGAGAAGATAAAGAACGGTCTGAGAGTGGACCGGAATTAAGGCAGTGGCAGCGGCGAGAGGAAACAAAGCTGCCCTGGAGCGTACCTGAATAAAGCAGTGGCATGGGCGATAGGATAAAGAGCAGCCTGAGCGTGGACTTGAACTAAAGCGGCGGCAGCGGCGAAAGGATAAAGAGTGGCCTGAGAATGGACCTGAATTAAATCAGCGGCAGCGGCAAGAGGTTAAAGAGCGGCCTGAGAGTGGACCTGAATTAAAGCAGCGGAGGCGGCGAGAGGATAAAGAGCGGCCCGAGAGCAGACCTGAATTTACGCAGTGGCAACGGATAGGGGATATAGAGTGGACCGAGGGTGGACCTGAATTAAAGCTGCGGCAGTGGCGTGACGTTAAAGAGCGGCCCGAGAGTGCACCTGATGTAAAGCAGCAGCATTGGTGAGAGGATAAATAGTGGCCCGAAAGCGGAACTAAATTAAATCAGCGGCAGGGGTGAGAGGTTAATGAGCGTCCCAAGAGTGGACCTGAATTAAAGCAGCGGCAGGGGCGAGAGGTTAAAGAGCGGCCCAAGAGCGGACCTGAAATAAAGCAGCGGCTGCGGCAATATGATAAAGAGCAGCCCGAAAGTATACCTGAAGTTAAGCAGTAGCAGCTGACAGAGGATAAAGAGCGGCCCGAGAGCAGACCTGAATTATGCAGCGGCAGCGGATAGAGGAAAAGGTGCGGCCCGAGAGTGGACCTGAATTAAAGCAGCAGCAGCGGCGAGAGGATAAAGAGTGGTCCAACAGCAGACCTGAATTAAAGCAGCGACAGCGGCGAGAGAATTAAAGTGGCATGAGAGCAGACCTGAATTAAAGCAGTGACAGCGGCGAGATGGTAAAGAGCGGCAATTGAGCAGACCATGTATTAAAGCAGTGGTGAGAGGATAAGGAGCGGCGCGAGAGCGTTCTTCAATTAAAGCATCAGCGAGAAGATAAAGAGCGGTCAGAGAGCGGACCTGACTTAACGCAGCGGCAGTGGTGAGACGATAAAGAGCGGCCCGAGAGCGTACCTGAATTTAAGCAGTGGCAGTGGCGAGACGATAAAGAGCAGCCCGAGAGCGTACCTGAATTTAAGCAGTGGCAGCGGATAGAGGATAAAGAGCGGTCCGAGGGTGGACCTGACTTAACGCAGCGGCAGTGGTGAGACGATAAAGAGCGGCCCGAGAGCGTACCTGAGTTTAAGCAGCGGCAGCGGTGTGAGGATAAAGAACGGCCCGAGAACGGACATGAATTAAAGCCGCTGCAGTGGCATGAGGATATAGAGCAGCCCGAGAGTGCACCTGAATTATAGCAGCGGCAGCGGTGAGAGGATAAAGAGCGGCCCGTGAGCGGAAATGAGTTATAGCAGCGGCAGTGGCGAGAGGTTAAAGAGCAGCCCGAGAGCAGACCTGAATTAAAGTAGTAGCAGTGGCGAGAGCATTAAAAGTGGTCCTGGAACGTAACTGAATAAAAGCAGCGGCAGGGGCGAGAGGATAAAGAGCGGCCCTGGAGCGTACCTGAATTAAAGCAGCGGCAGCAGCGAGAGGATAAAGAGCGGCTCGAGAGTGGACCTGAATTAAAGCAGCAGCAGTGGCGAGAGGTTAAAGAGCGGCCCAAGAGTGGACCTGAATCAAAGCAACGGCAGGGGCGAGAGGTTAAAGTGCGGCCAAAGAGTGGGCCTGAAATAAAGCAGCGGCAGCGGCAAGATGATAAAGAGCAGCCCGAAAGCATACCTGAAGTTAAGCAGTAGCAGCTGACAGAGGATAAAGAGCGGCCCGAGAGCAGACTTGAATTAAAGCAGCGGCAGCGGATAGAGGAGAAGGTGCGGCCCAAGAGCGGACCTGAATTAAAGCAGCAGTAGCGGTGAGAGGATAAAGAGTGGCCCGACAGCAGTCATGAATTAAAGCAGCGACAGCGGCGAGAGGATAAAAGTGGCATGAGAGCAGACCGGAATTAAAGCAGCGGCAGCGGCGAGAGGATAAAGAGCGGCAATTGACCAGACCATGTATTAAAGCAGCAGCGAGAGGATAAAGAGCGGCCTGAGTGGGACCAAAATTAAGGCAGTGGCAGGGGATAGAGGTAAGGAGTAGCCTGAGAGCGGACCTGAACTAAAGCAGCGTCAGGGGCGAGAGTATAAAGAGCGGCCCTCGAGTGAACCACAATTAAAGCAGAGGCAGCGGCGAGAGGATAATGTGCGGATGGAGAGCGGTCCTGAAATAAAGCAGCGACAGTGGCGAGACGATAAAGAGCAGCCCGAGAGCTGACCTGAAAAAAAAGCAGCAGCGAGAGGATAAATAGCGGCCTGAGAGTGGACCCGAATTAAAGCGGCAGCAGCGGATAAAGGATAAAGAGCGGGCCGAGAGCAGTCCTGCAATAAAGCAGCAGCAGCGGCGAGAGGATAAAGAGCGGCAATAGAGCGGACCAGGAATTAAATCATTGGCAAGAGGATAAAGAGCAGCCCGGGAGTGGTTCTGAATTAAAGCAGCGGCGAGATGATAAAGAGCGGTCCGAGAGCGGACCTGAATTAACGCAGCAGCAGTGGCGAGACAAAAATAGCAGCCTGAGAGCGTACCTGAATTAAAGCAGTGGCAGCAGCAAGAGGATAAAGAGCGGCTCGAGAGTGGCCCTGAAATAAAGCAGTGGCAGCGGCGAGTCGATAAAAAGCGGCCCTGGAGCGTACTTGAATAAATGCAGCGGCAGGGGCGAGAGGATAAAGAGCGGCCCAAGAGTGGACCTGAATCAAAGCAACGGCAGGGGCGAGAGGTTAAAGTGCGGCCCAAGAGTGGGCCTGAAATAAAGCAGCGGCAGCGGCAAGATGATAAAGAGCAGCCCGAAAGCATACCTGAAGTTAAGCAGTAGCAGCTGACAGAGGATAAAGAGCGGCCCGAGAGCAGACTTGAATTAAAGCAGCGGCAGCGGATAGAGGAGAAGGTGCTGCCCAAGAGCGGACCTGAATTAAAGCAGCAGTAGCGGTGAGAGGATAAAGAGTGGCCCGAAAGCAGTCATGAATTAAAGCAGCGACAGCGGCGAGAGGATAAAAGTGGCATGAGAGCAGACCGGAATTAAAGCAGCGGCAGCGGCGAGAGGATAAAGGGCGGCAATTGACCAGACCATGTATTAAAGCAGCAGCGAGAGGATAAAGAGCGGCCTGAGTGGGACCAAAATTAAGGCAGTGGCAGGGGATAGAGGATAAGGAGTAGCCTGAGAGCGGACCTGAACTAAAGCAGCATCAGGGGCGAGAGTATAAAGAGCGGCCCTCGAGTGAACCACAATTAAAGCAGAGGCAGCGGCGAGAGGATAATGTGCAGATGGAGAGCGGTCCTGAAATAAAGCAGCGACAGTGGCGAGACGATAAAGAGCAGCCCGAGAGCAGACCTGAAAAAAAGCAGCAGCAAGAGGATAAATAGCGGCCTGAGAGTGGACCCGAATTAAAGCAGCAGCAGCGGATAAAGGATAAAGAGCGGGCCGAGAGCAGTCTTGCAATAAAGCAGCAGCAGCGGCGAGAGGATAAAGAGCGGCAATAGAGCGGACCAGGTATTAAATCATTGGCAAGAGGATAAAGAGCAGCCCGGGAGTGGTTCTGAATTAAAGCAGCAGCGAGATGATAAAGAGCGGTCCGAGAGCGGACCTGAATTAACGCAGCAGCAGTGGCGAGACAAAAAATAGCAGCCTGAGAGCGTACCTGAATTAAAGCAGTGGCAGCAGCAAGAGGATAAAGAGCGGCCCGAGAGTGGCCCTGAAATAAAGCAGTGGCAGCGGCGAGTCGATAAAAAGCGGCCCTGGAGCGTACTTGAATAAATGCAGCGGCAGGGGCGAGAGGATAAAGAGCGGCCCTGGAGCGTACCTGAATTAAAGCAGCAGCAGCAGTGGGAGGTTAAAGAGCGGCCCGAGAGTGGACATGAATTAAAGCAGCGACAGTGGTTAATGGATAAAGAGCGGCCCAAGAGCGGAGCTGAATTAAAGCAGTGGCAGCGGTGAAAGGATAAAGTGCCGGTGGAAAGTAGTCCTGAATTAAAGAAGCGGCAGCGGTGATACTATAAAAAGTGGCCCGATAGCGTACCTGAATTAAAGCAGCGGCGAGAGGATAAAAAGCGGCCATGGAGCCGACCTGATATAATGAAGGAGAAAGAAAAAAAATAGCGGTGGAGAGCGGACCTGAATTAAAGCAGCAGCAGCGGCGTGAGGATAAAGCGCGGCCCGAGGGCAGACATGAAATAAAGCAGCGGCAGCGGCGAGACGATAAAGAGCAACCTGAGAGCAGTCCTGAATTAAAGCAGCGACAGCGGCAAGAGGACGAAGAGCGGCCCGAGAGCGGTCCTGAATTTAAGCATCAGCGAGAAGTTAAAAAGCGGTCCGAGAGCAGACCCGAATTAACGCAGCGGCAGCGGCGACAGAAAAAACAGCTGCCCGAGCGCGGTCCTGAATTAAAGCAGCGACTGTTGTGAGAGGCTAAAGAGTGGCCCGAGTGTGGACCTGAATTAAAGCAGCGGCAGCGGCGAGTGGGCTAAGAGTGGCCCGAAAGTGGACCTGAACTAAAGCAGCGGCATTGGCGAGAGGATAAGAGCGGCCTGAGAGCGGACCTGAATTAAACCAGCGGCAGCAGCGGGAGGTTGAAGAGCGGCCCGAGAGTGGACGTGAATTAAAGCAGCGACAGTGGTGAAAGGATTAAGAGCGGCCCAAGAGCGGACCTGAATTAATGCAGCGGCAGCGGTGAGAGGATACAGTGCCGATGGAGAGTAGTCCTGAATTAAAGCAGCGTCAGCGGCGAGACTATAAAAAGTGGCCCGATAGCGGACCTGAATTAAAGCTGTGGTGAGAGGATAAAAAGTGGCCATGGAGCAGAACTGATTTAATGAAGGAGTGAGACAAAATAAAGCAGTCGAGTGCGGACCTGAATAAAGCAGCGGCAGCGGTGTGAGGATAAAGAGCAACCCGAGAGCAGTCCTGAATTGAAGCAATGACAGCGGCAAGAGGATAAAGAGCGGCCCGAGAGTGGGGACCTAAATTAAGGCAGTGACAGTGGATAGAGGATAAAGAGCGAGATGAGAGCAGTCCTGAATTAAAGCAGCGGCGAGAGGATAAAGTGCGGCATGAGTGGGACCAAAATTAAGGCAGTGGCAGGGGATAGAGGATAAGGAGTGGCCTGAGAGCGGACATGAATTAAAGCAGCGTCAGGGGCGAGTGTATAAAGAGTGGCCCTGGAGTGAACCACAATTAAAGCAGAGGCAGCGGCGAGAGGATAAAGTGCGGATGGAGAGTGGTCCTGAATTAAAGCAGCGACAGTGGTGAGACGATAAAGAGCGGCCCGAGAGCAGACCTAAAATAAAGCAGCAGCGAGAGGATAAATAGCGGCCTGAGAGCGGACCCGAATTAAAGCAGCAGCAGCGGCAAGAGGATAAAGAGCGGCAATAGAGCGGACCAGGTATTAAAGCATTGACAAGAGGATAAAGAGCAGCCCGAGAGCGGTTCTGATTTAAAGCTGCGGCGAGAAGATAAAGAGCGGTCCGAGAGAGGACCTGATGTAACGCAGCAGCAGTGGCGAGAAAAAAATAGCGGCCCGAGAGCGGACCTGAATTAAAGCAGCAGCATTGGCAAGAGGATAAAGAGCGGCCCTGGTGCGTACCTGAATTCAAGCAGTGGCAGTGGCCAGAGGATTAAGAGTGGCCCGAGAGTGGACCTGAAATAAAGCAGTGGCCCTGGAGCGTACCTGAATAAAAGCAGCGGCAGGGGCGAGAGGATAAAGAGCGGCCTGGAGCATACCTGAATTACAGCAGCGGCAGCAGCGGGAGGTTAAAGAGCGGCCCGAGAGTGGACGTGAATTAAAGCAGCGACAGTGGTGAAAGGATAAAGTGCTGATGGACAGTAGTCCTGAATTAAAGTGGCGGCAGCGGCGATACTATAAAAAGTGGCCGGATAGCGCACCTGAATTAAAGCAGCGGCAAGAGAATAAAAAGCGGCCATGGAGCAGACCTGATTTAATGAAGGAGCGAGAAAAAAAATAGTGGTTGAGAGCGGACCTGAATTAAAGCAGCGGCAGCGGCGTGAGGATAAAGAGCGGCCCGAGAGAGGAACTGAAATAAAGCAGCGGCAGCGGTGAGATGATAAAGAGCAACCCGAGAGCAGTCCTGAATTAAAGCAGCGATAGCGGCAAGAGGATAAAGAGCGATCTGAGAGCGGTCCTGTAATTAAGCATCAGCGAGAAGATAAAGAGTGGTCCAATAGCAGAACCGAATTAAGCAGAGGCAGTGGCGAGAGAAGAAATAGCGGCCCGAGCGCAGTCCTGAATTAAAGCAGCGACTGTAGCAAGAGGATAAACGGCGGCCCGAGTGTGGACCTGAATTAAAGCAGCGGCAGCGGCGAGAGGACAAAGAGTGGCCCGAGAGTGGATCTGAACTAAAGCAGCGGCAGTGGCGAGAGGATAAGAGCGGCCTGAGAGCGGACCTGATTTAAAGCAACGGCAGCGGCGAGAGGAGAAAGAGTGGCTCGAGAGTGGACCTGAATTAAAGCTGTGGCAGCAGCGAGAGGAGAAAGAGTGGCCCGAGAGTAGACCTGACTTAAAGCAGCGGCAGGGGTGAGTGGTTAAAGAGCGGCCCTGGAGCAAACCGGAATTAAAGCCACGGCAGCGGCAAGAGGATAAAGAGCGCCCAGAGAGCAGACCTGAATTAAAGCAGCCACAGCGGCCAGAGGATAACAGCGGCCTGAGAGTGGACCTGAATTAAAGCAGCGGCAGCGGCGAAGGATAAAGTGCGGATGGAAAGCTTTCCTGAATTAAAGCAGCGGCACCGGCGAGAGGATAAATACCTGCCTGAGAGCGGACCTGAATTAAAGCAGCGGTAGTCGTGAGAGGATAAGGAGCGGCCCGAGGGTGGAGCTGAATTAAAGCAGCGGCAGCAGCGAAAGAATAAAGAGCATCCCGAGAGCTCACCTGAATTAAAGTAGCAGCATGCGAAAGGATAACGAGCGGCCCGAGAGCGGACCTGAATTAAATCAACAGCATTGGCGAGAGGATAAAGAGCAGACCGAGAGCCGACCTGCATTAAAGCAATAGCATTGGCCAGAGGATAAAGAGCGGCCGAGAGCGATTCTGTATTAAAGCATCGGCGAGAAGATAAATAGCGGACCTGGAGCGGACCCAAATTTACGCAGCGGCAGCGGCGAGTGGATAAAAAGCGGCCTGAGAGCGGACCTGAATTAAAGCAGCGGCCGTGGCAAGAGAATAAAGTGTGGATGGAGAGCGGTCCTGTAATAAAGCAGCGACAGTGGCGAGAAGATAATGAGCGGCACGAGAGTGACCTGAATTAAAGCAGCGGCAGCACCGAGAGGAAAAAGAGCAGCCTGAGAGTGGACCTGAATTAAAGAGCAGCAGCGGCGAAAGGATAAAGAACGGCCTGAGAGCTCACCTAAATTTAAGCAGCGGCAGTGCCGAGAGGAACAAGAGCGTCCCGAGAGTGGACGTGAATTAAAGCAGCAGCATTGGCGAAAGGTTAAATAGTGGCCTGACAGCCGACCTGAATTAAAGCAGCAGGAGCGGATAGAGGATAAAGAGTGGCCCAAGAGCGGACCTGCAATAAAGCAGCAGCAGCGGCGAGAGGATAAAGAGCGGCAATAGAGCGGACCAGGTATTAAAGCAGCGGCAAGATGATAAAGAGCGGCCCGAGAGCGGAACTGAATTTAAGCAGCGGCATGAGCGAGAGGATAAAGAGCGGCCCTGAAGCGTACCTGAATTAAAGCAGCGGGAGTGGCCCGAGAGTGGACATGAATTAAAGCAGTGGCAGCAGCGAGAGGATAATGAGCGGCCCGAGAGTAGATCTGAATTAAAGCAGCGGCAGTGGCGAGAGGATAAAGAGCAGCCCAAGAGCAGAGCTGAATTAAAGCACCGGGAGCGGCCAGAGGATAAAGAGCGGCCCGAGAGTGGACATGAATTAAATTAGTGGCAAGTGGTTAAGGAGCAGACCTGGAGTAGACCTGAATTAATGCAGCGGCGTGACAAAACATTGTGGTCCAGAGCGGACGTAAATTAAAGCAGTGGCAGCGACGAGAAGATAAATAGCGGCCTGAGAGCGGTCCTGTATTAAAGCAGTGGCGAGACGATAAATAGCGGCCCGAGAGCGTACCTGAATTAAAGCAGCGGCAGTGGCGAGAGGATAAAGAGCGGCCCGAGAATGGACCTGAATTAAACCAGCAGCAGCGGATAGAGGATAGGGACTGGCCGGAGAGTGGACCTAAATTAAAGCAGCTACAGGGGGGGAGAATAAAGAGCGGCCCTGGAGCGAACCTGAACTAAATTAGCGGCAGCGGCGAGAGGATAAAGAGCGGCCCGAGAGCGGACCTGAATTAAATCAGCGAATGTGGCGAGAGGGTAAAGAGCAGCTCGAGAGTGGACCTGAATTAAAGCAGCGGAGGCGGCGAGAGGATAAAGGGCAGCCCGAGAGTGGACCTGAATTTAAGCAGCGGAAGTGGATAGAGGATAAAGAGTGGCCCGAGGGCGGACCTGAATTAAAGCAGCGGCAGCAGCGTGAGGATAAAAAGCGGCCCGAGAGTGCACCTGAATTAATGCAGCAGCATTGATGAGAGGATAAAGAGCGGCCCAAGAGCGGACCTGAATTAAAGCAGCGGCAGCGCCTAGCAGATAAACAGCATCCCAAGAGCGGACCTGAATTAAAGCAGCAGCAGGGGCGAGCGGATAAAGAGCATCCCGAGAGCAGACCTGAATTAAAGCAGCGTCGAGAGCATAAAGTGTGGCCAGAGTGTAGAGCTGAATTAAAGCAGTGGCAGTGGTGAGAGTTTAAAGAGCGGCCCGAGAGCGGACCTGAATTAACGCAGCCGCAGCGGCGAGAGGATAAAGAGCAGCCGGAGAGTGGACCGGAATTAAGGCAGCAGTAGCGGTCAGATTATAAAGAGCTGCCCGAGAGTGGACCTGAATTCAAGCAGCGGCAGCGGCAAGAGGATAAAGAGCGGCGCGAGATCAGACCTGGATTAAATCAGCGGGAGCGGCGAGAGGATACAGAGCAGCCAGAGAGTGGAGCTGAATTAACGCAGCGGCAACGGATAGAGGAAAAAAAGTAGCCCGAGAGCGGCCCTGAACTAAGCCAGCGGCAGGGGCGAGAGGATAAAGAGCGGTCCGAGAGTGGACCAGAATTAAAGCAGCGACAGCGCCGAGAGGATAAAGAGCAGCCCGAGAGCGGACCTGAGTTAAAGCAGCGGCAATGTTGGTTGGATGAAGAGCGGCTCAAGAGCGGACCTGAATTAAAGCAGCGGCAGTGCGTGGCTCCAATTCAAAAACAACATCCAAGGATGACATCACAGAATAGTACGCTGGTGATCGTTTGGTGAGTATTACAGCCCCTTTTTGCTCTCTAAGTTCAGGAATGGCATTAAATTAAGAAGCTGAGAAGCTGTTACTTGCTAGTACTTATAACATTAATAACTTAAAATAAATAAAATACTCAAAGAATATACCTAAAGTAAAGATTGAATAAAATCTTTAACGATTTAATTAATGAATAAATGAAACAAGGTTTGAGATGGCAGGGCAGGTGGTGTGTCGTAACTGCGGCATGTGGGTGTCTGTGGAGTCAATCGCGATCCTGAGCAGCCACATCTGGTGTAAGTGTCTGCAACTCGAGAAACTTCGGCTCAGAAAAGTTGAGCTGGAGTACGAGCTGCAGACATTGCACAGCATCAGGTAGGGGAAGAGTTACGTGGACACTTTGTTCCAGGTGGCAGTCACACTCTTTAGGATAATTCGTACTTTAGAGATCTTCAGTGGTCAAGGACAGGAGGGTGTGACTGAGAGTCAGGAACGTATTGGGATCCAGGATGCAGTGACAGAGGAGTCTCACCCCTGGACATTGTCCAACAGGTACGAAAATAACTGCAGGGAGGATGGGCAATCTGACATTGGCACTGTGATATAGGGGGCATCCAACTGTGGGGAGAAGGATAGAATGTGGTAGTAGTACCGGAGTGTATACTCAGGGGCTAGACACTGTTCCCTGCAGCCACCAAAGAGAGTCTCAAAACCTGTGTTGACTGCCAGGGTAAATTTTATACCCTCGAGCTGGTGAAGAACTTGGGGTGAGAGGAGAAGGATCCAGTTGTCGTTTCCACGTTAGAACCAACGACATAGTTCAAACTAACATTGAGTTTCTGTTGAGGTAGCTTGAGGAGCTAGGGTCTACAATAATAAGCATAACAACAAGGGTAATAAATTCTCGATTACTGCCTGAGCCACGTGCAAATTGGCATAGGGAAAAGCAGATCAGGGAGTTCGTGCGTGGCTCAAAGTGTGGTGTGGGCAAACGGGGTTTTAATTCATGGGGCACTGGCACCAATGCTGGGACAGAGGGAGCTTTTCAGTCGGGATGGGCTCCACTAAAACCGGGCTGGGACTACCGTCCTGACAAATCGAATAACTGGTGTTGTCGATAGGGCTTTAAACTAAAAAAGGGGGTGGGGTCAGGTGACGCGAACTTTAGAAATCTATAGAGAAAGGTCAGGGCAATAGAGCAGTGCAGCGATTTGGTTAAAAATAAACAGTGTGTGACAAGAAGGGACAGAGAGTTTAACGGTAGCATTGCAGCAGAGAATAAGGTCAAAGCAGTGTATAATGGTAAAAAAAATAATTTAAACGCACTTTATCTGAATGCATGAAGCATTCAAAGCAAGATAGACGAATTCGTGGCACAAATAGAGAAAAATGGGTTTGATCTAAATGCCATTACAGAGATATGGCTGCAAGGTTGGGAACTAAATGTTCCAGGGCACTTGAAGTTTCGAAAATACCGGCAGAATGGAAAAAGAGGGGGAGTAGCTCTGACATCAAAGGATGACACAAGGGCAGTAGCGAGAAAGGATCTTGGCTTGGAAGATCAGGAAATAGAATCAGTATGTTTTGAGATAACGAAAAACAAGGGGCAGAAAACCCTGGTACTATATAGACCCCCTAACAGTAGCTGTACGTTTGGACAGAATATTAATCAAGAAATAGTAGGAGCTTGCAACATAGGTAGTGAGATAATCTTGGGGGACTTTAATCTTCACATAGACAGGACAAATCCAATTGGCAAAGGTAGTCTGGCGGAGGAGTTCATGGAATGCATTCGGGACAGTTTAATAGAACAATATAACATGGAACCAACTAGGGAACAGGCTATTTTGGAACTTGTACTGTGTAATGAGACAGGGTTAATTAGCAATATCATAGCAAAGGATGCTCTGGGACAGAGTGATCATAATATGATAAAATTCCACTTTCATTTTGCGAGTGACTTGCATAAGTCCAAAACTAGAGATTTAAACTTAAATAAAGGCAATTACCGAGCTACAAGGGCAAATTGGCTAATGAAGATTGGAAAAATAGCTTAAAAGTTATGGTGGTAGATAAACAGTGGCTAGCATTTAAAGACATATTTTATAATTCTCAACAAAAATACATTCCATTGAGAAACAAAAACTCCACGGGAAAATTGATTCAAACACTGATAAACAAAGAAGTTAATTATAGAATTAGATTGAAAGAAGTAGCTTATAATGTTGCAAATAATAATAGTAAGCTTGCGGATTCGGGGAGTTTCAGTTTGTAAGAACTTGTACAAGTATGTAAAAAGGAAGAGAGTAGCAGAAGTAAACGTTGGTCCCTTAGAGTCTGAGACTGGAGAAATTATTATGGAGAGTAAGGAAATGGCTGAAACGTTAAACAAATATTTTGTATATGTGTTCACAGTAGACGAAACAAAAGGCATACCAACAATGGTGGGAACCAATTGTCGAATGAGGGTGAGGAACTTAATATAATTAATATAATTAGAGAAAAAGTACTAGAGAAACTAAGGTGACTAAAAGCCGACAAATCCCCTGGAACTGACGGCCGACATTGCAGGGTTCTAAAAGTGGTGGCTGAAGAGATAGCGGATGCATTGGTTTTGACCGTCCAAAATTCCCGAGATCCCAGAATGGCCCCACCGTATAGCAAGGACTCAAATGTAACACCGCTATTAAAGAATGGAGTGAGAGAGAAAATAGGGAACAATAGGCCAGTTAGCCTGACATCAGTCGTCGAGAAAATGCTGGAATCCATTGTTAAGGAAGTGGTTTCAGGGCACGTAGAATATCATAACATGATTAGACAGAGTCAACATGGTTCTGCGAAAATGGAATGTTGCTGATAAATTTATTAGAGATTTATGAGGATGTAACTAGCAGGTTAGATAAAGGGGAACCAGTGGATGTAGTATATTTGGATTTCTACGAGGCATTCCATAAGCTGCCAGATAAAAGGTTATTACACAAAATTAGAGCTCATGCGGTTGGGGGTAATTTAGTAGCAAGGATAGGGGATTGGTTAAGCGACAGAAAACAGAGAGTAGGGATAAACGGATCTTTTTCAGATTGGCAGTCTGTAACTAGTGGGGTACCGTGAGGAACAGTATTGGGGCCACAGTTATTTACAATCTATATTAATGACCGAGATGAGGGAACCGAGTGTAATCTATTCAAGCTTGCTGATGATACAAACCTAGATGGGACAGTAAGCTGTGAGGAGAATACAAGGAGGCTTCAAGGTGATATAGACAGGCTAAGTGAGTGGGCAAGAACATGAACACAAATAATCTGCAAAGGGATATAGACAGTCTAAGTAATTGGACACTAATTTATCAAATGGAGTATAATGGAGGGAAATGTGATGTTATTCACTTTGGCAGGAAGAATAGAAAAGCAGAATGTATTTTAAACGGTGAGAAACATTCAAATGTTGGTGTTCAGGGAGATTTGGGTGTCCTCGTGCAAACGCACAGAAAGCTAGCATGCACGTACAGCAAGCAAGAAGGAAGGCAAATGGCATGTTGGCCTTTATTGCAAGGGGGTTGGAGTAAACGACTAAGTAAGTTTTGCGACAATATCACAGGGCCTTGGTGAGACCATACCTTGTGTACTGTGCACAGTTATGGTCTCCTTATCTAAGGAAGGATATATTAGGTCGTTATTAGGTCCATTTCAGGCAATCTTCTTGAGGTCACAGTGTTATTTTCAGCCAACATAAAGACCAGGTTATTCGTTCATTCTGTTAATTGCACGTGTACAATTTCCTGTAAAGACAGAGTCCGAGTGTCAGGTGAGAACATTTATACAACTTCACGGCACTTACAGTTTCTCCAGGATCCAATCAATTGATTATTTATACAAATCACTCCGAACAGGTAAATGAAAAAATCAGCGATCAATCTGCCTCAGATGTCACGCTTTCTACATTTTCCTATCCCACGTTGGTTTCATTGTTACTGAATGGTTCTAGCAGAATTCAAAGTTTGTGTTACTGTTTATTATTATTCAGCTCATTTAATGGGTTTATTTCTAAAAAATAATTTACGTGACGCTGATTATCCAATTACCATGCATGAAGTGTAACGTGCCTGTAACCGGACGTTTCCAGTGATTGACCATTGGGAAACTAGTAGCAGTGATTCAATATTTAAAGATTCGGACCAGGTTCATAAAAGTAAAACAATGACAATACCAGAAGGGGAGGGGAAGGCTTGGCTCGTGCCTTGTACGAAGCGCTAACTTCCTTGAAGAAGTGAGAAAAGACATTTTATAAGCACAGAGTCATGGTGTTGTTAGCTCAATATTCCATTCAGTGGACTCCATTCATTCAGCTATTCCTCTTACTCCCAGGCCTCTTTATCACCTCCCCACCTCGGGTCATTAGGCTCAGTTTTATTCACCACAAAGCTAACTCAAACACGCTGCTATTAAATGCGAGAAGCTTCACAACTTTTCCTTCTACCAAAGACACAAATAAAAATAATTAAAACAGCATTCCGAGGCGATGTCATGAAGCAATTCATCAAACAACGGGTAGTGGAAATCTGGACCACTCTCCACCCCCAATAAGCTGCACAGTCTAGGAACATTGCAATATACAAAACTGCGACTGTTGGTTACTTTTTTACATGGGAAGTCGTATTAAGGGTTACAGACACATTGATTCAGTTAATATACAAATCAGGCATGATCTAATTGAAGGGAGCAACAGGCACAGGGGTCTGAATGGACTACTGTGTTTCCTGTGCTTCTATTTCTTTTTTTTATTCATTGCTGGAATGTGGGCGTCGCTGGCTAGGCCTGCATTAATGCCCATCCCTAATTGCCCTTGAGAAGATGGTGGTGAGCCGCCTTCTTGAACCGCTGCAGTCCATATGGTGTAGGTACACCCACAATGCTGTTAGGAAGGGAGTTCCATGATTTTGGCCCAGCGACAGTGAAGGATCGGCGATAAAGGTCCAAGTCAGAATGGTGTGTGGCTTGGAGGGGAACTTGTAGGTGGTGATGTTCCCATGCGTCTGCTGCCCTTGTTCTTCTAAGTGGTAGAGGTCGCGGATTTGGAAGGTGCTGTTGAAGGAGCTTTGGCGAGTTGCTGCAGTGCATCTTGTAGATGGTACACACTGCACCCACAGTGCGCCGGTGGTGGAGGGAGTGGATATTGAAGGTGGTGGATGGAGTGCCAATCAAGCGGGCTGCTTTATCCTGAATGGTGTCGAGCTTCTTGAGTGTTGTTGGAGCTGCTCTCATCCAGGCAAGTGGAGAGTATTCCATCGCACTCCTGACTTGTGCCTTGTAGATGGTGCCTTCTATGTTTCTATATATATGCCTGACTCCCATTTCCTGATTGGTTCCTTCTGTATTTATACTAAATTCATTTTGTGTTTTTAACTATGTTTAACTATGTTTCAATTGATGCGTTGCACCACGTTTTTGCCTGTTTTTTACTGACGACATTAATTGCAAACCCGACCTGCAGGACGTCCTATCACAGCTACAATAACTAGAATCCATCACTGGATGCCAAGCCAAAAAGCAAAATTCTTGGCGCATCTCATGTTAATTCTCGTTAGTTACCCAGTTCACGGGGCAGCTTTTTTTTGGTGGAGCCTTGGTGTGTGTAATATCCATGGCGTCCTGCTTTATGCCACCACAGACTGTTCAGTCTGGTCACTGTCACCTTCACCATTGATCGATTTGTAGCAATATGTTGTCGGAAGGTGAAAAATAAATATTGCACCGAGAAAACGGCGGCTCAGGTTTTAGGAACAGTGACATTGCAGAGCCGTTTGAAGAACATGATCTGTTTTTCCTGTATGCACGTAGATATAGGATTTCTAACAGTCCCTGGTTTTGCCACATGTCACGCGGTGTATATCATTCGCTCATTCGGACCATCGTTGAATTAATGCATCACATTTTAACACAAAATATTCCATTTTTTTAATTCTACTGTTCAACGCATTGACTGTCAGACATATTCTCGTGGCCAACAGAGCCCGCAGGAGACTCCGGGGTCGGAGCAGTGGCGAGTATCCCAGTAACCCAGGGATGGAGATCCGAAGGAAATCCATGATAGTACTGTCTGTTATATCGGGGAATGTCATACTGTTATGGGTGGTGTTCATGGTTTGTTCTATAATTAAACGATTTGATTACTTGGGATATCCTGTTTCTGTGCCCTCATTTGTAACGGAAATCGGCTTCATTCTCCAGCTCCTGAGTTGCTGCACAAAAACTTTTATTTAGGCAGTGACCCAAAGTTAATTCATAGAGGAGTTGAGGAACGGAGTGACATAACCGCTCACAATGATGGTCAAATTAATGAGATGCAATGGCTGCACTCTTTCTAACATTGCCATGTATTTTTGTATTGTAATCTGTAGAATTACTTGTTGGTTTACTTAAAATTGTCTTCCAACAGTTCGCAATATTGTTCAATCTTAAATGTAAGTTAATATCATATTTCGGGACTTTGAAGTCATTTATTTCCAAGAACATCACGCAGATTTGAGTTGTCTGCTGCTGCCTTTCAGGCAGATACATAACCAAGAGTGAATCGTTCCTTTACACAGTCCAGTGCTGACCTCGCAGTCCAGGGGCATGTTGGTAATGAAAAGTGTTTCTGCTTGTTTCCCAACAAAAGAACAATAGTTCACAAATTTCCATCATTCGGGGGTTGTTCATTATTTCAGTGTTGAAAATATTCTTTGATCTCTGCAATTTTGAGGGAAGGCTTTTCGAAAGTCAGCACAGACACCAGGAAAAGGTCAACATGGCAGGAAGACAGTGAAGGAGGTTAATCTCGATGGCGTCACAGTGACAGATAGGGAAAAGGAATCAATGACATAGAGTCATTGAGTGATAAAGGCACAAAAGTCAGGCAATCGGCCCATCGTGTCCATGCTGGATCTCTGTAGAGCAAGCCAATCTGTCCCATTCCCCGCTCTAACCCCATAGCGCTACCAGTTTATTGCCCTAAAGTAACTATTCAGTCTCCGCTTGAAACATTGAGTTTCTCTGCTTCCACTACTTACATCAGCAGCGAGTTCCATGTCCTCACCAAGCACTGTGTAAAAAAGTTTTTCCTCACATCCCACCTGTATCTCTTGCCCAAAACCTTTAATGTGTCCGCTAGTCCTTGTAACATCAACTAGTGGGAACAGCCTTTCCCCGTCTTGCCTATCCAAACCCCGTCATAACCTTGTACACCCCTATCAAATCTCCCCTCAACCTCCTTTGCTCCAATGAAAATAAATCCAGATTCTCCAACCTGTCCTTGTAGCTGAAATCCCCCATCCCCGGAACCTTTCTCCTAAATCTACTCTGCATCCTTTCAAGAGCCTTCAAATCCTTCCTAAATGTGGTGACCAGAACTGGATGCAAAACTCCAGTTGTGGTCTAACCAGTGCTTTATAAAGATTCAGCATAAATTCTCCACTTTTGATCTCTAAACCTCTATTTATGAAGCCCAAGATCCCATATGCTTTGCTAAACACTCTCTCAATATTTCCTCCTCCTTGAGTTACCTAACACATTATTACAAGGTTGTACATTAATTCCAACCACACACATTTCTTTAGGATAAGTCTTGAAAAGTTTCCAGCCAGATTACAAATGGATTACACCGACCATATTATATTGCACTCAGTGTGCTGTAATTTTTACCTGTTGTTGAATAAAGCAGTTTGAGAATTGAACAAAAAGTCACTTTGCCCAAAGTAACTCGATCCACTTTTAGTGAGATTGTAAGAGGGAACATTGAGATCTGGGCTACAGCAAAAGTGAATATCATTGCTAAAATCCCAATACCTCGTACAGCGCACTCCCCCGTCGTGGTATAGACCACTCCTGGCTCCCGCTGCAGCTAATTCCCGGCTCTTGGAACAGCATATTACACGGTCTCGGTACAGCACGATCACCAGCCTGTAATTCTGAGTTGATAGATTATAATGGGATCACAAGCCAATATATTTCGGTTTAGCGGGCTTTACAGGGATCACCATCACATATCCATTCGTTTATCGGGGGTTATTGGCATCATCTGCCTATATCTCTTGATTTATGAGGATTTACTAGAATCAACAGTGTATATTCAGATTTACACCTACTCTAGACAATGCTTTTGTTTCTTTACTTGTCCTTTTACCGTCATCCATTTTGTCATTTAAACTCTCCTGCCTTCTGTTAAGTATGTGTATTGTATTGAACAATTAACACAAAGACTTAAACGTATAACTCAAACAGGTCTTTACTGGTTGGAGGTAGGGACTATACGTAGGTCTTTACTTCATGCTCACAGGCGAGAACTGAGGGGAGATCATTACCCACAGTACTATTTATACCCCTATGGCCAGGTGTGGTACTGCGTATCACTACGCCCTACAAGTAGTGCAGTCCTGTCCATAGGTTCAAAGTAGCACACATATTACATACACAACATTCCTCCCTTCCTAGCTTTACAGTCATCTCCCCATTTAACATAACGTA
The DNA here is from genome assembly GCF_052327205.1 of Somniosus microcephalus. Lineage (NCBI taxonomy): Eukaryota > Metazoa > Chordata > Chondrichthyes > Squaliformes > Somniosidae > Somniosus > Somniosus microcephalus. The sequence continues at coordinate 5,094,942 of NW_028225183.1, read as the reverse complement.
ATAACATATATACATATATAACTTCAGGTTTACATAACAGAATAACATAGATACATAGATGACTTCATGTCAAAACAGATCACAGATTCAGTCTCTGCGGAAAATAGTTCACAGATTCAATCTCTGTGGTGTAGTCGGTTCACGTTGCTGGAGTGACTCATTCAATAGTCCTTCCATGGATTTAACAGTTTGAACTTCCGAACTGAATTGGCTCCGTTCGGAGGGACCACGTGTGTGATCTGGTAGAGGTAATAATGGTTCAGATGGGTCATCTTCTGTTTCGACTTTTCCTTTTCTGCTTCTTGGAGACTCTCTGGGCTCCACTGTCAGCTGCCAGCTGCATGCGCAGTTCGTCCTTCTCTTCCTCCTTTTTCCATAGTAGAGCCACCTTCTCCCGATGTTCCGTAGACTTTCGGTGCTCCTCCATGATTTCTGTATGGTGGGAGTCGAAGTTACAAGTTGGGCAGGACAGGACATAGTAATATTTGGTGTCGTCCTGATCTAGGCCAGCGAGAGGGTCTTCTATTTCCTCCATACCCAGCTGGGCGTTAGCCAGCTTTTGTTCCAAGTCCAGACATCTTTCCTGAAGAGACTTCTTCATGTGTACCTCTTCATCCAGCTTTTTCTGGGCTTTCAGCAAGTCGTTTACTAATGACCTCATTTGAGATTTTACTACTTCAACTTCTTTTGGAGATTGATTGATCAGACTATTCAATCCCTCTACCGGAGCAGCTGTTTCAGCGGTCTGTTGTTCTACGTTGACGTGAGGCAGCGTACTTTTGGCATCCAAGGGCTGCTCTGTTGCAGTCATCTCAGTCTGTGTTGCCACCTCAGCTCTTCCAATAACCTTTGAGAGCTCCGAACCCCTTTCGTTTGAATATTGAAGTTCGTGTTCAAGTTTTTCCCATTTCAGAGTCCTGTCCTTCAGCATATGCAGGAGTTGGCTGACCGTTAACTCCTCTGACATCAGACGTTTTGTGTGCTCCTGCTCCATTTTCTCCATCAGCTGCTTCTGTTGTCTTTCCAGATTCTCCAACTCTATATCAAAGAACTCTTTCGTTGCATTCAACTCTTGCTCAAAAAGGCGAAGCATTTGTTCTAATTGCTGTTGTAGTTTGAAATGGAGTTGAGTTCGAGCCCGGTGTCCCTCAGAAATGGGCACATCAGTAGACTTGCCAGACTCAGAATCCACAGTTAAACTATGTTGTTGTTGCTCAGTGGAATTCTGTGCTGAAACTTTGTCTTTTGCACCTGAGTTGGGCTTACCATCATCCGTTCCAGAGTCTGGGCCGACTATCTTCACCGAGTTGTCACTCGTTATTGTTTGTAGGAAATGCCAGTCCATATTCATTTTCCTAATCCGCTCCCGTCCTAGTAGTGGAGAACCTCCTTCAGATATCACATATAAGTCCATTATTTGACTGTCTTCGCCCTTGTGAACCACAGCAACCTCTATTTTCCCGATGGGGTACACTCTTTGCCCCGTGTATGTTTTCAATATAATCCCCATATCCTGTAGGGGAATACGTTGGAATAACTTTCCGTAATCTTTCTTATTTATGACCGTCAATGCCGATCCAGTGTCCAATTCCAGTTTTACTTGGACTCCTTCTATCTGAAGAGTGACCCAAATTGTCTGGAGGTCTGCACCCTTACCAGCGTTGAGTACTCTTAAGCTAGCCAGTTCATTACAGCTTAAGCTAGCCAGTTCATTACTGCTAGCGTCTGAATCGGACTCCTGTTCGGTCACCTTGTGTACCTTTGCGTATTTTCCTTGCGGTGACTTCTTGTTGCTGGTCTTCTTCCCTGACCTGCCTACTCTAGCTATATGTCCAAGCCTACCACAAGTTCTACATTCTTGGTTTTTAAACCAACACTGGTTCTGATCATGCGTTGTCTTTCCACAACGATAACATTTGCCAGAACTCACACCCAATTTGTGTGCACTGAGCTCCGGTGACCGTAGCTGCATTACTGCCGTGCCTCTCGCTGCAGCTTCGTGTGCTGCTGCCATAGTGACCGCCTTCTCAAGCGTCAGCTCATTCTCCTCGAGCAGTCGCTTTTGTGTATCCTGTTTAAATAAACCACACACAAATTTGTCTCGTAATGCATCTGTCAGTCCCGTTCCAAACTGGCAATATTTCGCTAATTTACGCAATTCCAGCAAATATTCAGCATTGCTTTCATGCTGTAGCTGCCTTCTGTCGTAAAATTTAAATCGTTCCGCTAGCATCAGCGGCGTGGGGTTTAGATGGTCTTTCAGGACAGTAACAATCTCATCGAACGTCTTATCCGTCGGTTCATCTGGTGATAACAGGTGTTTCAATTGCCCGTATGTCTTCGCACCCATTAAATTTAATAATGTTAGAGCTTTATCTTGGTCACGAATTTTATTGGCCTTACAATAATTTTTTACTCTTTCAACATATATGGCCCAATCTTCGAGGTCACTATCAAAGGTGCTAATATTCCCGTGTTTAGGCATTGTAGATTTGCAATTTCTCAGATTTTATTTTCTTTACTTGTTATCAAAGATGGCGGCTTCCCGCTCTTGCCATCGTCCTCCGCCCACAAAATGGCGGTTTTCCCGCGTTTGGCGGTCTTCACCCGTCCCCCGACGCCGTCTCCCTTCAGCCCCTGAGTGCGGCCCTTATCTTCGCCGTGATCGCCCGAGTGCGGCCCTTATCAGTGGATGCGATCGCTGGATCGCGAAGTGGCTCCCGACCGAAGCGGCTCTTGCTCGCTCCCTCCCGGGCTCTGGCTTACCCGCTCGCGCGTTTCACCGCGGCTCTTATCAGGGATTGCGATTGCCCTTATCTTCTCCAACTTCCCCAGCCCTGTCTTTGCAGCCAACGCTGCACGGCTTACCCCACCACCTAGGTTGAACAAGGAAACAGCAGAAAGACTTCTGTCAGTCGCTGGAAGCTGTCAGGATGGCTGCTGCACTCCAGTGCTCAGTCGCTGATGGAGGCTTCAGAGTTCTACAGCCTGTCGCTTCTAGTGGGGTGGTGATGTTTGAAACCTCTCTGGGTTCGAATCCCATCCTCGTCGCCAGTGTTAAGTATGTGTATTGTATTGAACAATTAACACAAAGACTTAAACGTATAACTCAAACAGGTCTTTACTGGTTGGAGGTAGGGACTATACGTAGGTCTTTATTTCATGCCCACAGGCGGGAACTGAGGGGAGATCAGTACCCACAGTACTATTTATACCCCTATGGCCAGGAGTGGTACTGCATATCACTACGCCCTACAAGTAGTGCAGTCCTGTCCATAGGTTCAAAGTAGCACACATATTACATACACAACACCTTCCACCCTATCACAGACCTTCCCTTTTGTTCTTTCCTGCCTCCCCCTATTCCTGTCGCTGTGCTTGCATTAAACCTGTTACATCTCTAACTTTTTCCAGTTCTGATTAAAGGCCTTCGACCTGAAACGTTAATTTTGTTTGTTCCTCCACAGGTGCTCCCTGACCTGTTGAGTATTTCCAACATTATTTGTTTTTATTTCAGATTTCCAGCATGCACAGAATTTTGCTTTAGTATCTTGGTGTATTTGTTTTTGGGGGATCATTTAGCTCTACAGAGTTTTACTTCGATCACCTCCATGTATGTCTGGAATTAACAGGTTTTACTGGGATCACCAATTGATATATCTAGGTTTGAAGTGGTTCACTTTGATCACCATCTTATATATTTAGGTGTATCAGTGTTTACTGCTATTGGCAGCCTGTATATCTGGTTTTATTTTGGTTTGCTTGGCTTATCAGCCTATACATCGTGAATTATGACGGGTTGCTTTAATCAGCAGCTGGTATATCAGGGATTGTCATGTTTTACTGGATTCACCAGCCTATATATCTGGGTTTATCGGTTTTCTTAATATTCCTGGTTACCAAGTATTCAGGGAAAATAGGAAGGATCGAGAACGAAAAAAAGGAGGTGTGGTGACAGTATGGATTAAAGATCATTTTACAGTTTTATTTAGAAATGATATACTATACTTTTTTTGGACTGAATCTATTTGGCTTGAGTTGATTAAAGATTTGGAGCTATTACATTGTTAGTTGTCTTAGTTTAGAACGGGCGATTGATAACAACAAGAGAGATCATGGGCTCAATATAAAATTGAACCCCTTTCATTTCCCTCCATTTTCAATTTGATTTTGGAACATGCGTTCAAGGAAAAAACTTTAATGAAAGTAATGGACAGCAAAGGCACAATTCTGAAAACGAAGCAATATCTGTTTTCTGGAAATTGCTAGAGTCTGTAATTAAGGATAGAGGGACTGAACCACGTTACCATGTACTGGTGATCAGAGAGAGAGAAATTAATTTTTACCGGTACGTCTTGCCTGATAGACCTGGTATACGTTCTACATGTGGTGCTAATAGTGCAAATGGGAATCTCTATGGATAATATTTGTATGAAATTCGAGAAGTCGCTCAGGCAGTTCTCACCGATGGTCCATTGAAAGCAGGTGATAAACTTGATATAACCCTGGCCCACAGACAGGGATCCTGCCTTTATAATGACACCAAGGCACCTGACCTTAGGTTTCTTCAACTTTAGCTTAGTGGCATTGAGCGTAGCTCCTCACCCAACGTTGGCAGTTACTCTCCCCGAGCCTCGGGATATGTTAGGATATCATCCACAGATTGGACGACAGCCCAGCAATATGACAGGCTTGTCAGATGTTGTTGCATGTGCACATGGCAAATAGCGGGGCAGCTGTAGATAGCTTGAGGGGTGACGGTGCTAGTCGCTTCAAAAGTAAAAGGACATTTACACCATCAATCGGCATGGAGTGGGAGATTCCTGAACCCGATTCTGAAGGGAATTGACAGAGTAGATGCTGAGAGGTTATTACCCCTGTCTTGAGTGTCAAGCGCTAGGAAGCTAAACCTCAGGATACAAGGGTAGGCCATTTAAGGCCGAGATGAGGAGGAATTTCTTCACTCAGTGTGTTTTGAATATTTGGAATTCTCTGCCCCAGAGGGCTGTGAAATCTGAGTCTATGGTTATATGCAAGGCTGAGATACACAGATTTTAGGACTCTAGGGGAATCAAGGGACATGGAGATCGGGCGGGAAAGTGGAATTGAGGTCGATGATCAGGCATGATCTTATTGAATGGTGGAACGGGCTCGATGGGCCGTATGGTCAACTCCTGCTCTGATATCTTATGCTGATATCTTCTTATGTTCGGGAGATTACCACTGAATACCAATGAGACAAATGGGCCATTTGAGAAATGTAACAGCGATTACAAGTGAGACTGATGAACGATTCGAAATGTGAAACAGCGAATGTCAGTGAGGATGATGCAAAATGCACAATATATTCAGCCAAATCTCAGTGAGAGTGGTGGACAAGCTTGGGTAACATCTCTGTGTCTGAAGCGAAAAAAGCATCCGTTTTGGAACGTAATTTTGGATTGCATCAAAGAATCATAGAATGATACAGAACGGAAGGACGGTATTTGTTCCATATTACCTGTGCTGGTGCTTTGAAAGAGCTTTCCAATTAGTCCCACACGCCTGCTCTTTTCCCTTATCGCTGTACATTCCTGCAACTCAAGTATTTGTAATATTCGCAGTTGAACTTCACCATTGAATGATTTCAATTGGAATGTTAAGATATTTCAGGTGATTCTGGGGTGGCAAACTTCTTTAAAAAATGCTGAAAATTTTAAAAAGAATTTGTGTTCAATCTAAAATGCTTTAAGAACATAAGAATATCAGAACAAAAGAACTAGGAGCAGGAGTAGTCCAATCGGCCCCTCGAGCCTGCTCCACCATTCAATAAGATCATGGCTGATCTGATCCTAACCTCAAATTTTCTATCACTCTCCATCCCACCCGAACCCATGTGATCTCCCGGGAGAGGCAAAAAATCAGGTAAAAAAAACAATGGCCAACTTGGGAGAAAAAATCTGGGAAATTCCTCTCCGACCCATCGAGGCGATCGAAACTCTTCCAGGAGATTATTCTGTCCCTATATTTTCTACAGTACTTACCATCTGTAAAGGCGATCTCCACCCCAGCCAGGAACAGGAATAAAACCATCTCCTGAAATCTAACACAGAATTAGAACACAAGAAGTAGGAACAGAACCAGGCTACACGGCCCCTGGGCCCGCTCCAGTACCCAGAGGGCCATGAACATTCCAAACCTAGACTCATGTCCAATTTCCTGCCCGCTCCCTGTAACCCTTAATTCCCTTTACTTCTAGGAAACTATCTATTTCTGTTTTAAGTTTATTTAATGATGTAGCTTCTACAGCTTTTTGGGCCAGCACATTGCACAAATCTACCACCCTCTGAGTGAAGAAGTTTCTCCTCATCTCAGCTTTGAAAGAGCAGCCCCTTATTTTAAGATTATGCCGCCTAGTTCTAGTTTCACCCATCATTGAGAACATCCCGTCTGCATCCACCCGATCAAGCCCATTCACAATCTTATATGTTTCAATAAGATCGCCTCTCATTCTTCTGAACTCCAATGAGTAGAGTCCCAATCTACTCAACCTCTCCTCATATGGCCACCCCCTCATTCCCGGGATTAACCGAGTGAACCTTCTTTGTACTGACTCGAGAGCAAGTATGTCTTTTCTTAAGCATGGACACCAAAACTGCATGCAGTATTCCAGGTGCGGTATCAACAATACCTCGTATAACTGAAGCAATACCTCACTGTTTTTATATTCTATCACCCTAGCAATAAAATCCATCATTCCATTGGCCTTCTTGATCACTTGCTGCACCTGCATACTAACTTTTTGAGTTTCGTGCAACAGGACCCCCACATCCCTTTGTACTGCAGTTCTTTCAAGTTTCTTGCCATTAAGATATTAAATTGCTCTATGATTTTTCCTGCCAAAGTGCATAACCTCACACTTTCCAGTATTGTATTCCATCTGCCAAATCTCTGCCCACTTACTTAGCCTGTCTATGTCACTTTGCAGGTTTGTTATGTCCTCCTCACTCACTACTTTCCCTCCCATCTTTGTATCATCTGCAAACTTTGATATGTTACACTCAGTCCCCTTCTGCAAATCGTTAATATAGATTGTAAAGAGTTGGGGACCCAGCACTGACCCCTGCGGAACACTACGAGTTACTGATTGCCAGTCTGAGAATGAACCATTTATCCCAACTCTCTGCTTTTGTTAGAGAGCCAATTCTCCACCCACGCCAGAATATTACCCCCAATCCGATGATTTTTTATCTTGAGCAATAATCTTTGGTGTGGCACCTTGTCAAATGCCTTTTGGAATCTAAATATACTACGTCCACTGGTTCTCCTTTATCCACCCTGTATGTTACTTCCTTAAAGAACTCAAGCAAATTTGTCAAACATGACTTCCACTTCATGAAACCATGCTGAGTTTGTCCTATTAAATTATGTTTATCCAAATGTTCCGTTACTGTCTCCTTAATAATGGACTCTAACATTTTACCAACCACAGATGTTAGGCTAACAGGTCTATAGTTTCCAGCCTTCTGCCTACTACCCTCTTTAAATAAGGGTGTTACATTAGCAGTTTTCCAATCTGCCAGGACCTTTGCTGAGTCCAGGGAGTTTTGGAAAATTATTACCAATGCATCCACAATCCCTACCGACACCTCCCTCAAGACCCTAGGATGTAAGCCATCAGGTCCAGCGGATTTATCCGGCTAAAGTCCTATTATTTTACCAAGTACCACTTCCTTAGTGATTTTAATCGTATTTAGCTCCTCTCCCCCTAGAGCCCCCTGTTTGTCCAGTGTTGGGACATTCTTAGTGTCCTCTACCGTAAAGACTGCTGCAAAATATTTGTTCAGCGTTATTGCCATCTCCATGTTTCCCACCATTAATTTCCCAGTCTCATCCTCTAAGGGACCAACATTTACTTTAGCCACACTTTTGCTTTTTATATAACTATAGAAACTTATGCTATCCGTTTTTATATTTTTTGCTAATTTACTTTCATAATCTATCTTCCCTTTCTTAATCAATATTTTAGTTATTTTTTGCTGTCTCACTGATGAGAATGTTATATTTCAAGTTCATAATATTAATCATTTCTGCAATTGTGACTGATTTTGAATTCCAAAGGAATATTTGAAGATACAGAGACTGGCAAAAAGTAAACTCTTCGATCGGGAAAGCTTTTATTAAAAGTATACATGAAGTGACGCAATTGCATGCTTCTGAGGATAATTGATCTGCCTTCTTATAAGTCTGAAAATGAATTAACCCTTTCCGCTGACAGTTTTTTTTTAGTTCACCACACGACTTCTGTATTGCTGAAAGTAAATTTTAAGATTCTTAATTTTCAGTGATTATTTTCCCACGATAACTGATTTTGACTGGAAAACTTATCCCCTTTCACACTTACGCAGATCCACAAAGGACTTTCTGTTTTCCTTCCCTTTTAAAAAGGTGCCCATGGTTTTCCAGACCGTATGGATATTGATGGTGCAACAGGAGACTCACCAGATTTAAAAATTTAAGAATTTATCTGCAGACATCGGCAGAGTTCAAATCTCACAGCATGCTGACGAGTTGAGCTGAGGGCGTTGCCTGTCAAAGGCTCTAACATAACCCAGTTACTGTTATGTGTTATCTTCTGAGATGGAGTGCTCGAGAATGTAACTCCAAACTAATTGCGAGCACTTCTGTCTCTAATGGGCAACCACCATGTAAAACCACCAAGCTGTGCATCAGTTGTTTCTGAAATCTTAAAAATTTAAGCTGTTAAAGAAAAATTAACACGATTTGCTGTTTCAAGCACTCGAGAAGGGAAAATCAACCCGAAGTTTAAACAGATAATTCAATTTTCATTTCAAGAATCTTGTGGAAAACTATCTCCATGGGCCTGCTCAATTCTCCACACTGCAGAAGAACGTTTTTGGGGGTAGTAGAATAGAATATTGACAAAACCTGTCAGTCCAACAAAACTGCTATTTGTATTCGGTATCATTTTGAACTGGTAAAATGGACTCAGGCACATTATATTGTGTGTTTTGGGGAAAGTGAAATGAGCTCTAAAATAAAGCATAAAAAATGTGTTAATTAATTTGACCATGTTGGAACGTTTGATTTTTTTGTTTTAAAGAAATTATGAGACTATTGTATTGGACAGCACAGTTCCTCTGCGGTTCATGAATGAGATAGAGTTGTATTTAATGTGATGTGTAAAATTGAATGAGAGAACATAATTGAGGCTATAAGATAGAAACTGGAAAATGTCACTACCAATTGAAATTTGGTTAACATTCTAATGAATTTAAGGAAAGTGTAGATGAGTATTGTAAATTGCTAGCTTTCTCTTTGCGATATTTGTGACCTTGCCTCTGAGCATTTTAAGAACACTGCTTGATAATCTGGCTACTACACGAAACATGCAGTGGAGGATGGCCAGAGATCACCAGACAGCCCACGAACATTTGATAAGTTCACCTGAAAGTCACGAATGGTTTTTTCAGACGGCATGTGTTGCATGATATTCGAATACGTGTGTATGTGTGCAGATGTGATTTGTTGTGTGTGAAGCAAGTAGCATGCGGAAGTGAATGGTGAATTGTCACTCAAGAACGGAACGGCTCTCAGATGTCTACAGCTACTTGACAAGAGAGCAACATTTAATGGCTAAGGTGGCTCAAGAGAGTGAGGCAACGTTTTAAATGAACAATTCACTGATACATACTCCACAGATGAAACGAATTTGAAACAACCAGGATAGAATAAACATACTCGTACCTGTCAGAGGGATTAAAATTGAAGTTGAAGTGGAGAGGGACATAGAATTTTGATTGGACAGTTGAGGTTGGAGAGAAATCATACATCGTAAGCAATATCTACAAGATGTATACAGGAAAAGAGAGAGCTGCACAATATTTTACTTCTATGATTTGTTGATGTTATGGTAAACACCAGCTCTCTGTACAGCGTATTATCAATTTATTTCTATCTGCTGTGTTGCTAGAGATGTCTGCTTAGAAGATTTGATTGACGTGCTAATAACTTAGAATTAGTGAACCTCCTGAAGATGGATCTGAAAAAAGATTGTGTGAGGGTCGGAGAAGGAGCTCCTCCACATTAAGCCGGGGACTGTAAGATTATCATGAATTTGTTGCTCTTTTAGAATACTTGTTTTCTATCTTCATGTTATAATCATCATTATTGGATTGATAATAATGCATAAGATTTAAATGTCGAAGTTTGTAATCATTAGTTGTATACAATGATGACCTGAATTATTTTACACATTTAACCCTTTACTTAAAGTAAAGTCCAATTTGCCCGGGAAACACACTTCTGACGAAGGGTCTTCGACCTGAAACGTTAAATTTTTGTCTCTCTCCACGGATGTTGCTTGGTCTGCTGAGATTTTCCAGCGTTTTCTGTTGTTATAACCAAGGTGAGATGTAGCTGTAACTGTGTTGGAATATTATGATATCTGCAGTGAGTACAAACATTGAACTTTTCAAAGATCCAGCAAGGGTGCAATATATCTCAAGTGCATCGGCATTTATAGTGTTCCTTCGGTTTTGTCATAACTACCACAGAATAGTCTTGAGGGTCAGAAAGTGATGATGACAGGGTGGTCCTAACACTAGAACCTGTGTAAGCCAAGGTACTGCGGACATAGCGTCTTTATGATTGTATTTTGTGATTTGGTTGTAAGCCAGTGATGGGTTCAATCAGACTCAATAGGTTTTGTATGAGAGTAAGGGTATAAGAAGCTGTACCAACAGCCACACAGTGTAGTAGATTTCAGAAAGCATTTAAGGTTTCAAGAATAATCAAGGAGAATATCGAGAGACACAAAGAGATGAGAGAGAAGAGGCACGGGGTGCAGCTTACTCACGTTTGCGGCTTCTATCCAGAGGAAAACGGGGTAATATAAGTCTCAATTATTCGCTGTGAACTGCTGCTCGAATACTATAATGTCTTACTTCTGCTGAATAAAGTTTATTGACTGTCACTACTATGGGTCAACTTGGAACAATTTGAAACCCGCGTCCATCTGTGATCTTACAACTCATTCTACCTACCAGCATATATCACATTCTACTTTCATGCCTTAAATTTCAGCCACCAATATGCCTGCCCAATACACCAGCCCATCTATGCCCTCCTGAAGTTTGTTACCATCCTCCAAACACTATTTACTACATTGCAAAGTTTTGTGTCATTACAAGACTTTAAAATGATGTCCTGTATACGCAAGTCCCGGTCATTGCTAAAGATCAAAAAGAGCAGAGATCCTAATAAAGGCCCCAGGGGAATACCGCTGTACACTTCCCTCCAGTCTGAAAAACGGCTGCCAGCAGTATTCTCGGCTTTCTATCCCTTACACAATTTTGTATCGACGCTGCCACGGTCCCTTTATTTCCGTGTGTTTAATTTTGCTAGCAAGTATAATATGTGGTATTTTGTCAAACGCCTTTTGAAAGTCCATGTACACCTACCGCACTTGCTAAAGCAGACAAGTCCAGCATCTACTGCCAATCACTAAACGCCGAAGAGAAGGTGGTGCTGAGCTGCTTTCTTGGAATGCAACTACCCGTCTGGTGAAGATATTCCCATTATTGGAGATAGTTATTGCTTGGCACTTCTCTGGCGCAAATATTATTTGCAACTTATCAACGCAAGCCAGAATGTTGTTCAGGTTTTCTGCATGGGGGCACAGAATGTTTCCTTATCTGAGGTGTTGCAAATGGAATTGAACACTGTGAAATCATCAGTGAACATTCCCACTTCTGACCTTATTGTGGAGGGAAGGTCATTGATGAAGATGGTTGGGCCTAGTACACTGCCCTGAGGAACACCTGCAGCGATGTCCTGGGGCTGAGATGACTGGCCTCCATCAACCTCCAGCATCTTCCTTTGTGCCAGATATGACACCAGCCTGTGGAGAGAGTTCCCCTGCTTCCCATTCACTTCAATTTTTCTAGGGATCTTTGACGTCACACTCGTTCAAATGCTGCCTTGTTGTCAAGGGCACACACTTTCACCTCACCTCTGAAATGCAGCTCTTTTGTCCATGTTTGGACCAAGGCTGTAATGCGATCTGAAGCCGAATCCTCTTGGTGGAATCCAAACTGAGCATCATTGAGAAGATTATTGGTAAGGAAATGTCGATTCATAGCACTGTTGACACAGCTTCCATCTCTTTGTTGATGATTGAGAGTAGACTGAAGGGGCGGTAAAAAGCTGGATCAGATTAGTCCTGCTTTTATGTTGACAAGAGATATCTGGCAATGTTCCACATTGTGGCTTACATGTTAGTGTTGTAGCTGTACTAGGGAGCTCCTTAACCCTTGCTGAATATGAATCCACACTTTACCCGACCTATCTCATCATTGAGGGCCTCCGTTGATCAACAACTGATAGCCCACCAATGTCTGATTGCAATCCAGCTGGGCCAGATTTCAATTTAACTCATTGAGAATATCCCATCTCAAGTGAAATATTTACAGACTTGATTTTACCTTGTCCATTTTCTACATTTATACAAATCCTGATGATATTAACATCACTGTTACCTAAAATGGACCCCCACTCAATGATGTTCCACTTGTCGCATTTTATTCCCCAGAACTGATGCTTCCTCGTTGGGCTGGAAAAACGTCAAAATTCACTTGTACCCTCCTGAAGAATTCTTACTGTCTTTGGCCTTTACATAGAATCCATTCCAGGCTATGCTAGGTTAACTAAAGTACCCTATGATCTCTACTCCATAATTCCTTTATACTTCTGTAATTTGCCTGCGAGGTTGCCCCTCTATCTCCTACTCTCTATTTGGTACGCTACAGTAGTATGATATATGCAATATTGCTCCGTAATTCTAACCAAACCAATGATGTCTTTGATCCCTCAATACATGAAAACCTTATCAGTGTTATAATAGTTTACTTAATAATTACGCTATAATCAATGGTCCCTCCCCAGGAGCTGTTTGCTTTAAAGAGGGGCAACTGCGCCGAGTTACTATCTGATAAAGCAGTTTTTTTTTGTTCGTCATCCAGTTCTTTATACCAGTTATTATCGACTGAAAGCTGTCCATAGGATCTCTCGGGTAGGGTTCATCGTGGTTTACATCCCTCAACCTGAGTACAAGAATCCGTTTGCCAAATTCATGCTTTGTCTGAACGGCACTTTCTGATGTTTTTCACAAAACTCTTCAACCTCAAGGTCAGGGCCACTGTATCTCCAACACCCTCAATCAACTCTCTTTATAATATAGAAACATAGTAAAATAGCAGCAGGAATAGGCCATTCGACCATTCCAGCCTGCTCTGCCATTCAATATGATGATAGCTTCTCCTGTATCTCAATACAATATTCGCGCTCTCTCCCCATACCCCTTGATGCCTTTTGTGTCTAAAAATATCTCTATCTCCTTCTTAAATATATGTAGTGATTTACTACAGGTATATAGGGCATTGATGAAACCACAGCTGCAGTACTGTGTCCAGTTTTGTTCTTCTTACCGAATGAATGTTATACATGACATAGAGGGAGTGCAGCATATGTTCACCAGACTGATTCCTGGGGTGGCAGGACTGTCGCATGAGGAGAGTTTGGTTCGACTGAACATATATTCAGTAGAGGTTAGAAGAACGAAAGGGGATCTCATTGAAACGTAAACAATTCTGACAGGGCTAGACAGACTGGATGAAGAGATGATGTTTGCCCTGGCTGGGGGTCTAGAACGAGGGGTCACAGTCTCAGGATACTTCGTAGGACATTCAGGACGGAGATGAGGAGACATTTCTTCAATCAAAGGGTAGTGAAACTGTGGAATTATCCACCACAGGCTGTGGAGGCGAAGTCACTGAATACATTTAAGAAGGAGATAGAAATATATCTAGATATAACGGGCAACTAGAGGTATGGGGAGAGTGCGGGATTATGGTATTGATATAGAGAATCAGCCATGATCATATTGAATGGTGGAGCAGGCTCTAGGGGCCGGGTGGCCTATTCCTGCTCCTATTTTTCTATGTTTCTATTGAGCAGTTCGGATTTTAATCCATTTAACGCAACGGGTGTTTTTTTTTAATTCATTGATGGGATGCGGTCATCGCTGGCTAGGCCTGCATTTAGTGCCCATCCCTAATTGCCCTTGAGAAGATGGTGGTGAGCCGCCTCCTTGAACTGCTGCAGTCCATATGGTGTAGGTACACCCACAATGCTGTTAGGAAGGGAGTTCCAGGATTCTGGCCCAGTGACAGTGAAGGAACGGCGATACAGGTCCAAGTCAGGATGGTGTGTGGCTTGGAGGGGCATTTGTAGGTGGTGATGTTCCCATGCGTCTGCTGCCCTTGTGCTTCTAAGTGGTAGATGTCGCGTGTTTGGAAGGTGCTGTTGAAGGAGCTTTGGCGCGTTGCTGCAGTGCATCTAGTAGATGGTACACACTGCAGCCAAAGTGCGCCAGTGGCGGAGGGTGTGAATGTTGAAGGTGGTGGATGGAGTGCCAATCAAGCGGGCTGCTTTATCCAGAAGGTGTCGAGCTTCTTGAGTGTTGTTGGAGCTGCACTCATCCAGGCAAGTGGAGAGTATTCCATCACACTCCTGACTTGTGCCTTGTAGATGGTGGAAAGGCGTTGGGGAGTCAGGAGGTGAGACACTCACAACAGAATATCCAGCCTCTGGCCTGCTCTTATAGCCACAGTATTTATATGGCTGGTCCAGTTCAGTCTCTGATCATTGGCAACCCCCAGGATGTTGATAGTGGGGGATTCAGCGATGGTAATGCCATTGAATGTCAAGGGGAGATGGTTAGAGTCTCACTTGTTGGAGATGGTCATTGCCTGGCACTTGTGTGGTGCGAATGTTACTTGCCACTTGTCAGCCCAAGTCTGAATGTTGTCCAGGTCTTGCTGCATATGGACACGGAGTACGTCAGCATATGACGAGTCTCGAATGGTGCTGAACAGTGTGCAATCATGAGCGAAAACCCCCACTTCTGACCTTATGATTGTGGGAAGGTCATTGATGAAACAGCTGAAGATGGTTGGGCCTAGGACACTGCCCTGAGGAACAGCTGCAGTGATGTCATGTGATTGAGATGAATGACCTCCAACAACCACAGCCATCTTCCATTGTACTAGGTATGATTCCAAACAATGGAGAGTTTTCCCCTTGATTCCCATTGACTTCTGTTTTGCTAGGGCTCCTTGATACCACACTCGAACATATGCTGCCTTGATGTCAAGGGCAGTCACTCTCACCTCACCTCTTGAGTTCAGCTCTTTTGTCCATGTTTGGACCAAGGCTGTAATGAGGCCAGGAGCTGAGTGTCCCTGGAGAAACCCACTTATGTCAGTGCATATAAAAAATACTGGATTAAAGTAATGCTGTGATTATCTGCACGAATACCTCTGGGGCTTCTGCGCCTGTGCGCTGTATCCCGGTGGTAAACATGCACAACCAATCTCGTACCGTGCATGTGCAGGCGCACAGTACCCAACAGTTGCGGCCTGCTCTGTGGGATACACTTTGCTCGGCTCCATAAGCGGTTCACTGGATCGGTTGGTGGCCAGGGCAAAAGAGAGAGAGGAAATTGGTGCAGGAATTGAGAGATGGAATTGGTGGGTGGGAGAGAGTGGAAGGAGCGTGAGAAGGTGGAGTGCGAGGAGGAAGAGAGAGTGGAGAGAGTGAAGTCACAGAATGCAGAGAAAGAAGTGAAAGAGAGTTCAGGAAGAGCAGGGATGAGAGTGTGGAACAGAGGACGGGGGGATGAGGGGGAGAGGTAGATGAGAGAAGGAGACGGGAGAGAGAGTGGCAGATGGAGAGGTGGGGAGAGAGGGAGCGGTGGGAAGACAGGGTGAAAGAGTGGAGGTGAGAGAGGTGGGGATAGAAAGTGGAGTGAGAGAGGTAGGGGAAAGAAATCGGAGAGGTAGTGAGAGATTTGGGGAAGAGATGAGTAAGAGAGAGGGGGAGATAGGGAATGGGGAAAACGAAAGGAAATGCGTTGGGAGATACAGAGTAGCAGCAGAGAGAGGTGACGTGTGGAGGTGATCGAAGGGATAGAGAGGATCCAAGGGGAAGATAGTGGATGGAAGTTTAGTGGAGAGGAGCTCAGGAGCTCGGGGGAGAGGAGGACAGGTACTCAGGGGCAGGTAAATTTCATGGAGAAGACAGTGGGGATGGAGAATAACGTGATCAGGGTTCAAAGGTCGACGATGAGAGCAAGAACATCATCCACTTCCATCCAAACTAACCCCGTTTAAACCCACACCATGTTCTCCCTCTCCTCCCGTTAGAATTGCTTGATTTCACAGAAAGCTCGGTGCGTGTGAGGCAAGTGACATCATGAGACTGAACGAAATCTGCAAGTCATGACACTTTCACAATTCATTTCATACCCAATAATCCTGTTAATAATCCATGACTGACAAACAATGCACCATTAATCGGGGGGGGGGATAAGGACAGGAAAGTTGGCAGAGGGAGGAGGACAGGGAATTGGGCAGGGGGAGAAATCGGGAACTTGGGCGGGGGAGAATGCCAGAAACTTGGGTAGGGGTGAATGTCAGGAACTTGAGCAGGTGTGAAGATCAGGTACTTTGGAAGTGGGAGAAGGTCAGGAACTTGGACGGAGGGAGAAGGTCAGGAACTTGGGCAGTGGGTGAATGTCAGTAACTTGAGCAGGGGGAGAAGATCAGGCACTTGGGCAGGGGGAAGAGGTCAGGAACTTGAGCAGGGGGAGAAGATCAGGAACTTGGGCAGTGGGTGAATGTCAGTAACTTGTGCAGGGGGAGAAGGTCAGGAACAAGGGCAGGGGGAGAAGGTCAGGGACTGGGGCAGGGGAAGCAGGTTAGGAGCTTGGGGAAGTGGAGGCGGTCTGGAAATTGGGCAAGGATGAAGAACAGGTACCTGGGCGGGGGGAGAAGCTCAGGAACTTTGGGAGGGGGAGACGGTCGGGAAGTTGGCCAGGGGGACAAGGTCAGGAACGTTGGCAGAGGGAGAAGATCAGGAACTTGGGCAGGGGGAGAAGGTCAGGAACTTGGGCAGGTGCAGAAGGTCAGGAACTTTGGCAGATGGAGAAGATCAGGAACTTGGGCAGGGGGAGAAGGTCAGGAAATTGAGCAGTGGGAGAAGGACAGGAACCTGGGCAGGGGGATATTGTCAGGAACTTGGGCTGGGGGACTAGATCAGGTACTTGGGCAGGGGTGAAGGTCAGGAACTTGGGCAGGGGTAGAAGGTCAGGAACTTGGGCAGGGCAGAAGGTTAGGAACTTGGGCAGGGGAGAAGGTCTGGTACTTGGGCAGGGGAAAAGGTCAGGAACCTGGGCAGGGGAGAAGATCTGGAACTTGGACAGGGTGAGAAGTTCAGGAACTTGGGCATAGGGTGCAGGAGAGGAACTTGGGCAGTGGGAGAATATCAGGAACTTGGGCAGCGGGAGAAGGACAGGAACTTGGTCATGGGTTGAAGGTCGGTAACATGGTCAGCGGGAGAAGGTCATGAACTTGGTCCAGGAAGAGAATGTCAGGAACTTGTGCAGGGGGAGAATTTCAGGTACTAGACAGGGAGAGAAGGTGAGGAAAATGTCAGGGGAAGAAGGTCAGGAACTTCGGCCGGGGTGTAAAGATCAGGAACTTGGGCAGGGTGATATGGTCATGAGCTTCGTCAGAAGGTGAAGGTCAGGAACTTGGGCAGGGGCATAATGTCAGGAACTTGGGTAGAGGGAGAAGGTCAGGAATTTGGACAGAGGGAGAAGGTCAGGACCTTGGGATGTGGGAGAAGACAGGAACTTGGGCAGGGGGAGAAGTTCAGGAATTTTGACAGAGGGGTAACCTCAGGAACTTGGGCAGGAGGAGAATGTCAGGAACTTGGGAAGAGGGAGAAGGTCAGGAACTTGGGGAGGGGGAGAAGGTCTGGTGCTTGGGGAGGGTGAGGTGGTCGGGAACTTGGGCAGGGGATGAAGATCAGGAACTTGGTCAGGGGGTGAAGGTCAGGTACTTCGGGAGGGGGAGATGGTCGGTAACTTGGGCGCGGGGGGGGGAAATGCCAGGAACTTGGGCAGTGGGAGTAGGTCAGGAACTTGGGCGGAGGGGGAAGTTCAGGAACTTGGGCAGCGGGAGAATGGCAGGATCTTGGGCAAAGGGAGAAGCTCAGGAATTTGGGCCCGCAGTTAAGTTCAGTAACTTGGGCAGGGGGAGAAGGGCAGGAACTTGGGCAGGGGGAGAAGGGCAGGAACTTGGGCATGGGGAGAAGGTCAGGAACTTGGGCAGGGGAGGAGGTCATGGGCTTTGTCAAGGGGAGAAGGTCAGGAAATCGGGCAGGGTATAATTCGGTCAGGAACTTAGTCAGAGGGAGAATGACAGGAAGTTTGGCAGGGGGAGAAGGTAAGGAACTTCGGCAGTGGGAGAATGTCAGGAACTTCGGCAGGGTTGAAGGTCGGGAACTTGGGCAGTTGGAGAAGGTCATGAAGTCGGGCCCGGAAGATATGTTCGGGAACTTGGGCCAAGGGGGCAAAGGTCAAGAACTTGGGCATTGGGGAGAATATCTGGAACGTGCCAGAAGGACAAGGTCAGGAACCTGTCAGGGGACGAAGATCAGGAACTTGGGCCGGGGTGTGAAGGTCAGGAACATGGTCAGAGGGAGAAGATCAGGAACTTGGACAGAGGGAGAAGGTCAGGAACTTGGGGAGGGCGAAACGGTCAGGAACTTGGTCATGTGGTGAAGGTCAGGAATTGGGGCAGAGCGAGAAGGTCAGGAACATCGGCAAGGCAGAAGTTCAGTTTCTTGGGGAGTGGGAGAAGGTCAGGAACTTGGGCAGAGTTATAGTGTCAGGAACTTGGGCGGGGGAGAATGTCAGGAACTTGGGCAGGTGGTGAAGATCAGGTAATTGGCCAGAGCGAGAAGGTCAGGAACTTCGGCAGGGTGAGAAGTTCAGGATCTTGGGGAGTGGGAGAAGGTCAGGAACTTGGGCAGAGTTACATTGTCAGGAACTTGGGCATGGGGAGAAGGTCAGGAACTTGGGCAGAGCGAGGAGGTCAGGAACTTGGGTAAGAGCAGAAGGGCGGGAACTTGGGCAGGGGGAGAACGTCAGGAACTTGGGCAGGGGGAGAAGGTCAGGAACTTGTGTTGTATCCGTATGTTAATGGAGACATGGAAAGCAGGAGTTGGTTTACAGGTGTTTATTGAACAAAGTCTGGAGGTGAACTAAAAGATACAAGACCCTATACAGGCTTATATAGCCCGAGTGGCCACTACCGGCATTACAGTACACAGGGGCTCTTAAAGGTACATACACCACAATTCCTCCCCTTTTAGACAACCAGTACATAACATTTTAAGTAATCATTAATTAACATGTTTACAAGAACAATAATCTACACATTTGCTGCAGTTAATCAATTATAAGTCAGTCTCTCTGGAGGTTTCCTGACTCGGTCCGGATAACGCCTCGGTGGTGTAGTAGTTTTCAGTGGTGTAGTAGGTTCTTTTGGCAAGATCGATTCGGCTTGAATGCCAGTGTCGAGTTCATCTGGTTCCAGTATCACCGGATCGGAGGTAGATACTATGGGTATCTCTGCTTCATTATTAGGCGTATAGAGTTGTGGTGTAGGTTGTCCCTTTTCAGATGACTCTCTGATCTGGTCAGCATGGCGCCTTATTACGCTTTCTCCAATGTCCACGGTATACATCAGCGGTCCTAGTCATATGCAAATAGTTCCAGGCTGCCATTTCTCGGTAAGGTAGTCACAGGCCAAATCTTGTTGACCTATCTGGAAGGTTCTAGTTGGCCTTTCCTTCATGCCTTCAAATTGCCGGTTCTCTACTTCCCTTCTGATGTTTGGCTTGATCAAATCCAGCCGGCATCTTAGTCTTCTATTGAAAAACATCATGGCGGGAGTTTGGTTTGTAACCACATGAGTTGCATTCCTGTATGCAAAGAAGAAGTTATCTACCTTATGTTGTAGATTTATGTCTTCATTACCCATGGCCTTTATGGCCTTCTTGAAGGCCTGGACAAACCTTTCAGCTAATCCATTGGTGGCAGGATGGTATGGGGCGGACGTGTAGTGCTCAACCCCATTGTTTTTTTAAGAACTTCCTGAATTCTTCGGACACAAATTGCGGTCCATTATCAGAACAGATCTGTTCAGGCAGCCCATTCCTGGCAAATATGGTCCTTAATACTGTGATGGTTTTTTCCGTGGTGGTGGAGGACATCTTTATTACCTCCGACCACTTGGAGTGTGCATCAACCGCGATTAAGAACATTGAGTCCATAAATGGACCAGCAAAGTCGATATGTACCCTTTGCCATGGCGAAGAGGGCCAATCCCATGGATGTAGAGGGGCTTGTGGTGGGGCGTTTTGGACCTTCTGGCATCCTAGACAGCTCTTGGTCTTTTCTTCGATGTCTCCATCGATACCTGGCCACCACACAAACGCTCTGGCTAGGTTCTTCATTATCACTCCACCCAGATGCCCCTCGTGAAGCTCTATTAGCAATTTATCCTGGAATTTGGGTGGAATCACCACTCTGGATCCACACATCAAGGTTCCTCGGCACACTGACAGCTCTTTTCTTTGCGAGAATGCTGGCAACAGTGGTTCGCCATGTGCTGGCCATCCCTTCACCGTTAAATCGAGAGAGTCGGGTGATTTCTCGTTTCCTTTTCAGTGGTAGAATTTGTTACTGGTGGACATTCCACTATGGTTGAGTAGAACATCTTCACTGGGTCCACTGTAGGTGCCTCTTCTATCGTTGGCAAAGGTAGGCGTGATAAACCGTCAGCATTCCCATGCTGTTTTGATCTTTTGTATTCTATGTCATATTGATGTGCCCCTAGGAAAAGGGAACACCTCTGTAGCCTTTGCGCTGTCATAATGGGAACGCTCTTTTTAGGGTTGAATATGGAGACGAGGGGTTGATGGTCAGTCAACAAGGTAAATTTTTGTGTGTGTAGGTAATGGTTGAATTTCTTCACTCCCCATACCAGGCTGAGTGCTTCCCTGTCGACCTGGGCATTGTTATGCTCAGCTGAGTTTAATGAACGTGATGCAAAAGCTATCGGCCACTCCGAGCCATCAGGGAATCTATGCGATAATACCGCTCCTACGCCATAAGGGGACGCATCGCATGCCAGTCTGATTGGCAGTGATGGGTTGTAATGAGCCAACACTTCCTTGGACGTGATCAAGCCTTTGCATTTATGGAAGGCACGTTTAAACTCTTTGCTCCATTTCCAAATTACTCCCGTTTGTAGCAGTGCGTTAAGAGGGTGCAGAACAGTTGACAAGTTCGGTAAAAATTTATGATGGTAATTTATCAATCCCAGGAACGACCTTAATTGTGAGACATTTTCAGGTGCTGGGGCTTTTATGACCGCTTCAACTTTTTCAGGTGATTTATGCAACCCTTCTTCGTTAATTATATGGCTATAATATGATATTTGTTTCTGGAAAAATTCGCACTTGGGGCGATTTGCTCGTAGGCCCCGTTCTCTCAGCCTAGTGAGCACCTGCTCCAAATTGGCAAGGTGCTCGTTGTCGTTTTCTCCTGTTACAAGGATGTCGTCTAGGTAGCATTGAGTCCCCGGAATCCCTTGCAGGACTTGTTCCATAGCTCTTTGCCAGATAGCTGGAGCTGATGCTACTCCGAAAACCAGTCGATTGTACTGGTACAGGCCTTTGTATGTGTTTATCGTGAGATACTTTTTAGAGGCCTCCTCAACATCCATCTGTAGATATGCCTGTGCTAAGTCAATTTTGTTGAAAAGTTTCCCTCCGGATAGTGAGGCGAAAATTGCTTCTACCCTCGGAAGACGATATTGTACCGTGTGAAGGATCGGGTTTACAGTCACCTTGAAGTCCCCACAGATGCGAATTTTTCTCTGTTTTTCAGATTTATCATTATTCAACGTTTTCTTCATGACCGGGACAATGGGTGTTGCCCACTCGCTCCAATCTATCTTGGACAACACGCCTGCCTTTTCCAAATTCTCCAGCTCTGCTTCGATGCTGGACGAATTGCGTTTGGCACCGGCCTTGTCTTAAAAAACTTGGGAATTGCCGTATCTTCCACTTTTATTGAGGCGGTGACGCCTTTCAAGGTTCCTAGTTCCTGTTGAAACACTTCTTTGGCGTTGGCAAAGATGTCTTTCAATCGTTCAGGTTTGACGTCATCATCATCTTTTTTTCTTACTGGTCACCGTCAGTGCCTGAATGGAGTGCCAGTCTAAACGTATCTTCCTGATCCATTCACGTCCCAACAGCGGTGGACCACCATCTTGCAGAACGTATAAATATAACTTCTGTATTTCCTTGCCGTTGTATACAACAGGCACCCTTATTTTCCCTCTGGGTTATACTTTCTGCCCCGTATATGTCTTCAAGATAATGGATGTGTCTTTCAAAGGTATATGCGGAAATAGCCGCTCGTTATCCAGTCGACTTATGACGGTCAGAGCTGATCCTGTATCTAGCTCCATTTTAACTGGGGACCCCGCTATCGTGAGGGTAACCCAAATGGTCTGGTAATCTTCTTTGACAATTAAATTATGTAATTTGAGGCAGCTTAGTCTCTTGTTTCCGGAGTCGTTAACGCTCTTCTGGTCTTTGGAGCTAATTTCCGTCATCATTTGTACCTTTCTGTACTTTTCCTTATTGATTTTTTTTCTGTCATTGGATTTTTTGTTTCCAGATCGGCATACACGTGCAATATGTCCCAAATTTCTGCATTGCCTGCAGGCTTTGTCCTTGAACCAGCAGTCCCTCTGGTCATGGGTGGATCTGCCGCAGCAATAACATCTCTCGAAACCCCGTGTCATTTCATGGGTGCCGAAGTCCTGTGGCTTTTGCTGTATCTCTGCAGCTCCACTCGCTGCTGCTTCGTATGATACAGCCACACTGAAAGCCTTGTCCAGTGTCAAATCTTTCTCAGAAAGCAACATTTTATGTGTTCCTTCACTCAGGAGACCGCAGACGAATTTGTCTCGTCGAGAAACTGCCAGTCCTGCCCCGAATTGGCAGTGCTTTGACAGCTTTCTTAATTCGGTGAGGTTATCAGCGTTACTTTCATCCTTGTGCTGATTCCTCCATAAGTATTTGAATCGTTCCGCTATCAGCAGCGGTGTTGAGTTTAAGTGCTCCGGTAGGGTATCAACAATCTCCTTTAAATTCTTGTACATCGGTTTGGCTGGAGTGATTATGTTTCGTAACAGCCCGTATGTCCTTGCGCCCATCAGATTTAGAAGTACCGATGCCTTTTTATCATCCTCTACTTCATTCACTGTGCAATATACCTCCACTCTTTCCACATATTTGGTTCAATCCTCTATATCACTATCGAAAGCAGTAATATTGCCAGTCTTAGGCATCCTGAAAATAAAAAATTGCGCCTCCCATGCATTCCTTTCTTCCCTGCCGAGAAAAAATGGCGCCTCCCGCGCTTTCCCGCCGCTGCCACTGCTGACATCGCTGTTCTCCGCGGTTTTTATTTACACAGGTTTTTTTAATATTTGGAGACTCGTTCCTGCCGGACACTCTGGGACTTTTCCCTCCCTCTGCTTGGTCCGAACGCCGACCTGCTTTGCAGCGCCGGCCGTCTCCCGAGTGCTCCACCCTCTGTCTCTGTTTGCCTCTGCCTTCCGACTTGCTGCTTGGCCCCGCTGCAGAGCCACCCGATCGATCCCCAGCCCGCCGCCCAGGAAGAATTAGTGCAGTACCTGCCACCAGCCCGGCTAGCTGGTGAAACCACAGTTTTCTTTTTTTCTTTTTTCTTCGACCTTCTTCTGAGGAATCGATCTTCTTGAGGTGCTGCCGAATTGCAGTTAAGTCCGTTTCCAATTAGTCACCACTGTTGTATCCGTGTGTTAATGGAGACACAGAATGCAGGAGTTGGTTTACAGGTGTTTATTGAACAAAGTCTGTAGGTGAACTAAACGATACAAGACACTATACAGGCTTATGTAGCCCGAGTGTCCACTACCGGCATTACAGTACACAGGGGCTCTTAAAGGTACATACACCACAATTTGGGCAGGGGGAGGAGGTCAGGCGCTTTGTCAAGGGGTGAAGGTCTGGAAATCGGGCAGGGGGAGAATTCGGTCACGAACTTAGTCAGAGGGAGAAGGTCAGGAACTTGGGCAAGGAACTTGGGCAGGGAGAGAAGGTCAGTAACTGGGGCAGAGGGAGTAGGTCAGGAATCTGGACAGGAGGAGAACGTCAGGAGCTTGGGCAGGGGTAGAAATCTGCAACGTGGGCAGAGGGAGACGTTTAGGAAATTGGGCATGGTGAGAATGTCAGGAACTTGGGCAGAGTTATATTGTGAGGAACTTGTTCAGGGGGAGCATGGCAGGAACTTGGGCAGAGGGATATTGTGAGGAACTTGTTCAGGGGGAGAAGGTCAGGAACTTGGGCAGGGGGAGGAGGTCAGGATGTTGGGCAGGGGGAGAAGGTCAGGAAATTGGCCAGCAGGTAGAAGGTCAGGAACATAGGCAGTGGGAGAAGGTCAGTAACTTGGGCAGGTGGTAGAAGGTCAGGAACTTGGGCAGTGGGAGAAGGACAGGAAATTGTGCAGGGGGAGAATGTCAGGAACTTGGGCAGGGGGAGAATGTGAGGACATTGGGCAGGGGGAGAAGGTCAGGAACTTGGGCCGGAGGGAGAAGGTGAGGAACTTGGGCAGGGTTATAAGGTCAGGAACTTGAGCAGAGGGAGAAGGTGAGGAATTTGGTCAGGGGGAGTATGTCAGGAACATGGGCAGCGGGAGTAAGTCAGGAACTTGGGCAGGGGGACAAGGTCCTGAACATTGGCAGGGGGTGAAGGTCAGGAACTTCGGCAGGGGGAGATGTTCAGGATTTTGGGGCGTGGGAGAATGTCATGAACTTGGGCAGAGTTACATTGTCAGGAACTTGGGCAGGGGGAGAAGGTCAGGAACTTGGGCAGAGTGAGGAGGTCAGGAACTTGGGCAGGGTTATATGGTCAGGGTCTTGGGCAGAGGGAGAAGGTGGGGAACTTGGTCAGGTCAGGATCTTGGGCAGAGCGAGAAGGTAAGGAACTCGGGGAGGTTGAGCATGTCAGGAACTTGAGCAGAGGGATATTGTGCGGAACCTGTTCAGGGGGAGAAGGTCAGGAACTTGTGCAGGGGGAGGAGGTCAGGAACTTGGGCAGGGGGAGACAGTCAGGAAATTGGCCAGCAGTTAGAAGGTCAGGAACTGAGGCAGTGGGAGAAGGACAGGCACTTGGGCAGGAGGTAGCAGCTCAGGAATTGGGCAGTGGGAGAAGGACAGGAAAATGTCCAGGGGGAGAAGGTCAGGAACTTGGGCAGGTTCCGAAGGTCCATGACTTGGGCAGGGATATAAGGTCAGGAATTTGGGCAGAGGGAGAACGTGAGGATCTTGGTCAGGGGAGTATGTCAGGAACATGGGCAGGGGTAGTAAGTTAGGAACATGGGCAGGTGGATAAGGTCCGGAACATGGGCAAGCGCTGAAGGTCAGGAACTTGTGCATGGGAGTGGGCCACAGGAACGTGGGCAGGGGAGGGGTCAGGAACATAGCCAGAGGGAGAATGTCAGGTAATTGGGCAGGGGAGAGGGTCAGGATCTTGGGCAGCGGGGGAAGGTCAGGAACTTGGGGACGGGCAGATGATCAGTCATCTGGTAGAGTGAGACGGTCAGAAACGTGGGCATGGTGTGAAGGTGAGGAACATGGCCAGAGTGTAGAAGGTCAGGATCTTGGGCAGGGGTAGAAGGTCAGGAAATTCGGAAGAGGGAGAATGTCAGGAAATTGGGTGGGGGAGTAGGTCGGGAATTCGGGAGGGGGAGAATGTCAGGAAATTGAAAAGGGTGATAAGATCAGGAACTTGGGCATGGGTAGAAAGTCAGGTAATTGGGCAGAGGGTGAAGGTGAGAAACTTGGGCAGGGGGAGGAGGTCACGAACTTGGGCAGGAGGAGAAGGTCAGGAAATTGGGCAGGGGAAAAGGTCAGAAACTTGGGGAGGGGGAGAAGGTCAGTAACTTGGGTAGTGGGAGAATGTCAGGGAATTGGGCAGGGGAGAATACGTTCAGGAACTTGGGCTGGGTGAGAATATGTCATTTACTTGTGCAGGGGGAGAAGATCAGGAAATTGGGCAGGGGAGAAGGTCAGTAACTTGGGGAGGGGGAGAACGTCAGGAACTTGGGCAGGTGCAGAATGTCAGGAATTTAGGCAGGTGCAGAATATCAGGAACTTGGTCAGAGTGAGAATGCAAGGAACTTGGGTGGGGGAGAAGGTCAGGAACGTGGGCAGGGGAGAATGTCAGGAACTTGGGCAGGGGGAGAAGGTCAGGAACTTGGGCTGGGGGTGATGGCCAGTAACTTGGTCAGGTAGAGATTGTCCGGAACCAGGTCAGTGTGAGAAAGTTTGGAACATGGGAAAAGGGAGAATTTCAGGAACTTGGACAGAGGTAGAATGTCAGGAACTTGGGCAGGGGGAGAAGGTCAGGAACTTGGGGATTGGAGGCGATCGGGAACAATGGCAGGAGGTGAAGGTCATGAATTTGTGCAGAGGGAGATGGTCAGGAACTTGGGCAGAGGGAGAACGTCAGGATCCTGGGCAGAGGGAGCTGATCAGGATCCTGGGGAGGGGGAGAAGATCAGGAACTTGCCAGCGGGAATGGTCAGGAATTTGGGCAGGGGCCAGAAGGTCAGGAACTTGGGCAGGGGCATATGGTGAGGAGCTTGGACAGAGGGAGAAGGTCAGGAACCTGGGCAGGGGGAGGACAGGAACTTGGGCAGGGAGAGAAGGTCAGGAACTTGGGCAAGAGGAGAATTTCAGGTCTTGGACAGAGGGTTCGGTCAGGAACATGGATAGGAGGTAGAAGGTCAGGAACCTGGACAGGGAGAGAATGTCAGAAACTTGGGCAGGGAGAGAAGGTCAGGAACTTGGGCATGGGGAGAAAGTCAGGAACTTGGGCAGTGGTAGAAGATCAGGAAATTGGGCAGGGGAGAAGGTCAGGAACTTGGGTACGGGCAGAATTTCAGGAACATCGGCAGGGGGAGAAGGTCAGGAACTTGGACAGGGGGAGAATGTCAGGTGCTTGGGCAGAGGGAGCATGTCTGGAACTTCGACTGATGGGGAAGTTGAGGAACTTGAGTAGGGGGAGAATGACAGGAACTTGGGCAGGGGAGAAGATCAGGAACTTGGGCAGGGGTGAATCAGGAAATTGGGCAGGGGAGAGATGGTTAGGAACTTGGGCCGGGCGGGAAAAGGCCAAGAAGCTAGGCCGTGGTGGAGAAGGTCAGGAACTTGGGCAGGGCGTGGACGTCAGGAACTTGTACAGAGGGTGAAGATCCCGAAATTGGGCAGTGGGAGAAGGTCAGTGTAGTGATCAATAGAATGTTATTCTATAGTGGACATTAGGTGGAGCCATAGAGATGTATATAGCTGTATGTATAAGACAACACTACCCAGCTGTATATATATTAAGACTACATTACCCATGAGGCACTACGCTACCCACAAGGGAACAGTCAATATGGAAGCCTGCACACAGGAGCACACATGCTGCATCTCTACAACTATAGTTACTTGTCCACATGTGCACAATGAAGTAACTAGCAAAAGCTAGCTGTGTTCATGATAAGAATATCTATTTATTAATGAACATAACATGGTACCAGGCTGGTGAAGATCTGCTGAAAATTATGAAAAGTCACATGGAGAATTTGAAACCACCAGAGCATTTGAATCTCGAGGGAAATGTCGACTACAATTGGCGGATTTTTAAACAACAATTCAAACTCTTCATTGCAGCCATCGGATTCGGTACGAAGCCAGACGCAAGGAAGATAGCGTTGCTGCTTACGGTTGCAGGCCCACAGGCGATAGAGGTATTTAATACATTTGTATTTAATCCAGCGGAGAACAGAGAAAAATTAAAAGATGTGCTAAAAAAATTTGATGCACATTGCTCTCCCAAAAAGAATGAGACGTATGAATGCTACATCTTCCGTTCTTGGACACAGAAGCAAAATGAGACTTTTGACAGCTTTATAACTGATCTGAAACTGAAAGCACAGACATGTAATTTCTCTGAGCTCAAAGCATCCATGATTCGTGAACAGATTTATTTGGTATTCATGATAAAAAGTCAGGGAACGTCTGTTGAGAGAAACGGAACTAAATTTGGAAAATGCGGTGAAAATATGCCAAGCCAGCGAGCTAGCTCGATAGCACACGAAGACTTTCAGTGAAATCAATAATGATGCGATTGTAATGAGTGAAAATTCTGCTGTCGGTGCTGTGTCCTACAAGGGGAAGAAGCGTGAGCTGAACAGAAATGAAAAGCAATCGGAGGATGATATTTATAATTGTAAACGCTATGGTTACAAACACCAGTTAAGACAATGCCCAGCGTTTGGAAAAATGTGCACAAAGTGTAAAGGAAAGAATCACTTTGCCAAACCATGCTTTTCAAAAGTAAAAACAACGAAAGGGCAACAAGTTAATGTGATTGAGGACACTGATTTAAGTGAGACATTTTTTGTAGGAATGGTGTCATGTGAAGATATCTAAAAAGATACAGAAAATGTGCTGCCCTCAGAAATGGACAATGCTGAACACAAAGTCAATGCAGTAAAAGTGGACAAATGGATGATCCCACTACAGATAAATGGAGCATTAGTTACATTGAAACTGGACACTGGGGCAAAAGCAAACTTAATCAGTATGAGTGACATAAAAAATATGAAAGAAAAGCCCAAAATACAGAAAAAGTCAGTACTACTGAAGAGCTATAATGGACAGACAATAGATAGCTTAGGTGTATGCAGACTTAAAGTGACAGTCAAAGACAAAGTGCATCATCTCATGTTTTCTGTTGTGGCTGAAGGACTTGATTCACTATTAGGTGACAAAGCTTGTGAGGACTTAGAACTGGTCAAGAGAGTCTACCGTATAAACTGTGCCATAAGCAGGCCAGATGACTCATGTGATGAAGCAGAGAGCCCATCAAGGATGAAAAGGCCAAAGGGTATCCATGTCTTCAAAAAGCCTAGTTTCTCCAAGAAGAAAGAAAAAGACTTTAAGGTCAAAGAGAAGCCAAAGGAAGAAAAGCACAATGAGGATAAACACAAGGAGAAAAATTCCAAAGATATAACCGGAGCAGGTGTTGTTAAGCAGTGGAAAGAGAAAAAGAAAAAGAAAAAGCCTGCACCAGAGCAGGAAGCAGTTCCGGTGGATACTCCTTCTTCCCTCAGGCCAATCTTTGGTCTTCCATTAGCCGAGGCTGCTGAGAGGACTATGCTGTATGATGGGATCCAGCTGCCAGCAGTTTTTCGAGAATGCATTAACTACATTGAGAGTTATGGCATGAAGAGGGAAGGAAACATTGAAACCCTCTCCAAGCAAAGATCGCAAGGAGACGTCGATCTATACAAGAGCAGATTGATGACAATGCCGCAACAGCATCTTGTCATTCACCGCCAGAACAATCTCATGAAGACACACCAGACTTACCCGTGTTGAGAAGATTCACACGTGAAGTCAAAGAACCTGATAGACTTAATCTTTGAGTACAATGTAAAGCTTTGAAAATGTGTTGACTGTTCTGAAAATGTTTATGTCTATAGAGCACTGACAAAATTGTTACTGATATTGGGCCAGAAATTGCAGAACGGGGCTTGCAGCGCGTGCAAGCCCCGTATTTGCACTTACCCCGCGCTCCTGCCGATCAGCTTCTGGGACGCCTGAACTTGGAGAAATTGAAAGCACATTCCCGGGCAGCGTATGACGTCACGCCGCCTAGGAGTGCAGCCAGCGCGGACCCAGGAGCGTGCAGTGTAAGTGAGATACGCCCCTTGAGGTCTCAGTTTCACTGGACACGCCCCCAATGTTTCTGTCAAGCTGCTTTGCTTTTTTACATGCAAAGCAGCAGTTTAAATAGGTTTTTGGAAGTTTTTTGAAGATTTTGGTAACTTTTATAAACTTTTTAAAATGTTTACATTATTTTGAGTAATCTGAAGTAGTTTTAAAGAGAATTAAAGCAATTTAAAGACTTCTAAAAGCCCTAAAAGAATTTTTTAAATTCCATTTATTTATTTAGCAATGTCGTCGTCATACGTGTCTTCACACTGTTCCCTTTGGGGAACTGTATGAAGTGGTGGAAGGATTTATGGCCGTGATTAACGCTCATTCCGTGACCGTAACCATCTTTGAACCAGCCATTAGGGCGGTTCGTCCTGTGGCGGGAGGGTTTTACGGGCTCCCACAAGCTATACAAGGAGGGGGGGCCACCCACGCCCACGGACGCAAATATCCCACTGGATGTCAAACCAGAATTTAGAGCCGGAGCCCTGACTCCACTTGCCGGGACTGTCTGGAGCGGGGTTCGAAACCCTTCCCTGATCTGGCCCAGCAGCGGGGATCCCACCGCTATGACAAACGCCCAATCCGATTAGCTACGTGAAATGGCAGCATAGGGCTCCAGTCACGGGGAGGGAAAAGGCACAGGAAACGTATGGGTGTCACCTTTTGTGCGGAGTGGGCCTTTTGCGTAGCAGTAAGCATCCCCGCCGCTGGGCCAGAAGGAGTAGGGTTTTGAACCCCACTCCAGACAGTCCCGGCAAGTGGAGTCGGAGCTCCAACTTTAAATTCTGGGTGGACATCCAGCGGGATACTTGCATCCGTGGGTGTTGGTGGCCCCCCCCCTCAGATGGGTTGTGGGAGCCCGTAAAACCCTCCTGCCATAGGACTAACCACTCTAATGGCTGGTTCAAAGATGGTTACGGTCACGGAATGGGCGTTAATCATGGCCATAAATCCTTCCACCACTTCATACAGTTCCCCAAAGGGAACAGTGTGAGGATACGTGCGATGATGACCTCTTGCGCAATGCACCTCCTTGGACCCTCAGTCGCAGATGCGAGGGGGCAAGTCGTGCAAGTGTTAAATTTTTATTTTATTGACATGTAAAATGTTGGCCCAATAATTCCCTTCCAAATGCGCTAGTACGGTCGGGGTACTTAGCATCTGGCCGGATGAAATGCCGGTTTTCAGCATGCACAGTGCATGTGGGGAAAACCGGCATTTCCTGTCCTCTGAACGAAGGGGTTCAGAGGCAGAACGCGTGCGACTGCACAGGCAGCGCGTGCGCAGTATAATTCGCCGCTTTCATTAATGCTTTCAGTGAGGTCAAGTCATTACAAGTTACACATGAAAAAAGCATGGGTACAGTTGCTCCAGAGGCTGCGGAGGAAGATATTTATTATCGTGGAGCTTCTGAAAGTATGTATGTCTGTATATATTCCTTTGCGTGTTATGTATATATTCCTTTACTTATGTGTATGAATGTATTATTTAATTATGACTTTCAGAGAGAGTAACTTATTGGAAAATCGTAATTAAAAACATACATTCATACACATTAGTTAAGGAATATAAAACATACATACATATACGTAAAGGAATATATGTGGACATACATACATAACTCATTCTCACATTCCATTCACACAGCCACAATTGCTCCTTCTACCTACCGTTCTGAAAACCCTTTAAAAAAAAAAAAATTTTAACTTTAAAACTTACTTAAAATTTCTTTAAATATCTTCCCTCCCTTTCCCAAACAAAAATATTGCATTTCAAAAGCTCCACGATAAAATATATCTTCCTCCGCAGCCAATGAACCACTTTACACTTGCTTATTTTCAGTGTAACCTCTAAGGACTTAACCTCACGGAATGAAATCCACGAAGTTCACTGCGCAAGCGCTGCCTGTGCAGTCGCACGCGCTCGAGGCCTGGAAATGCCGGCGTTCCCCGCATGCGCTGTTCATGCTGAACGCCGGCATTTCCAACGGCCAGAAGCGCGAGTAAGCCGACCGCACTCACGCTTCTGGCCTGGAATTTCTGGCCCATTATCTTTATTGTTTTCTTGAAAGTTGATTGATATTGAATTTTTTAAAACTCAAAGAAAGGGGGATGTAGTAATCAATAGAATGGCACTAGGTGGAGCCGTAGAGCTGTATATAGCTGTATGTATAAGACTACACTACCCAGCTGTGTATATATTAAGACTACATTACCCACGAGGCACGAGGCTACCCACAAGGCAACAGTCAAGATGGAAGCCTCTACAGATAGAGTACCTAGTCCACATGTGCTCAATAAAGTAACTAGCAAAAGCTAGCTGTGTTCATAATAAGAATGTCTATTAATTAATGAACATAACAGTCAGTATCTTGTGCAGGGGGAGAAATCAGGAACTGGGCGGCGGGAGAAGATGAACTTGGGCAGGAGGGAGAAGGTCAGGAACTTGTTCAGGGGGATAATTCTCTCAGGAACTTGGACAGAGGTAGAAGGTCAGGAAGTTGGGCAGGGGAGAAGGTCAGGAAATTGAGCAGGGGGAGAAAACCAGGAAATTGTGCTCAGGGAGAAGGTCAATAACTTGGGCAGGGGGAGAAGGTGAGGAACTTGGGCACTGGGAGAATGTCAGGAAACTGGGCAGGGAGATATTGTCAGGAACTTGGGCAGAGGTAGAATTTCTGGAATTGGTCAGGGGGAGAAGTTCATGAACTTGGGCTGGGAAGAGAAGATCAGGAAATTGGGCCGGGTGGGTGATGGTCAGGAACTTATGCAGGGGAAGAAGGTCAGGAATTAGCCAGGGGAGATGATCAGGAACTAGCCAGGGGGAGAAAGTCAGGAACTTGTGCAGGGGAGAAGGTCAGTAACTAGCCATGGGGAGAAGGTCTTGAACTAGCCAGGGGGAGAAGGTCAGGAACTTGTCAGGGGAAGAATGTCAGCAACTTAGGCTGGTGTGTTAATGTGAGGAACTTGGGCAGGGGGAAGGTCAGGTCCTTGGACAGAGGGATAATTCGGCCAGGATCTTGGGCAGGAGGAGAAGGTCGGGAACTTGGACGGAGGAGAAGGTCAGGAACGTGGGGAGGGGGAGACTGCCGGGAAATTGGGCAGGTGGTGAAGGCCAGATATTTGGGCAGAGGGTGTAGTTTAGGAACTTTGGCAGAGGGAGAAGTTCAGGAACTTGGGGAGGGGGAGATGGTCAGTTAATTTGGCAGAGTGATATTTCAGGAACTTGCACAGGGTGAGAAGTTCGGGAACTTGGCCAGTCGGAGGAGGTCAGGAACTTGGTCAGAGGGAGAATGTCAGGAACTTGGGCAGGGAGAGAAGTTCAGGAACTTGTACAGAGGGTGAAAGTCCCGAACGTGGGCAGTGGGAGAAGGTCAGTAACTTGAGCAGGGGGAGAAAATCAGTAACTGGGCGGCGGGAGATGAGGAACTTGGGCAGGGGCAGAAGGTAAGGAACTTGGGCAGGGGGAGAATTCTGTCAGACACATGGACAGAGGTAGAAAGTCAGGAAGTTCGGCACGGGGAGAAGGTCAGGAACTTGCGCAGTGGGGAAGGTCAGGAATATGGGCAGTTGCAGAATGTCAGGAATTTGGGCAGGGGGATCAGGTCAGGAGCTTGGGGAGGGGGAGGTGGTCGGAAACTTGGGCATGGGATGAAGATCAGGAACTTGGACAGGAGGAGAATGTCAGGAACCTGGGTAGGGCGAGACGGTCGGGAACTTGGCCGGGGGGAGAATGTCAGGAACTTGGGCAGGGGGCGTAGGTCAGGAGCTTGGGCAGAGGGAGAATGTCAGGGTCTTGGGCAAGGGAGAGACGGTTAGAAACTTGGGCCGTGGCTGAGAAGGTCAGCAAGCTGGGCCACGGTGGGGAAGGTCAGGAACATGGGCAGGGGAAAAGGTCAGGAACTTGTTAGGGTGCGAAGTTCAGGATCTTTTCAGGGGGAGAAGGGCAAGAACTTGGGCCAGGAGGAGAATGTCAGGAACTTGAGCATGGGGATATGGTCAGGAGCATGGGCAGGGGGAGAAGGTCATGAACTTCGGCAGAGGGAGAATTTCGGTCAGGACCTTGGGCAGGGGGAGAAGGTCAGGAAATTGAGCAGGGGTGAAGTTCAGAAACTTGGGCAGGGGTGAAGATCAGGAACCTGGGCACGGGGGAAAACTTCGGTCAGGAACTTAGGCAGGGGGAGAATGTCAGGAACTTGGGCAGAGGGAGAAGGTCAGGAACTTGGGCAGGGGGAGAAGGTCAGGAACTTGGGCAGAGGATGAATGTCAGGAACTTGGGCAGGGGGAGAAGGCCAGGAACTTGTGCAGGGGGCGTATGTCAGGAACTTGGGCAGGGGGAGACGGTCGGGAACTTGGGCAGTCGGAGGAGGTCAGGAACTTGGTCAGAGGGAGAATGTCAGGAACTTGGGTAGGAAGAGAAGTTCAGGAACTCGGGCAAGGCGTGGAGATCAGGAACATGTACAGAGGGTGAAGGTCCCGAACTTGGGCAGTGGGAGAAGGTCAGTAACTTGAGCAGGGGGAGAAAATCAGTAACTGGGCGGCGGGAGAAGAGGAACTTGGGCAGGGGGAGAAGGTAAGGAACTTGGGCAGGGGGAGAATTCTGTCATGAACATGGACAGAGGTAGAAGGTCAGGAAGTTGGGCCGGGGGAGAAGGTCAGGAACATGGGCATTGGGGAAGATCAGGAATATGGGAAGGGGCAGAATGTCAGGAACTTGGGCAGGGGGAGAAGGCCAGGAGCTTGGGGAGGGGGAGGCGGTCGGAAACTTGGGCATGGGATGAAATCAGGAACTTGGTCAGGAGGAGAATGTCAGGAACCTGGGTAGGGGGAGACTGTCGGGAACTTGGCCGGGGGGAGAATGTCAGGAACTTGGGCAGGGGGCGTAGGTCAGGAGCTTGGACAGAGGGAGAATGTCAGGGTCTTGGGCAAGGGAGAGATGGTTAGAAACTTTGGCCGGGCCTGAGAAGGTCAGGAAGCTGGGCCGTGGTGGAGAAGGTCAGGAACTTGGGCAGGGGAAAAGGTCAGGAACTTGTTCGGGCTAGAAGTTCAGGATCTTTTCAGGGGGAGAAGGACAAGAACTTGGGCCAGGGGGAGAATGTCAGGAACTTGGACATGGGGATATGGTCAGGAGCTTGGGCAGGGGGAGAAGGTCATGAACTTCGGCAGAGTGAGAATTTCGGTCAGGAGCTTTGGCAGGGGGAGAAGGTCAGAAAATTGAGCAGGGGTGAAGTTCAGAAACTTGGGCAGGGGTGAAGATCAGCAACCTGGGCACGGGGGAGAACTTCGGTCAGGAACTTGGGCAGGGGGAGAATGTCAAGAACTTGGGCAGAGGGAGAAGGTCAGCAACTTGGGCAGGGGGAGAAGGTCAGGAACTTGGGCAGTGGGAAAAGGTCAGGAACTTGAGCAGGGCGAGAAGATCAGGAACTTGGGCAGAGGGAAAATGTCAGGAAA
This sequence comes from Somniosus microcephalus, assembly GCF_052327205.1. Taxonomy (NCBI): domain Eukaryota; kingdom Metazoa; phylum Chordata; class Chondrichthyes; order Squaliformes; family Somniosidae; genus Somniosus; species Somniosus microcephalus. The sequence continues at coordinate 5,059,688 of NW_028225183.1, read as the reverse complement.
TTGGGCAGGGGTAGAAGGTCAGGAACATGGGCAGTGGGAGAACGCCAGGAACTTGGGCAGAGGGTGAATGTCAGGAACTTGGACAGGGGTAGAAGGTCAGGAACTTGTGCAGGGGGCGTATGTCAGCAACTTGCACAAAGGTAGAACGTCAGGAAATTGGGCAGGGCGAGAAGGTCAGGAAATTGGGCAGGGGGAGAAGTTCGGGAACTTGGCAGACAGAGAAGGTCAGGAGCTTGGGCAGGGGCATAAGGTCAGATACATGGGTAGGGGGAGAAGGTCAGGCACTTGGGGAGGGGGAGACGGTCGGGTACTTGGGCAGTGCTGGAATGTCAGGAACTTGGGCAGAGGGAGAAAGTCAGGAACTTGGGCAGGGGGAAAAGGCCAGGAACTTGGTCAGGCGAGAATGTCATGAACTTGGCCGGGAAGAGAAGGTCAGGATCTTGGGCCGGGGGGGAGATAGTCAGGAACTTGGGCAGGGGGAGAAGGTCAGGAACTCGCCAGGGGTAAAAGGTCAGGAACTTGTCAGCGGAAAAAATTCAGCAACTTGGGCCGGGGTGTGAAGGACAGGAACTTCGGCAGGGTGATATGGTCATGAGCTTTGACAGAGGGAGAAGGTCAGGAACTTGGGCAGGGGCATAATGTCAGGTACATGGTTAAGGGGAGAAGGTCAGGAACTTGGACCGAGTGAGAAGGTCAGGATCGTGGGCAGTGGGAGAAGGTCAGGAATTTGGGCAGCGCGAGAATTTCAGGAAATGGACAGGCGTAGAATGTCAGGAAATTGGACAGAGGGAGATGGTCAGGCACTTAGGGAGGGGGAGACGATCGGGAACTTGGGCAGGTGGTGAAGGTCAGGAATGTGGTCAGAGGGACAAGGTCAGGACCTTTGGCAAAGGGAGAATGTCAGGAACTAGGTCAGGGGATGAAGATCAGGAACTTGGGCAGAGGGAGAAGGTCAGGAACTTGGGCATGAGGGGAATGTCAGGAACTTGGGCTGTGGGAGACGGTCATGAACCTGGGCATAGGGATATTGTCAGGAACATGATCAGGGGGAGAAGTTCGGGAACTTGGACAGTTGGAGAATGGCTAGGAAAGAAGTTCAGGATCTTGGGCCGGGGTGTGAAGGTCAGGAACTTGGTCAGAGGGAAATGTTTAGGAACTTGGGGAGGGTTAGACGGTCGGGAACTTGGGCAGCTGGTGAACGTTAGGAATTTGGGCAGAGGGAGACGGTCAGGAACTTCGGCAGGGGGAGAAGTTCAGGATCTTGGGGAGGGGGAGAAGGTCAGCAACTTGGGGAGGGTTAGACGTTCGGGAACTTGGGCAGCTGGTGAACGTCAGGAATTTGGGCAGAGGGAGAAGGTCAGGAACTTCGGCAGGGGGAGAAGTTCAGGATCTTGGGGAGGGGGAGAAGGTCAGGAACTTGGGCAGAGATATTTTGTCAGGAAATTGGGCAGGGGGTGAAGGTCAGGAACTTGGACAGGGGGAGAATGTCAGGAACTTGGGCCGAGGGAGAAGGTCAGGGCATTGGACAGGGGGAGAAGGTCAGGAACCTGGGCAGAGGGAGAAGGTCAGGAACTTGGGCAGGGGGAGAATGTCAAGAACATGGGCAGGGGGAGAATGCCAGGAACTTGGGCAGGGCGAGAATGTCAGGGACTTGGGGACGGGGAGACTGTCGGGAACTTGGGCAGAGGATGAAGATCAGGAACTTCGGCAGAGGGAGAATGTCAGGAACTTGGGCGGTGGGTGACGTTCATGAACCTGGGCAGGGGGATATTGTCTGGAACATGATCAGGGGGAGAAGTTCGTTAACTTGGCCTGTTGGAGGAAGGCCGGGAAGAGAAGTTCAGGAACTTGGCCGGGGGGTGAAAGTCAGGAAATTGGACAGCGGGAGCAGGTCAGCAACTTGGGCAGGGGGAGACGTTCAGGCTCTAGGGGAGGGTGAGAAGGTCAGGAACTTGGGGAGAGTTATATTGTCAAGAACTTGGGCAGGGGGTGAATGTCAGGAACTTGGACAGGGGGAGAATGTCAGTAACTTGGTCAGGGTGAGAAGATCATCACCTTGGCCAGGGGGAGGAGGTCAGGAAATTGGGCAGAGGGAGAAGGTCAGGAACTTATGCCGAGGGAGAAGGTCAGGACATTGGGCAGGGGCAGAAGGTCAGGAACTTGGGCAGGGGTAGAAGGACAGGAACTTGGGCAGGGTGAGAAGTTCAGGAACTTGGGCAGGGGGAGAATGTCAGGTACTTGGGCAGGGTGAGAAGGTCAGGAACCTGGGCAGGTGTAGAAGGCAGGAACCTGGGCAGAGGGAGAAGGTCAGCAACTTGCACAGGGGGAGAAGGTCAGGAACATGAGGACCGGGGGAGATCTTCTGTCAGGAAGTTGGGCATTGGGACAATGTCAGGAACTTGTGCACGGGGAGAAGGTCAGGAACTTGGGCAATGGGGAGAAGGTCAGGAACTTAGGCCGAGGGAGAAGGTCAGGACATTGGGCAGGAGCAGAAGGTCAGGAACTTGGGCAGGGGTAGAAGGACAGGAACTTGGGCAGGGTGAGAAGTTCAGGAACTTGGGCAGGGGGAGAAGGTCAGGTACTTGGGCAGGGTGAGAAGGTCAGGAACCTGGGCAGGTGTAGAAGGCAGGAACCTGGGCAGAGGGAGAAGGTCAGCAACTTCCGCAGGGGGAGAAGGTCAGGAACATGAGGACCGGGGGAGATCTTCTGTCAGGAAGTTGGGCATTGGGACAATGTCAGGAACTTGTGCACGGGGAGAAGGTCAGGAACTTGGGCAACGGGGAGAAGGTCAGGAACTTGAGGACTGGGGGAGGTCTTCGGTCATGAACTTGTGCTGAGGGAGAATGCCAAGAACCTGGGCAGTGGGAGAAGGACAGGAACTTGGGGAGTGTGAGAAGGTATGGTACTAGGGCTGTGGGATATTGTCAGTAACTTGTTCAGGGGGAGAAGGTCTGGAACTAGGTTAGGGGGAGGATGGCAGGAACTTGGGCAGGGAGAGAAGGTCAGGAAATTGGCCAGGGGGAGTAGTTTAGGAACTTGGTCAGTGGGAGAAGGTCTGGAACTTGGGCAATCGGAGAAGGTCAGGTACTTGGGCAGGGGGAGACGTTCAGGAACCTGGGCAGGGGGATATTGTCAGGAACATGATCAGCGGGAGAAGGTCAGGAACTTGGCCAAACGGAGAATGTCAGGAACTTGTGCAGGGGAGAATGTCAGGAAATTGGTCAGGGGCAGAAGGTCAGGAATTTGGGCCAGAGGGTGAAGGTCAGGAAATTAGGCAGAGTGCGTAGGTCAGGAACTATGGAAGTGGGATAATGTCAGGAACTTGAGCAGGTTGAGAAGGTCAGGAACATGGTCAGGGGAGAATGTCAGGAACATGGTCAGGGGAGAATGTCAGGAACTTGGGCAGGGGGAGAATGTCATTAAATTGGGCAGAGGGAGACAGTCAGGACCTTGGTCAGGGGAAGGAGCTCAGGAGCTTGGGCAGCGGGAGCAGATCAGGAAATTGGGCTGGTGTAAAAGGTCAGGAACTTGGGCAGGAGGGAGAAGGCCCGGAATTGGGGAGGGGGAGAATGTCAGGAACTTGGGCAGTGGGAGAATGTCATGAACTTGGGTAGGGGGAGAATGTCAGTAACTTGAGCAGGGGGAGAAGGTCAGGAACTTGAGCAGAGGGATGGACTTGAATTTGGGCAGGGGTGAAAGTCAGGAACTTGGGCAGGGGAGAGGGTCAGGAACTTGGGCAGGGGAAGAAGTTTGGAACTCGGGCAGGGGAGAGGTTCAGGAACTTAGTCAGAGGGAGAAGCTCTGTTACTTGTGCAGGGTAGAGGGTCATGAAGTTAGGCAAAAGGAGAAGGTCAGATACTTGGGCAGGGTGTGAAGGCGAGGAACTTGGCCAGAGGGAGAAGGTCAGGAACTTGGTCAGGGGGAGAAGGTCAGGAACTTCGGCTTGGGGAGATGGTCTGTAACTTGGTCAGGGTGATAAAGTCAGGAACTTGGGAAAAGTTAGAAGGTGAGGAACAAGAAGATGGGGAGAATGTCAGGTACTTGGGGAGGGGGGGAAGGTAAGGAAATTGGTCAGAGGAGTCGGTCAGGAACTTGGGCAGGGGGAAAATGTCAGGAACATAGGCAGGTGGAGAATGTCAGGAAATTGGGCAGATGGAGGATGTCAGGAACCTGGGCAGGGGGAGAAGGTCAGGAACTTGGGCAGTGGGATATTGTCAGCAACTTGGGCAGGGGGAGAAGGTCAGGAACTTGGACTGGGGGAGATGGTCAGTAACTTGGGGAGGGGAGACGATCGGCAACTTGGGCAGGAGGTGATGGTCAGGAATTTGGTCAGTGAGAGAAGGTCAGGAACTTTGGCAGAGGGAGAATGTCAGGAACCTGGGCAGAAGGAAGAATATCAGGAACTTTGACTAAGGGAGGGGGAGACTGTCGGCAAATTGGGCAGGGGGTGAAGGTCAGAAATGTGGACAGAGAGAGAATGTCAGGAACTTGGGCAGAGGGAGAATGTCAGGAACTTGGGCAGTCGGAGAATGTCAGGAACTTGGGCAGGGGGAGAAGTTCAGGAAATTGGCAGGGGTGAGAAGCTCAGGACCTTGTGCAGGGGGAGAAGGTCAGGAACTTAGGCAGGGGGAGAAGGTCAGGAACTTGGGCAGCGGGAGAAGTTCAGGAAATTGGCAGGGGGAGAATTTCAGGAATTGGGCAGGTGGGATACTGTCAGGAATTGGGCAGGGGGAGACGGTCAGGAACTTGGGCAGGGGGAGAAGGTGAGGAACTTGGGCAGGGGGAGAAGGTCAGGAACATGGGCAGCGGGAGAAGGTCAGGAACTTGGGCAGGGGGAGAAGCTCAGGACCTTGTGCAGGGGGAGAAGGTCATGAACTTAGGCAGGGGGAGACGGTCAGGAACTTGGGCAGGGGGAGAAGGTCAGGAACTTGGGCAGGGGGAGAAGGTGAGGAACTTGGGCAGGGGGAGAAGGTCAGGAACATGGGCAGCGGGAGAAGGTCAGGAACTTGGGCAGGGGTGAGAAGCTCAGGACCTTGTGCAGGGAGAGAAGGTCATGAACTTAGGCAGGGGGAGACGGTCAGGAACTTGGGCAGGGGGAGAAGGACAGGAACTTGGGCAGGGGTAGAATTCGGTCAGGAACTTGGGCAGGGGGCGAAGGTCAAGAGCTTGGGCAGGGGGAGAAGGTCAAGAACTTGGGCAGTGAGAGAAGGTCAGGAACTTGAGCAGGGGGAGAAGGTCAGGAACTTGGGCAGGGGGCGACTTCGGTCAGGAACTTGGGCATGGGGCGAATGTCAAGAACTTGGGCAGGGTGAGAATGTCAGGAACTTGGGCAGGGGGAGAAGGTCAGTAACTTGGTCAGGATTAGAAGGTGATGAACTTCGGCAGGCGGTGAAGATGCTGAACATGGCCAGGGTGTAGAAGGTAAGGAACTTGTGCAGGGCGTAGAAGGTCAGGAACTTGGGAAGAGGGAGAAGGTCCGCAACTTGCGGAGGGGGAGAATCCGGTCAGGAACTTGGTCACCATGATAAGGACAGGAACTTGGGCAGGGGCAGAAGGTCAGGAAATTGTGCAGGAGCAGAATGTCAGGAACTTGGGCGGGGGAGAAGGTCAGTAACTTGGGGAGGGGAGAAAGAAAGGAACTTGGGGAGGGGTAGAAGGTGAGGTACTTGTGCAGGGGGAGAAGGTCAGGAACTTGGTCAGAGGGAGTATGTCAGGAACTTGGGCAGGGTGAGAAGGTCAGGAACTTGGGTAGGGGAGAATGGAAGGAACTTGGGGAGGGGTGTAGGTCAGGTGCTTGGGCAGGGTGAGAAGGTCAGGAACTTGGTCAGAGGGAGTATGTCAGGAACTTGGGCAGGGTGAGAAAGTCAGGAACTTGGGTCGGGGAGATTGGAAGGAACTTGGGGAGGGGGAGTAGGTCAGGTGCTTGGGCAGGGTGAGAAGGTCAGGAACTTGGTCAGAGGGAGTATGTCAGGAACTTGGGCAGGGTGAGAAAGTCAGGAACTTGGGTAGGGGAGAATGGAAGGAACTTGGGGAGGGGGAGTAGGTCAGGTGCTTGGGCAGGGTGAGAAGGTCAGGAACTTGGGCGGGGGAGAAGGTCAGTAACTTGAGCAGGGAGAGTTGGTCAGGTACTTGGGCAGGGGGAGAAGGTCAGGGACTAGGTCAGAGGGAGAATGTCAGGAACTTGGGCAGGGGAAGATGGTCAGGAACTTGGGGAGGGGAGAAGGTCAGGAAATTGGCCTGTGGAGAATTTCAGGAATTTGAGCAGGGGTGGAGATCAGGAACTTGGGCAGGGGGAGAAGATCAGGAAATTGGGCAGGGGGAGAATTTCAGGAACTTGTGCAGAGGTAAAGGTCAGGAACGTGGGCAGGGGCAGGAGGTCAGTTACTTGGTCAGGATAAGAAGGTGAGGAACTTGGGCAGGCGGTGAAGATGATGAACATGGCCAGGGTGTAGAAGGTAAGGCACTTGTGCAGGGAGTAGGATGTCAGGAAATTGGGAAGAGGGAGAAGGTCTGGACCTTGGGAGGGGGAGATTCTGGTCAGGAACTTGGTCACGGTGATCAGGTCAGGAACTTGGGCAGGGGCAGAAGGTCAGGAAATTGAGCAGAGGGAGAAGGTGAGGAGCTTGGACGAGGGAGAAGGTCAGTAACCTGGGGAGGGGTGAATGAAAGGAACTTGGGGAGGGGGAGAAGGTCAGGAACTTGGGCAGGAAGAGAATTTCAGGGACTTGGGCGGGGGAGAAGGTCAGTAAATTGGGGCAGGGAGAATGAAAGGAACTTGGGGAGGGGGAGAAGTTCAGGTACTTGGGCAGGGGGAGAAGGTCAGGAACTTGGTCAGAGGGAGTAGCCAGGAACTTGGGCAGTGGGAGAATGTCAGGAACTTGAGACGGGTGAGATGGTCAGGAACATGGGCAGGTGGAGTATGTCAGGAACATGGGTGGGGGAGAATGTCAGTAACTTGGGGAGGGGAGAATGAAAGGAACTTGGAGAGGGAGAGACGGTCAGGTATTTTGGCAGGGGGAGAAGACAGGAACTTGGTCAGAGGAAGAATGTCAGGATCTTGGGCAGGGGGAGGTTGTCAGGAACTTGGGGAGGGGAGAAGGTCAGGAACTTGGCCTGTGGAGAATGTCAGCAACTTGAGCAGGGGTGGAGATCAGGGACTTGAGCAGGGGCAGATGATCAGGATATTGGGCAGGCGGAGAATTTCAGGAACTTGGGCAGCGGAAAAGGTCAGGAACTTGGGCAGGGTGTGAAGCTCGGGAACATTGGCAGCGGGAGAAGGTTAGGATCTTGGGCAGGGGGAGAATGACATGAACGTGGGCAGGGGCCGACGTTCAGGAACTTGGGCAGGGGGAGAAGGTCAGGAACTTGCGCAGGGGGAGAAGGTCAGGAACTTGGGCAGAGGGAGAAGGTCAGTAACTTGGGCAGGAGAGAGCTCGGACAGGAACTTAGGCAGAGGGAGAAGTTCAGGTACTTGGGCAGAGGGAGAACTTCAGGAATTGTGGAGGGGGAGAAGGTCAGGAACTTGGGCAGGGGATAGCTCGGCCAGAAACTTAGGCAGAGGGAGAAGGTCAGGTACTTGGGCAGAGGTAGAATTTTAGGAATTTGTGAGGGGGTGAAGGTCAGGAACTTGGGCAGGGAGAGAATGTCAGTAACTTGGTCAGGGTAATAAGTTGAGGAACTTGGGCAGGCGGTGAAGATGATGAACTTTGCAAGTGTGTAGAAGTTAGGGAATTTATGCAGGGGGTAGAAGGCCAGGAACTTGGGAAGAGGGAGAAGGTCAGGAACATGGGCAGGGGCAGAATGTCAGGAACTTGAGCAGGGGGAGAAGGTCAGGTACTTGGGCAGGGGGAGAAGGTCAGGAACTTGGTCAGATTGAGAATGTCAGGAACTTGGGCAGGGGGAGATGTTCTGGAACCTGGGATTGTGGTGTACCGGCAACCGCCTTTGTGCTGTCCTGGGAACCGAAGTGTGCTGTATCAGGATCCGGAGGTGTGCTGTAATGGGATCCAAAGTGTGCTGGAGCAGGATCCCGGAGTGTGGTGTACCGCGATCTGGGAGTGTGCTGTACTGGGATCCGGGAGCGTGGTTTACTGGGAACTGGGAGTTTGGTGTACCGGGAACCAAAGTGTACTGTACGGGATCCGGGAGTGTGCTGTACTGGGACCCGGGAGTGTGGTGTACCAGGACTGCAGTGTATGTAACTGTTCTACCTTTAAGAGAACTATTGTATGTAACCGTCCACCTTTAAGAGAAATATTTTAGGTATGGCACTACTTTATCTTGGCTGCTGTATACTGTAATACCGACGGTGACCACACCGGTATATAAGTGCTGTTTCAGGATTTATTGGGCAGATTCGCCCTGACCTTCGAATAGTAAAGTCCTGTTAAAGTTACTCTTGTAGTCTGTGTATTAATTCGCCATGATACCTACAGACTTTACAGTGGCGACGAGTTCGATCTTACCCTGCGGCAACAATATTTCCAAAGCAGTTAACGAGCATCGAGAAGAGGCACCCGCCCTCGTCGTTCTGCTGAGAGAAAACTCGAGTCTGCAGAGCAAGGAAGAAGGAAGAATTCAGACACGAAGCCTTCCATCAGCAACAGGCACTGATTGTCCCTTCTGCCACGGTGGTGAGTGAGCCGATCAGCACGAGAAGCAAGTCGGCCACGGTGACTGAGTAAAGGGAAAATAAAAAAAATAAACGGAGGATAAGGGCGCTGAACTCGACCACGGTCGGGGGAAAGGAGCCGGACAGAAGTCGGGCACAGAGGCGCTGAGACTGGGGCAGCGTGGAGCACGGAAGCCGCGGTACAAGCGGGCTGGGAGATGCAACGGCATCGTGAGACAGCTAGACCGCGACCGGCGAAAAAGGCCAGGCAGCTACCGAGGCCATGAGGTGCTGCGACTGGGATCGTAAGGCGCGGGAAGATATAAAAATAAATAAACCGCGGTGAACTCAGCTGCAGCTGGGGAGGAAAGCACCGGACTGCGAGAGGGCTGGGAGGCGCGATTGGAGTGAAAAAGGCCGGGCAGCGACCGAGGCCACGAAGCGCTGCGACCGGGATCGTAAGGCGCGAGAAGATATAAAAATAAATAAATCGCGGAGAACTCAGCCGCAGCCGGGGAGGAAAGCACCGGACTACGAGAGGGCTGGGAGGCGTGATTGGAAGCCGCTGAGGGAGAGACAGAGCCCGAGCGAGCGGGAGAGACAGAGCCCGAGCGAGGGAGACTGAGCGAGATCCAGCCCAGCGGCTGAAACTGTTCGCCGTCAACGGGTTGTACCCAGCGCCGTTTGCCCTGCTGAGAAAAGGGAACAAGGAATGCACTGAAGCCGACGCGCAGGCTGCGAACCCCGAAAGACAGCGGTCGTCGCCCGAGGGAAAAGCTTACCCCTCCCGCCAGGGGAAGAAACGCGGGAAGCCGCCAGTAGGCGGGGAAGAAGACAGAAGCGGGAAACCGCCATTTTGAAAGTGGGCAGGGAAAGAAGACAAGCGCGGGAAACCGCCATTTTGAAAAAAAAAAGTTAAAGAAATATTTCGTTGTTGTTTCTCAGGAAGAGTGTGAAGATGCCTAAGCGTAGTAACATCAACGGTTTCGATTCCGATGTGGAAGATTGGGCCACGTATGTAGAACGCATCGAGATATATTGTAAGGTCAATAAGATAGCAAATTATGACAAAGCTCTAACCTTACTAAAGTCAATGGGTGCGAAGACATACAGGTTATTGAAGCATCTTCTATCACCAGCTAAACCGACGGAACAGTCTTTCACTAATATTGTTGCTGTCCTGAAGGATCATTTTAACCCCGCACCGCTGATGTTAGCGGAACGATCAAAATTTTACGTGAGAACGCAACAAAAAGAGGAAAGCAACGCGGAGTACCTGGTTGAACTGCGTAGGCTAGCAAAATACTGTCAGTTTGGGGTAAATCTGACAGAGGCACTGAGAGACAAGTTCGTGTGTGGGATGTCGAAGGAAGGAACAAAAAAACGACTGCTCGAAGAGAACGATCTTACACTTGATAAGGCTGTCCTTATTGCAGCATCGCACGAAGCCGCAGCAAGAGGCATGGCGGAAATGCAGTGGAAGACAGCGGTACTCAGTGTGGATTAAATGACTTTGGGTACAACGAAATGTTATCGTTGTGGGAAGACAACACACGACCAGAACCAATGCTGGTTTAAAAACCAGGAATGTAGAAAATGTGGCAAGCTTGGTCACATAGCTAAGGTATGCCGGTCAGGAAAGAAGACCAGCAATAATAAGTCACCGCAGAAGAAGTACAGAAAGGTACATAAGGTGACTGGGAAGAGTCCAGATGAACAGAATTCGGACTCAGACTCCAACAGCAAGGAACTGGGTAGTCTGAGGATTCACAATGTGAGGAAAGAAGCTGACCGACAAACTATCTGGGTCACACTACAGATTGCAAAAGTTCAAGTGAAGATGGAAGTGGACACCGGATCGGCGTTGACGGTCATGAATAAGCAAGATTACAAAAAGTTATTCAAACATATTCCCCTACGGGATACGGAGATACTATTGCAGACATACACGGGGCACAAAGTATACCCCATTGGAAAGATAAAAGTCAAGGTGAGATACAAGGACAAAGACCACCAAGTGATGGACATATATGTGCTGCCCAAGGGAGGTCCACCACTTCTGGGACGGGAGTGGATCAGGAAAATAAAGATAGACTGGCATTCACTAAACACAATGACGGTAGATTCCGGAAAGGAAGATGTCAAACCTGAACGGTTTTCCACAATATTGGATGAAGCTAAAGAGGTATTCCAGCAAGGACTGGGAACACTGAGAGGAATTAAAGCAAAAATCAAGATTGCAGAACATGCAAGCCCAAAATTTTTCAAAGCCAGATCGGTACCTTACGCAATGCAACCTGCTGTGGAGGCAGAACTGGAAGAGCTTGAACGTTCAGGGGTACTGTCTAAGGTGGACTGGAGTGAGTGGGCCACGCCCATTGTTCCCGTCATGAAGTTTTCATCAAGTAACATGCCAGGGGGACCAGGAAAGGTCCGCATCTGCGGAGACTTCAAGATCACAGTTAATCCAGTGCTTCACATGGTACAATACCCGCTCCCGTGGATTGAGGATATCTTTGCTTCATTGTCTGGCGGGAAACACTTCACCAAGATAGACCTGGCACAAGCATACTTACAAATGGAAGCCGAGGAAGAGTCGTGCCAATATCTCACAATCAACACGCACAGAGGCTTGTATCGTTATAATAGATTGGTTTTTGGAGTAGCTTCGGCTCCAGCTATTTAGCAGAGGGCCATGGAGCAGGTCTTACAGGGTATTCCAAGCACACAGTGTTACTTGGACGATATCCTGATTACGGGAGAAGACGAGGAGGGACACCTCACAAATTTGAAACTGGTGCTCACCAGGTTGAAGGAATATGGCCTTCGAATTAATCGCCAGAAATGTGAGTTCTTCCAGAAACGGATCTCGTACTGCGGTCATGTCATTGACCAAGAGGGGCTGCACAAGTCACCTGACAAGATAGAAGCTGTCGTGAAGGCCCCCGCTCCGGAAAATGTATCACAGTTGAGATCGTTTCTGGTGTTGATTAATTATTACCACAAGTTTCTGCCAAATCTATCCACGGTGCTGCATCCGCTGAATGCTCTGTTGCGGAAAGAAGTACCATGGAAGTGGAGCGAGGACTGTAAGAAGGCCTTTCACAGAAGCAAGGCGTTGATTACCTCTGAGGAAGTGTTGGCTCATTTAAACCCAACGTTACCTCTTCGTCTAGCTTGTGATGCTTCCCCTTATGGAATTGGAGCAGTACTTTCACACAAGTTACCAAATGGCTCGGAAAGGCCAGTCGCATTTGTGTCCCGATCATTGACCTCCGCTGAGCGAAATTGTGCTCAGATAGATAGGGAGGCCCTCAGCCTTGTGTGGGGAGTAAAGAAATTCAATCATTACCTGCAGGGCAAGAAGTTCACATTACTGACAGACCACCAGCCGTTGGTGTCCATATTCAACCCTAACAAGGCCGTTTCCACTATGACAGCGCAAAGGCTACAGAGGTGGTCCGTGCTACTTGGGGCACACCAATATGACATCGAATACAAAAGGTCCAAACAGCATGGAAATGCTGATGGGTTATCGCGCCTACCGTTGCCAGTAGTAGAAGAGGCGGCTACAGTGGACCCGGTAGAGATGTTCCACTCATCCATAGTGGAATGTCTACCAGTAACAAATTCGATGATCGAAAATGAAACAAGAAATGACCCGACTCTCTCACGAGTCTCCGATTTAACAGTGGAGGGATGGCCTGCACATGGCGAACCAACGCTGCCCGCATTTTCGCAAAGAAAAGAACAGCTGTCAGTGTGCCGAGGAACCTTGATGTGTGGATCTAGAGTGGTGATTCCACCCAAACTTCAGCATAAGGTGCTAAAGGAGCTTCACGAGGGGCATCTGGGTGGAATGAAAATGAAGAACCTAGCAAGAGCGTTTGTGTGGTGGCCAGGTATTGATGGAGACATCGAAGAAATAACCAAGAGCTGTCTAGGATGCCAGAAGGTCCAAAACGCGCCACCACAAGCTCCTCTGCACCCATGGGAGTGGCCCTCATCTCCTTGGCAAAGGGTACACGTCGACTTTGCTGGTCCATTTATGGACTCAATGTTTCTAATCGCGGTGGATGCACACTCCAAGTGGCCGGAGGTAATAAAGATGTCCTCCACCACCACGGAAAAAACCATCACAGTATTAAGGACCATATTTGCCAGGAATGGGCTGCCGGAGCAGATCTGTTCTGATAATGGACCGCAATTTGTGTCCGAAGAATTCAGGAAGTTCTTAAAAAGGAATGGGGTCAAGCATTACATGTCAGCCCCATACCATCCCGCCACCAATGGATTAGCTGAAAGGTTTGTCCAGAACTTCAAGAAGGCCATAAAGGCCATGGGTAATGAAGACATCAACCTACAACATAAGGTAGATAACTTCTAGTTGGCGTACAGGAATGCAACACATGCGGTCACAAACCAAACTCCCGCAATGATGTTTTTCAATAGAAGACTAAGATGCCGGCTGGATTTGATTAAGCCAAATGTCAGAAGGGACGTAGAGAACCGGCAATTTCAGAGCATGAATGAAAGGCCAACTAGATCCTTTCAGATAGGTCAACAAGTTTTGGCCCGGGACTACCGTACCAAGAAATGGCAGCCTGGAACTATTGGGAAAAGGTTAGGGCCGCTGATGTATACCGTGGACATTGGTGACAGCATAATAAGGCGCCATGTTGACCAGATCATAGGGTCATCCACAAAGGATCAACCTACTCCACAACCTTACACGGCTAATGTTGAAGCAGAGATACCCAGAGCACCTACCTCCGCTCTGGTAATACTGGAATCAGATGAACCTGACACTGTCCTTCAAGCCGAATCGACCTTGCCAGAAGAACCTACTACCCCGCCGAAAACCAGTAGACCACCGAGGCGTTATCCAGACAGAGTCAGGAACCCTCCAGAGAGACTGAATCTGTGAACTGTTTTGCATAAGTTGTATATATGTTATGATGTTATGTTAATGGGGAATATGTATGTTGTAAGCTAAAAAGGGAGGATTGTAGTGTATGTAACTGTTCTACCTTTAAGAGAACTATTGTATGTAACCGTCCACCTTTAAGCGAACTATTTTAGGTGTGGCACTACTTTATCTTGGCTGCTGTATACTGTAATACCGACGGTGACCATACCGGTATATAAGTGCTGTGTCAGGATTTATTGGGCAGATTCGCCCTGACCTTCGAATAGTAAAGTCCTGTTAAAGTTACTCTTGTAGTCTGTGTATTAATTCGCCATAATACCTACAGACTTTACAAGGACCCAGGAGTGTTGTGTGCCGAGACCCGGGAGTATACTGTACTGTGATCTGGGAGTGTGGTTTACTGGGACCCGGGAGTGTGGTGTACCGAGACCTGGGATTGTACTGTACTGGGACCCGGGAGTGTGGTGTGCCGGGACCTAGGAGTGTGGTGTACAGAAACCCGGGAGTGTACTGTACAGGGATCTAGGAGTGTGCTGTACGGGGACCCGGGAGTGTGGTTTACTGGGATCTGGGAGTGTGCTGTACTGAGATCCAGGAGTGCACTGTACTGGGACCCGGCAGTGAGCTGTACTGAGATCCAGGAGTGTGCTGGACTGGGACCCGGGAGAGTGCTTGGACCTGGGAGTGTGGTTTACTGGGATCCGGGAGTGTGCTGTACTGAGATCCAGGAGTGTGCTGTACTGGGATCCGGGATTGGGCTGTCCTGGGACCCGGGAAGTGGAGTACCGTGACCTTGGAGTGTACTGTACTGGGATCCGGGAGTGTTCTGTCCTATGACCCGTGAGTGTGGTGTACCGAGACCCGGGATTGTACTGTGCAGGGGTCCGAGAGTGTGTTGTACTGAGACCCAGGAGTGTGGTGTACCAGGACCCGGGGGTGTGGTGTACCAGGATCCGGGAGTGTTGTGTACCAGCGCCCTGAAGTGCGCTGTGCTGGAACCCGTGAGTGTGGTGTACCAGGACCCGGGACTGTGGTTAACTTGGACCTGGGAGTTTGCTGTACTGGGGCCCGGGAGTGTGGTGCACCAGGACCCGGGATTGTGGTGTACCAGGACCCGGAAGTGCGCTGTGCTGGAACCCGTGAGTGTGGTGTACCAGGACCCGGGAGTGTGGTTAACTTGGACCTGGGAGTTTGCTGTACTCGGGCCCGGGAGTGTGGTGTAGCAGGACCCGGGAGTGTGGTGTACCAGGACCCTGAAGCGCGCTGTGCTGGAACCCGTGAGTGTGTTGTACCAGGACCCGGGAATGTTGTTAACTTGGACATGGGAGTTTGCTGTACTGGGGCCCGGGAGTTTGGTGTACCAGGCCCTGGAAGTGCGCTGTGCTGGAACCCGTGAGTGTGGTGTACCAGGACCCGGGAGTGAAGTTAACTTGGTCCCGGGAGTTTTCTCTACTGGGGCCCGGGAGTGTGGTGTACCAGGACCCGGGATTGTGGTGTACTGAGAACCAGCTTTGTGCTGTACTGGGACCTGCAAGTGTGCTGTACTGGGATCTGGGAGTTTGCTATACGGGGCAAGCGAGTTTTTCTGAACCGGGACTTGAGTCTATGAAATACCTGAACCCGGGAATTTTCTGTACCCGGTGCCTGGAATTTGAAAACATTCTCTTCTAATCTGGTCCAGACCTCTATATGTTCCCTTGCAATTGTGCTAACGTTGGACCAAGTGACTTTTAGCTCGATTCTTAATCTGCTTTAATCAATAACAGGTAAAACGTACAGACCACTGAATACGATGCAATTTGTCGGTGTCATCAGTACAACAATTGCCCAGAAGTTTACAAACATAAAGAACAGATTGTGCTAACACATGGGTTTGATTCCAATTTAATGTACAAACTTTGGTTCCTTTTCACTATCTGTCAGAGATATGGTGCAGAGATTCGCAGTCTTCCTGCTGCCTTTACTTTTTCTGGTTTCTGTCTGGAATTTCACAAAATTTTGCTTAAAAGATTAGCACAGGCCGGATTAAATGTTCGACACGGAGGTAGCAAGCACCCACTGACTGACCAAATATTGCTCCCCATGGGTCTATATTTAAGAAATAATCACAACAAGGTCTCATTCCCAAAGTACCTTTGGACTGCGAACACAGCTTTGAAATGATGAAAGCAGCTAATCGCTCTTGGACAATATCTGGTCAAACTGCATCTGTGGATAAATCGTGACTGGGTCCTGTCCTGGCGAGCAAACGGCTAAAGTGTGCCGAACCATGACATTGACTTACTTTTAACCCTGGAGCAGATTGTGAAATATTTCAAAAAATATAAAGAGATAAATGAGCCCATAAGTGGAATCTACAGTATATAAAACAAAAATACATGAAAATGTTAGAAAATGTGACGTCTTCTCATCTATTTAATTTGACCATCATTGCGAGGGGATACATCACTCCGTTCTTCAACTCCTCTCTAAATTTCCTCTGGGTCACTGCATAAACAAAAGTGTTCGTGCAACAACTCAGGAGCTGGAGCATGAAGCCGATTTCCCGAACAAATGTGGGCACAGAAACAGGAATTGCCAAATAATCCAATCGTCTCACTATAGAACAGACCATGAAAACCACCCATAACAGTATGAAATTCCCCGATATAACAAACAGTACAATCATGGATTTCCTTCGGCTCCCCATCTCTGGGTCACTGGAACGCTCGCCACTGCTCTGGCCCCGGAGTCTGCTGCGGGCTCTACTGGCCACTAAAATGTGTCTGACCGTTAAAGCATTGAACAGTAGAATCAAAAGAAATGGAATAAATGGCGTTAAAATGTAATGCGCTAATTCAACAATGGCCCAGACTAGAGAAATAGATACATGGTATGTCACGCGGCAAAACCAGGAACTGTTTGAAAGCCAATATTCACTTGTATAAAGAAAATACCAGAAAATGTTCTTCAAACAGCTCAGCAACGTCACTGATCCGAGAACCACATCCGCCGTTTTCTCAGTGCAATATTTCGATTTCAGCTTCTGGCAACAAATGGCCACAAATCGATCAAAGGTGAAAGTGACAGTAAACCAGACAGAACAGTCTGTAGCTGCATATAGCAGGACGGCGTGGATATTACACACACCAACGATCCTCAAAAAGTTAAACTCTTCCCGATAAGCAATAGGAATCTGCTTCAGGATCAGATCGATGATCACGACTAGTAGATCTGCCGCTGCCATGGCCACCAGGTAGCGAGTGACACATTTGGAGAGACCGCACTTTCCCCGAGACAGGATCACAATCGTCACCACATTAACTGTGAGCAAGAATAAACTAGGGATACCATTCACCAGGAAAGGGCAATAACTGTAGTTGTCTGCGTTGTCAGTGAAATAACGGATAGGTTATATAAAAGTGATATTAACTTTCTTCGCATTAACCTGAATTGTGCCCCAAAAATGTGCAGTACGGCTTTGCATCCAGTGATGGGACCAGATTAGTTTACCTGTGGCAGGTCGTGCTGGAGGTAAGGGTTGTAGTCAGAGTAATCAGCAATGTTTAGCGAAACAAATGAAGCAAAGGTATCACGTTGCATAGACTTGTCATGTATTACCTTGAGTATCGAACATTACGTGGTAATCTAATTGAAGTGTTTAAATGATTAATGATTTGTTCTAGTAGATAGAGAAAATCTAATTCCTGTATGTGGGAGTCCAGAACAAATGGGCATACATATAAAATTATAGCTAGATTGTTCAAGGGTCATGACAGGAAGCATTTCTTCACATGAACGGAAATGCAAAATTGGAACTCTCTCCCCCAAAAAGCTATTGAGGCTAGGTCAATCGAAAATTTCAAAACGGTGACTGATAGATTTTTCTGAGAAAAGGATATTAAGCGATATGAAACAAAGACGCTTTGAATGATTTAAGATAGAGATGAGCTATGATCTAATGAAATGGCAGATCAGGTTCGAGGTGCTGAATAGTCTACTCCATGTATTCCTAAAGGAAAAACTTTAAAAACAGATACTGAGTTTAGAATAAGTACAAAAGTAACCAATCGGGAAATGGGAGCCTCAATTGCAACTGAGCAAGCGTGGAAGGAATAGTTGGGACATTGCAGTTTGAATTGCAGTGTGTGTGAGTTAGTTGTTGGGCTGTGAAAATTCACCTTAATCTCCCGAGTTGGGGAAGTGTCAAAAATGGCATGGTAGTAAGAAGAATGTGTGAATGGATGGAGTCCTCTAAATGGAATACTGAGTTAGCAAACCCACTGTCTGTGCTCATACATTGACTATGGTCATTAGTTCAAGGCTTGAGCTCTTCTGTAAAATTGCAATATAAAACCTTCCCCTCCAATGCTCTAAATGATATTTTTACACTTTTCTACAGTTGGTTAAAATATTAATTTGTGCATCCCTGCCGGCTTTGGAGATGAGAAGTGAGGCACAGTCGGATCCTCCACGCCTGAATTTCCAATAGTCAATCATTTGATGAGCCTATTTACAGAAACATTTAAGCTCCATGCTCGGATATTTCAGGTCTCCACAATTAAAAATGCACAGATTTAGCATTTAATGTCGTTCATTTTACAGGCAAGTATCTGAATTGTATTAGTGGAAACACGTATAGCAATGGCCATTTACTGTAAATGCTTGGTTAATATGACTGACATTATAATATACCATCCTGGTAGTTCAGAAACTATCTGTATTCTAGTCAAATAGAGTTAAACTTGCTCCTTTACTGAGACGGTGTGAAGTGCGTAGACTTGAAATTCCTATAGCGAATACGACAGAATCCATTATCGAGTGAGGTCACTATCAGAACAAGCCGCTTTCAATCACAGATAGGACCAAATCTAACAAAGGAGCATGGAATTACATTGTTAATTCAATTCATTTTTCTACAAAAAAGCATTAAATGAGCGGAATAATATTAAACAGTTACTCAAACTTAGAATTCAAAGGTAACGTTTCAGAAACAGTGACACAAACGTAGACAGGAAGAGTTGGAAAGTGAGACAGCTGAAGCAGATTGGATCATCAATGTAATTGTGATTGGCCTGATAGGATTGATTTGTACAACGAAATTACTAATTCTATCCTGCAGAAAGAGAAGTTCGTGTGAGGTCAGAAATCAATTTCTCTCCAAACATTCAGACTGAGTGTTTACAACAACGTTCACATTTTAATTAAAATAACTGTAGAGTAACATGGCGTGAGCTGTAGACTGAAAGATCAAAATTATCTTAATACAATTGCCTGAACTGTAAGTAATAAAGATCATTATAGTCAGACTAATCAGTCAACTGGTACCAAGGAATGGGAGCTCACATCAGTGGAGCACGGGCCATCACCAAACACACACAAGAAAAAGAAAATTACAGAGAGAAAGAACGAGAATGAAAGAAATATCTCGCATATCCAGCGCCTTTAAAGACTTCGGGACATCTCTAAAATGTTACAGCTAATGATATATTTTTGAGGTGTGGTCCCGGTTGTAATAACAACAGCAACTTGCATTTATATAACGTAATGTCACGAAAATAAAAAATAAAGAGCTGGAAACCCGGAGTAAGATGCCACATACTGTAATCTCCGAGTACTGATGTACCGGCTGCAGATAGTAACTTACCCGGGACACCGAACGCTGCCAGGATGGGGAAGTAAATCGGTTGTATATCATAAATTGCCCATAGAATCTTGAGCTTGGTCAGAAAATCAAGAGCCATTAAGTCTTATCGGAAAGAATCGATGTTTAAATGGTTGGTCCTGATTCTGGGGAAAATTCTCCGATTGACACATTGAGACGGTTCTGCATTTTTATAGCAGTGGGAATCCATCCGGTCAGAAAATCTGGTCCCCTGCTGACTGGGTTTAATTGCTGTCACTGAAAAAACAGATGCCGTCATCAATTTTCACTCCAATACTTTTAATAAAAACAATTCAATTACCAGGCAGATAAAGTCCCTGAGATCAGGTTAAAAGCTATACCTTCATACATCAAGACAAGCCCCACAATTCTAACAATAATTTAAAACACACAGTCAGACCGTATATTGTGGCTTCTTATTTAATAACATAAATTGACCGCCGGACACATCTATTCCAGTTGATGATACCGGTTAGACTGTTTATGTAATGTAGTACTGGCCAACGTTTATGGGAGAGTGGGACTTGTTCCCTGATGCGGTATGAGCAGCAGAGCTTGATTTATTTCAATTGCACGGGTGGTAGAGAATGGGAAGCCGACTAGGAGAACATTGGAATACTCAAGCATGCAGGTGAACAAGGCATAGATATAGTCATAGAGTCATAGAATAATACAGCACAGAATGGGGTCCTTTGGCCCATCGTGCCTGCGCCGGCCATCAAGCCCTATCTATTCTAATCCCAATTCCCTGCTATTGGTCCGTAGCCTTGTATGCTATGGCGTTTCAGGTGCTCATCTAAATGCTTCTTGAATGTTGTGAGGGTTCCTTTCTCTACCATCCTTTCAGGTAGTGAGTTCCAGATTCCAACCACCCTCTGGGTGAAAAAATGTTTCCTCATATCCCCTCTAAACCTGCTGCCTGTTAACTTGAAACTATGCCCTTTGGTTATTGACCCCTCTACTAAGGGGAGAAGTTCCTTTCTACCAACCTCATTTATGCCCCTCATAATTTTGTAAAGCACAATCAGGTCCCCCCTCAGCCTTCTCTGCTGTAACGAAAACAATCCTAGCCTGTCCAGTCTCTCTTCATAGGTGAAACGCTCCAGCCCAGGTAACATCCTGGTGAAACTCATCTGCACCCTCTCCAATGCAATCACATCGTTCCTAAAGTGTGGCAACAAGAGCTGTGCACAGTATCCCAGGTGTGGCCTAACTAGCGTTTAGAACAGCTTCATCATAACCTTCCTGCTCTTATATTCTATGCTTCGGCTAATGTAGGCAAGTTTCCCATATGCCTTTTAACCACGTTACCTACCTGTCCTGCTGCCCTCAGGGATCTATGTGCATGCACAAGAAAGTCCCTCTGATCCTCTCTCCTTCATTAGGTCCTACCATTCATTGTCTATTCCCTTGTGTTGTTAGTCCTCCCAAAATGCATCAGCTCACACTTCTCAGGGTTAAATTCCATTTGCTACTGTTCTGACCATCTGACCAACCCATCTATATCGTCCTGTAGACTGAGGCTTCCATCCTCGGTATTTACCACACCACAAATTTTCGTGTCATCTGCGAACTTACTGATCATACCTCCTACATTCATATCTAATTCATTAATGTACATTACAACCAGCAAGGGACCCAGCACCGATCCCTGCAGTACACCACTGGACACAGATTTCCAGTCACTAAACCAACCTTCGACCATCATCCTCTGCCTCCTGCCACTAAGCCAATTTTGGATCCAATATGCCAAATTTCCCTGGATCCCATGTCCACTTTGGCCAGATCCTGCCTTATCATATTAAAATCGGCCTTCCCCCAATTTAAAACATTTATTTCTGGTCCATCTTTTTCCTTTTCCATGACTACCGTAAAACTCACCGAATTATGGTCACTGTCACCAAAATGTTGTCCTACTGATTGTCCTACCACTTGCCCGGCTGCATTCCGTAGAATTAGTTCCAGTACCGCCCACTGTCTTTTAGGACTTTCTACATGCTGGCTCAATAAGCTCTCCTGGATGTTTTACACTTCTCTAAGATTTGCCTACATATCTGTTACTCTATCTCCCTCTGGCAGTTTGGGCGCCTATAATACACTCCCAGCAAAGTGCTTTCCCCCTTAATGTTTTTAGATTCTACCCATATGGCCTCATTGGAGGAACCTGCTCTGATATCATCCCTCCTTACTACAGTAATTGACTCCTTGTTTAATATTGCGACAGCCCCTCCTCTTTTGCATCCCCCTGTTTCTCGCCTGAAAATTCTATAACCCGGGATATTGAGCTGCCAGTCCTGCCCCTCAATCAACCATGTATCTGTGATAGCAACAGTATCATACTCCCATGTTCATCAACACTTTCAATTAATCTGCCTTTCTCGCAAGACTCCTTGCATTAAAATAAATGCCATTGGCCTTGCCATACCTTCTTGTGCCGTTACATATTTGCTCTGCCTTCCAGATTGACTTGTTTTACCTGTGTACTTGGCTGTGCTTCACCCCCTACTTTCGCTCCACTCCGTATCCCATCCCCCTGACAAGTTAGATTAAAGCTCCCCCCCCGCCCCCCAACAGCACTAGCAGACCACCCTGCAAGGATGTTGGACCCACTCCAGTTCAGGTGCAACCCGTCCAAATTGTACACGTCCCACCTTCCGCAGAAACAGACCCAGTGATCCAGGAAACTAAAGCCCTTCCTCCTGCACCAACTCTTTAGCCACGCATTCATTTGCTCTATCCTTCTATTGCTATACTCACTAGTACGTAGCACCGGGAGTAATTAAGAGATTACAAACTTTAAGGTCCTGCTTTTTAATCTGCTACCTCGCTCCCTAAATTCTTGTTGCAGGAACTCATCGCTATTTCTAAATATGTCGTTGGTACCAATGTGAACCACGACCTCTGTCTGCTCGCCCTCCCCCTTCTGAACGCCCTGCAGCCGTTCAGTGACATCCTTGACCCTGGCACCACGGAGGCAACATACCATCCTGGAGTCACGTCTACGGCCGCAGAAACGCCTGTCTGCACTCCTCACTATTGAGTAACCTACCACTATTGCCCTTCCACACTTACTCCTCCCCCCTTGTGCAGCTGAGCCACAAAAGGTGCCGTGAACTTGGCCAGAGTTTTGCTGATGCAAGGGATGAGGTCAAGATTGGGGCATGTCATGTTCCCTAGATGCAAAGGGTGATTGTTAGTGATCTTGCTGCTCCTCAGTATCCTAGATGGGATGGGATCAGATAGGATATGGAGACAGATGGGTGAAACTGGGGAGCCACAGAAGTTCAGCTGCTGAGCGTGGGGCTGAGGATGTGGAATGTTGGGATTGGGGGGCAATTATACGGGGAAAGAAGCAAAGACAGCTCAACAGATACTTCATTGCCTGAATGACAGAGAAATTGCATTAAATCCTCTTTCTTGTCGAAAAAATAACCATGAGCAGGAGGATGACGTCTGTGAACCGTGCTTAGTAAGAATTACCTATCTAGGAGTCGCTGATTACAATAAGCATAGTGGACCTAATAAAGCAGATTGTCTTGGGATTACTCACCTCAAACATCTCTGTTATATTTGAAAATGATCCCATTTATTCCCAATTAAATTAAGTAATTGACCAATAAAGTCTTGTATTTGAGAGCCACAGAGCCCAATGCACGCCGCTTATATAGGAACCACAGCAAAACCTGTTACATTAGAGACTGAGCCTGTTACACAGGAGGATGGCCACAATAAAATCAGATATGTTGTTTGCTGATCCACATAAACCACTAGAATTCCAGATATGTAAGCGAGTAATCCCAATAAACCCTGCTAAACAAAGCTATATAGGTTGCTGAAACCAGTAAACCACTATAGGCTGATAAACCCAGTAATCTACGATAAACGTAGAAATATAGTCTGGTGATTGCAATAAACCCTGATAAATCCAAACATGTACTCTGTTATCCCAGTGATCTACTATAAATCCATATATATAGGCTACTGATCGCAGTAAACCCTGATAAACACAGTTATATATGCTGGTTAAACTACTAAACCACTAAAGCAAGATATGTAGGATAATGTTCCCTGTAAACCTTATAAACACAGTTAAAAAGGCTGGTGATCCCAGTATCGCCGATAGACGCATATATATAGCTGCCTCTTATATATAGAGTGCCTATTTCCACCTCGTAACATCACCTGTCAGCACCCCTACCTCAGTTCCTTTGCTGCTTTAGTTCCTCTTGAATTGACTACTCCAATGCACTCCTAGCTGTCCTCCCACTTTCTTGCCTATGTTAACTTGAGGTTATACAACATCGGCTGCACGTGTTCTAACTTGCACCATGTCCCGTTCAAGCATCACTCCTGTGCTTGCTGACCTACATTGGCTCCCCGTTAAGCAATTATTTCAAAATTCACATCCTTTTTTCCAAATCCCTTCATGGCCTCGCCCCTCTCTATCTCTGTAATCTCTTCCATCCCAACAACCACCCACCCAACTCCGAGATAACTGCACTCCTCTAATTCTGACGACTTGATTATAATCGCTGAACCATTAATGGCCGTGTCTTCAGTTGCCTAGGCCCTAAGCTCTGGAATTCCCTCCTAAACCGCTTCACCTCTCTACCCTCATTTTCTCTTTTAGGACTTTCCTTATAACCATTTCTTGGACCAAACAGTACGTCATCTGCCGTAATTTGTCCTTATGATGCTCGATGTCAATGTTTTTCTTATAACACTGATGTAAAGTGGTTTGGCACAGTTTACTTAGTTAAAGACGCTATATAAATTCAGGTTGTTGTTGATGATGTTCGTATAATATCCGGATCTACCCAGATAAATACATCGCTGATTAAAATAATTCATGGCATATGCATTGATCTAAGTAAACGCTGATTATTCGGAAAATGACCGGTGAAGACATATAATATTGGGGCCCTTAATTCCTAGCAATCCTCCTTTATAGCAAGGCTGCATTTGATGTTTATAAAATGCGTTAAAATAATTTTCATCACCATTTCGCATGATTAATCACACAGTTCAACGCTCCATTCCACTTTCTATATTGCTCACGATATCCCAGGATAATGTTAGCTGCATTGTTTTGATATGGCTCCGGTTTAATTTGTGTCTGTCTATTTAATGACTGATCTCTAATATTTGATCAATCCCCTTTCTATCTTCTCCAAATGTAATAATATTATCCGCTAACCATCTCATATTTGAAAGTACACGTTGGACCAATTGTAAAGAATTTGCTGACACCAATCCTGTTAAAGGAGCCTTACCGAAATATGTAAGACAAGGGATCCAATGAATTAATATGTCATATGAGAGTCACCAATATAAGCCATGTAAAATGGGATGGTCACTAATTGACTACTGCTTTAATTCAGTATGACTGTACAACTTTTTCTTCCCAAAGGCAGGAAGTAGCTATAGTGAAGATAATGTATTTTTCCATTGTCTCCTCATGCTTTGATCTTCGGATTACCTTCTCCTACGTGAGTTAAAAATAACACTGAAGAGCCGAACCCAACCTTTTCTAGACCGTGAGCAATCAGCTCCAATCAAACTTAACCGCCCCGCTTGAAATCAGCCTAGCATTCAGAGGCCGTGCTCTGGTCTTCGCTCACTGAAGCTGACAGGAAAAGTGTCTGAACCCAAACCTATGGGCTGAGAGGCGGGAATAATATACCGGGGATCATAGAAAGATAGAAGAGTTCAGCACAGAAGGAATTTATTCGGCCCATTGAGTCTGCCCCGGGTCTTTCGAAGAGCAATCCAGTTAGACCCAATCCCTCTCTTTTTCCCCATATCCCTGCAGTGCTGTCTCCTTCAACTATTTATCCATTTCCTTTTTGAAGGCTACTATTGAATCTGCCTCAACCACCTTATCAGGCAGTGCATTCCTGATCCTAAGCACTCATTGCACGAAAACGTGTATCCTCATGTAGCCCCTGGTTTTTTAGACAATCACCCTAAATCTATGCCTCCTGGTTCTCGACGCTTCAGCCATTAGAATCAGTTTTTCTTAATTACTCTATCAAAATCCATATTGATTTTAAAAACCTCTACCAAATCTCCTGTTAGCCTTCTATGCTCCAAGGAGAACAATCCCAGCGTCGCTCATCCCTGGAACCATTTGAGTAAATGTCTCCTGTACCCACTCCAAAGCATTTACGTCCTTCATCCATTGTTATGCCCAGAACTGGAGTTAATACTCCAGCTGGAGACGGATTACAACAAAACCAACTTGTATTTATATAGCGTTTTTAACGTAGTCAAACGTCACAAGGCATATCACAGGAGTATTAAAAGACCAAAGTTTGACACCGAGCCTCATAAGGAGAACTTAAGGCAAATGACCAACAAGTCTGGTCAAAGACGCAGTTTTTAAGGAGCGTCTTATGGACGAAAGTGAGGTAGAGACACAGAGGGCTGTCCGGCATGGAATTCCAGAGATTAGGGCCCAGGCAACAGAAGACATGGCCACCAAAGGTTGAGCGAATATCATCAGGGATGCTCAAATGGGCAGCATTAGATGAACGCAGATATCTTGTAGGGTTGTAGGGCTGAAGAATTTTACACAGATAGGGAGGGGCCAGGCAATGCAGGGATTTTAAAACAGGGACGATCATTTCGAAATCGAGGCGTTGTTTATATGGGAGCCAATGTAGGTCAGTGAGCACAGGGCTGATGGGTGAACGGGACCTGGTGCGATTTAGGATAGGGGCAGCAGAGTTTTGTAGGGTAGATCAGGCGAGGCCAGTCAGGCGTGCCTTGGAATAGTCAAGTCTAGAGGATATAAAGGCATGGATGACGGTTTCTGAAGGGGATGAGCTGAGGCAAGTGCGGATATGACCGATGTTATGAAGGTGGAAAGAGGCGGTCTCAGTTATGCTGTGGATATGTGGTTGGAAGCTCATTTCAGGGTCCAATATTACACCAAGGTTACGAAAAGTGGGGTTCAGCCTCAGACCGATGTTAGGGAGAGCGATACAGTCAGTGGCAAGGGAACGGAGTTGTTGGTGGGAACTGAAAACAATGGCTTTGGTCTTTGCAATATTTAACTGGTGAACATTTCTGCTCATCCAGAACTGGATGTGTGAATAGCTGTCTGATAATTTAGAGACTGGGGAGGGAACGAGTGGAGTGGCGTTGAGGTAGAGCTACATGCCGACAGCGTACAGGTGGAATTTGACGCTATTTCTTCGGATGATGTCGCCAAGGGGCCGCATATAGATGAGAAATAGGAAGGGGGCAAGTATAGATCCTTGGGGGACACAAGAGTTAACGATGCTGTAGCGGGAGTAGAAGCTTTTGCTTGTGATTCTCTGACTACGGTTAGATAGATAAGAATGGAAACAGGTGAGTGCAGTTCCAACCAGCTGGACGGCGTTGGACAAGGATGGAGTGGTCAACCGTGACAAAGGCTGCAGGCAAGTCAAGAAGGCCAAGGAGGGATTGGTTAACATCGTCAGAGTCACAAAGAATGTCATTTGTGACTTTGATCAGGGCCGTTTCGGCACTGTGGCAGGGGCAGAACGCTGATTGCAGAGTTTCAAGCAGGGAGTTTAGGGAATGATGATGGCCACGGATTTGGGAGGTGACAACATGTTCAAGAACTTTGCAGAGGAAAGGGACGTTGGAAATGGGGGGGGGGAAGTTTGCCAGGACGGAAGTGTCAAGGAATTCTTTAAAGGAGAGGCGTGATGTTGGCAGATTTGATGGAGGGTGTGACATACCTGAGGAGAAAGAACCGTTAACAGTTTCAGCTAACATGGGAGCCAGTAAAGGAAGTTGGGTGGTCAGCAATTAGTGTTTTATATAGGATTATCTTAACTTCGTGGCATTGCACTCTATGCCTGTATTTATAAAGACTAGGATACCACCTGCATTATTAACCATGTTGTCCGGCCACCTTCAAGGGTGTGTGCATAAGCATTCCAGGTCGCTCTTCTTGCATCAGTTTAAAATTGAACCATTTAATTTGAATGGTCGCTCTTCTTTCTTCCAACCATAATGCATCACCTCGCAATTCTCTACTTTGAATTTCATCTGTCATGTGTCCGTCCATTCCACCAGCCTGTCTATTTCTTCTTGAAGTCTGTTACTATCGTCCTCACTATTTACTACACTTCCAAGATTCGTGTCATCTGCAAATTTTGAATTTATGCCCTGAACCCCTAAGTCCAAGTAATTAATGCATATCAAAAAGAGCAATGTTCCTAGTACTGAAATTTGGGGAACGCCACTGTATTCTTCCCTCCATTCCAAAACACAGCCATTCACCACAATTTTCTGTTTTCTATCCGTTAGCCAATTGTGTATCCATGCTGCTGCTGCTCCTTTTATCCTGCGATATTTATTTTGCTAACAAGCCTAGTATGTGACACTTTATCAAAGCCTTTTGAAAACCTAGAGACAGAACATCAACTCCACTGACCTCATCCACTCTCGCTGTTATCTCATCAGAAAGCTCAATCAAGTTAGTCAAGCACGATTTATCCTTAACAAATCCGGGTTAGCTCTCCTTTAATAGTCCATGCCTGTCCAAATGGCTATTACTTATCTCCCGGATTATTGTTTCCAAAACTTCCCAACCACCGACCTTAAACTGACCAGCCTGAAATGTTCAGGTTAATCATCCTCCCCTATTTAGAATAAGTGTGTAACATTTACAATCCTCCAGACGTTTGGCCTCTAAGGAGGATTGAAAGATTGCGGCCAGCTCCTACGCAATTTCTACCCTTACTTCCCTCAGCAATTTAGGATACATTCCATCTGGACCGGGAGGCTTATCCACTTCAATTAACGCTAATTTTTCTAGTACCTCCACTTTTTCTATTTTAATCGCACCATTATCCCTGTAACCTCCTCGTTTACCATAGCTTTACGAAGTCATCTTCCTTGGTAAACAGCGAGGCAATGTATTCCTTTAATACGTCAGCCATGCCTTCTGCCTACACCAATTATTATCCATTTTGATGCCTCATTGGCCCTACTGCTCCTGTGAAAAAACATTTAATATTAATAGAAGGAGATAATTTGATTCTCCTTTATGTTAGCCACCAATCTATTCACGTGGTGTCGCTTTGCCCCTCTTATTCCCATTTTGACTTATCTTCTGTACTTTGCACATTCAGACTGATTCTCCCATTTCTTTTCAAGCTGACAACTGTCATACACCTATTTTTCTTTTTCATCCTACTCCAACTCTTTCGTCACCCAGGGAGCTTTAGCTTTCATTTTCCTCTTTTACCCCTGTGTGGGAATGCAAGTAAACTTTAATCGAACCGGCTCCTCTGTGAACCTCACCGATTGCTCCATTTCGTTTTTGCCTGCCAGTCTTTGAATACAATTTACCCGAGATAGATCCCTCCTCAATTCGTTGAAATTAGCCCTCGTCCAATTGCGCTTTTTTATTCTAGATTACCCCTTGTTCTTCCCCAGAAATAATCTAAACCTTCCCGATCTATGGTCATTATTTCCGAGATGCTCTCCAACTGTAACATTCCCCACTTGAACAACTTCCTTCCGCAGGACAAGATACGGCAATGCCTCGTTCCTTATTGGGCAGGAAACGCACTGGTGAAGAAAATTCTGTTCAACACACTTCAAAAATTCCTCCCCTTCTCTGCCTTTCAGACAATCACTGGCCCATTCAATATTGGGGTAGTTAAAGCCTCCCATTTTCAATACTCTAGCTCTTACACCTCTCTGTAATTTCATTGCAAATCTGCTCCTGTAACTCCTTCCCACTATTTGGTGGTCTGTAAAATACATCATGTAGAGTAATAGCTCATTTATAGTTCTCAAATCCAACCAAACAGATTCTGTCTTTGATCCCTCAAGGATATGTTTTCTTTCTAGCACTAATTTCTTCCTTAATCAAAACTGTCACCCCTTCCTATTTTTTTCCTTCCCCATCTTTCCTCAATACATTGTAACCAGAAATATTAAGCAGTGTCTTTGCACCTGCAGCTCACCAACATTATTAACCACACTTTGTGCATTTACACACATGGACTCAAAATCTAACTTAGAGCACCTTGCATTTTCTGTGAACCCACATAATTCTGTATTATTTCTAACACCAACTCTCTCTCCCAGTCATCTGTGCAACTTGCTTCAGCTTTTCAATAGTACTTTTTAATGGCCAACTCCCTGGCGAATTAGCTTAAACCCACCCCTACAGCACAAGTTAACCTGCCCACAATGATATTGGTCCCAGCTCTGTTCATATGGAACCCATTCATCTTGCAAAGTTCCTCCTGCCAAAGAACTGGTCCCATATCCCAGGAAGCTGAAACCCTCCCCCCTGCACCATGACTGTAGTTATGCATTAACCTGCCATATCATTATATTACTACTTCCAACAGCTCGAGTCACTGGGAGCAATCCCGAAATTACTACCCTTCAGGTCCTGCTTTTTAAATTCCTCTCAACAGCATAAACTCTGTCTGCATGACCTGAACCTGCTTCCCCCGTACGTCGTTGGTCCAAGGCATGTACCACGATTTCTGGGTCTTACCATTTGGCTCACAGAATTTTCTGCGCCCTCTCGGTGATGTCCCCTGCCTGCCTCCAGTGAGGAGGCATATTGTATTGGCCTCACGTTGACGTAAGCAGAACTGCCTGTCTGTCCCCCTGACTATCGAGTCCTCAAGTAATACTGCAGTCCTACACTTTGCTGTCGCTCCCTGTGCAGCCCTTGCCTCATGGTGCCAGACTCGGTCATGCACTCCTTTCAGGTGTGGTCACCCTCACCGGTATACAATGCTGAATATCTGTTTGAGAGTGCCACACTCCCGAAGAATTCCTGCACTGCCTGCATCTCCGTACCCTTCTTAGTGGCCACTGACTTGTTATTCTAAACTAGACCTATCTTATGGGAGACCTCTTCCTCAATTCTGTGATCCAGGACACCCGTGTGCGCCGAAGTGAATCCAGCTGCCCCTCAATATCAGAAACTCTCAAAGTGCATTCGAGCAGCTGAAGGCACTCCGTGAAAAGTTATTCCTCCGGCTCACATGAAGGTTCCTGAAGTTCCCACATGGCGCAGGAATTGCAGGCTGCGTGCCTTAGCTGTCCTTCCATTCTAATTAGAAACTTAAAATAAACTGCTCAGCTACAAGGTGATTAATATATTTGCTGTTAACGGAACCTAAATATTCTATACTTTACTTTGAATCCTCGAGTGGCTCCACTCCTTCTTATCAGTTGGATATGAGAAACCACCTTCCTGCTCTCCACCGAATTCATACTATCCCCAAATTCCTAGCTTCGACGTTGCTTGTGATCCACTCTGACTGCCATTTACCCAGCTCTGTCTCCAAGCTCTGTGCTTATGCAAATTAATGCCTAATATATAACTTTGGCGATTCAAACAAGTTGCAATTGCTTAATCAGCTTCCAACTCTCAGCACTTACCTACTAATCAAGCAATAATCTACAGCTGATACAAACGGAAAATACTGCGGATGCTGGAAATCTGAAATAAAAACAGAAAATGCTGGAAATACTCAGCATGTCAGTCAGCTTCTGTGAGAGGGAAACAGAGTTAACATTTCAGGTCGGTGACCTTTCGTCAGAACTGGAAAAAGTTGGAAATGGAACAGTTTGTTAAGCATGTGTAGGAGCTGGGAAAGGTGGGATGGGAGGAAAGAACAAAAGGGAAGGTCTGTGATTGGATGGAAGGCAGGAGAGATTAGGAGACAGAAGGGTTGAAGGTGCAAGGCAAAATGAGATGGTAACGAGACAAATTATGACACAAAAGATGGCTCTGGATGAAGTAAAAATGGCAGAATGATCGACAGCTGCCATGTGAGAGAGAAAGAAAGACAAGACGGTGCAGAGGTAATGGTCTGAAATTGTTGAACTTTATATTCAGTCCAGAAGGCTGTTTGGTGCCTAATTTACAGATGAGGCGCTGTTCCTCGAGGTTACGTTGAGCTTAAGTACATAAGAGAACATAAGAAATAGAAGCAGGAGTAGGCCAATCGGCCCCTCGAGCCTGCTCCACCATTCAATAAGATCATGGCTGATCTGATCCTAACCTCAAATCTTCTATCACTCTGCATCCAGCCGCACCCATGTGATCTCCCAGAAGAGGCAAAAAACCAGATAAAAGACCCAATGGCCAATTTGGGAGAAAAAAATCTGGGAAATTCCTCTCCGACCCATCTGGGCGATCGAAATTCTTCCAGGAGATCACTCTGTCCCTCTATTTTCTACAGTACTTGCCTCCTGTAAAGGCGATCTCCACCCCAGCCAGGAACAGGAATAAAACCATCTCCTGAAATCTAACACAGAATTAGAACACAGTAGGAGCAGAACCAGGCTACACGGCCCTTGGGCCCACTCCACTACTCACAGGGCCATGAGCATTCCGAACCTAGACTCATGTCCACGTTCCTGCCGGCTCCCCGTAACCCTTAATTCCCTTTACTTCTAGGAAACTATCTATTTCTGTTTTAAATTTATTTAATGATGTAGCTTCCACTGCTTTCTGGGGCAGCAAATTCCACAAACCTACCACCCTCTGAGTGAAGAAGTTTCTCCTCATCTCAGTTTTGAAAGAGCAGCCCCTTATTTTAAGATTATGCCCCCTAGTTCTAGTTTCACCCTTCAATGGGAACATCCTCACCGCATCCACCCGATCAAGCCCCTTCACAATCTTATATGTTTCAATAAGATCGCCTCTCATTCTTCTGAACTCCAATGAGTAGAGTCCCAATCTACTCAAGCTCTCCTCATATGACCACCCCCTCATCCCCGGGTTTAACCGAGTGAACCTTCTTTGTATGTCTTTTCTTAAGTATGGACACCAAAATTGTATGCAGTATTCCAGGTGCGGCCTCACCAATACTTTGTACAGCTAGATAACTATAGGAGGCAAAAATGAATAAATGGATATGTTAGTGGAGTTAGTTGAAGAAATGCGGGAGATGGCTCGTGTGGAACCTAAACACCGACATAGGTCTGTTGGGCAGGATTGTCTGTTTCTGTGCTGCAAAATTGTATATTATTCTATTCTGTGTAATGGGGAACCTGCGGGGTGAAGATACAATGGAAACTGGGCAGGGGAAGGTGCATGAGGTATGGGCAGGTGAAATTGTAATGGGGCTCGGCATGGTGATGGTGCAATGCGTACTGCACCTGGGGAAGGAGAATAGGGGACCGGAAGGTGTAAAGCCACAATGGGGACGTGGTGGGAAGAAGGTACATTTCGAACACGTGATGCCTCAAGTTTAAAATCGAACGTGCTGTATGGTAGAGATGTGAGAAAGAAGTAATGAGTTATTGAATGTGCTGAATCATTGTGAAAAATTTAGATGTGGGCCTAATAAGAAATAGGATGCAGCAAGAGGACATGAATAGCGACCACTGGAGGAAAGCCAGGAGCAGTTATTGGGCAGAAAGTGAATTACTGAGTGCGGTTGCTATCGATCGGTGCTGAGATAGGTTTTGTTGTAAATTTACCTCAATCATAAAACCTTTGGACCTCAATGTTCATTTGTCAGTCTTGCAGGTATTTTCAAATGAGGGCGGATTCTGTTGGCAGAGATCGCAGCTCAGAAACAACACAACGCTTTGGGCAAAAACTTCTAGATGGACAATGATGGTCAGTGTGATTTTATGCTGAAGCTTGTAAAATATTACACATGGTAAGTTGAATGGGATGCCCATCTACTATTTGAATAGTGTTCATAGAGCTGAGGATAACCCAGAAGTAGCCTTTGGACTTTAATTAGAATTGACACTGAACAAGGACAAACATGGTAAAACAGCAATCAAAACAGCAATAAAATATTCATCTACAGATCCAACTTAATAGAGCAAAAGTCAGCGAAAGTCATTCAGTTACTGTGTACAGCTCAGCTCAGTCCGAAGGTTAAGAGTTCTGTCCACCTTTGGTCACCGAGACACAAGGGAGACATTCAAGTACTTGAGGCAGTGCAGAAAACGGCCTTCTGGGTGATGCCCAATGTGAAAGCTCCAGTTAATATAAAGGAGGAATCTGTACGTTCCAATCTCGATAAGAAGCAACGAGCCTGATTGGAAGATAATTGATGTTATGGAAAAGATAGATTAAAAATAAATATTTAATCTAAGTTGGGAGAGTTGGACAAGGGAACCGTAATCCAAACTGGCAAAAGGCCGATTTCGGAATACAATCAGAAAGTTATAGTGATAGAGTCATAACTGCACAGAAGAACGCCATTCGGCCCATCGAGTCTGTGCCAGCTCTCTGTAGAGCAATCCTGTCTGTCCCACTCCCCCACTCTATCCCCAAAGCCCTGCAGGTTTATTTCCCCCAAGTGCCTATCCAGTCTCTCCTTGAATAGATTGAGTGTCTCTGCTTGTCTCACTTCCGTCGGCAGAAAGTTCCAGGTCCTCCCCACTCGCTGCATAAAAAAGTTTTTCCTCACTTCCACCCTTTTTATTTTGCCCAAAACCTTAAATCTGTGTCCAATAGTCCTGGTAACATCAACTAGTGGGAACAGCCTTTCTCTGTTTCGCCTATTCAAACTCCTCATAATCTTGTAAACATCTATCAAATCATTCCACAATCTCCTTTGCTCTAAAGAAAACAGATTCAGCTTCTCCAACCAGCCCTTGCCGCTAACATCCCCCATTCCCGGAGCCATTCTGGTAAATCTCGTCTGCACCATCTCAAGGGCCGTCACATCCTTCCTAATATGTGGTTCTAAAAACAGTGAGCTGGCAAACTAGGGGAGAGCTCACAGTGCCGGACACGGAGTGAAATACTTAGAAGTGTTCATAAACACAGTGAGCTGAAACAGCAGGGGAGTGCGCACATTGTTGGACATGGCGTGAATTACACAGAAGGTTATAGAACAACAGTGAGCTGACACACCAGGGGAGAGCTAAATGTGTTGGACACGGAGTTAGTTATACTGAATTGTTTATAAACACAATGAGCTGACACACACGGGGAGAGATCAGAGAGATTGACACGGAGTGAATTACAAAGGGATTGTTTATAAACACAGTGAGCTGACACACCAGGGGGGAGCTCACAGTGTTGGATACCAAGTGAATTACACTGAAGTGTATAAAACACCGTGAGATCACACACCAGGGGAGAGATCACAGTGTTGGGTATGGAGTGAATTACACTGAAGTGTTTATAAACACCATGAGATCATGCACCAGGGGAGAGATCACAGTGTTTGTCACGGTGTGAGTTACACTGAAGGATTTATTAACACTTTGAGCTGAAACACCAGGGGAGTGTTCACAGTTTCACACACGAAATGAATTTCACTGCAGAGTTTATAAACACAGTGAGCTAAAACACCAGGGGAGTGTTCAAAGTTTCGCACACGGACAGAATTATACTGAAGTGTTTAGAAACGCTGTGAGATAAAAAAAAACCAGGTGAGCTCACAGTATCGGACACGGAGAAATTACACTGAAGTGTTTAAAGTACCGTGAGCTTACACACCAGGGGAAAGCTCACAATGTTGGACACGGAGTGATTTACACTGAAATGTTAATAAACACAGTTCGCTGACACACCAGGGGAGAGATCACAGTGTTGGAGACGGAGTGAATTACACTGAAGTGTTTATAAACACAGTGAGCTGACACACCAGGGGAGAGGGGAGAGCTCACAGTGTTCGACACGGAGTGAATTACACTGAAGTGTTTATAAACACAGTGAGCTGATGCACGAGGTGAGAGCTCACAGTGTTGGACACGGGGTGAATTACACTGAAGAGTTTATAAACACAATGAGCTGACACAAAAGGGGAGAGCTCACAGATTTGGAAACCGAACGGATTATACTGAAGTGTTTAAACCACCGTAAGCTTACACACCAGGGGAGAGATCACAGTGTTGGACACGGAGTGAATTACACGGAGGTGCTTAAAGGACTGTGATCTGACACACCCGGTGTGGTGTATGTACCTTTAAGAGGAAGTATGATTTTTTTGAAGCCCCTATGTACTGTTGTACTGGTAGTGACCACTCGGGTATATAAACCTGTATAGCGTCTTGTATAGTTAGTTCACCTCCAGATTTTGTTCAGTAAATACTTGTTAAATCAACTCCTGCTTTCTGTGTCTTCATTAACACAGGCAAACAACAGTGGTGATGAGTTGGAAACGAACTTACCTGCAAGTCGGCAGCACCTCAAGGAGTTCGATACCTCAGACGAAGGTAGTAGAGAAAAAAAGAAAAAAACTGTGGGTTCACCAGCTAAACGGGCTGGTGGCAGGTAGTGCACTGACCCTTCCTGAGCAGCGGGCTGGGGCTCCATCGGGTAGCTCTGCAGCGGGGCCGGGCAACAAGTCTGAAGGCAGAAGCAAACAGAGACAGAGGGTGGAGCACTCAGGACACAGCCGGCGCTGCAAAGCAGGTCGGCGTTCGGACCAAGCAAATGGAGAGGTAAGTCGCAGAGAATCCGCCGGGAACAATTCTCCAAGTGACGGAGAAACTGTTTAAAAATGTATGTATAAAAAAAAACTGCGGAGAACAGCGTTGGCAGCAGCGGCAGCGGCAGGAAAGCGCGGAAGGCGCCATCTTGACTCGGCAGGGAAGAAGGGAAAGCGCGGGAGGCGCCATTTTTGATTTTCAGGATGCCTAAGACTGGCAATATTACTGCTATCGATAGGGATATAGAGGATTGGACCACATATGTGGAAAGAGTGGAGGTATATTGCAAGGCGAATGAAGTAGCGGATGATATAAAGGCATCGGTACTTCTAAATCTGATGGGCGCAAGGACATATGGGCTGTTACGAAACTTGATCAGTCCAGCCAAACCGATGGACAAGAATTTTAAGGAGATTGTTGATACCCTACAGGAGCACTTAAAACCAACACCGCTGCTGATAGCGGAACGATTCAAATTCTTCAGGAGGAATCAGCACAAGAATGAAAGTAACTCTGATTACCTCACCAAATTACGAAAGCTGTCAAAGCACTGCCAATTCGGGGCAGGACTGGCCGATTCTCTACGAGAGAAATTCGTCTGTGGTCTCCTAAGCGAAGGAACACAGAAAAGACTACTTTCTGAGAAAGATTTGACACTGGACAAGGCTTTCAGTGTGGCTGTGTCATACGAAGCAGCAGCAAGTGGAGCTGCAGAGATACAGCAAAAGCCACAGGAGTTCGGCACCCATGAAATGACACGGGGTTTTGAGAGATGTTATCGCTGCGGCAGATCCACCAATGACCAGAGGGACTGCTGTTTCATGGACAAAGCATGCAGGCAATGCGGAAAGATGGGACACATTGCACGTATATGCCGATCTGGGAAAAAATCCGCTGACTGTAAAAAGGTCAATAAGGAAAAGTACAGGAAGGTACAAATATTAACGGACAGTAGCTCCAAAGACCAGAAGAGCGATAGCGACTCCGGAAACAAGAGACTTAGCTGTCTCAAATTTAAATGTAATTGCCAAAGAAGATTACCAGACCATCTGGGATACCTTCACAATAGCGGGGTCCCCAGTTAAAATGGAGCTAGATACAGGATCAGCTCTGACCTTCATAAGTCGACGGGATTACGAGCGGCTATTTCTGCATAAACCTTTGAAAGACACATCCATTATCTTGAAGACATGTACGGGGCAGAAATTATACCCCAGAGGGCAAATAAGGGTGCCTGTTGTACACAACGGCAAGGAAATACAGAAGTTGTATTTATACGTTCTGCAAGATGGTGGTCCACCGTTGTTGGGACGTGAATAGATCAGAAAGATATGTTTGGACTGGCACTCCATTCAGGCACTGACGGTGACCAGTAAGAAAAAAAATGATGATGACGTCATACCTGGACGATTAAAAGAAATCTTGGCTAACGCCAAAGAAGTGTTTCATCAGGAACTAGGAACCCTGAAAGGCGCCACTGCCTCACTAAAAGTGGAAGATGCGGCAATTCCCAACATTTTTAAGGCACGGCCGGTGCCATATGCAATTCGCCCAACAGTCGAGGCATAGCTGGAAAATTTGGAAAAAGCAAGCGTGTTATCCAAGGTAGATTGCAACGAGTGGGCAACACCCATCGTCCCGGTCATGAAGAAAACGTTGAATAATCATAAATCTGAAGAACAGAGAAAAATTCGCATCTGTGGGACTTCAAGGTGACTGTAAACCCGATTCTTCATACGGTACAGTATCCTCTTCCGAGAATAGAAGATATTTTCGCCTCACTATCCGGAGGGAAACGTTTCACCAAAATTGACTTGGCATAGGCATACCTACAGATGGAGGTTGAGGAGACCTCTAAAAAGTATCTCACGATAAACACACACAAAGGCCTGTACAAGTATAATCGTCTGGTTTTCGGAGTAGCATCAGCTCCAGCTATCTGGCAAAGAGCTATGGAGCAAGTACTGCAAAGGATTCCGGGGACTGAATGCTACCTAGACGACATCCATATAACAGGAGAAAGTGACAACGAGCATCTTGCCAATTTGGAGCGGGTGCTCACGAGGCTGAGAGAAAGGGAACTAAGAGCAAATCGGCCCAAGTGCGAATTTTTCCAGAAACAAATATTATATTGTGGCCATGTCATTAACGAAGAAGGGTTGCATAAATCACCTGAAAAAATGGAAGCGGTCGTAAAAGCCCCAGCGCCTGAAAATGTCTCACAATTAATGTCGTTCCTGGGATTAATAAATTACTATCATAAATTTTTACCGAACTTGTCAACGGTTCTGCACCCTCTTAACGCGCTGCTACAAACGGGAGTAATTTGGAAATGGAGCGAAGTCTGTAAACGTGCCTTCCATAAATGCAAAGGCTTGATCACGTCCAAGGAAGTGTTGGCTCATTACAACCCATCACTGCCAATCAGACTGGCGTGCGATGCATCCCCTTACAGCGTGGGAGTGGTACTATCGCATAAATTCCCTGATGGCTCAGAGCGGCCGATAGCTTTTGCGTCACGCTCATTGAAGTCAGCTGAGCGTAACTATGCCCAGATCGACAGGGAAGGACTCAGCCTGGTGTGGGGGATGAAGAAATTCAACCATTACCTACACGGACAAAAATTTTCCTTGTTGACTGACCATCAACCCCTCGTCTCCATATTCAACCCTAAAAAGAGCGTTCCCATTATGACAGCACAAAGGCTACAGAGGTGGTCCCTTTTCCTAGGGTCACACCAATATGACATAGAATACAAAGGAACAAAACAGCATGGGAATGCTGACGGTTTATCGCGCTTACCGTTGCCAACAGTAGAAGAGGCACCTACAGTGCACCCAGTGGAGATTTTCCACTCGACCATAGTGGAATGTCTACCAGTGACAAATTCTACCATTGAAAAGGAAACGAGACATGACCCGACTCCCTCACGAGTCTACGATTTACCGGTGAAGGGATGGCCAGCGTATGGCGAACCACAGTTGCCAGCATTCTCGCAAAGAAGAGAACAGCTGTCAATGTGCCGAGGAACATTGATATGTCGATCCAGAATGGTGATTCCACCCAAACTCCAGGATAAAGTGCTAAAGGAGCTTCACGAGGGGCATCTGGGTGGAGTGAAAATGAAGAATTTAGCCAGAGCGTTTGTGTGGTGGCCAGGTGTCAATGCAGACATCGAAGAAATGACCAAGAGCTGTCTAGGATGCCAGAAGGTCCAAAACGCCCCACCACAAGCCCCTCTACATCTATTGGAGTGGCCCTCATCTCCCTGGCAAAGGGTGCATATCGAATTTGCTGGTCCATTCATGGACTCAATGTTCTTAATCGCGGTTGATGCACACTCCAAGTGGCCGGAGGTAATAAAGATGTCTTCCACCACCG
Organism: Somniosus microcephalus; assembly: GCF_052327205.1. Taxonomy (NCBI): domain Eukaryota; kingdom Metazoa; phylum Chordata; class Chondrichthyes; order Squaliformes; family Somniosidae; genus Somniosus; species Somniosus microcephalus. Next base: position 5,020,724 of record NW_028225183.1, on the reverse strand, counting down.
CGGAAAAAACCATCACAGTATTAAGGACCATATTCGCCAGGAATGGGCTGCCTGAACAGATCTGTTCTGATAATGGACCGCAATTTGTATCCAAAGAATTCAGGAAGTTCTTAAAAAAACAATGGGGTTAAGCACAACACTTCTGCCCCATACCATCCCGCCACCAATGGATTAGCTGAAAGGTTTGTCCAGACCTTCAAGAAGGCCATAAAGTCCATAGGTAATAAAGACATAAATCTACAACATAAGGTAGATAACTTCTTGTTTGCATACAGGAATGCAACACAGATGGTTACAAACCAAACCCCCGCCATGATGTTTTTCAATAGAAGACTAAGATGCTGGCTGGATTTGATCAAGCCAAACATCAGAAGGGACGTAGAGAACCGGCAATTTCAAGGCATGAATGAAAGGCCAATTAGAATCTTCCAGATAGGCCAACAAGTTTTGGCCCGGGACTACCGTACCGAGAAATGGCAGCCTGGAACTATTTGCACACGACTAGGACCGCTGATGTATACCATGGACATTGGAGAAAGCATAATAAGGCGCCATGCTGACCAGATCATAGAGTCATCCGAAAAGTGACAACCTACACCACAACTCTATATGCCTAATGATGAAGCAGAGATACCCATAGTATCTTCCTCCGATCCGGTGATACTGGAACCAGATGAACCCGACACTGGCATTCAAGCCGAATCGACCTTGCCGAAAGAACCTACTACACCACCGAAACCTACCACACCACCGAGGCGTTATCCGGACCGAGTCAGGAAGCCTCCAGAGAGACTGAATTTGTAATTGATTAACTTCAGCAAATGTGTAGATTATTGTTATTGTGAAAATGTTAATTAATGATTACTCAAAATATTATGTACTATTTATCTACAAGGGAAGGAATTGTGGTGTATGTACCTTTAAGAGGAACTATGTTTTTTTTGAAGCCCCTGTGTACTGTAGTGCCGGTAGTGACCACTCGGGTATATAAGCATGTATAGCATCTTGTATAGTTAGTTCACCTCCAGACTTTGTTCAGTAAACATTTGTTAAATCAACTCCTGCTTTCTGTGTCTGCATTAACACACGGATACAACAGCTGGGGATAGTTCATAGTGTTGGACACTGACTGAATTACACTGAATTATTTATAAACACAGAGATATGTCACAACAGGGTAGTGCTCACAGTATTGGACATGGTGCGAATTACAATGATGTTTTTAGAAACACAGTTAACTGACACCCCATGGGCGAGCTCACAGTGTTGGGCTGAGAGTGAATTACACAGAATTATTTAAAAACACAAAGAGCTGTCACACCAGGCGAGAGCTCAAAGTGATGGACATTGAGCGAATTACATTGATGTGTATTTTAACACACTGAGCTGAAACACCAGGGGAGAGCTCACTCTGTTGGACACGGAGTGAAATACACAGAATTGTGTTTAAACACAGTGAGCTGACACACCAGGGGAGAGCTCACAGTGTTGGACGCATTGTGAATTACACTGAACTGTTTTTAGCACTGTGAGATTACACACCAGGGAAAAACTCTCAATGTTCGTCACGGAGTAAATTACACTCATTTGTTTATAAACACAGTGAGCTGACACACGAGTGGTGATTTCACAGTTGCACTGAAGTGTTTATGCACACCAAGAGCTAGCACATCAGGGCAGAGATCACCGTGTTGGAAACGGAGAAAATTAGACTGGAGTGTTTATAAACACAGTGAGCTGTCACGCCAGAGGAGAGCTCACAGTGTTGAACACCGAGTGAATTAAACTGAAGTATTTAACTCAACGTGAGCTTGCACACCATGGGAGAGATCACAGTGTCGACACGGAGTAAATTACACTGATGTGTTTATTAACAGTGTGAGCTTATACACCAGGGGTTAGCATACAGTGTTGGACATGGTGTAAATTAGACTGATGTGTTTATTAACACTGAGAGCTGACACACCAGGGGAAAGCTTACAGTGTTGGTGATGGGCCTTCAATAACCACAAAACTAGAAGTTATAGACTTAAACAAGTTGGCTTTTAATCACTAAGATCAGAGCTAACATCTGAACACGCCGACTGGTTCACAGGAATGAGTCATACAGATCCTGGGATCTTTATGTAAGAGAAGTCAGGGGCGGAGCCAAGATCCAAGACCTGGAACCTCCCAGTTTAGTCGGGAAAGAGTACGTGAAACTATACACAGTGGGGGAGGGTAATATACATGAGTGCAAAACGAATACAAGATCAAACGAATACAGGATCAGGACAAACAGATTTCACTACATTCACCCCTTATATAGATTTAGTCCATTGGGGTGATGTTTCTTAAAAGTTGGTATAAGTGAGTCTGTCAGGAGGTTTTGCAGTTCTCAGTGAGCAGCGCAAAGCCGGTTAGGGTGCCTCTAGGGGAATGGATTCTGGTTCCTCCACTGTCCGGGCCTCCACAGTGTCTTCCAGGTTATCTGTAGTGTCCTCCAGGTTAAAGTTGGGTATTGATACCTCTGGGCGTCCTGTCCCTTTGTAGTGTAGGTCTTCATCGGGTAGTCTCCCATCGTTCTCTCCGCTCCCCGAGGGAGCGAGGTCCTTTATGGAAACAGTGTCCTCTCGCCCGTCAGAGTATTCGATATAGGTGTACTGAGGGTTTGCATGGAGGAGCTGTACCTTTTCCACAAGGGTGTCCGTTTTACGGCCTCTCACGTGCTTCCGCAATAGTACTGTCCCCGGAGAGGTCAGCCACGTGGGTAGAGATGTGCCCGAGGTGGATTTCTGGGGGATAACGAACATCTTTTCGTGAGGGGTAGCGTTAGTGGCAGTACATAACAGAGATCTTATGGAGTGGCGCACGTCTGGGAGGACTTCCTGCCAACGGGAGGTCGGAAGGCCTTTGACTTTAAGGCTAACGTGACAGCCTTCCAAACAGTAGCATTCTCCCTTTCCATTTGCCCATTACCCCGGGGGTTGTAGCTAGTGGTTTTGCTAGTGGCTAACTCCTTCGAGTGCAAGAACTGCCGCAGCTCATCACTGATGAATGATGTCCCCCTATCGCTGTGTATGTAGTTCGGCATGCCAAATATGCAGAATAGATTACAGAGGCACTTGATGACCGTGGCACTGGTCATGTCTGGGCAGGGAATGGCGAAGGGGCAGCGGGAATATTCATCAATGATATTGAGGAAGTATACGTTACAGTCGGCAGAGGGAAGGGGTCCCTTGAATCCAGACTTAGGCGCTCGAATGGCCGTGTGGCTTTGATAAGGTGTGCATGGTCAGGCCTGTAGAAACGAGGCTTGCATTCCGTACAGATGCGGCAGGCTCTGGTCATTGCCCTGATCTCCTCGATGGAGCGGGGCAGATTGCGGGACTTTATAAGATGGTATAGTCGGGTGACCCCTGGGTAACAGAGGTCGTTATGCAGACCATGTAATTTGTCCGTATGAATGCTGGCACACATTCCCCGCGATAGGGCGTCTGGGGGTTCATTAAGGGCTCCCGGCCTGTACATAATATCATAGTCGAACGTGGATAGTTCGATCCTCCACCTGAGTATTTTGTCATTCTTGATTTTCCCCCTTTGTTTGTTATTAAACATGAAAGCCACCGACCGCTGGTCGGTGAGCAGGGTGAAACGTTTGCCGGCTAGGTCGTGTCTCCAGTGCCGCACTGCCTCCACTATAGCATGTTGTCCTTCTCGACAGAAGAGTGCCTGATTTCAGGTCCCTGAAGGGTTCGGGAGAAGAAGGCCACAGGTCTCCCAGCCTGATTGAGGGTCGCAGGTAAGGCAAAGTCTGACGCATCGCTTTTGACTTGAAAGGGAACGCATTCGTCCACTGCACACACTGCAGCCCTTTCAATGTCCTGTTTAATACTGGTGGAAGCCTCCCGAGCTTCAGCTGATAGTGGGAAGAACGTCGATTTATTGAGGGGTCGGGCCTTATCAGAGTAATTGGGCAAGCATTGGGCATAATACGAAAAAAATCCCAGGCACATTTTTAAAGCTTTGGGATTGTGTGGCAGGGGCAGTTCCTTTAGGGGGCGTAATCGGTCAGGGTCCAGTCCAATTACCCCATCTTCCACCACACAGCCGAGGATACAGAGATGGGTTGTGTTGAAGACACATACGTCTTCGTTGTAAGTTAGATTCAGCTTTAGGGCAGTTTTTAAAAATCTCGCAAGATTTAAATCGTGGTCTTGCTGGTTGTGCTCGCAGATAGTGACATTGTCCAGATAGGGGTAGGTAGCTTGTAGTTTATTCTCGTCATCCATGCGGTCCGTCTCACGTTGGAAGACCGAGTCCCCATTTGTTACCCTGAAGGGCACTCTGAGAAAATGGTAGAGGCGCCCGTTCGCCTCAAAGGTGGTGTATGGGCCATCCTCTGTTCTAATGGGGAGCTGGTGATACGCGGATTTGAGGTCGATAGTCGAGAAGACTCGGTATTGCGCAATCTGGTTGACCATTTCTGATATATGGGGTAAAGGGTAGGCGTCCAGCTGGGTATACATATTAACAGTCTGGCTGTAGTCAATTACCATCCGTTTCTTTTCGCTATTTTTAACTATGTCTACTTGAGCACGCCACGGGCTGGTATTGCATTCAATAATGCCTTCCTGCAGGAGTCTGTCCACTTCCGCCTTGATAAAATTTCTGTCTTCCAGACTGTACCATCTACTTTTGGTCGCTATGGGCGTACAGTTTGGAGCGAGATTAGTGAATAAAAAGGGCGGGCTGATTTTTAAGGTTGATAGGCCACAGACTGTGAGTGGCGGCTGGGACCCGTCATATGCTAGCGTGACACTTTCGTGGTGGCACTGGAAGTCCAGGCCCAAGATTATATTAACACAGAGTACTGGCATCACGAGGAGTTTAAAATCCTTGTAGTCCGTGCCTTTTCCAGTCAGTGTTACCACACAGCAGCCCAAAATGTCCGAAGTGTGGGGCTTAGCAGCCATAGCAATTCTGCTCCGTGTAGGGGTTACCGTTAATGAGTGCTGCCGTACCAGGCTATGGTGGATAAAACGCTCAGTGCTCCCACAGTCAATTAAACATTTCGTTAAATTCCCATTTACCTGTATGTCCATCATGGATTTTGTCAACGGGTGTGGCCTGGGTTGATCCACCGTGATCGAAGCCACTGTTGGGCCCTGGGCGGCCGTTGAGTTGGGAAAAGATGGCGGATCCCAAGATGGCGGCCCGCACAGCACGCACGAGGCAGTGACGGAGTTGGAAATCGGATTGCCCCTGCAGAATTTGCTAAAATGCCCCTTTTACTTACATTTGAAGCTTGTAGCGTCCTTCGCTGGGCATCGTTGTCTGGGGTGCTTGGCCTGGCCACTGAAGTAGCATTTCAGGCTTCGAGACATTGCTGCTGTAGTATGACTCCTGGCTGAACTTCTGTGTGGGGACTCCGGCGGCGTAGAGCTGGTCTGAGACCTGGATGGGGAAGATGGCTGATTCCAAGATGGCGGCCCCCTCGGCGTGCACGAGGTGGTGAGGGCCACATGGCCGGAAGAATAAGAGTCAGAGTTTCTCTGGGCCACGTCCAGCGATCGCGCAGTGGCCACTGCCTTTTTTAAGTCCAGGACCTCCTTCTCCAGCAGTCTCTGCCGGATATAATTCGATTTGAGGCCAATAATGAAGGAATCGCAGACCAATTCGTCAGAGTACTCGTTGCCGTCACGGCCTTGCAGTTACAGTCCCGGACCAGGTCCTTTAGGCCCTGTAAGAAATCGTCCATTGATTCCTCTGGTCAATGCCTGGGTGTACCCAGCAGATGTCTGGCGTACACTTCGTTTACCGGCCTCTGGTATTGGACATTCAGGATAGTGATGGCCTCTGTGTAAGAGGTGGTGTCCCGGATGAACGAATAAATCTGATGACTTACGCGAGTAGTCAGTAGACTCAGTTTATCTACCTCGCTAGCAGATGAGGCCCCCGCGAAGAGTTCAAAGCATTTGAGCCATTGTCCAAATTGATTTGATGCTTCAGCAGAATTTGGATTCAAGTCCAGACGCTCTGGTTTTAGGAGTCGATCCATCCTAGTATTCTTTAGTGATTAAAATTGATGGGCCTTCAATAACCACAAAACTAGAAGTTATAGACTTAAACAAGTTGACTTTTACTCACTAAGATCAGAGCTAACATCTCAACACGTCGACTGGTTCACAGGAATGAGTCATAGAGATCCTGGGAACTTTATGTAAGAGAAGTCAGGGGCGGAGCCAAGAGCCAAGACCTGGAACCTCCCAGGTTAGTCGGGAAAGAGGAAGTGAAACCATACACAGTGGGGGAGGGTAATATACAAGAGTGCAAAACGAATACAGGATCAAGACAAACAGATTTCATTACAGTTGGACATGGTGTAAATTACACTGAAGTGTTTATAAACTGTGTGAGCTGACGCACCAGGGGAGAGCTCACAGTGTAGGACACAGAGTGAATTACACTGAAGTGTTTATAAACACAATGGGCTGACACAGCAGGGGAGAGATCACAGGGTTGGACACGGAGTGAATTATATTGAAGTGTTTATAAACACAGTGAACTGACACACCAGGGGAGAGCTCACAGTGTTGCACACGGAGTGAATTACACTGACGTGTTTATGCACACAGGAAGCAGACACACGGGGGAGATTTCACAGTTTGGACACGGTGAGAATTACACTGAAGTGATTATAGACACAGTGAGTTAAGACACCAGGGGAGAACTCATGTTATTAGTCACAGATTCATTTACACTGAAATGTTTATTAACATAGTGAGCTGACGCACCAGGGGAGTGCTCACAATGTCGGACACTGAGTGAAATACACTGAAGTGTTTAGAAACACAGTGAGCTGACACACAAGGGGACAGTTCACAGTGTTGGACACGGAGGGAATTACACAGAAGTGATTATAAACTCTGTGAGCTGTCCCATTAGGGGAAATATCATAGGGTTTGGCACGGAGTGAATAACACTGAAGTGTTTTAATACACAGTGAGCTGACACAACTGAGGAGAGATCACAGGGTTGGACATGGAGTGACTTGCACTAAATTCTTTATTAGCACAGTGAGCTGGCACAGCAGGGGAGAGCTCACAATGTTGGATGCGGTGCGAATTTCACTGTTGTGTTTATGAAATCAGAGAGCTGACACACACCGGGGGAGAGCTGACAGCGTTGGGCACGGAGTAAATTTCACAGAATCGGCGTGAATCGCTGGCTGAGCGGCTGTATAAAGGCCCCAGAGACCCAGGTAAGGCCTCAGTGGGAGAACCGATGGGAATCGCGGGCTGAGCGGCTTTATAAAGGCCCCAGAGACACAGGTAAGGCCTCAGTGCGAGAATCGGCGGGAATCGCGGGCTGAGCGGCTGTATAAATGCCCCAGAGAACCAGGTGAGGCCTCAGTGCGAGAATCTGCGGGAATCGCGGGCTGAGCGGCTGTATAAAGGCCCCAGAGACCCAGGTAAGGCCGCAGTGCGAGAATCGGCGGGAATCGCGGGCTGAGCGACTGTATAAAGGCCCCAGAGACGCAGGTAAGGCCTCAGTGCGAGAATCGGCGGGAATCGCGAGCTGAGCGGCTGTATAAAGGCCCCAGAGTCCCAAGTAAGACCTCAGTGCGTGAATCGGCGGGAATCGCGGGCTGAGCGGCTGTATAAAGGCCCCAGAGACCCAGGTAAGGTGTACCAATCTCCAATCTTGGAACACAGGGGGAAGGAGAGAGGTGAAAAGTAATCCAAGTGTGACGTCACCAGAAAGTGGCCAAGTGATTGGTTGGTGAGTATTTCTCTCTTTTTAAGTTTAAACTCTGTGGTTTATAGTTTCTAAGGTGCGATATTCATCATCTAGAATCGGGGTAGAGGGTATTTAAGAATAATATTAATAAATTTAATTAATTACATTGAATGGGAGATCAGGTGATGTGTTGCCACTGCAATATGTGGGAGCTGGTGGACACCAATGATGCTCACGGTGACCACATTTGCAGTAAGTGTTGGCTGCTCGAGGAATTCCGGCTCCATGTTGAAGAGCTGGAGTCCGAGCTTCAAACACTGAGACACATCACGGAGGGGGAGAGTTACCTGGAGTCTGTGTATCAGGAGGTAATCACACAAATTAGATTAATTAATTCAGATGTAGTCCGTGGTCAGGGTCAGGATGGTGTGACTAGAAGTGAGGCAGTTACAGGGATCCAGGAGGTAGTGTTGGAGGAGCCGCAGCCCTTGCTCTTGTCCAACAGGTTTGAGGCTCTTACTCCCTGTGAGGATGGGAACTGTGCCTGCGGGGAGGATGAGCAACCCGGCCACAGCTCCGCGGAGCGGAGGGCCATTCAAATGGGGGGAGATAAAAGAAATGTTGTAGTGGTAGGTTATAGTATTGTTAGGGGGATAGATAGAGTTCTTTACAGCTGAGAGCGACAGTCCCGAAGGCTGCGTTGCCTGCCCGGTGCCAGGGTTAAGGACATCTCCTCTGGGCTGGAGAGAAACTTGGAGTGGGAGGGGGAGCATCCAGTTGTCGTGGTCCATGTTGGTACCAACGACATAGATAGGACAAGGAAGGAGGTTCTGCTGAGGGATTTTGAGCAGTTAGGGGCTGTAGTGATCAATAACATCTCATTCTGTGGTGGACACTAAGTGGAGCAGTAGAGCTGTATTTATAAGACTACACTACCCAGCTGTGTATATATTAAGACTACATTACCCATGAGGCTAGGCCACCCACAAGGCAACAGTCAAGATGGCAGGCTACACACAGGAGCATACATGCAGCATCTCTACAGATACTGTACTTTGAGAACGTATACTGAATAAATGAGTAGCTAGAATATAGAATGTCTAGTTATTAATGACCATTACATCGTACCAGGGTGGTGAAGATCTGCTGAAAATTGTGAAAAGCGACATGGAGAATTAGAAGCCAGCAGAGCGTTTGAATCTCACAGAAAAAGCCGAATACAACTGGCAGACTTTTAAACAGCTATTCGAACTCTACTTTGCAGCCATCGGATTTGGTATGAATCCAGACACAAGGAAGATAGCGTTGCTGCTTTTGGTTGCACGCCTACAGGCGATAGAGGTATTTAATACATTTGTATTTAATCCAGTGGAGAACAGAGAAAAATTAGAAGGTGTGCTAAAAAAATTTGATGCACATTGCTATCCCAAAAAGAATGAGACGTATGAAAGATACATCTTCCGTTCTCGGACACAGCAACAAAATGAGACTTTTGTTAGCTTTATAACTGATCTGAAACTGAAAGCACAGATATGTAATTTCTCTGAGCTCAAAGCATCCATTGTTCGTGACCAGATTGTCTTTGGTATTCATGATAAAAATGTCAGGGAACGTCTGTTGAGTGAAACTGAACTAACGTTGGAAAATGCTGTGACAATATGCAAAGCCAGTGAGCGAGCTCGAAATCACGCGAAGACTTTCAGTGAAATCAATAATGATGCGAATGTAATGAGTGATAATGCTGCTGTTGGTGCTGTGTCCTACAATGGGAAGAAACGTGGGCTGAACAAAAATGAAAAGCAATCGGAGGATGACATTTTTAATTGTAAACGCTGTGGTTGCAAACACCAGTTAAGACAATGCCGAGCGTTTGGAAAAATGTGCACAAAGTGTAATGGAAAGAATCACTTTGCCAAACAATGCTTTTCAAAAGTAAAAACGACAAAAGGGCAACGAGTTAATGTGATTGAGGACACTGATTTAAGTGAGACATTTTTTGTAGGAATGGTGTCATGTGACGATAGCAAAAAAGATACAGAAAATGTGCAGCCCTCAGAAATAGACAATGCTCAACATAAAGTTAATGCAGTAAAAGAGAACAAATGGATTACCCCACTGCAGATAAATGGAGCATTAGTTACATTGAAACTGGACACTGGGACAAAAGCAAACTTAATCAGTACGAGTGACATTAAAAATATGAAAGAAAAGCCCAAAATACAGAAAAAGTCAGTACTACTGAACAGCTATAATGGACAGAAAATAGATAGCTTAGGTGTATGCAGACTCAAAGTGACAGTCAAAGGCAAAGTGCATCATCTCGTGTTTTCTGTTGTGGCTGAAAGACTTGATTCGATACTAGGTGACAAAGCTTGTGAAGGCTTAGAACTGGTCAAGAGAGTCTACCATATAAACTGTGCCATGAGCAGACCAGATGACTCAGGTGATGAAGCAGAGTGCCCAACAAGGATGAAAAGGCCAAAGGGTATCCATGTCTTCAAAAAGCCGAGATTCTTCAAGAAGAAAGAAAAAGACTTTAAGGTCAAAGAGAAGCACAAAGAGAAAAAACACAAGGAGAAAAAGTCCAAAGATATAACCGCAGCAGACGTTGTTAAGCAGTGGAAAGAGAAAAAGAAAAAGAAGAAGCCTGCACCAGAGCAGGAAGCAGTTCCGGTGGATACTCCTTCTTCCCTCAGGCCAATCTTTGGTGTTCCATTAGCCGAGGCAGCTGAGAGGACTATGCTGTATGATGGGATCCAGCTGCCAGCAGTTTTTCGAGAGTGCATTGACTACATTGAGAGTTATGGCATGAAGAGTGAAGGAAACACTGAAACCCTCTCCAAGCAAAGATCGCAAGGAGACCTCGATCTATACAAGAGCAGGTTGATGACAATGCCGCAACTGCATCTTGTCATTCACCGCCAGAACAATCTCATGAAGACACATCAGACTTACCCGTGTTGAGAAGAGCCACAGGTGAAGTAAAAGAGCCTGATAGACTTAATCTTTGAGTACAATGTAAAGCTTTGAAATGTGTTGATTGTTTTGAAAATGTTTATGTTTATATAGCACTAACAAAAGTGTTACTGATATTATCTTTATTGTTTTCTTGAAAGTTGAGTGATATTGATTTTGTTAAACCTCCAAAGAAAGGGGGATGTAGTGATCAATAACATGTCTTTCTGTGGTGGACACTGGGTGGAGCAGTAGAGCTGTATTTATCAGACTACACTACCCAGCTGTATGTATATTAAGACTACATTACCCATGAGGCTAGGCCACCCACAAGGCAACAGTCAAGATGGCAGCCTGCACACAGGAGCACACATGCAGCATCTCTACAGATACTGTACCGAGAGAACGTGTACTGAATACATGACTAGCTAGAAGCTAGCTGTGTTCAAAATAAAAATGTCTAGTTATTAATGAACATAACAGGGACCAAATTAAAAAGCAGACCCACAAGGGTAATAATCTCTAGATTACTGCATGAGCCACGTGCAAATTTGGCTAGGGTAAATAAAATTAGTGAGTTAAATGCGTGTCTCAAAGACTGGTGTTGGAGAAATGGGTTTTGCTTCCTGGGACACTGGCATCAGTACTGGGACAGGAGAGAGCTGTTCCATTGGGACGGACTTCACTTGGCTAGTGCTGGGACTAGAGTCCTGGCGAACCGATTAACTAGGGCTGTAGAGAGGGCTTTAAACTTATTAGAGGGGGGGAGGTTTTAAGAGACCGTAAAATAAAAATGACAGCGGAGAAGGCAATAGAGCAAGGTAGCAGTGGGGGAATTAAAAACCAGAGCCTGTCAGGAAGGGTCAGAATGTATAATGATAAAGGTAAAGTAGAAAAGGGGTAAAAGCAGGAATAAATTCTCAGAAAACATATTTGAAAGTTCTTTATCTGAATGCACGCAGCATTCGTAACAAAATTGACGAGTTGATGGTACAAATAACTACACATGGGTGTGATCTGGAGGCCATTACGTAAACATGGCTGCAAGATAATCATGACTGGGAACTAAACATACAAGGGTATTTGACAATTAGGAATGACAGACTGGAAGGAAAGGGAGGTGGGGTTGCTATGTTGATCAAGGATGGAATCACTGCAATAGCCAGAAATGATATTGGGTCAAAGGATCAGGATAGTGAAATAGTTTGGGTGGAGATAAGGCATAATAAGGGGAAAAAGTCACTAGTGGGCGTAGTCTATAGTCCTCCTAACAGTTGCAACTCTGTTGGTCGGAGTATAATCAGGAAATAGTTGGGGCTTGTAATAAGGGAACAGCTGTAATCATGGGGATATTAACTTTCATATTGACTGGACTAATCAAATTGGGCATGGCAGCCTTGAGGAAGAGTTCATAGAGTGTATTAGGAACGGGTTCCTTGAGCAGTATGTAACTGAACCAACCAGGGGGCAGGCAATCTTAGATCTGGTCCAGTGTAATGAGACAGAATTAATAAAAAATGTCCTAGTAAAGGATCCCCTTGGAATGAGTGACCATGATATGGTTGAATTCTAAATTCAGTTTGAGGATGAGAGAGTTGGATCCCAAACCAGCGTACTGAGCTTAAGTAAAGGAGACGATGAAGGTATGAGTGTAGAATTGACTAAAGTTGACTGGGAAAACTGATTAAAGTGTAAGACAGTACAAGAGCAGTGGTGTACATTCAAGGAGATATTTCACATCTTTCAAGATAAATATATTCCACTGAGGGAAAAGGGGAATAAAAGAAAAGACAGCCATCCGTGGCTTAGTAAAGTAATAAAGGATAGTATCCACCTGAAAACAAGGGCATATAAATTAGCCAAATCTACTGGGAGGATAGAAGATTGGGAAGCATTTAAATGCCAGCAAACAATAGCTAAAAGATTAATTAAGAAAGGGAAGATAGATTATGAAGGTAAACTAGCAAAAAATATAAAAACAGATAGCAAGAGTTTCGACAGCTATATAAAAAGAAAAAGGGTGGCTAAAGTGAACGTTGGTCCATTAGAGGATGGGACCGTGAAACTAGTGGTGGGAAACATGGAGATGGCAAAGAGGCTGAACAAATATTTTGTATCAGTCTTTACAGTAGAGGACACTAAAAATATCCCAACACTGGACAAATAGGGGGCAATGGGGAGGGGAGGAGCTAAACACGATAAAAATCACTAAGGAGATGGTACTCAGTAACATAATGGGACTTAAGGTGGATAAATCCCCCAGAACTGATGGCCTACATCCTAGGGTCTTGAGAGAAATGGCGGTAGGGATTGTGGATGCATTTGTGATTATTTTCCAGAACTCCCTGGACTCAGGAAAGTCCCGGCAGATTGGAAAACTGCTCATGGAACGCTCTTATTTAAGAAGGGAAGTGGACAAAAAGCTCGAAACTATAGACCAGTTAGCCTAACATCTGTGGTTGGCAAAATGTTGGAGTCCATTATTAAGGAAATAGTAACAGAGCACTTGGATAAACATAAATTAAAATGACAGAGTCAGCATGGTTTTATGAAGGGGAAGTCATGTTTGACAAATTTGCTCGAAGACCTTGAGGATGTAACATACAGGGTGGATAAGGGGAACCAGTGGATGTGGTGTATTTGGACTTCCAAAAGGCATTTGACAAGGTTCCACAAAAAGATTACTGATCAAGATAAAAAAAATCATGGGATTGGGGGTAATATACTGGCATGGGTGGAAGATTGGCTATCTAACAGAAAACAAGATGTTGGGATAAATGGTTCATTCTCGGCCTGGTAATCAGTAACTAGTGCTGTTCTGCAGGGGTCAGTGGTGGGACCCCAGCTCTTTACAATCTATATTAACGATTTGGAGGAAGGGACCGAGTGCAACATGTCCAAGTTTGCCGATGATACAAAGATGGGAGGGAAAGCAGACAGTGAGGAGGACATATAAAACCTGCAAAAGGAATTAGACAGGCTAAGTGAGTGGGCAGAGATTTGGCAGATGCAATATAATGTTGGAAAGTGTGAGGTTATGCACATTGGCAGAAAAAATCAAAGAGCAAGTTATTATCTTTATGGAGAGAAACTGCAAAGTGCTACAGTACAAAGGGATCTGGGGGTCCTGGTGCATGAAACACAAAAAGTTAGTATGCAGGTGCAGCAGGTGATCAGGAAGGCCAATGGAATCTAGGCTGTTATTGCGAGGGGGATGGAGTATAAAAACAGGGAAGTCTTGCTGCAGTTATACAGGGTATTGGTGAGGCCACACCTGGAATACTGCGTGCAGTTTTGGTTTCCATATTTAAGAAAAGATATACTTGCTCTCGAGGCGGTTCAGAGAAGGTTCACTCGGTTGATTCCGGAGATGAGGGGGTTGACGTATGAGGAAAGGTTGAGTAGGTTGGAACTCTAATCATTGGAGTTCAGAAGAATGAGAGGCGATCTTATCGAAACATATAAGATTGTGAGGGTGCTTCATCGGGTGGATGCGGTGAGGATGTTTCCACTGATGGGTGAGACTAGAACTAGGGGGCATAATCTAAGAATAAGGGGCTGACCTTTCAAAACTGAGATGAGGAGAAACTTCTTCACTCAGAGGGTAGTAAATCTATGAAATTTGCTACCCCAGAGAGCTGCGGAAGCTGCAACATTAAATAAATTTAAAACGGAGATAGACAGTTTCCTAGCAGACAAGGGAATTAGGGGTTAAGGGGAGAGGGCAGGGAAGTGGATGTGAGTCTAGGTTCGGATCAGCCATGATCCTATTGATTGGCGGAGCAGGCCCGAGGGGCCATATAGCCTAGTCCTGCTCCTATTCTTATGTTCTTATGTTCTTATGTAATCGCAGAGAGCTGACACACCAAGGGAGAGATCACAGTTTAGACACGGAGTGAGTTACACTGATGTGTTTATTAAAACTGAGAGCTCACACACCAGGTGTGAGCTGACAGAGTTGGACACGGTTCGAATTACACTGTTGTCTTTATAAACACAGAGTGCTGACACACCAGGGGAGAGTTCAAAGTGTTAGTCAAGGAGTGAATTACACTGATGTTTTTATTAAAACTGAGGCATGACACACCAGGGGAGAGCTCACATTGTTGGACACGGAGTTAATAACACTGAAGTGTTTATAAACTCAGAGCTGACACACCAGGGGAGAGCTCACATTGTTGGACACGGAGTGAATTACACTGAAGTGTTATAAACACAGTGAACTGACTCACGAGGGGAGAGCTAACCGTGTTGGACACAGAGTGTATTACAAATGAATTGTTTATAAACACTGTGACATTACACACCAGAGAAAAGCTCGCAATGTTCGTCAATGTTCGTCGATAAAACTCTGAGCTGACACAGCAGTAGAGAGCTCACCGTGTTGGAAACGGAGAAAATTACACAGAAGTGTTTATGAACACAGAAATCTGACACACCACGGTAGAGCTCACATTTTTGGACACGGTGTGAATTACAATGATGTTTTTAGAAACACAGTTAACTGACACCCCAGGGGCGAGCTCAAAGTGTTGGGCTGAGAGTGAATTACACTGAATTATTTATAAACGCAAAGAGCTGTCACACCAGGGGAGAGTTCAAAGTGATGGACATTGAGCGAATTACACTGATGTGTTTAAAAAACAGTGAGCTGACACACCAGGGGAGAGCTCACAGTGTTGGACACAGTGTGAATTACATTGAATTGTTTATAAACACTGTGAGATTACACACCAGATAAAAACTCTTAATGTTCGTCACGGAGTAAATTACACTCATGTTTTTTATTAACACTGTGAGCTGACAAACCAGTGGTGATTTCAGTTTGGACACGGAGTGAATTACACTGAAGTGTTTATACACACCGAGAACTTGCACATCAGGGCCGAGATCCCCGTGTTGGAAACGGAGAGAAATACACTGGAGTGTTTATAAACACAGTGAACTGTCACATCAGGGGAGAGCTCACAGTGTTGGACACGGAATCAATTGCACTGAAGTGTTTAGGAACGCAGACAGCTGCCTCATCAGGGGAGAGCTCACACTGCTGAAGACGGAGTGAATTACACGGAGGTGCTTAAAATACTGTGAGCTCACACACCATGGGAGAGATCACAGTGTCGACAGGGAGTGAATTACACTAACGTGTTTATTAACACTGTGAGCTGACAGACCAGAGGAGAGCTCACAGTGTTGAACACCGAGTGAATTTAGCTGAAATATTTAAAACACCGTGAGCTTACACACCATGGGAGACATCACAGTGTCGACATGGAGTAAATTACACTGATGTGTTTATTAACAGTGAGAGCTGACACAACAGGGGATAGCATACAGTGTTGGACATGGTGTGAATTACAATTAGGTGTTTATAAACAGTGTGAGCTTATACACCAGGGGAGAGCTCACAGTGTGGGACACGGAGTGAATTACACTGACGTGTTTATGCACACATGTAGCTGACACACGGGGGAGATTTCAGTTTGGACCCGTGTGAATTACACTGAAGTGATTATAAACAAAGTGAGGTGACACACCAGGGGAGAACTCACGTTGTTAGTCAGAGAGTGATTTACACTGAAGTGTTTATAAACACAGTGAGCTGACACACCAGGGGAGAGCTCACAGTGTCGGACACTGAGTGAATTACATTGAACTGTTTAGAAACACAGTGAGCTGACACACAAGGGGACAGTTCACAGTGCTGGACACGGAGTGAATTACACTGAAGTGATTATAAACACTGTGAGCTGTCACACTAGGGGAACGATCATAGGGTTGGGCACGGAGTGAATAACACTGAAGTGTTTTAATACACAGTGAGCTGACAGACCAGGGGAGAGATCACAGATTTGCGCAATGAGTGAATTACATTGTTGTGTTTATAAACACAGAGTGCTGACACACCAGGGGAGAGTTCACAGTGTTGGACACGGAGTGAATTACACTGAAGTGTTAATAAACGCAGTCAACTGACACAACTGGGGAGAGATCACAGGGTTGGACATGTAGTGAATTGCACTTAATTCTTTATTAGCACTGTGAGCTGAAACACCAGGGGAGAGCTCCAAAGTTGCAGACGTTGTGAATTACACTGAAGTGTTTATAAACACAGTTGAGCTGGCACACCAGGGGAGAGCTCACAGTGTTGGACACGGAGTGAATTACACTGAATTGTTTTCAAACGCAGAGCGCTGACACACCAAGGGAGAGATCACATTGTCGACATGGAGTGAGTTACACTGATGTGTTTGTTAACACTGTGAGCTGACAAACCAGGGGAGGGCTCACAGTTTTGGACACGGTTCGAATTACACTGTTGACTTTATAACCACAGAGTGCTGACACACCAGGGGAGAGCTCACAGTGTTAGTCACGGAGTGAATTATACTGAAGTGTTTATAACCACAGAGTGCTGACACACCAGGGGAGGGCTCACAGTGTTGGACACGGAGTGAATTATACTGAAGTGTTTATAACCACAGAGTGCTGACACACCAGGGGAGAGTTCACAGTGTTGGACACGGATTGAATTACACTGAAGTGTTAATAAACGCAGTCAGCTGACACAACTGGGGAGAGATCACAGGGTTGGACATGTAGTGAATTGCACTTAATTCTTTATTAGCACTGTGAGCTGAAACACCAGGGGAGAGCTCCAAAGTTGCAGACGTTGTGAATTACACTGAAGTGTTTATAAACACAGTTGAGCTGGCACACCAGGGGAGAGCTCACAGTGTTGGACACGGAGTGAATTACACTGAATTGTTTTCAAACGCAGAGCGCTGACACACCAAGGGAGAGATCACATTGTCGACACGGAGTGAGTTACACTGATGTGTTTGTTAACACTGTGAGCTGACAAACCAGGGGAGGGCTCACAGTGTTGGACACGGTTCGAATTACACTGTTGACTTTATAACCACAGAGTGCTGACACACCAGGGGAGAGCTCACAGTGTTGGACACGGAGTGAATTACACTGAAGTGTGTATAACCACAGAGTGCTGACACACCAGGGGAGAGCTCACAGTGTTGGTCACGGAGTGAATTACACTGAAGTGTGTATAACCACAGAGTGCTGACACACCAGGGGAGAGCTCACAGTGTTGGACACGGAGTGAATTATACTGAAGTGTTTGTAACCACAGAGTGCTGACACACCAGGGAAGAGCTCACAGTGTTGGACACGGAGTGAATTATACTGAAGTGTTTGTAACCACAGCGAGCTGACACACCAAGGGGAGGGCTGACAGTGTTAGTCACGGAGTGAATTACACTAAAGTGTGTATAAACACATTGAGCTGACACACCAGGGGAGAGTCCACAGTGTTGGGCACGGAGTGAATTATACTGAAGTGTGTATAACCACAGAGTGCTGTAACACCAGGGGAGAGTTCACAGTGTTGGACACGGAGTGAATTATACTGAAGTGTTTATAACCACAGAGAGCTGACACACCAGGGGAGAGTTCACAGTGTTAGTTACGGAGTGAATTACACTGAACTGTTTATTAACACTGTGAGCTGACACACCAGGGGGGAGCTCAGTGTCGGACATGGAGTGAGTTACACTGAAGTGTTTATAAACACTGTGTACCTATACACCAGCGGAGAGCTCACAATGTTGGACACGGACTGAATTACACTGATGTGTTTATAAACTTAGTGGGGTGACACACCAAGGGAGAGCTCACAGTGTTGGACACGGTTCGAATTACACTGTTGCGTTTATAAACATAGTGAGCTGACATACTAGGGGAGAGCACACAGGGTTGGAAACGGAGTGAATTAAACTGAAGTGTTTATAAACACAGTGAGCTGGCACACCAGGGGAGAGCTCACAGTATCGGACACGGAGTGAATTACACTGAAGTGTTAATAAACACAGTGAGCTGACACACCAGGGGAGAGCTCACAATGTTGGACACGGAGTGAATTACACTGAAGTGTTAATAAAAACAGTGAGCTGACACACCAGGAGAGGGCTCACAGTGTTGGACACGGAGTGACTTGCACTGAAGTGTTAATAAACACAGAGAGCTGACACACCAGGGGAGAGCGCACAGGTTTGGAAATGGAGTGAATTAAACTGAAGTGTTTATAAACACAGTGAGCTGGCACACCAGGGGAGAGCTCACAGTATCGGACACGGAGTGAATTACACTGAAGTGTTAATAAACACAGTGAGCTGACACACCAGGGGAGAGCTCACAATGTTGGACACGGAGTGAATTACACTGAAGTGTTAATAAAAACAGTGAGCTGACACATCAGGAGAGGGCTTACAGTGTTGGACACGGAGTGACTTGCACTGAAGTGTTAATAAACACAGAGAGCTGACACACCAGGAGAGAGCTCACAGTGTTGAACACGGTGTTAATTATATTGAAGTGTTATAAACACAGAGAGCTGTCCCACCAGGGGAGAGCTCACGTTGTGGGACACGGAGTGAATTAAACTGAAGTGTTTAAAAACACAGAGAGCTGACACCCCAGGGGAGAGCTCACAGTGTTGGGCACGGTGTGAATTACAATGAAGTGCTAATAAACACCGCGCTGACACACCAGGGGAGAGTTTACTGTTTTGGGCAAGGAGTGAATTACAAAGATGTGTTTAGAAACACAATGAGCTGATACACCAGGGGAGCGATCTAAGGGTTGGACATGGAGTGAATTACACCAAAGTGTTTATAAACACAGTGAGCAGACACACCAGGGGAGAGATCAGAGAGTTGGACACGGAGTGAATTACAGTGAAGTGTTTAAAATACCTTGAGATTATACACCAGTTGAGAGCTCACAGTGTTGGATACCGAGTGAATTACACGGAAGTGTATAGAACACCGTGAGATTATACACCAGGGAGAGATCACATTGTTGGGTATGGAGTGAATTAAACTGAAATGATTACAGACACAGAGAGCAGATACACCAGGAGAGAGCTCAAAGTGTTGGATACGCAGCGAGTTACACTGAAGTGTTTATAAACACCATGACCTGACAGGCCAGGGGAGAGATCACAGTGTTTGTCACGGCATGAATTACAATGAATGATTTATTAACGCTTGAGCTGACACGCCAGGGGAGAGTTCACAGTTTTGCACATGGAGTGAATTTCACTGAAGCGTTTATTAACACAGTGAGCTGAAACTCCAGGGGAGAGCTCCCGCTGTTGAACACACGACAATGCAAAATCGTCGAGCAGAAACTGATAGCCAAGTTCCGCGCTCATGAGGACGGCCTCAACCAGGATCTTGGGTTCATGTCACGCTACATGTAACCCCAGCTGACGTTGAGTCATAGAGTTATACAGCACAGAAAGAGGCCTTTCGGCCCATCGCGTCTGCACCAGCCATCAGGTCCTGTCTAATCTAATCCCATTTTCCAGCATTTGGTCGGTAGCCTTGTATGCTATGGCATTTCAAGTGCTCATCCAAATGCTTCTTGAATGTTGTGAGGGTTCCTGCCTCTACCACCATTTCAAGCAGTGAGTTCCAGATTCCAACCACCCTCTGGATGAAAAAGTTCTTCCTCAAATCCCCTCTAAACCTCCTGCCCCTTACCTTGAATCTATGCCCACTTGTTATTGAACCCTCTACTAAGGGAAATAGTTACTTTCTATCTATGCCTCTGATAATTTTGTACACCTCAATCAGGTCCCCCCTCAGCCTTCTCTGTTCCAAGGAAAACAACCCCAGCCTGTCCAGTCTTCATAGATGAAGGGCTCCATCCCAGGTAACATCCTGGTGAATCTCCTCGGCACCCTCTCCAAAGCAATCACATCCTTCCTATAGTGTGACGACCAGAACTGCACACAGAATTCCAGCTGTGGCATTACCAGCGTTTTGTGCAGCTCCATCATAACCTCCCTGCTCTTATATTCTATGCCTCGGCTATGAAGGCAAGTATCCCATATGCCTTTTTAACCACCTTATCCACCTGTTCTGCTGCCTTCAGGGATCTATGTACATGCACACCAAGGTCCCTCTGACCCTCCGTCGCACCTAGGGTCTTACCATTCATTGTGTAGTCCCTTGCCTTGTTAGTCCCTCCAAAATGCATCACGTCACACTTTTCAGTGTTAAATTCAATTTGCCACTGTTCCGCCCATCTGACCAACCCATCTATATCGTCCTGCAGACTGAGGCTACCCTCCTCACTATTTACCACCCCACCAATTTTCGTGTCATCTGCGAACTTACTGATCATACCTTTTACATTCACATCCAAATCATTAATGTAGACCACAAACAGCAAGGGACCCAGCACCGATCCCTGCGGTACCCCACTGGACAGAGGCTTCCAGTCACAACAACAACCTTCGACCATCACTCTCTGCCTTCTGCCACTAAGCCAGCTTTGGATCCAATGTTCCAAGGCACCCTGGAACCCATGGGCCCTTACCTTCTTGACCAGTCTTTTATGCGGGAATTTATCGAAAACCTTACTGAAATCCATGTATACCACATCCACTGCACTACCCTCATCTACACACCTTGTCACCCACTCGACAAATTCAATCAAATTAGTCAGACATGATCTTCCCTTGACGAAGCCATGCTGACTATTCCTGATTAATCCTTCACTCTCCAAATGGAGACTAATTCTGTCCCTCAGAAGTTTTTCCAATAATTTCCCTACCACTGATGTTAGGCTCACTAGCCTGTAATTCCCTGGTTTATCCCTACTACCCTTCTTGAATAATGGCACTACGTTAGCTGTTCTCCAGTCCTCTGGCACATCCCCTGTGGCCAGACAGGTTTTGAAAATTTGTGTCAGAGCCCCTGCAATCTTCTCCTTTGCCTCAGGCAGCAGCCTGGGATACATCTCGTCTGGGCCTGGGGATTTATCCACGTTTAATCCTGCTAAAACCGCTAGTACCTCCTCCCTCTCGATGCTAATATGTTCAAGAAAAGCACAGTCCCCCTGCCCGATTTCTATGTCTACATCGTCCTTCTCCATAGTGAACACAGATGCAAAAAATTCATTTAGAACCCCACCTACAACTTCTGGTTCCACACACAGATTGCCACTTTGGTCCCTAAAGGGCCCTACTCTTTCCCTAGTTATCCTCTTGCCCTTAATATACTTATAAGACACCTTAGGATTTTGCTTTATTTTGCTCGCCAGTGTTATTTCATGGCCCCTCTTCGCTCTCCTAATTTCTTTTTTAAGTATCCCCCTGCACTTTTTATACTCCTCTAGGGCTTCCTCTGTCTTCAGTCCTTTGTATCTGCCAAAAGCCCCCCTTTTTGCCCTAATCCATTCTCGTATATCCCTTGACATCCAAGGTTCCCTGGGCTTGTTGGTCCCACCCTTGACATTTACGGGAATATGTTGCCACTGTACTCTCTCAATTTCTTTTCTGAAAGACTCCCATTGTTCCTTTGTGGATTTTCCTACAAAAACTGATCCCAGTCCACTTTGGCCAGATCCTGCCTTATCATATTGAAATCGACCATCCCCCAATTTGGAACCTTTATTTCCGGTACATCTCTGTCCTTTTCCATGACTACCTTAAATCTCACCGAATTATGGTCACTGTCACCAAAGTGCTCACCTACTAACACTTCTACCACTTGCCCGGCCACCTTCCCTAGAATTAGGTCCAGTACCGTCCCCTCTCTTGTAGGACTTTCTACATGCTGGCTCAAAAAGCTCTCCTGGATGCACTTTATGAATTCTGCACCCTCTAAGCCTTTCACATTCTGACTATCAAAGTTAATATTGGGGAAGTTGAAATCCTCCAGTATTATTACCCTATTATTTGCACATTTCTGCCAGGTTTGTCTACATATCTGCCCCTCTATCTCCCCCTGATTGTTTGGGGGCATACAGTACATTCCCAGCAAAGTGCTTTCCCCCTTGTTGCTTTTAAGTTCTACACATATGGCCTCATTAGAGGACCCTGTTGATATATCATCCATCCTTACAGCAGTAATTGACTCATTAATTAATATTGAGGCCCCCCCTCCTCTTTTACTCCCCCCCAATCTGTCTCGCCTGAAGATTCTATACCCCGGATTATTGAGCTGCCAGTCTTTCCCCTCCCTCAACCATGTCTCCGTGATAGCAACAATATCATACTCCCATGTGTTCATCAACACCTTCAGTTCATCCACCTTATTCGCAAGACTACTTTGCATTAAAGTAAATGCCATCCAGCCTTGCCCTACTCCCTTGTGCCGTTACATATTTGCTCTATCTTCCAAGCTGACTTGTTTTTCCTCTATATTTGGCTGTACATCACACCCTATCCAGACTCGAGTCATCGTTGGCTTGTTCTCGCTACACAGATGCGGCCGGACATGCTGTGATTTCCAGCAACAACAAAAAAAATTACATTGTTTTTTGTCTGTTTATTGTTTTTCATACAGACCCCAGCATATGCAACATTTGACCCCTTGTAACACCACCTCATTGTTCTTTGATGTAATTTTTTCCTTACTGACCTGTTCGGACACCATTCACACCTTTGATTGCTGTGATTATCTCTCTGCCGAGGTGTGATAAAGGGCTGTTAGAAAGATTACCTGTAATTATCTGGCAGTATTCTCTGATTATATATGCTGTGTCTATATGCATCTCTTCACTTCACCTGATGAAGGAGCAGCGCTCCGAAAGCTTGTGATTTGAAATAAAGCTGTTGGACTATAACGGGTGTTGTGTGTCTTGTTACATTTGTCCACCCCAGTCCAACTCTGGCATGTCCACATCATGGACACAGAGTGAGTTACACTGAAGATTTATAAAAACAGTGAGCTGAAACTCCAGGGGAGAGCTCCCGCTGTTGGAAACAGAGTGAATTACACTGAAGATTTACAAAAACAATGAGCTGAAACTCCAGGGGAGAGCTCACAGTGTTGGACACAGAGTGCTTATAATCATAGTGAGCTGAAACAGCAGTGGTGTGCTCAGAGTGTTGGTCAATGTGTGTATTACACACAAGTGTGTATTAACACTGTGAGCTAAACACCAGGGGAGAGCTCACAGTGATGGACATGGAGTGAATTACTCTGAAGAGTTTATAAACACAGTGAGCTGACACACTAGGGGAATTCTCACAGTATCGACACGGAGTGAATTACACTGAAGAGTTTATAAACACAGTGAGCTGACACACCAGGGGAGAGCTCAGAGTGCTGGACACGGAGTGAATTACACTGAAGTATTTATAAACACAGTGAGCTGACTCACGAGGGGAGAGCTATCCGTGTTGGACACGGGGTGAATTACAAATGGATTGTTTATAAACACAGTGAGGTGACACACCAGGGGAGAGCTCACAGTTTTGGGCACGGTGTGAATTACACTGATGTTTGAATAAACACAGTGAACTGACACCCCAGGAGCGAGCTCACAGTGTTGGGCACAAAGGGAATTATACTGAATTATTATAACCACAGCTATCCGTGTTGGACAAGGGGTGAATTACAAATTGATTGTTTATAAACACTGAGCTGCCACACCAGGGGAGAGCACAAAGTGTTGGACACTGAGTGAATTACACTGATGTGTTTATGAACACTCTGAGCTGACATACCAGGGGAGATTTCATTGTGTTGGACACGGAATGACTTACAGTGAAGTGTTTATAAACACAGGGAGTAGACACACAAGGGGACAGTTCACAGTGTTGTACACAGAGTGAATTATACTGAAGTGTTTATAAACACCGTGAGCTTACACACCAGTTGAGAGCTAACAGACTTGGAGACGGAGTGCATTACACTGACGTTATTATAAACACAGAGAGCTTACACACCAGTGGCGAGATCACAGTGTTGAACACAGAGTGAATTACATTGAAGTGCTTATAAATAAAGGGAGCTGACACACCAGGGGTGAGCTCACAGTGTTGGATACGGAGTGAATTACACTGAAGTGTTTATAAACACAGAGAGATGAAATACCAGGGGAGAGCTCACAGTGTTGGACAGGGAGTGAATTACACTGAAGTGTTTATAAACACAATGAGCTGAGACACCAGCAGGGAGCTAACAGTGTGGGACACGGAATGAATTACACCGAAGTGTTTATAAACACAGGGAGCTGACACCACATGGGAGAGATCACAGTGTTGTTCAATTAGTGAATTACACTGAAGTGTTTATTAACACAGGGAGCACACACACCAGCAGAGAGCACACAGCGTTAGACACGGAGTTAATTACACTATAATGCTTATAAATACAGTGAACTGGCACACCAGGGGAGAGCTCACAGCGTCAGACACGGAGTGAATTACACTGAAATGTTTATAAACACAGTGAGCTGACACACCAGGTTTGAACTCACAGTTTTGGGCACGGAGTGAATCACACAGGTGTTGAGCTGACACACCAGGGAGAGCTCACAGTGTCAGACACGGAGTGAATTACACTGAAGTGTTTATAAACACAGTGAGCTGACAAACCAGGGGAAAGCTCAGTGTTTTGGACACGGAGTGAATTACACTGAACTGTTTATTAACACAGGGGGCTGACACTTCATGTGAGAGCACACAGTGTTGGACAAGGAGTGAGTTACACCGAAATTTATATAAAGACAGTGAGCTGACACACCAGGGAAAAATCGCACTGTTGGACACGGAGTGAATTACTCTGAAGTGTTTATAAACAGAGAGCTGACACAACAGGGGAGAGCACACAGTGCTGGACACAGCGGGAATTACACTGAAGTGTTTATATAAACAGAGAGCTGATAAAACAGGGGAGAACTATGGACAGAGATGGCTGGTGAGCCCACCATGGGCATTCAGAAGGACAGAGATGGCTGGGGAGCCCACCAGGGTCTTCCACAAGGGCAGAGATGGTGCTGGGGAACACACCAAGGGCTTCCACAATGCCATGGATGAGTGGGGAGCCAACCAAACGCTTCCACAAGGTCATAGATGGCTGCGGAGCCCACCAGAGGCTTCCACAAGGACAGAGATGGCTGGGGAGCCCATCAGGGGCTTCCGCAAGGACAGAGATGGTTGGAAAGCCCAACAGACGCTTCCACAAGGATAGAGATGGCTGGGGAGACTAGCAGGCGCTTCCACAAGGACTGAGATGGCTGGGGTACCCTCCAGGGGCTTTCAGAAGGACAGAAATGGCTTGGGAACACACCAGGGGCTTCCACAAGCACAGAACGGCTGTGAATTCCACCAGTGGCTCCCACCAGGTCAGAGCCGGCTGTGGAGCCCACCCGGGGCTTCCACAAGGACACAAGCGGCTCGGGAGACCACCAGCGGCTTCCAAAAGGACAGAGATGGCTATGGGTTCCACGAGGCGCTTCCACAATGACAGAGAAGACTGTGGAGCACAGCAGGGGCTTCTAAAATGAGAGAGAAATCTGGAGGGCACACCAGGGTCTTCCAAAATGACAGAAGCGGCTGGGAAGCCCACCAGGCATTTCCTCAAGGACAGAGGCGGCTGGGACGCCCACCAGGGTCTTCCACAAGGAAGGAGACGGCTGGGGAGACCACCCGGGGCTTCTGCAAAGGCAGAGGCAGCTGGGGAGACCACAAGGGTCTTCCACAGGGGCGGAGACGGTTGGGGCGCGGTCCACGGGCTTCTACAATGTCAGAGACTGCTGCAGAGACGACCAGGGGCTTCCACAAGGACAGAGACGGCTGTGGATCCCTCCAGTAGCTTCCAAAATGACAGAGACAGATGTGGATCCCACCACGGGCTTGCACAAGGACAGAGACAGCGGTGGAGCCCATGAGGGGCTTTCACAAGGACAGAGATGGCTGTGGATCCCACCAGTGTCTCACCCAAAGACAGAAACTGCTGGGCAGCCCAGCAGGGTTTTCCACAAGGATATATATGGCTGGGGAGCCCAACAGGGGCTTCCACCAGGACAGAGACGACTGTATATCCCACCAGGGTCTTCCACAAGGACAGAGATGGCTGGGGAAAACACCAGGGGCTTCCACAAGGACAGAGATGGCTGTGCGCCCCACCAGTGGTTTCCACCAGGACAGAGCCGGCTGTGGATTCCACCCGGGGCTTCCACATGGACACAAACGGCTAGGGAGCCAACCAGTGGCTTCGACCAGGACGGAGCCAGCTGTGGATTCCACCATGGGCTTCCACAGGGGCAGATATGGCTGGGAAGCCCAGCAGGGGCATCCAGAAGGACAGAGAGGGCTGGTGAGCCCATAAGGGTCATCCACATTGACAGAGACAGCTGGGGACCCCACCAGGGACTTCCACCAGGAAATAGAGTGCTAGAGAGCCCACCAGGGTCTTTCAGAAGCAGCACATGAGGAGGAGGAAACACCGATCTCGCTGCTCTCTGAAATACAGCGGGTTGAACCAAAGCTGAGCAACAAAACATGAAAACTTACCAGAGCTTAAGGCAACTCTGGGATTTCAATCCTGGATCCCCTGTTTAAACGACAGGGCATAATAATCCCACAATTACCGCAGCTAGGGCTACGGTAGCATAGTGGTTATGTTACTCCAATAGCCATCCAATGGTTTGGACCAGTGATCATATTTATAGGACATAAATTCAAATCTCACCACGGGTTAATTGAATAAATCTGGAATAAAAAGCTATTATCGTTAATGATAATCATGAAACTGCCAGCTAGCGGAAGAAATCTGCTGTCCTTATCCGGCCTGGCCTATTTGTGACTCCAGACACACAGCAATGTGCTTGCCTCTGAACTGCCCTCTGAAATTGCCGAGGAAGCCACTCAGTTGTATGACACAGCTCACCACCACCTTCTGAGCAGCAATTAGGGATCAGCAATAAATGCTGGGCCTTGGCAGTGACGCCCACATTCCAAGAATGAAATAAAATAAAATTACTATTTAAATATGACCCGTGCCGACTTTCGAGTTGTTATATCTAGTCCCTCTCCCTCTCTCTCACTTGCTGCCTCCACCTCTATCGGAGATATTGATAATGTTCCCAGACTTTGCCGACGGGCTGATCTTGGACAGATCAACGGGAAAGAAAGACACACTCAGTGACTCTCGCCGTCCATCTCCCTGCGGGTTATAATATTCAGCACTCCGCTATTTTGTATGAAATGACCCGGAACTGAAACAAGTTGAATGTGAAAGTTGGAGAAACAAACTGGATCAGGCGGATGGTGGGGTCCGAATATCGCAAACAAACAAACTGAGCAAAGAGGAGGCGTTTCCCAACGTCTCTGGGCCATCGTTTGTTTATTTACTTGTCACATTACCGCCCAGTTTTTCCCCACACCGTCAACCCTTTTGTTATTTAACCACTCCTGCCCTGCACAATATCACAAACCTTCCATTTTCCTTTTCCAGTCCCCGTATCCCTGGCTCTGCACTTGTTTAACAGCTGCTTATCACCAATACTTTCCAGTTCTGATGACAGTTCATGGACATGAGACGTTATCTGTAACTCACGCCACAGATGCTGCCTGATCGGCTGAATAATTCCAGCTTTTCTGGTTTTTGTTTCAGAATAGCTGATGTCCTCTGCACTCCGACGTCTTATTTGAAATTACCTTAATTTCGCCTGAACCACTAGTTCGCAACAGTTCTGGAATTTCCACATGATTTCCGTCAAGATAACAGTTTAGAATAGGCGAAATTAAATCATAATTCAAAAGATTGCAGCGTTTTATACCGTAAGGGAGTTGAGCCCATAACTACATTAAGCCTAAGTACGAGCAAGCAACAGATGCTTCATCGGACAGGTCCCCGCCCACAGAACAGGTTACGCCCCCAGATCAGAAAGGCAGTTTTCCGCCTATTTCGCTCGTTTAGGGGCATCTCACGTTGCGCTGAAATATCATACAAACAGGCACCTGGAGTTAATCAGCTGACAGGAAGTGACCAGCAGCCAATTGAAGCCCCGGCCGGATCTGCTGCTGCAGAATCAGCAATTCGTTTCAAAGGTTGAAAAATGGCTCATTTCCTCATAATTCCGCTCATCACCATGTTGGTTAGCACAGTTTGAATTGTGACTCCAGGCCGCTACACCTCACTTTCCACCTTTAATTCGCACCTTTAAACCCATTTCTTTGAACAAGCTTTTAGGGGCCGATTGGCCTACTCCTGCTCCTATTTCTTATGTTCTTATGTTCTTATCTGGCCTAATATCTCCTAAGGTTTCTCGGTGTCAAAATGTGTTTGTTAATGTAACTGTGCAGCGCCTTCGGACGTTTTACTACGTTAAAGGCGCTATACAAGAGCAAGTTGTTGTTATATTTCCATTACAACAGATTTGAAACTGTTAGAAATGATCGGCTGTCAAACAGTTCCGGCCCAAGTAGGGCACGTTTTAACATAGTGTGTACAATGACTGCGTAGAACTCGTACCTGCAATTTTCTGATAACATCAAGATCAACACCGAAGTCAAACACATTATTCATTCTGCCAAGTGGTCTTTAACCAGAGCAGCGGCGATGGAAGACTCGGCCTGTATCTGTCTCCAGCTTTCACTTTCTGTATGTTGCTCATTTATTATTTTCTCTCTCTCATTTTAGCAAGTTTCACCGTTAGAAAACTGACAAGTGAAACTCCGCTGGGTCTCTGAGCAATCTATATTCAAAATAAACAATGTCCAAATCATTGATCGAAATATTTGGCCGCCAAACCCAACTACTTGCGCACTGTGTCTGTAATGTATGGAGAGGGGCAATGTTACAAATGACAAATTGATCAAAATAAAATCAACACAGAGCAACACAGAGAGAGTGAACAGAATTTACTATCTCAGCCCGCCGGCCACAGTGGCCTCTTCCTGTCGTAAACAATAGCAAAATTTTCACATTCTGCTGGGTGAGCTTCATTATTTTCACAAGGTTCCTTGATATGGACTCACTAAAAGCAGCGACAGCGGTTAATCGGCCATTAAACGCACTCAAAGCATTGAGTTCATTTCTAGAGGGATAGAATCCAAAGCAGATAAGTTATGTCAAACTCGCCTCGAACCTTGGTCAGACCAGACATTGAGCAATGTGTTGAGTTCTGGTCGACATAATATAAAAGCGATAAAGTGGCACTGGAGAAAACGCAAGAAAAATTTACAGGCATGATCACAGAAAAGGGTTTTCAGAGGAGCAGCGGGGCCGATTAGGGACTAACATGGAGATCTATTGGTGGAGGCAGATGACGTGGCTGAGGTAATAAATGAATACTATGCAGCGGCGTTTACAAAGGAAGAGGACTTTGCAAAGCTACAGTAAAACAGGAGGTTGCTGTGATACAGAATGAGGTACAAATAGATAAATTGGAGGTACTGGAAAGGCAGCGAGTCCTTAAAGTGCAGAAGTCACAATGTGCGGAGGGGATGCATCCTATGATGCTGAGGGAAGTAAGTGTTGAAATTGTGGGTGTTATGGCTTCTATCTTCTTTAGATACAATTCTGGTAGCAGAGCACTGGAAGATTTCAAATGGCACTACCTTGCACAAAAAGGGGAGCAGGTTAAACCTGGTAATTGCAATCCAGTCAGTTTACTGTCGGTGGTGGGGATGGTTTTAGAATCAATGTTACGAAAGAAATTAACAGCCACTTGGACAAGATTGGATGAATAATTGAGAGCCAGCAAAGATTTTCCAAGGGAAAATTCTGCTTCACTGGCTTGGTTGAGTTTTTTTGATCAGTTACCAGAAAGGGTGGATGAGTACAGTGCAGTTCTTATTGTGTGAATGGATTTCAAAAGACATTTGATAAAATACCACATAATCGGATGATTAGTAAATTGAAGCCCATGGGATAAAAGGGGCAGCAGCAGCAAGGATAGCCAATCGGCTAAGAGATACAAAACAGAGAGTTGTGATGAATGGCTGTTTTTTTTCGGAATGGAGGGAGGAATACTGTGGTGTTTCCAAGTGTTCAGTACTAGAACCACTGATGCTTTTGATATACATTAATGACTTGGACTTGGGGGTAGATGACACAATTTCGAAATTTGCAGATGCAAGGAAACTTCCAAATGTAGTGAAAAGTGAGGAATAGTAATAGACTTCAAATGGATATAGATACGTTCTTGAAATGACCGCTCAACCTTTGGCGGCCGTGCTTTCTGCTGCCTAGGCCCTAAGCTCTGGAATTCCCTGCCGAAACCTGTCTGCCTCGCTACCTCTCTTTCCTCCTTTAAGAAGCTCTTTAAAATCTAACCCTTTGATCAAGCTTTTGGTCACCTGCCCTAATTTATCGTTATGTGGATCGATGTCAAATTTTTTGAATTAAAATACACCTGTGCAGCACCTTGGGACATTTTACTATATTAAAGGCACAATATAAAAACAGGTTGTTGTTGTTGTTCTTGCTGCTAAATGTTATTACCGTAGGACACATCTTGGCAGCAAGTACAGTCTGCAAGAGACTGAGGGGCAGCAAGAATTATGCAAATCTAAATGATCTGGAGATGGAGATGCGAAGAAAATCCATCATCTTACTTTTGCTATATCCGGCAATTTGATACTTCTATGTCTGATGCATGTGATTGTTTTCTTACTAATTCGAATTACATCCATTATTATTCAACAGGTTTCAATGATCCGATGTTTATCGCAGAACAAACCAGCTCCATGCTCCTGCTTTTGTGCTGCTGCACAAAAACTTGTATTTATGGAGTGACACAGACTAAATTCGGAGAGGAGCTGAAGAATGGGTTGAAATATACACTCAAACAAATCTTTAAAATTGTTAAACATGGACAAAACGGCACAATTCGCAGCATTGGACCGATATTCCGTCTCTGATCCCCACCTTTGCTCCTCTATTCGTAGTTCCGGTCCCAACAGGCGGTTTATGCATTCCAGCCTCTGCCAAACACAATAATTTGAAATATCAATGATCAAATGCTCTATATAAGCAGTGCCTTCAGAGATGATCTAACTTCTGACAGTTTTTCACATTCTGAATGCACTGGTTACAAATTCCTTGACTCTCTTCAAAAATCTAGGAACACACATTTGAATATTTATATTCATAAGTTTAGAGCTGTGTTCTCCTGAATCTTATTAAGCTTATATTTCTGGATAATAGGTTTTAAGAAAAGCAATTGGTTAGAATTATTTTAAAATAAGTATGAGATAGGAGCAGCACTGGCCATTCGGCTCTTCGAACTTGCTCCGCCATCCATAAGATCATAACTGTTCTTCCAACTGAACTCCACCTACCCGCCTTATCACCATATCCCTTGATTCCCTTAATATCCAAAAATCTATCGGTCTCTGTCTTTAATATACTCGACGGCTGAGTCTCCACAACCGTTTGAATGACGAAATTTCTACTCATCTCAGTGATAAATCGCCGACCCCTTATTGTAAGGCTTTGACCCCTAGTTCAGGACTCCCAGCCTGGAGAAATATCATCTCAGCAAATATCCTGTCAAGCTCGTTAAGAATGTTATACCTTTCAATTATGTCACGTATTATTCTTATACACTCTAGTGAACATCGGCCTAGTCTACTCATCACTGCACATAGGACAATCGCCCCTCATCCCAGGAATCAGTCGAATGAACCTTTGTTCCACTCCCTGCATGGCAAGTATATCATTCCTTAGGTAAGGAGTACAAAACTGTAGAGTGTGCACCAGATGCGCTATGTAATTGCATCCATAATTATTTCCTCTTATACATCAATCTTTCTATAAAAAAGGCTAACATATTGCTTGCTTAACGTATATTCTTAGATTCGTTTACAAGGACAACCATGTCTCTCTGAATACCAATAAGTCCCAATCTCTCACCATTTAAAAATATTCTGTTTTTCTATTTTCCTGCCAAGGTGGATAAATTCACCTTTCTTCACGTTATATTTCACCTGCCATGTTCCTATCCACTCACTTAATCTGTCTGCATCCCTGTGCAGCCACTTTGCATCTTCCTCACTACTTACTATCCCATCTGGCTTTGTATCATCAGCAAACTTGGTAATATTACAACCTGTTCCCTTATCTAAGACATTCATAGAGATTGTAAATAGCTGAGGTCCAAGCAATGATCCTTGTGCTACCACACTAGTTACAGACTGACAACCGGAAATGATCCATTTATGTTTCTGTCCCTTAACCGCCAATTGCATGATCCATAATTTTGTGGACTAATCTCTTGTGTGGCACCTCATCGATGCTTTTTGAAAATCTAAATAGAATACATCCATTGGTTCCATCTTATCAACCCGGCTATTTACAACCTCAGTAAACTCTAACAGTTTTGTCAAACACGAGTTTCTTTGCATAATCCGTGCTGACTCTGCCCAAACATATTATGATTTTCTAAATGCCTTGTTAGCACGTCCCTAATGGTAGATTCTAGCATGTTCCCTACTACTGATATCAGGCTAACTGGTTTCTAGTTCCCTGTTTACTCTCTCACTCCTTTCTTGAATAGCGGGGTTACATTTGCAACCTTCCAATCAGTTGCGATAGTTCTATAATCTAGGGAATTGTTGAAGATCAAAACAATGTATCCACTATTTCTGTAGCCATCTACTTTAAAATCCGAGCATGTAGGCCATTGAGCCCAGGGGCCTTGTCGGTATTTAGACTCATTATTTTATTCAGGACTATTTCTTTACTAATACTAATTTATTTAAGTTCTTCATTCTCACTGGTCCCTTCTTTTCCCCACAATTCCCAGCATGTTTCTTTTCGTATATTCTTCAGTAAGACAGATGCACAGTATATCTTTAATGTTACTAACATTTCATTATGCCCCAGTATAATTTCTATTGCCCCGGCCTGAAAAGGACACACAATTCATTTCACGAATATTGCATATGTGTATATCGTTTTTCCATATCTATCGAAACTTTTACAATCCGTTCTCATAGAATCATAGAAAGTTGCAGCACAGAAGGAGACCATTTCGGCCCATCGAGACTGCGCCGGCCAACAACGAGCCTAATCCCACTTCCCAGCTCTTGCTCTGTAGCCCTGCAGGTTAGAGCATCTCAAATGCATATCCAAGTACTTTTTAAATCTGGTTAGGGTTCCTGCCTCTACCACACTTTCAGACAGTGAGTTCCAGACCCCCCATAACCCTCTGGGGGAAGAAATAGCCTCTCAAATCTCCTCTGAACTTTCCACCAATAATTTTAACTCTGTGCCCCCTGGTATTTGACTCCACTGCTAAGGGAAATAGGTCATTTCTATCCACTTTATATAGGCCCCTCATAAATTTATACACCTCAGTAAGTCCTCCCTTAAGACTCCTCTGTTCCAAGGTTTATGTCTCTTGCTAGTGCACTCTTACATTCTATTTCCTCTCGCTTTGTCAATTTTTGGTCATCATTTGTAGAATTCCAAATTATCCCATATCCCCAGGCTTACTACACCTTTTGTCAATCAGTAATTCTCCTTCGTATGCAATGTTCTTCTCTAACCTTGATTGTGTGCATTCGTCCAGTCAAAAGCTTGGTCTAAGACCTCACTCACTATCGATGTCCAGTCAGCAGCTTGTTCACAACTCGCAATCCAAAGCCATACAGTCACCAACAGCGACTCTACCTCACTTCCGTTGCCTGTCGATTTCATTTCACCACAGAAAACAATGTTTAACAGGATGGACACGCAGCAGGAAATACAATGCAGCCGCAGATTTATTCACCAGCCGGCCCTAAAAAGGGATAAATGCAGCTCACGAGAGAAAAGGCGATTTGAATCCCGTTCGTAGTGTCGAATTGCCTCAATTTGGCCGAACGCCATATGAAGCAACAATTTCAATCAGAGTTTACATTTCGTTTCAGTCTCAAAACGTTAAGCGATCAGACACTGAAAACCGCACGGAAATACAAAAGCACAAGTCTCGTGCGTGTCATTAAACCGCATCAAACACAAACAAATCAGCTCCCGTCAGTTAATTAATGATCAGTAATTCATACCTCTAGCATTTGGCTGAAAACAAGAGATTGCAGGGGCTGCTCGCTTCTCGGCCGCGGCGCCAGCGACGGGAACAAGTCATCCGCTCAAAATCGAGTCCTCCAACATGCTGGAGCTGACTGTGACGGGGCAGCTCAATCCTCAGGCCCTGATTGGACACATAAAAAGGGGGAGTTCTTGCGCCGCTGTATGTGATGGGTTGGTTGTTGTCCCGTGATCAGGGTGCGGGGCGATGCAAAGAAGCTGAAGTATTCTGGCAATTGTTATTGTTTCAAGCTTTCAGTTCTAAGCAGTGAGACCAGAGACCCAGTGAGTATTTAAGCTCATTATTGCGTGCTTTCTTTCACAGGCTGGTGTCGGGAGCAGTGAGACCCGAGACCCAAAGAATATGTAAACTCTCTTTTGCGGGCTTTCATTTCACAGGCTGCTGTCGGGAGCAGTGAGACCGGAGACCCAGTGAGTATTTAAACTCACTTTCGCGGGCTATCTTTCACAGGCTGGTGTCAGGAACAGTGAGACACGAGACCCAAAGAGAATGTAAACTCACTTTTGCAGGCTTTCTTTCACAGGCTGTTGTCGGGAGCAGTGAGACCGGAGACCCAGTGAGTATTTAAACTCACTTTTGCAGGCTTTCTTTCACAGGCTGTTGTCGGGAGCAGTGAGACCGGAGACACAGTGAGTATTTAAACTCACTTTCGCGGGCTATCTTTCACAGGCTGGTGTCGGGAGCAGTGAGACCGGAGACCCAGTGAGTATTTAAACTCACTTTCGCGGGCTATCTTTCACAAGCTGTTGTCGGGAGCAGTGAGACCGGAGACTCCGTGAGTATTTAAACTCACGTTCGCGGGCTATCTTTCACAGGCTGGTGTCGGGAGCAGTGAGACACGAGACCCAAAGAGAATGTAAACTCACTTTTGCAGGCTTTCTTTCACAGGCTGGTGTCGGGAGCAGTGAGACCGGAGACCCAGTGAATATTTAAACTCACTTTCGCGGGCTATCTTTCACAAGCTGTTGTCGGGAGCAGTGAGACCGACGACCCAGAGACTATTTAAACTCAGGTTCGCGGGCTATCTTTCACAGGCTTTTGTCGGGAGCAGTGAGACCGGCGACCCAGTGATTATTTAAACTCACGTTCGCGGGCTAACTTTCACAGTCTTTTGTCGGGAACAGTGAGACCGGAGACCCAGTGAGTATTTAAACTCACTTTCGCGGGCTTTGTTTCAAAGAGCCTGGCGTGGGGAGCAGTGAGACCAGAGATTCAATCAGTATTTAAACTCACTTTCGCGGGCTTTCTTTCACAGGCTGGTGTCGGGATCAGTGAGACCAGAGACCCAGTGATTATTTAAACACACTTTCGCGAGCTTTCTTACCAATCTCGCTAACCACCGGCGGCATTCCAGAGCCACGTCATGATTCAAAACATTACGCGGGCAGGAGGGAGCAGCTGATTGGGTGAGTGTGGCCAGGGAGTATTTATATTACACTATAGTTTGACAGTTAAGGTTCATAATTTATAAATTTTAGAAGGTCTTAATTTTTTTGTGGTTATTGTTTCTAGTCCTAGTAACAGGGTGCCCTTGAGCATGTAATGTAATTGTAGTGTAATTGGTGGTATTGATTTGATTTAAGTTATTTGAAAGTAATTGAAGGGTAAATCATGGCAGGACAGCTCGGCGTCGTGGTATGCTCCTCCTGCACTATATGGAATATCAGGGACACTTCCTGTGTCTCTGACGACAATGTGTGCGGGAAGTGTATCCAGATGCAGCTAATGGTAGTCTGCATTGCGGTGCTGGAGCTGCGAATGGAGACATACTGGAGCATTGATGATGCTGTGGACATTATGGATAGCATGATTAGGGCGTTGGTCACACCGCAGGTAAAGGCTGCACAGGCAGGAAGGGAATGGGTGACCGCCAGGCAGAGTAGCAGGCGCAGGCAGGTAGTGCAGGCGTCCCCTGTGGCCATCCCATCTCAAACGGATATACTGCTTTTGATATTGTTGAGGGGGATGGCTTATAGGGGGAAGACAGCAGCAGCCAGCTTCCTGGCACCGTGGATCGTTCTGCTGCAAAGGACGGGAGGAATAATTGTGGGAGAGCTATACTAATATGGAATTTTATTGTAAGGGGAATAGATAGGCGCTTCTGCGGCCGCAAACGAGACTCCAGGATGGTATGTTGCCTCCCTGGTGCAAGGGTCAAGGATGTCTCGGAGTGGCTGCAGGGCATTCTGGAGGGGGAGGGTGAACAGCCAGATGTTGTTGCACATATAACTGAATATAGGGTATTAGGAGGTAAATTTAAAAAAAGACCTCAAAGGTAGTAATCTCAGGATTGCTATCAGTGCCACGTGCTAGTCAGAATAGAAATAGAAGGATATTTCAGATGAATACGTGGGTAGAAGAATGGTGCAAGGAGGAGGGAGTCAAATTCATGGGGCATTGGAACCGGTTCTGGGGGAGGCTGGCCACTACAAACCGGATGGTTTGCACCTGGGCAGGACTGGGACCGATATTCTAGGGGGAGTGTTTGCTAGTGCTGTGGGAGAGGGTTTAAACTAAAATGGCAGGTGGCTGGGAACCTGTTCAGGCAGACAGAGGAAAGGGAAACAAGGATAGAAGCAAAACACAGGAAGGAGAAAGGCAAAAGTGGCAGTCAAAGAAATTAATGACTTAAATCAAACATGGCCACATTAAATAATAATTCTAAAATGTCTAAGTGTGTAAAAAATAGCCTGAAGGCGTTGTGTCTTAATGCAGGTAGCATTCATAATAAAGTGGATGGATTAGCTGTGCAAATAGAGGTAAACTGATATGATATGATTTGGATTACCGAAACATGGATCCAGGGTGAGCAAGGCTGGGAGCTCAACATCCAGGGGTATTCAATTTTCAGGAAAGGCAGGCAAAACGTCAAAGGAGGTGGGGTAGCATTGCTGGTTAAAGAGGAGGTTAACGCAATAGTAAGGAAGGATATTAGCTCTGATGATGTGGAATCTGTATGGGTAGAACTGAGAAATACCAAGGGGCAGAAAACGTTAGTGGGAGTTGTATACAGACCCCCAAACAGTAATGCACTGGTTAGGGATGGCATTAAACGGGAAATTAGAGAATCGTGCAAAAAGGGCACAGCAGTTATCATGGGTGACTTTAATCTATATATAGATTGGGCCAACCAAATTAGTAACAATACTGTGGAGTAGGAATTCCTGGAGTGTATAAGGGATGGTTTCCAAACCAAAGTGTCGAGTAACCAACTAGTGATCAGGCCATCTTAGACTGGGTATTATGTAACGAGAAAGGAATAATTAGCAATCTTGTTGTGCGAGGCCCCATGGGGCGGAGCAACCATAATATGATAGACTTCTTCATTAAGATGGATAGTGAAGTATTTGACTCAGAGACTAGGGTCCTGAATTTAAATAAAGGAAACTACGATGATATGAGGTGCGACTTCGGTATGATAGATTGGGGAATGTTACTTAAAGGGTTGATGGTGGATAGGCAATCGCAAGCATTTAAAGATCGCATGGAGGAAATACATAATTTGTTCATCCCTGTTTGGCATTAAATTAAAACAAAAAGTTGATGCAGCCGTGGGATAGCAGAAGGTCCAAGGAGAGGACATATAAATTGGCCAGAAAAAGCAGCAAACCTGAGGATTGGGAGCAGTTTAGGACTCAGCAAAGGAGGACAAAGGGATTAATTAAGAGGGAGGAAATAGAGTATGACAGTAAGCTTGCCAGGAACATAAAAATTGACTGTAAAAGCTTCTATAGATATGTGAGGAGAAAAATATTGGTGATGTCAATAGTAGGTTCCTTGCAGTCAGAATCAGGGGAACTTATAATGGAGAAAAAAGAAATGGCAGATCAATTAAATACAAACTGAGGTTCTGTCTTCAAAAAGGAGGACACAAATAACCTCCCACAGATGTCGGAGAGCATTGGATCTAATGAGAGTGAGGAATTGAATGAAATCAGTATTTGTAGGGAAATAGTGTTAGAGAATTTGACGGGATTGAAAGCCGATAAATCCCCAGGGTCTGATAATCGACATCCTAGGGTACTTAAGGAAGTGGCCCTAGAAATAGTAGATGCATTGCTGGTCATCTTCCAAAATTCTATAGACTCTGGAACAGTTCCCATTGATTGGAGGGTAGCTAATGTAACCCCACTATTCAAAAAAGGTAGTAGAGAGTGTTGAGTCTGAGTGTCCCAGATATGCTTATTCTAAATCACTGGACACAGACAACAAGAATAACTTAAACAGGTCTTTACTAATCGAAAGTCAGGGCTGAACTGCTTAGCAAATTACTACACAGAGTTTATATACCGGTGTGGTCACCACCGGTACTACAATATACAGTAGCCAAGAGAAAGTAGTCCATCTCTTAAGGTAGTCTCTTAAGGTGGTACAGGTTACATACACCACAGAGAGAAAACGTGGAATTATAGATCGGTAAGCCTGACATCGGTATTGGGGAAAATGCTAGAGTCCATTATAAAATATGTAATAGCAGAGCACTTGGAAAACAGTGACAGGATCGGACAAAGTCAACATGGATTTACAAAAGGTAAATAGTTCCTGACTAATCTACTGGAATTGTTTGAGGATGTAACTGGTAGAATAGATGAGGGACAACCAGTGGCTGTGGTTTATTTGGAGTTCAGAAAGCTTTCGATAAGTTCCCGCAAAATAGATTAGCGTGTAAAGTTAAGGCACATGGGATTGGGGGCAAGGTACTGACGAATAGAGAACTGGTTGGCAGACAGGAAGCAAAGCGTTGGAATAAACCAATCTAATTCCAAGTGGCAGGCTGTGACTAGTGGGGTACCGCAGGGATTGGTCATAGGACCCGAGCTATTCACAATATATAATAATGATATAGATGAGGAAACTTGATGTAATATCTGCAAGTTTGCAGACAACACAAAGCTGGGTGGGCGTGTGTGCTGTATGGAGGATGCCGAGAAACTCCAGTATGATTTGGACAGGTTGGGTGATTAGGAAGATGCATGGCAGATGCAGTATAATGTGGATAAATGCAATGTTATCCAATTTGTTGGAAAAAACAGGAAGGCAGATTATTGTCCGAATGGCAATAGATTGGGAGGAGGAGAAGGGCAACGAGACCTGGGTGTCCTTGTGCACCAGTCGCTGAAGGTAAGCATGCAGGTGCAGCAGGCGGTTAAGTAGGCAAATGGTATATTGGCCTTCGTAGCGAGATGGTTCGAGTACAGGAACATGGAAGTCTTGCTGCAGTTGTACAGGGCCTTGGTGAGACAATTGTGTACAGTTTTGTTCGCCTTATCTGAGGAAGAATGTTCTTGCCATGGAGGGAGTGCAGCGAACATTCACCAGACTGATACCTGGGATTGCAGGAATGATGTATGATGAGAGATTGGGTCGATTGGGCTTATACTCGCTGGAGTTTAGAAGAATGAATGGGGATCTCTTTGAAACTTATAAAATTCTAGCAGGACTAGGCAGACTAGATGCAGGAAGGATGTTCCCGATGGCGGGGGATTCCGGAACCAGTGGTCACAGTCTAAGGATAAGGGGTAAGCCATTTAGGACAGACATGAGGAGGAATTTCTTCACCCAGAGTGTGGTGAACCCGTGGAATTCTCTACCACAAAAGGCAGTTGAGGCCAATTCATTAAATATATTCAAGAAGGAGTTAGATAGATTTCTTAAGGCTAAAGGGATCAAAGAATATGAGGAAATGGCAAGGACAGATAACTGAGACTGGATGATCAGTCGTGATCACATTGAATGGCGGAACAGGCTCGATGGGCTAAATGGCCTACTGCTGCTCCAACTTCTATGCTTCGATGTGTTTATGTTCTTATCCATGTAAGTGTAAAACTGATGAAAGTGTAGAAAAGGGTTTTTAGAATGGATTTTCTTCCGTGGCCGATTTTCCTGCTGGATTTTCATGGCAAGAACTCTGCACTTGGAATATTGCTATAAGGGAAGTAGAATATTCCGGCTGCCTGGCAGAAGACGGATCGATGAAGAGATTGTTTCCCTTGGAAGCAGGAAGGCAGCAGCAGTATACTCACCACTGTTCATTTCACAGAATCAAAGACTCCATTTTTTTTGCAATAGATATGTTTGCAAAAATTAAAAGGTGCTTATGTCTTTGAGTGGGCTTGAAACACCAACCTTTTAGTTAACAGCCAAACGCGCTTGCTCATTACACCACCTTTCGCTCGCAGCTAATCCTGTACCTCAACTGAAACTTACCGACCTAGCCCCATATAGCTTGGTCCCCGTAATGTAAAAATCCATCTCGGTTAGGAATGTGCTCAACCTCTGAACAGCCACAGCCCTCTGCGGTAGAAAATTCCAAAGACACA
This sequence comes from Somniosus microcephalus, assembly GCF_052327205.1. Taxonomy (NCBI): domain Eukaryota; kingdom Metazoa; phylum Chordata; class Chondrichthyes; order Squaliformes; family Somniosidae; genus Somniosus; species Somniosus microcephalus. Next base: position 4,979,862 of record NW_028225183.1, on the reverse strand, counting down.
CAACCCTTAGAATGAAGCAATTTCTCCTCATCTCAATCATAAATGGCCGGCGCTTATTCTGAAACTTTGACCCCTAGATCTGGACTTCACATACAGGGTTATCAGCCTCTCAGCATCCGCCCAGTTAGCCCTGAAAGAATTATATGATCTTCCTTCGTACAGTCTGCTGATTTCATTTCAACACAGAAAACAACGTTTAACTGGATGGACAAGCAGCAGGAACTACAATGCATCTTCAGATTTATTGTCCAACTATATTCTCTGACACGCACGTGGCCGCATGAAGGGACAAAAGCAGCTCACGGGAGAAAAGGCGATTTGAATCCCATTCGTTGTGTCGAATTGCCTCAATTTGGCTGAACGCCATATGAAGCAACAATGTGAATCAGACATTGCACTTCATTTCAGTCTCAAAGTGTTAAGCGATCACACACTGCAAACCGCACGCAAAAAGAAAAGCACAAGGCCCGTGCGAGTCACTAAACCGCATTCAAACGCAGCAACCAAATCAGCCCGCGTCAAAGATTTTGTGATTGGAAATTCATACCTCGAGCATTTGGCTGAAAACAAGAGATTCTCGGCCGCGGCGCCAGTGACAGGAACAAGTCATCCACTCACAACCCAGTCCTGCAACGTACTGGAGCTGATTGTGACGGAGCAGCTCATTCCTCAGGCCCTGATTGGACACATTCAAATGGGGGCGTTCTCGCGCCGCTGTATGTGATTGAATGGTTGTTGACACGTGATCAGGGTGCGGGTAGATGCAAGGAAGCTGAAGTTGTCTGGCAATTGCTGTTGCTTCAAGCTTTCTGTTCTTATCCGTGTAAGTGTAGAACTGAGGAAAGTGCAGGAAAGGGTTTTCAGAATGGATTATATACTGTGGCCGATTTGCCTGCTGGATTTTCATGGCAAGAACGCTGCACTAGGAATATTGGTATAAGGGAATTAGTATATCCAGGCTGCCTGGCAGAAGACTGATCGATGAAGCGATTGTTCCCATTGGAAGCAGGAAGACAGCAGCAGCAAGCTCACCACTGTTCATTTCACGGAATCAAAGACTCCATTTTTATACAACAGATATGTTTGCAAAAGTTAAAAGCTGCTCACGTCCCTGGGTGGGCTCGAGCCACTAACCTTTAGTGAACAGTCGAATGCGCGGGCCTATTGCGCCACAGAGACAGACAGAAAATACCTTGCAATTGGAAATATTCCACAAGAACCCAAATGATTATATACCAGATCGTTCACAGCAGACGCACCCATTTTGTAGCAAGTGACAAGCTGCGTGGGTCAAATTAAACATCGGGGTAGTCGTGGCAGTGTGGTAAAGGCGTATGAGCTAGAAATCCATTGGATTTCCCGCGCAGGTTCGAATCTTGCCGACTACGGAAATGGGGACGTCGGCCCAAATATTCCATTTTAACTGATGCCTTTCGATTCCTGTGCTAAGTCACATTCAAAGCTACAATCAAACAAAGGTTGAAGTAGAAAGTAAAATAAGCACTTCACCCCATTATTACATCACGGCATCGCGAGAGGCCTAGGCCACAGGAGAAATACTACATTGCTTCATGCTCTTGAAACCGTGAAAGCAATATTAACCATCGAAAATATTTATTTTGCAACCCGTTGAAGAAAATGCACGTCGTCCGCGCAGCCATCTTCCAGTTTATGCTACTTCCTGCTGCGATGCTTATTAATGAACTAAGTCAAGCCGGCCACAGTTCTCAGCCCCGCCGGCCAAGATCGGCACATGATAACATAAGAAATAGGAGCAGGATTTGTCCATGCATTTCTCGAGCATGCTCCGCCATTCAATAAGGTCATGGCTGATCCTCTACCTCAACTGTTAATTACCGACCTAGCCCCATATACCTTGATCCCCGTAATGTACAAATCCATCTCAGTTAAGAATGTACTGAACGACTGAACAGCCACAGCCCTCTGATGTAGAAAATTCCAAAGATACAAAACCCTTAGAATGAAGCGATTTCTCCTCATCTCAATCCTAAATGGCCGGACCCATATTCTGAAAATTTGACCCCTAGTTCTGGACTCCACCGCCAGGGTAAACAGCCTCTCAGCATCCGCCCAGTCACGCTCTGAAAGAATTTATATGTTCTTCCTTCGTACAGCCTGCTGATTTGAGTCCACGACAGAAAACAATGTTTACCTGGATGAACAAACAGCAGGAAATAGAATGCAGCCGCAGATTTATTCTCCAAACATATCTCTGACAGGCACGCGCCTGTATAAAGGGAGAAAAGCAGCACACTAGAGAAAAGGCGATTTGAATCCCATTCGTAGTGTCGAATTGCCTCAATTTGGCCGAACGCCACATGAAGCAGCAATTTGAATCAGACATTGCACTCCATTTCAGTGTCAAAACGTTAAGCAGTCACACACTGCAAACCAGACGCAAAAAGAAAAGCAGAAGGCCCGTGCGAGTCATTAAACCACATTCAAACGCAGCAAACAAATCAGCTCGCATCAAAGATTTTGGCCCGGTAATTCCGTTCCAAACGCGTGAGTACGGTCGGGGTACTCACGCGTCTGGCCGGTGGAAATGCCGGTTTTCAGCATGCACAGCGCATGCGGGGAAAACCGTCATTTCCTGTCCTCTGAACGAAGGGGTTCAGAGTCACAGCACGTTCGACTGCACAGGCAGCACGTGCGCTGTGAACTTCGTCGATTTCATTCATGGATTCAGTGAGGTTAAGTCCTTACAACTAACACATGAAAAAAGCATGAGTAAAGTTGCTCCAGAGGCTGCGGAGGAAGATATATTTTTTATCGTGGAGCTTCTGAAAGGCAATATTTTTGTTTGGGAAAGGGAGGAAAGTTATTTTAAGAAATGAGGAGGTAAGTTTTAAAGTTTAGTTTTTTTTTTAAAACGGATTTTCAGTACTGTAGGTAGAACGAGCAATTGTGGCTGTGTTTATTAAATGCGAAAATGACTGTTCTAAAATAAATAATGTAACATTTCCAACATTTTTAAGAAAGAAACTTTTCATCAGTAAGTAATTATGTATGTATGTCCGTATATATTCCTTTACGTATATGTATGTATGTATATATTCCTTTACTCATGTGAATGAATGTATGTATTTAATTATGACTTTGAGAGGAAGTAACCTATTGGAAAATCATCTCGGGCTGTGAAATTGATCAGGCGGGTATGATGTATTACCAAGACGATAACGCGTTTCTCCTGCCATAGACCGGGGTGATTTTCTAGCCAGTCACTTCATTAAAATTACTTTAACATCTCTTTCCATTTCTTCCTTGCAAGGATGTCTGTGTAAGCAGGAGGCCTGTGAGCGAGAAAAATGCCCGGGAACTGCTAGTCGCCAAAACCTTCATGAGCAAGTGGCGCTTTGTACCTCCCCCTCCCCCCGCAAGGCAAAGAAAGGAGCAGACACAATTTAAAGTGAAGCAGTGAACTTTTATTGCATCATAAAAAAGTTTTCAGGGTCAGTTTTGATGTAGATAGTTTATAACTTTAAAATGTTAACTAGCTATTTCCTGCTTTTCAAACATTTGTAAACATGAATAGTTCAGAAAAAAATGTGTTAACATTTTAAAGTGACTTATTCTGTTTTCTTAGTGCAATAAAGACATTCAAGGTGGAAACTAGCTATGTTCTAATTTTCAAACAGTTGTAAAAATATTTTGGCTCCGATAAAAGTTGCTAATTTTTTTCAAACTGACGACAGGCTGCACTGTTTAAAGGAAAAGGTTACATATCCTTTCAGTCACAAATAAACATTTCAATGAAAATAGCAAACACAACATTTTACATGTCAATAAAATGAAAAATTTAACAATTGCACGATTTGCCCCCTCGCATCTGCGACTTAGGTTCCAAGGAGGTGCATTGCGCAAGAGGTCATTGTCGTATGTATCCTCACACTGTTCCCTTTCGGGAACTTTATGAAGTGGTGGGAGGATTTCTGGCCACGTTAACGCTCCTTCCATGAACATAACCATCTTCATACCAGCCATTAGGGTGACGCGAGTGTTTTACAGGCTCCCATAACCCATCTGAGCGGGGGGGCACCCACACTCGTGGACTCAAGTCTCCCGCTGGATGTCCACCCAGAATTTATAGCTGGAGCTCCGACTCCACTTGCCGGGACTGTCTGGAGCGGGGTTCGAAACCCTACTCCTTCTGGCCCAGCGGCAGGGATGCTTACTGCTACGCAAAAGGCCCACTCCGTGCAAAAGGTGACACCCATATGTTTCCTGCGCCTTTTCCCTCCCCGTGACTGGAGACCTATGCAGCCACTTGAAAGACCAAGCTATCATCTCTCCTTTTTGCGGCGCCTTGGACTTCTCATTACCAATGTTGAGCAGGCGCTGTGCCTCCACCTCATTGAGGAGATTGCTGAGGTCATCATCAGTTCAATTATGAGTTTTTTTAATGCCGTGAATTGTGCTCATTCCAGCCATTTCACGTTGTTAATCGGAGTGGGCCTTTGGCGTAGCGGTAGGATCCCTGCCACTGGGCTAGACGGGGTAAGGTTTCAAACCCCATTCCAGACAGTCCCAGCAAGTGGAGTCAGAGCTTTGGCTCTAAATTCTGGGTTGACATCCAGAGGCATATTTGCGTCCGTGGGTGTGGGTGCCCCCCTCCCCTTTGTATAGGTTGTGAGAGCCCGTAAAACCCTCCTGCCATAGAACTAACCACACTAATGGCTGGTACAAAGATGGTTACAGTCACGGAAGGAGCGTTAATCAAAGCCATAAATCCTTCCACCTCTTCATACAGTTCCCCAAAGGAAACAGTGTGCAGACACGTGTGTCGGCGGGAACTCAGCGGCAGCAGCGCGGCTATAAAAGTCCCAGAGACCAGATAAGGCGTACCAGTCTCCAGTCTGGGAACTCGGAGGGAAGGAGAGAGGTAAAAAGTAATCCAAGTGCGACGTCACCAGAAAACGGGTAAGTGATTGGTTGGTGAGTATTTCTCCCTTTTTAAGCTTAAATCTCTTTGGTTTATAGTTTCAAAGGTGTGATATTCACCATCTAGAATCGGGGCAGAGGGTATTTCAGAATAATATTAATAAATTTAATTAATTACATAGAATGGGAGATCAGGTGATGTGCTGCTGCTGCAATATGTGGGAGCTGGTGGACACCATTGATGCTCACGGTGATCACATTTGCAGTTAGTGTTGGCTGCTCGAGGAATTCCGGCTCCGTGTTAAGAGCTGGAGTCCGAGCTTCAAACACTGAGACACGTCAGGGAGGGGGAGAGTTGCCTGGACTCTATGTATCAGGAGGTAGTCACACCAATTAGATTAATTAATTCAGATGTAGTCCGTGGCCAGGGTCACAATGGTGTGACTAGAAGTGAGGCAGGTATGTGGATCCAGGAGGTAGTATTGGAGGAGCCGCAGCCCTTGCACTTGTCCAACAGGTTCGGAGCCCTTACTCCCTGTGAGGATGGGAACAGGGACTGCGGGGAGGATGAGCAACCTGGCCACAGCACCGTGGAGCGGGGGGCCATTGAAGTGGGGGGAGTTAAATGAAATGTTTTAGTGGTAGGGGATAGTATCGTTAGGGGGATAGATATAGTTCTTTGCAGCCGAGAGCGAGAGTCCCGAAGGCTGTGTTGCCTGCCCAGTGCCAGGGTTAAGGAAATCTCCTCTGGACTGGAGAGAAACTTGGAGTGGGAGGGGGAGGATCCAGTTGTCGTGGTCCATGTTGGTACCAACGACATAGATAGGACAAGGAAGGAGGTTCTGCTGAGGGAGTTTGAGCAGCTAGGGGACAAATTAAAACGCAGAACCACAAGGGATTATTACCTGAGCCACGAGCGAATTTGGCTAGCACAAATAAAATTAGAGAGTTAAATGCGTGGCAAAAGTCTGGTGTGGGAGATATGGGTTTTGCTTCCTGGGACACTGGCACCAGTACTGGGGCAGGAGGGATCTGTTCCGTTGGGACGGGCTTCACCTGCCCAGTGCTGGGACCAGAGTCCTGGCGGATCATATAATTAGGCTGTAGAGAGGGCTTTAAACTAACTAGTGGGGGGGAGTTTCCGAGAGTGCAAATAATAAAAATGACAACAGAGAAGGTCATAGACAAGGTAGCAGTGGGGAAATTAAAAACCAGAGCGTGTCAGGAAGGGGCAGAAGGTATGGAGTAAAAGGTAAAGTAATAAAAAGGGCAAAAGCAGGAACTAAGTGTCACAAAACATCTTTCAAAGTTCTCAATCTGAATGCACGTAGCATTCGAAACAAAATAGACGAGTTAATGGCACAAATAACTATATATGGGTATGATCTTGTGGCCATTACAGAAACAAGGCTGCAGGGTGACAATGCCTGGGAATTAAACATACCAGGTTATTTAACGATCAGGAAGGACAGGCAGGAAGGAAGGGGAGGTGGGGTGGCTATGTTAAGAAAGGAAGAAATCACTGTAATACAGAGAAATGATATTGGGTCAAAAGATCAGGATAATGAAACAGTTTGGGTGGAGATAAGGAATAATAAGTGGAAAAGAACACTAGTGGGCGTGGTCTATAATCCTCCAAGCAGTTGCAACTCTGTTGGACGGAGTATCAATCAGGAAATAGTTGAGGCTTGTAATAAGGGAACATCTATAATTATGGGGGATTTTAACTATCATATTAATTGGACAAATCAAATTGGTCAGGTCTGCCTTGAAGATGAGTTCATTGAGTGTATTAGGGATGGATTTCTTGAGCAGTATGTAACTGAACCGACCAGGGGGCAAGCAACATTAGATCTGGTCCTGCATAACGAGACAGGATTAATTATAAATCTCCTAGTAAAGGATCCCCTTGGAATGAGTGACCAAAACATGATTGAATTCCATATTCAATTAGAGTGTGAGAAGGTTGGATCTCAAACAAGCCTGCTAAGCTTGAATAAAGGAGACTATGAAGTTATGAGAGCGGAATTGAGTAGAGTGGATTGGGAAAATATATTAAATGGTAAGACGATACATGATCAGTGGTGTACATTTAAGGAGTTATTTTACAACTTCCAAAAAATATATATTCCACTGAGAAGAAAAGGGTGTAAAAGAAATGACAGCCATCCGTGGCTAAGTAAAGAAATTAAGGATAGTATTCGACTAAAAACAAGGGCATATAAGGTAGCCAAATCTAGTGGGAGGATAGAGGATTGGGAAAACTTTAAAAGACAGCAAAAAATAACAAAAAGATTGATTAAGAAAGGGAAGATAGAATATGAAAGTATATTAGCAAAAAACATATCAACAGATAGTAAGAGTTTTTATAGTTATATAAAAAGAAAAAGGGTGGCTAAAGTAAATGTTGGTCCCTTAGAGGATGAGACCGGGAAATTAATGGTGGGAAATATGGAGATGGGAAAAACACTGAATGAATATTTTGTATCAGTCTTTACAGTAGAAGACACTAAGAATATTCCAACACTGGACAAACAGGGGGCTATAGTGGGGGAGGAGCTAAACACGATTAAAATCACTAAGGAAGTGGTACTCGGTAAAATAATGGGACTCAAGGCGGATAAATCACCTGGACCTGATGGCTTACATCCTAGGGTCTTGAGGGAAGTGGCGGTAGGGATTGTGGATGCATTGGTAATAATTTTCCAAAACTCCCTGGACTCAGCAAAGGTCCCGGCAGACTGGAAAACTGCTCATGTAACACCCTTATTTAAAAAGGGCAGTAGACAGAAGGCTGGAAACTATAGACCGGTTAGCCTAACATCTGTGGTAGGTAAAATTTTGGAGTCCATTATTAAGTAGACAGTAACAGGACATTTGGATAATCATAATTTAATAGGACAAAGTCAGCACGGTTTTATGAAGGGGAAGTCATGTTTGACAAATTTACTGGAGTTATTTGAGGAAGTAACATATAGGGAGGATAAAGGGGAACCAGTGGACGTAGTGTATTTAGACTTCCAAAAGGCATTTGACAAGGTGCCACACAAAAGATTATTGCTTAAGATAAAAAATCACGGGATTGGGGTAATATTCTGGCATGGATAGAGGATTGGCTATCTAAAAAAAGGCAGAGAGTTGGGATAAATGGTTCATTCTCAGACTGGCAATCAATAACTAGTGGTGTTCCGCAGGGGTCAGTGATGGGTCCCCAAATCTTTACAATCTATGTTAACGATTTGGAGGAGGGGACCGAGTGTAACATATCAAAATTTGCAGATGATACTAAGATGGGAGGGAAAGTAGTGAGTGAGGAGGACATAAAAAACCTGCAAGTGGACATAGACAGGCTAAGTAAGTGGGCAGAGATTTGGCAGATGGAATACAGTACTGGAAAGTGTGAGGTTATGCACTTTGGCAGGAAAAATCTTAGAGCAAGTTATTATCTTAATGGCAAGAAACTGGAAAGAACTGAAGTACAAAGGGATCTGTGGGTTCTTGTTCACGAAACTCAAAAGGTTAGTATTTAGGTGCAGCAAGTGATTAGGAAGGCCAATGGAATGTTGGCTTTCATTGCTAGGGGGATAGAATATAAAAATAGGGAGGTATTGCTTCAGTTGTACAAGGTAGTGGTGAGACCGCACCTGGAATACTGCGTACAGTTTTGGTGTCCATACTTAAGAAAGGACATACTTGCTCTCGAGTCAGTACATAGAAGGTTCACTCGGTTAATCCCGGGGATGAGGGGATGGACATATGAGGAGAGGTTGAGTAGATTGGGACTCTACTCATTGGAGTACAGAAGAATGAGAGGGGATCTTATTGAAACATATAAGATTGTGAAGGGGTTGGATCGGGTGGATGCGGGGAGGATGTTCCCGATGATGGGTGAAACTACAACTAGGGGGCATAGTCTTAGAATAAGGGGCTGCTCTTTCAAAACTGAGATGAGGAGGAACTACTTCACTCAGAGGGTGGTAGGTCCATGGAATATGCTGCCCCAAAAAGCTGTAGAAGCTACATCATTACATAAATTTAAAACAGAAATAGACAGTTTCCTAGATGTAAAGGGAATTAAGGGTTACGGGGAGCGGGCAGGAATTTGGACATGAGTCTAGGTTCGGTTTGGTCATGGCCCTGTGGGTAGCGGAACGGGCCCAGGGGACGTGTAGCATGATCCTGCTCCTATTTCACGTGTCTAATTCTGTTCGATTCAGGAGATGGTTCTGTGATAGTAGATTGGCGGTTAGGATCAGATCACCCATGTTCTTACTGAATGACGGAGCAGGCTCGAGGGGCCGAGTGGCCTACTCCTGCTCCTATTTCTTATGTTCTTATGACGACGACGTTGCTAATTAAATAAATGGAATGAAAAAAATGCTTTCAGGGCTTTTAGAATTCTTTAAATTCCTTTAATTCTGTTTAAAACTACGTCAGATTCTTCAAAATAATGAAAACGTTTTTAAAAGTTTATAAAAGTTACCAAAGGCTTCATAAAAATACCAAAAACCTATTTAAAATGCTGCTCTGCAGATTGTGAGAAACATTGGGGGCGTGTCCTATTAAACTGGGACCTCAAGGGGCGTGTCTCAGTTGCACAGCGCGCTGCAGGCTTCGCGCTGGCTGCACTCCAGGGCGGCGTGACGTCATACGCTGCACGGGATTCTTCTCTTTCAAAATGGAATTCCAGGCGTCCCTGGAGGTGAACGGCATGCGCGTCGGGTAAGTGCAGATCGGGGGCTTGCACGCGCGGCAAGCCCCCGATCCGAATTTCTGCCCCTTTATGATTGGAAATACATATCTCTAGCGTTTGGCTGAAAGTAAGAGATTGCAGCGGCTGCTCGCTTCTCGGCCGCGTCGCCAGCGACAGGAGCAAGTTATCTGCTCACAAATCGAGTCCTCCAACGTACTGGAGCGGATTGTGACGGAGCAGCTCATTCCTCAGGCCCTGATTGGACACATTGCAATGGAGACGTTCTCGCGCCGTTGTATGTGGTTGAATGGTTGTTGACACGTGATCAGGCTGCGGGGCGATGCAAGGAAGCTGATGTTGTCTGGCAATTGCTACTGCTTCAAGCTTTCCGTTCTTATCCGTGTAAGTGTAGAACTGAAGAAAGTGTAGGAAAGGGTTTTCAGAACGGATTATGTACTGTGGCCGATTTTCCTGCTGGATTTTCATTACAAGAACGCTGCACTAGGAATATTGTTATAAGGGAAGTAGAATATCCAGGCTGCCTGGCAGAAGGCTGATCGATGAAGCGATTGTTCCCATTGGAAGCAGGAAGACAGCAGCAGCAAGCTCACCACTGTTCCTTTCACGGAATCAAACACTACATTTTTATACAACAGATATGTTTGCAAAAATTAAAAGCTGCTTACGTCCCTGGCTGGTTTCGAACCACCAACCTTTTAGTGAATAGCCAAACGCGCTGGCCCAATGCACCACAGAGACAGACGAAAAACGCTTTACAATTGGAAACATTCCACAAGAACCCAAGTGATTATATACCAGATCGTTCACAGCAGACGCACCCATTTTGCAGCAAGTGACAAGCTGGGTGGGTCCAATTAACCGCCGGGGTAGTCGTGGCCGTGTGGTGAAGGCGATGAAATAAAAATCTATCAAGGTTTCCCCACGCAGGCTGGCATCCTGCCGACTACGGAAATGAGGACGTCGTCCCAAATGACCCGTGTTACTTCATTTTAACTGCTGTCTTCCGTTTCATGTGATGAGACACATTCAAAGCGACAATCAAACAACGATTCAAGCAGAAAGTAAAACAAGGCAGCAGCAGTATTCCCACCACTGCTCCTTTCACGGAATCAAAGACTCAACTTTTATACAATATGTATGTTTACAAAAATTACAAGCTGCTTATGTCCCTGGGTGGGTTCAAACCGGTAAATTTTTCAGTTAACAGCCGAACGCGCTGGCCGATTGCGCCACAAAGACAGACAAGTGATTGCTTGCAATTGGAATTATTCCACAGGAACCCAGGTGATTATATACCAGCTGGTTCACAGCAGAGGCACCCATTTTGCAGCAAATGAGAACCTGCGTGGGCACAATTGGCCGTAGGGGTAGTCGTGGCCGAGTGGTTCAGGCGATAAACTAGAAATCTTTTGGGGTTTCCCCGCGCAGGTTCGAAACCTGTCGACTGCTGAAATGAGGACGTCATCCCAATTGATCCATTTTTACTTCATTTTAACTGCTGCCTTTCGGTTCCTGTGCAAAGTCACATTCAAAGCTACAATCAAACAACGGTTGAAGCAGAAAGTAAAACAAGCACTGCACCCCATTATTAAATCACGGCATCACGAGAGCCCTAGGCCAAAGGAGAAATACTACATTGTTTAATGCTCTTGAAACCGTGAAAGCAGTTTTAACCTTGGAAAATATTTATTTTGCTACCCATTGAAGAAAATGCACATCGTCCACGCAGCCATCTTCCAGTTGATGCTACTTCCTACTGCGATGCTTATTAATGAACTAAGCCAGACGAGCCACAATTCTCAACCCCGCCGTCCAAGAGGGCACATGAGAACATAAGCAATAGGAGCAGGATTTGGCCATGTGGCCCTCGAGCCTGCTCCGCCATTCAATAATGTCAAGGCTGACCCTCTACCTCAACTGAAACTTACCGACCTAGCCCCATATGCATTTATCCCCGTAATGTACAAATCCATCCCGGATATCAATGTACTCAACGACTGAACAGCCACAGCCCTCTGTCGTAGAAAATTCCAAAGTTACACAACCAAGAGAATGAAGCAATTTCGCCTCATCTCAATCCTAAATGTCCGGCCGCATATTCTGAAAATTTGCCCCCTAGTTCTGGACTCCACAACCAGGGTAAACAGGCTCTCATCATCCGCCCAGTCAAGTTATTCTGCCCTTGCAGCGCGTTCCTATGCAGAGCTAGACAGATAGCTAACAACTTGATAACTTCCCATAAAAATCACAAGGCTTGACTTTTCTTGCAAACTTTACTGAAAGATTCTTATTGGGAAACTGAAATACAATACAGAAATGGAAGCACACATTAGTATACAAGCACATAACTGATATGCATACACAAATTTAGGTAGGCCTGAGCAACACAGTACATTTGGCATTTAACTTACCAAAACACGTGGAAACACAGCTTACTGTGAATATACATTTAGCAAACAGAAAGGCATTCTCTTACATTCACTTTAAATTAGCCCTGTACATAGTGCATCAAAATACAGCTACAAGTTAACCAGCTAGACACAGAGCGAGCACCTCACTGCTAGCTGTGCAGGTTTGCTTACCGAGAAAGGTTACAACTAAACATTTTCTGCAAAATATATTGTACACTAATCATCTATAACATTCTCAAGTACTTACAGACAAATAGTGTCCAAGGCTGGAGCGTGACAAGAAAATAACTTCCCAGACCATGTGTGGCTGCAGGCCTGTGACATACAGTAGCTTGCTTTTCTGCACTTTACTGTGCTTTACTGCACTTTACTGCACTTTACCGCACTTGCTAGGTACCAAATATCCACTAGGTGGCGGCACACAATGGAAATCGACCCAAATTACTCAAACCCCTGAAGTAACTGGAAAACTAACATAAATTCTTAAAGGAAGGCAGCACACAAACCCTGAAAGAATTTATATGGTCGTCCTTCTTACAGTCTGCTGATTTCATTTCACCACGGAAAACAATGTTCACCTGGATGGACAAGCAGCAGGAAATAGAATGCTGCCGCAGATTTATTCTCCAACCATATTCTCTGACAGGCATGCAGCCGTACAAAGGGACAAAAGCAGCACACGAGAGAATAGGCGATTTGAATCCCGTTCGTAGTGTCAAATTGCCTCAATTTGGCCGAACGCCATATGAACCAGCAATTTGAATCAGACATTGCACTTCATTTCATTCTCAAAACGTTAACGATCACACACTGCAAACCGCATGCAAAACGAAAAGCACAAGGCCCGTGCGAGTCACTAAATCGCATTCAAACACAGCAACCAAATCAGCTCACGTCAAAGATTTTGTTATTGAAATTCATACCTCTAGCATTTGGCTGAAAACAAGACATTGCAGGGGCTGCTCGCTTCTCGGCCGCGGCCCCAGCGGCAGGAACAACTCATCCGCTCACAAACCGAGTCCTCCAACATACTGGAGTTGATTGTGACGGAGCAGCTCAATCCTCAGGCCCTGAGTGGACACATTCAATGGGGGCATTTTCGCGCCGCTGTATGTGATTGAATGGTTGTTGACCCGTGATCAGGGTTCGGGGCGATGCAAGGAAGCTGAAGTTGTCTGGCAATTGTTATTGCTTCAAGCTTTCCGATCTTATCCATGTAAGTGTAAAACTGAGGAAATGTAGACAAGTGTTTTCAGAATGGATTATCTACTGTGGCTGATTTTCCTGCTGGATTTTCATGGCAGGAACGCGGCACTTGGAATATTGGTATAAGGGAAGTAGAATATCCAGGCTGCCTGGCAGAAGGCTGATCGATGAAGCGATTGTTCCCATTGCAAGCAGGAAGGCAGCAGCAGTATGCTCACCACTGTTCATTTCACGGAATCAAAGACTTCATTTTTATACAAGAGATATGTTTGCAAAAGTTAAAAGTCACTCACAGACTTGGGTGGGCTCGAATCACCGACCTTTCAGTTAACAGCCGAAAGCGCTGGCCCATTGCACCACAGATACAGTCGTGAACTACTTTGCAATTAAAATTATTCCAATGGAACCCAAGTGGTTATGTGCCAGAGAATTCACAACAGAGGCACCGATTTTGTAGAAAATGATAAGCAGCGTGGGGTCAATTGAACGATGGGATAGTCGTGGCCGAGTGATTAAGGCGATGGATTAGAAATATATATCGGGATTTTCCCCGCGCAGGTTCGAATACCTAACTACGGAAATGAGGGCGCCGTCGCTAACGACCCGTTTTTATTTCATTTTAACTGCTGCCTTTATGTTCCTCTGCCGAGGCACATTCAAAGCTACCATCAAACAACGATTCAAGCAGAAAGTATAACAAGCACTTCACCCCATTATTGCATTACGAGAGACCTAGGCCATAGGAGAAGTATTACATTGTTTAATGCTCGTGAAACCGTGAAAGTGTTGGATTGCAAAAATAGGCCTGTGAATCGAAGCCTGAATCCTCCAGACTCTAATGCATAAATCATTAGGCTGTAATACTAGAAGTCATATTTAAAGGACGTTTAGCTTTACATTATTGAGATATATAAGTATTAAAAGCTTACATGTAGAATTTAGATAGCTGCAAAGCATGATGAGATGCTTGACCATTATATATTAACTTTTTTTAAAAGGTACTGTATAATAGCTGACCAAAGCAGATTCGCCAGACTGCGGGCCACCATCCCACGTATCTCCAAACATTTTGGAATGTTGTTATCAGCTTCACCGAAGCAGTGTTCACCATAGCTTGCCGTTCTAATAGATAAGGAACACTATCAACAGAGTATATGGTTTCTTTGCTCGCTGGATTGGACACATGACCTTTGAAGTTACAAACCTTCAGTCACTAGCTTCTACTGTAGATTTGGGCTATACACCATTTATAACAGAAGTCTCTAAAACCCCACAACAAGTCCTGGCCAGCAAGTTAAACACTAAAAGGAATGAGCCATTTCTGAGACAATCCTTGCTTCAAACACTTTATCTCCCTTTGGAATGTTTGCTCGAAGCTCGAGCTGACAGTTTTTATGACAGCAAGCTTTTCGCGAGAGATTAATGAAGCAACCGCGCATGTCCAGGGCTAGCACAATAACACCAGGGGTGATAAGCATGGTGGCGGCCTTGCTGAAAGCTACTTTGTGGAGTCTCAATGTCTGAAAACTATGCGCTTACTGATAAGAAGTAAGTACAACTAGTGTGAGATGTTTAGTGTCACAGGACACCTCAAGGCAGGCCGTGACAGCTGAGTGACAACCACGTCATCTAATAAGAGAGTAACTGTAGTGACGCTGTTTGTACGTGTAGGCCCACATTTTTTAACCGGTGGGTGTTGCCCATTGAAAGGTATAAACGTGCTTGTATTTCTGCTTTTCCTTTGAGAATTAGGTGCGAGCTTGAGGAAGCTCGCCTCTCTCCCTTTGTGCACAAGGCCTCCCGGCCGTTTTCTAAGAAGCTTTAAATTGAACAGCTGTTGCGTTTATCCATCTGGTTTTTCTCCGAAAATTCGAGTTGGTGTAGGAAGTAGGATGCTTCAGGTAGGACGCTAAATCCTGTATTGTAGGGTGGACGTTTGAGGCAGGGGTTCGCACCTGTGCTCGAGACAGGGAATTGTCCTGTATAAAGCCCTTGAGGGTGATGTCGTTAGGCCTACAGAATGGAGATGCGTGTCTCGGCAGAAAGTGGCTAGGCTCGCCATTGCAGACAGGGTTTGACGGAAGCACCTGCCACAGTATTAAAATTATCCACGTAGTTAAATTATTCCTCACAGAGCCCATGGATTGATGGAATTGACTAGACCTGAATGTGTATTTCTGTTATATATTCTAAGTTGATACATTTGTGCCAATTAAAGTATAAGATTAGTGTAAAGTAAGTAAGTTAAAGTATAAGATAGAGCATAACGATAAATGTAACGATAGACATGGGTGACGAGGGGAGACCCTTTTATCGGACGTTCCGGCTATGGCCAGCAGTGTCACTGTTGGTAAACGGGTCCAAGATGCTGATTTAAAAAAGCAAAAGGAAATTATCAAGAATAGGTGGAAAGAAACGAGTCCGATGGCTGATCAAATAAAGTGGTGGACAGGGCACAAAGATGCTAAACAAGCTAACTGCGGGGAGGTTTTGTTTGCTAGTTGTTTGGATCAGATGGGACCCATAATCGTGGATAAAAGGGGAAATCTGTCTCTGCTACAGGACTTCATGAGACGTGTTCAGGAGGCTAAAGTTCGAGTTAGTAGTCTCCTGCACCTGGAGCCGTCAGAGACTGAGAATTAAGATTATTTAAAGAATTGTGGGGGGATTGTCGAGGCCATAGAGGCTCATCAAAACAAGACCCCTCAAACCACCGGGGGGGTTTGACTCACTGAGTGTTGGAGGGACCAAGGGCCCTCCTCCTCCCAACACCACCCCGTCACGACAGATTCTTTACATGTCCTCTGGACCCCAGGTCTCAAAACGCTTCTCGTTTACTGTCCGGTTCACTCAATATACAGGGACCTTGCTGCCCCAGGGATTCCACAATTCCCCCAGTATTTTTCACGAGAGTGTGGAAAAGGCTCTCCAACCGGCACTAGCGGATAACCTCATCGGCAGCCCCTCGCCCTCAGCTCATTTGGACGCCCTGTCGTGTGTCTTGGAGAGTTTAATCCTGGGAGGGTTTAAACTGAATCCGACCAAAGCTCAAGTTGGGCTTCTCCAGGTTACTTATCTCGGTCAGATCATCTCCCCAGAGGGAAGAACCCTGATTCCCGAGAGGGTTCAAACACTTTTACAAATGCTGCGACCTGTCACTGTCTCTGGCCTGCAGAGTGTGATGGGATTGTTCAACCACTGCCGCACATACGTAGCTGACTTCACTGAATTGGCAAGTCCCTTACATAACCTCCTAAAGGGAGGGCTCACGGGAGAGGAAACGCTGGATTGGACACCTGATGCAGTGGAAGCCTTTGATATGGTCAAAATCACTTTGGCAAGTGCGCCTGCCCTGGGTCTCCCGGACCCCACAAAACCCTTCCACCTGTGGAACTGGGTGGGCAACCGGGCGTATAGTGCAGTGGTGGGACAATTCCGGGACGATCGTCTATACCAGTAGGTTATTATTCTTGCCTGGTACCATCCTCCATGACGGGACAGCCCCCATAAAGCCCATGGTAGGTCCCAGTAAGGTAATCCTACACACCCGTCACAGCCCCGTTAAACTTCTCATGGGAAACTATCTCCAACCAGAGGCAAACGAGATGGGATAATTGTTTGTTAGTTAGGGGGTCCCGGATCGAGGTGGTAACTGACACTCGAACGACCCCACCATCCTTCCTGATAGATGAAGGGACACCTCCCAATTCCAAACTACCCTCCTGACGTACCGAAGTATGCACAGTGAGGTCAATCAGGCCAATCAGTTTCGAGTTCAACACCGGACAGGAGAGACACTGGAAATCCAAGGTAACTGGGCAGCTGGATGGAACTTTCCAGATCCTCCTTAGTACAGGAACCTCTGTTTTCTTGGAGAAAAAAATGGATGTAAGTTGGAGACACTGGAGCCAGACTTAGCCGGTGATGACGCCCGGGTGAGCAATTTCCCCTAACCCTCAGGAACACTAGGGCTGAGGGTAAAAAAACTGCAGAATGTGTTCCTTGGTCTTCAGTGTACTTTCTCTTTAAAATCCTGCGCTTCCGTTTTCAAGGTTTCAGACAGCACACTCTCTCTCACTCTCTCTCTCGCTCGAGGTTGTTACTGCTGCATGAATGCATCTGATTGAAGTTGAGTGGAGCGTGTGTGTGTTTGTGTCAACTAATGTGCAATGTGCATTGAATTAACAAATGAAAACGACCCTATTGTTAAGAATAATGCGTGTTAACTTTCTTTGCATCCAATATATTAGGTTAGGACCAAATTCGGAGGATTAATTCGATTCTTCGTGTTGTTATTTACCTCTCTCTTCCTTACAGATGGAGTCGTGGTTGCTATGGTGAAATCTTCCAAAACAGTTTAAATGGATCTGTTTAAATGTGAAAAACTAAATTTTCTCCAGTTCTATTCAATATTTTTACAATATTTTGGAAAGACACCTGAAGAAAGGACAATAAGAAATATGAAGTAATTTACTGTTTTCTGCAGGAATGTGTTATTTTGTTTTGATTTATTTGTTCACAGTTTTACAAAAGATAAGCTTCAGCCTTGAAGTTACAGTTGCCTATGTGTTTGTAAGAAAATTAATTTGAATGTTTACAAGGCATGAGTGAATCTTTCTTTGCTAATGTGGCTTCTTTCTTTTCCAAGTTAGTTTAAAAAGTGATCTGGATTAAATTGGATTTGTGAGGTTAATTAACCTATTACAACCAGACTTTCATTGTGGCCACGGTGACATTCTGGTTTGTGTAAATTTGTGTAGACTGCATTGAATAAGATAACACTGCTCCGTGAGAACATCCGTAAGTGTTCATGTTTGGTAAAGTGGGACAACAAAATTGTCTTTTCGATCGGGAAAGTTTTTTTTGCAATTTACGTGAAGTGACGCAATTGCATGGAACCTGATAATGCTCTTCTCCACTTTCTTTATAAGCTGCAAAGGAGTTAACACTTTCCACTGAGAGCTGTTTAAGTTCACCGAGCACCAACTTTAGTATGATGTTTAATGATATTGGACATTATTAAATATAAGGTTCTTAATTTTAAGTTAATGTTTCCCCACAGTGATCGAAGCAAAATTATGATTTGATAAATTAACCCCTCAGGCTCTAAGCAGAGTCATAATGGATTTGCTTCTTTCTTTTTTTGTATGGAAGCTACCTTGTAAACTAAAAAAATGGAAAATAAAAGAGTGTTAGTAATTGGATCAAGTGAGACCGTTTGATCCATGTTTTCAATTTTAAAAATTGTACTGGACAGTAAAGTTCCTCCAGGACTCAAGAATGAGATATGAATGGTAATTAAGGGGAAGTGATTGAGATAGAAACAGGAGAATTACACCACCAATTGCGAATTTTTCAAAATTTTCTACTGAATGTCAGGAAAGTGTCATTAAGAATAATACATTGATAGCTTTATCTTGGAGACATTTGTGTCTCTGCCTTTAATGAACTTTTTAAGAAAACTGAATTTGATAGCCTGGCCACTATCCAAGACATCAGGACCATGCAGAGGACGATGAGCAAAGACCTCCAGACAATCTTTTGATAAGATCACCTTAAAGCCCAAAAAATGCTTGTATCGGTTGGCATGTGTGACATAATATTTAGATAAGGTATGAGTGTGCAAATGTGATTCGTTACGTATGAGGTATTTACCATCTGGGACTTTCTGGTGAGTTTGCACTGAAGAACGGGTCTGAGTCTCAGTCGCAGTTACTTGACAACAGCAAGACCTACATGAAATAGTTAATGTGGCTCAGGAGAGTGAGACAACCGTTAAAGCATTAACACATACTCCATCGAGAAACTATCTAATTAATGAAACAATCAGAATAGAGGTGAAGACACTGATAGCTGTTAGAGGGATTGTAATTGAGTTTGAAGAATCTGGATTTGGAGCATTGAGTGCTAAGGAGAAATCATATTAAGTAAGAACTATCCACAAGCTGGATACGAGTAAAAGAGAGATCTGGAGAATCTTTTCAGGCATGATTTGTTGTTTAGATGTTGAACTGTAATGGCACTTGAAATGATTGTAATTCTGAATTTAATTGTGACTGTAATAATTTTGTTTTGTAGGAAACAGAGTGTGGGAAAAACCAGTATGCCTCCAGTATGTGGTGATCAACCAATACGTTTTTTTTAGTATCAGCTGCACTATTGTGTGACAAAATTCGGATACTCAGATACGACATTCCCCTGTTGTTTGAGGGTTTCAGTGAGCTCATGATGCGACTGAACTCCGCCCTAAAGCATTATTATGTTTTGGGGTAAGACAACTGGAGAATGGATATTGAAATTGACAGCATAGAGAGGACAACTCACGATGGTGGGATATTGGGCTTAATATATCAGCACACCCTTAGGTTTGTATTATTTCACACACTCTGGTAGTTATCCAATTTGTAATGATAGTGTACTTGATATATATATACACTATGTAGTAAGACTTTGATACATAAGCCAATTGGGTACTCATGCCCATTACTAACCAGCACTAACAAATAAATTGAGCACTCTGAAAGAGAAGATCTGAAGCAACGTAGAGGAAACCCCAGGCGGGGTAACATCAGGAAAAACAGAAAAAAAAAGGATACCCCAGTGGGGCAGAATTGGAACACCAGAACAGTAGATTGAATTTAAGTAAGGGATCAGATCAGGGCCGTTACTGCCAGATCATATGATGCAGCAATAGGAGCAGCGGGCGGAGGAGAAAGGATAGACTGGGGACTAAGTATAAAGATCCACCCATGGATCAGACTGATTTCACACATATTAGTCGTGGTTTCCCAGCATGCTATACCAGCTACTCATAGGGCACACACTTTCCAACCCCGACTTAAGATTCCCTTATGGGGGTTGGAAGGGGGAATGTAGGATTGCAAAAATAGGCCTGTGAACCGAAGCCTGAATCCTCCAGACCGTAATAAATTAACCATTAGGCTGTGATACTAGAATTCATATTGAAAGGATGATTAGCTTTACATTATTAAGATATATACGTGTTAAAAGCGTACATGTAGAATTTAGATAGCTGCAAAGCATGATGGGATGCTTGACCATTATATATTAACATTTTTAACTAGTACTGTGGAATAGCTGACCAAAGCAGATTCGCCAGGCTGCGGGCCGTCAACCCACGCATCTCCAAACATATTGGAATGTTGTTATCAGCTTCACAGAAGCAGTGTTCAAAATAGCTTGCCCTTCTAAGAGATAAGGGGAACTTGCCACAGGGTATATGGTGTGTTTGCACGATGGTTAGGGGAGACACATGTCCTTTGAAGTTACGAACCTTCTGACAATTGGCTCCTACTGTAGAATTGGGCTATACAACATTTATAAGAGAAGGCTGTAAAACCCCACAACAAGTCATGGCCACCAAGTTAAACAGTAAACGGAATCAGCAATTTCTAAGACAATCCTTGCTGCAAAAACTTTATCTTCCTTTGGAATGTTTGCTCGAAGGCTGAGCTGACATTGTTTATCCCAGGAAGCTTTTCTCGAGAGATTAATGAAGTAACTGCACATCTCCAGGGCTAGCACAGTAGCACCAGGGGTGTTAAGCATGGTGGCGGCCTTGCTGGAAGCTACTAAGTGGTGTCCCAATTTCTGAAGACATGCGCTTACTGAGCAGAAGTAACTACAACTATTGTGCGATGTTTAGTGTCACACGACACATCAAGGCGGGGCCCTGACAGTGGAGTGAATTACCACGTCAACCAATAAGAGAGTAACTGTAGTGATGCTGTTTGTATGTGTACGCCCACATTTATTAACCGGTGGGTGTTGCCCACTGAAGGTATAAACATGCTTGTAATACTGCTTTTCCTTGAGAGTTAGGTGGGAGCTTGAGGAAGCTTGCCTCCCTCCCGTTGTACACAAGACCTCCCGTCCGTTTTCTAATTAACTTTAACTTTGTCAGCAGTTCCGTTTCTCCGTCTGGTTTTGCTCTGAAAATTCGAGTCTAACAAAAGCAATTTTAACTGTCAAAAATATTTATTTTGCAACCTATTGAAGAAAATGCACCTCGTCCGTCCACGCAGCCATATTCCAGTTGAAGCAGCTTCCTACTGCGATGATTATTTAATGAACTAAGCCAGACGAGCCACAGTTCTCTACCACGCTGGCCAAGATCAGTATATGAGAACATAATAAATATGAGCAGGATTTGGCCATGCAGCCTTTGAGCCTGCTCCGCCATTCAATAAATCAGTGCAGATCCACTACCTCAACTAAAACTTACCGACCTAGCCCCATATAGCTTGATTCCTCTAATGTCCAAATCCATCTCGGTTAGGAATGTACTCAACGACTGAACAGCCACAGCCCCATGCGGTAGAGAATTCCAAAGGTACAGAACCCTTAGAAATGAAGCAATTTCTCCTCATCTAAATCCTAATTGGCCGGCCCCTTATTCTGACATATGAACCCTAGTTCTGGACTCCACAGCCAGGCATAACAGCCTCTCAGCATCCGCCCAGTGAAGCTCTGCGAGAATGTATATGTTCTTCCTTCGTACAGTCTGCCGATTTCATTTCACCACAGAAAATGTTCAATTGAATAGACACGCAGCTTGAAATAGAATGCAGCCTCAGATTTATTCTCCAACCACTTTCTCTGACTCGCACGCGGCCGTATAAAGGGAAAAAAAGCAGCACACGAGAGAAAAGCCGATTTTAATCCCGTTTGTAGTGTCGAATTGCCTCAATTTGGCCGAACGGCATATGAAGTTGCAATTTGAATCAGAAATTGCCCTTCATTTCAGTCTCAAAATGTTAACCGATCACTCACTGAAAACCACACGCAGAAAGAAAAGAAAAAGGCCAGTGTGAGTCATTAAACCGCATTCTAACAAAGCAACCAAATCAGCTCGCGTCAAAGATTTTGTGATTAGAAATCCCTACCTATAGCATTTGGCTGAAAACAAGAGATTGCAGGGGCTTCTCACTTCCCGGCAGTGGCACCAGCGACAAGGATAAGTCATCCGCTCACAAGCGAGTCCTCCAACGTACTGGAGCTGCTTGTGACGGAGCAGCTCAATCCTCAGGCCCTAAACATGCAAACATAGAAGATAGGAGCAGGAGTAGTCCATTTGGCCCGTCAAGCCTGCTCCGCCATTCAATGAGATCATGGCTGATCATCCAAATTCAGTACCCTGTTCCTGACTTCGCTCCATATCCCTTGATCCCTTTAGCCTTAAGAAATATATCCAAATCCTTCTTGAATATATTTAATGAATTGTCCTCTACTTCCTTCTTTGGTCGAGAATTCCACCGGATCACCACTCTCTGGCTGAAGAATTTCCTCCTCAACTCTGTCCTAATTTGGCTGAAAACAACAGATTGCAGGGGCTGCTCGCTTCTCGGCCGCGGCTCCAGCGATAGGAACAAGTCATCCGCTCACAAACGCTTCCTCCAATGCACTGGAGCTGCTTGTGATGGAGCATCTCACTTTAGCCATTGGCTCTGATATGGATTACGAGCTCTGGCTGTTCACCCTTGCCCAGAGAGTGTCCTGCTGCCGCTCTGTGACATCATTCAAACTGGCACCAGGGAGGCAACATATCATTCTGGAGTCACGTCTGTAGCTACACAACAGCTTCTCTGTTCCCCTAACCAATGAGTCACCTATCACTATTGCTCTTCCACTACTTTTCCTGCCGCCCTGCGCAGCTGAGCCACCCGTGGTGCCTTCGCCTTGGATTTGGCCTCTCTCCCCAGAGGAGCCATCATCCCAACCAGTTTCCCGAACTGTGAACCGGTTAGCGAGCGAGTTACACTCTGGAAATTCCTGCCCTACATGCCTGGTCCTCCTTCTCTGTCTGGTGGTCACCCATTCCCTCTCTGCCTGCACATTCTGAGGCTGCGGGCTGAGCACTTCTAGAAACGTGCTTTACAAGTATTTCTCAGCCTCGCAGATGCACTGTAGTGAATCCAGCTGCCGCTGTAGCACCAAAACCCACTGCTCGAGATGTTGCAGTTGGCGACACTTCCCACACACGTAGTCGCCAAGGCCGCAAAAGCGTTCAGAAATTTCCACATGCCACAGGATATGCAAATCACGGTACTAAGCTGGTCTGCCATGCCCCTATTTCCCAGACTATGGGATAATTTAGCAGAAATAAGCTTAAAATTTTACAAGAAACACTCACCAGCTATCAACCAATCATCACTTCCCACTGTTAGATAGGCTATGAACTACTTAGCAGAAATATAGTCATAAAAGAACAAAAATTACTTATGAGAGATATTCACCCTATACTCACCCGATACTAAGAGAGAATAAAATAAGGAAATAGAAAAAAATAAACATAGAAGATAGGCGCAGGAGTAGGCCATTCGGCCCCTTGTTCGTGCTCTGCCATTCAATGAGATCATGGCTGATCATCCAAATTCAGTACCCTGTCCCTGCTTTCACCCCATATCCCTTGATCCGTTTAGTCTTAAGAAACATATGCAAATCTTCTTGAATATTTTTAATGAATTGGCCTCTACTGCCTTCTGTGGTAGAGTATTCCAAAGGTACACCACTCTCTGGGTGAAGAAATTCCTCCTCACCTCAGTCCTAAATGGCTTACCCCTTATTGTTAGACTGTGACCGCTGATTCTGGACTCCAAAGCCATCGGGAACATTCTTCCTGCATCTAGTCTGTCTAGTCCTGTTACAACTTTATAAATTTCAATGAGATCCCCTCTCATTCTTCTAAACTCCAACGAGGATATTCCCAATCGACACAATCTCTCCTCATACGTCATTCCTTTCATCCCAGGTATCAGCCTGGTGAATCTTCGCTGCACTCCCTCCATGGCAAGTACATCATTCCTCAGATAAGGCGATCAAAACTGCACACAATACTCAAGATGTGAGCTCACCAAGGTCCTGTACAACTGCATCAAGACATCCTTGTTCCTAAACTCAAACCCTCTCGCTACGAAGGCCAACATACCATTTGCCTTCTTAGCCGCCTGTTGCGCATGCTTGCTTACCTTCAGTGACTGGTGCAGAAGGACACCCAGGTCTCGTTGCACGTCCCTTTCTCCCAACCTATTGCCATTCAGATAATAATCTGCCTTCCTGTTTTTGACACCAAAGTGGATAACCTCGCACTTATCCACGTTATATTGCATCCGACATTGCTTCTGCCCAATCACCCAACCTGTCCAAATCATACTGGAGTTTCTCGGCATCCTCCTCACAGCACACACGCCCACCCAGCTTTGTGTCGCTGCAAACTTTGAGATATTACATCTAGTTCCCTCATCTAGATCATTAATATATATCTTGTGACTAGATGGGGTCAAGGGCCGATCCCTGCGGTACACCACTAGTCACTGCCTTCCACTCGGAAAAAGGCCAGTTTATTCCAACTCCTTGCTTTCTGTCTGCCAACCAGTTCTCTATCCAAGTCAATAAATTGCCCACCAATCCCATGTGCCTTAACTTTACATGCTAATCTTCTATGCGGGCCCTTATCGAAAGCTTTTTGGAAGTCCAAATACATCAGATCCACTGGTTCTCCCGTATCTATTTTAGCAGTTACATCCTCAAAATATTCCAGTAGATTAGTCAAGCATGATTTACCTTTTGTAAATCCATGTTGACTTTGTCCGATCCTGTCACTGTTTTCCAAGTGCTCTGCTATTCTATCTTTTATAATGAACTCTTGCTTTTTCCCCACTGCCGATGTCAGTCTTACTGGTCTGTAATTCCCCCTTTTCTTTCTGCCTCTTTTTTTAAATAGTGGGGTAACATTAGCTAATCTCCAATCCATGTGTACTGTTCCAGATTCTATCGAATGTTGGAAGGTGATCATTAATGTAACTATTATATCTAGGGCCACTTCCTTAATTACCCTAGGATGTAGATTATCAAGCCCTAGGGATTTATCGGCCTTCAATCCCGTCAATGTCCCGAACACCATTTCCCTACAAACACTGATTTCATTCAGTTCTTCACTTTCCTCAGACCCTATGTAGCCCGACATCTCCGGGAGGTTATTTGTGTCCTCCTTCTTGAAAACAGAACCGAAATATGTATTAAATTGGTTTGCCATTTCTTTTTCCCCATTATAAATCCCCTGATTCTGATTGCAGCGGAACTAAGCTTGACTTCATCAATTATTATCACTTCACGTATCCATAAAATGTTTACAGTCAGTTTTTATGTTCCCTGAAAGCTTACTGTCATACTCTATTTCCCCCCTCTTTATTAAACCGTTGGTCCTCCTTTGCTGAATCCTAAACTGCTCCCAATCCTCATGTTTGCTGCTTTTTCTGGCCAATGTATATGTCCTTTACTTGGATATTATGCTAGCCCTAATTTCCCTTGTTAACCACAGTTGAGTCAGCTTTTCTGTTTTATTTTTATGCCAAACAGGGATGAACATATTCTGTTGTTCATCCATGCGATCTTTACATGTTTGCCTTTGCCTATCCACCGTCGACCATTTAAGTAACGTTCCCCAATCCATCCTAGCCAACTCGCACCTCATACCATCGCAACTTCCTTTATTTAAATTCAGGACACTAGTCTCTGAGTCAACTATTCACTCTCCATCTTAATGAAGAATTCTATCAGATTATGATGGCTCCTCACCAAGGGGCCTTGCCCATCAAGATTGCTAATTATTCCTTTTTCATTACATAATACCCAGTCTAAGATGGTCTGATCTCTAGTTGGTTCATTGACATATTGGTCCAGGAAACCATCCCATATACACTCTAGGAATTCCTCCTCAGCAGTATTGTTACAAATTTAGTTAGCCCAATCTATGTGTAGATTAAAGTCACCCATGATAACTGCTGTGCCCTTATTGCACGCATCTCTGATTTCCCTTTTAGCGCCATTCCCAACCTCAGCATGACTGTTAGGTTGTCTGAATTCCACTCCCACTAACGTTTTCTGCCCCTTGTTATTTCTCAGCTCTACCCATACAGATTCCACATCATCAGATCTAATAACCTTACTTACTGTTGTGTCATTGCCCTCTTTAACCAGCAATCTACCCCACATCCTTTACCTTTTTGCCTGTCTTTCCTGAATGTTGAATATCCCTGGATGTTGAATTTCCAGACTTGCTCACCCTGGAGCCTTGTCTCCGTAATTCGAATTACATCATATCCGTTTACATCTATTTGCACAGATCATCATTCCACCTTATTATGAATGCTCCTCGCATTAAGACACAAAGCCTTCAGGGGTGTTTTTTAAAAACACCTAGTCCTTTTAGAACTATTAATCACTGTACCCCTGTATGGTTTGCACCCTTGATTTCTCTGCCATCCACTTTTGCTTTTCTCCTTTATGTCTTTTGTTTCTATCCTTGCTTCCCTTTTCCCTGTCTCCTGTCACAGGTTCCCAACCCCCTGCCATTTTAGTTTAAACCCTCCGCAACAGCACTAGCAAAAAATCACCCTAGGACATCTGTCCCGGTCAGACCCAGGTGCAAACCGACCCCTTTGTACTGGTCCCACCTCCCCCAGAACCGGTTCTACTCTCCCAGGAATGTGAATCCCTCACCCTTGCACCATTCCTCTAGCCACGTATTCATCTGAAATATCCTTCTCTTTCTACTCTGACTAGCATATGGCACTGGTAGCAATCCTGAGATTACTACCTTTGAGAGCCTATTTTTTTAATTGACCTCCTAACTCCCTATATTCAGCTTTTAGCACCTCATCCCTTGTTTACCTATATCGTTGGTACCTATATGCACCACGACAACTGGTTGTTCACCCTCCCCCCACCCGAGAATGCCCTGCAGTTGCCCGAGTCATCCTGGTCCCTTGCACCAGGGACGACACATACCATCCTGGAGTCTCGTTTGCGGCTGCAGAAATGTCTATCCATTCCGTTGAAAATTGAATCCCCTATCACTAAAGCTCTCCCAGTCTTTTTCCTCCCGTGCTGTGAGCAGAACCACCCATGGTGCCAGGAAGCTAGCTGCTGCTGTCTTCTCCCGATAAGACATCTCCCGCAACAATATCCAAAGTGGTATTTCTGTTTGAGGGGGTATGGCCACAGTTGACCCCTGCACTACCTGCCTGCGCCTACTACTCTGACTGGTGGTCATCCATTCATTTCCTGCCTGTGCAGCCTTTACATGTAGTGTGACCCACTCCTTGAACGTGCTATCCACGATACCCTCAGCATCGCGAATTCTACAGTATGTATCCATTCGCAGCTCCAGCGCCGCAATGTGGTCTGTCAGTAGCTGCAGCTGTAAACACTTTCCACACACATGGTCGTCCGGGACACAGGAAGTGTCCCTGATTTCCCACATAGCAGAGGATGAGCATGCCATGGGCTGAGCTGTCCTGCCATGAATTACCCTTTAATGAATATTAATTCATTGAAATCAAATCAAAACCACTAATTCCACTACAATTTAATGATATACTCAAGCTGCCTTGGTCAGCTGCACTCCCCGATATACTACAGAGACCTTAGAAACTATAACCACACAAAGTAATAACTTCTAAACATTTCAAACCATTTGTCTTAACTTTCAAACTATAGATTAGTATAAATACTCACCTTACTCACCCATTCAGCTGCTTCCTCTTGCCCGCACCACTTTTTCAATCGTAATGTGCCTCCAGAAAGATGCCGTCGGTCTGTGAGATTGGTAAGCTCCTCCCGACACCGGCCTCTGTAAAAAAGCCCGTGAAAGTGAAAACAGCCTATCCCTAGAAATACTGATTTCATTTATTTTCTCCCTCTCATTAGACCCTATGTTCCCCGACAGCTCTGGGAGGTTATTTGTGTCCTCGTTTGTGAAGACAGAACTAAAGTATGTATTTAATTGGTCTGCCATTTCTTTGTTCTGCATTATAAATTCCCCTGATTCTGACAGCAAGGGACTTACGCTTGACTTCAGGAATCTTTTTCTCCTCACATATCTATAGAAGCTTTTACAGACAGTTTTTATGATCCCTGAAAGCTTACTTTCATACTCTATTTTTCCCCTCTTAAGTAATCCCTTTGTCCTCCTTTGCTGAATCCTAAACAGCTCCCAATCCTCAGGTTTGCTGCTTTTTCTGGCCAATTTATATGTCTGCTCCTTGGATCTTATGCTATCCCTAATTTCCCTTGTTAGCCACGGTTGAGCCACCTTTCCTGATTTATTTTTATGCCAGACAGGGAAGAACAAATTCTGGAGTTTACACATGCGATCTTTAAATGTTTGCTATTGCCTATCCACCATCAACCCTTTAAGTAAAGTTCCCCAATCATCCTAGCAAACTCGCACTGCATACCATCATAGTTTCCTTTATTTAAATTCAGTACCCTAGTCTCTGAGTCAACAGCCTCACTCTCCATCTTAACGAAGGGTCCCAAGGGACCTCGCACAATTTTACATAATTACAGTCAAGATGGCCTGATCTCTAGTTGGTTCCTCGACATGCTTGTCCAGGAAAAAAATCTCGTATACACTACTCCTCCACGGTTTTGTTGCTAATTTGGTTGGACAATCTATATGCAGAGTAAAGACAATCTATATGCAGAGTAAAGACAACCATGATAACTGCTGTGCCTTTATTGCACGTATCACTAATTTTGTGTTTATTGCCATCCCCAACCTCACCATTACTGTTTGGGTGTATGTATACAACTCCCACTAACGTTTTCTGCCTTTTGTATTTCGCAGCCGTTTGGTATTTACAGACATTGGGGAGACAGAGAGCGAGACACAAAGTGGGTGATGGACCGAGAGCGACACTATTGGGGGAAGTGAGACAGACCGGGTTTCAGGACAGACATTGAAAGACAAAGAGAGTGAGAGGTTGGGGGACAGAGGCGGCTGGAGACAGGCTGCAGGAAGACAGATGATGGGTGAAACTTAGACTGACAAATGAGGGACACAGACTGGAGGAAGCAGACCAGGGTGATAGATGGAAGGAAGACAGAGAGAGACAGGGGAGTCTGAGGTTAAGACAGAAAGCAAATAGATGCGATTGAGACAGAGAGAGAGGCAGGCGCAGTGTGAGAGAGACCGGAGGACAGACTGGGTGAGGCAGATTGAGGAGAGACGGATTGGGGAGACAGACAGTGAGACAGGTGGCTAGATTGCCCGCGGTGATATACTGGGGAGACAGAGCGAGAGACAGACAATTGAAAAATATGGTGGAGGTGAGACTGATGGAGATAGACTTGGTTGATACAGACTGGTTAGTCAGAGAAAGAGACAGACTGGGGGACAAAATGACGGGGCCGAGCAATATAAAAGGAGACAGATGCAGGGAGACAGAGAGCTAAAGATGGTTGCACCAGAGACAGGGAGGGGCATATGGGGGAGAAGGCAAGAGTGACAGACGATCGTGAGACACATAGAGATACAGACGTTGGTGAGATAGATGGTGGAGACTGAGGGAATGAGACACAGAGAGAGAGAGAGAGAGACACGGATGAAAAAGAGTGTGCAAGAATGACAGCAGAGGCTGAAGGAGATGCCAGGCCTGAATAGACAGAGAGAGGGTGAGATACAGGAGATACAGACTGACTGGGATGACATGTGAGGGGCGTTAGAGTGAGAGACAGATGGGGAGATAGGCGTTGGGGAAAGAGTGAGAGAGAGAGAGACAGAGAGGGAGAGACAGAGAGAGAGAGACAGAGAGAGAGAGAGAGACACACAGAGAGAGAGAGAGACAGAGAGAGAGAGAGAGGGAGAGTGAGAGAGAGAGAGACAGAGAGACAGAGACAGAGAGACAGAGAGAGAGACACACAGAGAGAGACAGAGACACACAGAGAGAGAGAGAGAGAGAGAGAGAGAGAGAGAGAGAGATAGAGAAAGAGAGAATGAGAGAGAGAGAGAGAGACTGGCGTGAGGGACTCATGGGGAGGATTCCGAAAGGGTGTGATAGACAGAGAAAAAGAGACGGGTGGAGACAGAGCAAGAGAGACAGATGGGGAGACAGTGAGAGAGAGACAGTGGAGAAAGACGATCGAGACAGAAAGAGAACAGCTGGTATTAGAAAAATGAGAGCGAGAGACAGACAGAGGATACAGATGCAGGAGAGACAGAGCGAGACAGAGACAAATGGCGAGACAGACGGCAGGAGACAAACGGGGAAAACAACCTGCATAGACAGACTGGAGAGACAGACAGGTGACACTGTGAAGAAGAGGCACGGTGAAGACAGAGAGAGAGGAAGACCAGGGGGAGAAGGACGGGAGGAGAGTGAAAGGCAGACAGACGTTTGAATATTGATGGTGAGGTGACAGACGGGGAGGCAGATTGGGTGGGACAGAGTCACTTGGAGACAGACGCAGAGTAGAAACAGAGAGAGTGAGATGGACGGTGGTGTTCGACGGGATTGGACAGATGGGGTAAACAGAAGGAGGAGACAGACCCTGGGGTGGGTTTGTATGGATGGTGGGAGAGGGACTGGTGGAGACAGACGAGGGAGACAGATCGGGAGAGACAGAAGAGGGTAGCAGAGAAAGAGAATGACATGGGCAGTCAGTCGAGGAGACAGCTGGTGTTGGGGAGACAGACAGAGCGACAGATGCGAGTGGACAGAGACAGACAGATGGGGAGACAGACAGAGTGAGAGATGGGGAAAATAAAGAGAGTGTAATGGAGAGGGGAGAAAGACAGTTGGAGACAGAGAGAGAGGGACAGACACGGATATGAAAGAGTCAGAGATTGAGACAGAGAGGGGGGTCATTTGGGGAGAGGCAGACACGGGATACAGAAGTGTGAAGCCTGGTGGCAGAAGACGGTAAGAGAAGCAGCCAGGGGAGAGAAAAGCTTTGGAGATAGAGAGTGTGAAAGGCAGATAGGGAGACAGAGAGGAGAGATAAATGCAGGGAGACGGACACGGGGAAGACAGACAGGGGAGGCAGGAATGAATGCAGACAGGGAGACAAAGAGAGAGAGAGTTGCAGAAGTGGGAACATAGACGTGGATATACATTGAAAGATCGAGACACGTTGGAGGCAGACGGGGCGGGCAGGTGAGGGGGTCAGATAGAGAGACTATCAGCGGAGAGCGAGGCAGGGAGGAGACAGTCCTGAGGAGAAACAGAGAGAGGCCAACAGGGTGGGGGGAGACAGAGAGACAGACATACAGTGGTAATAGAGAAGGAGCGACCGACCAGTGGGGCAGAGACAGACCGATGGGGAGAGACAGAGAGTCAGAGAAATAGTGGCAATAGAGAAGGAGCGACTGACCAGTGGGGCGGAGACTGGCCGATGGGGAGCGACAGAGAGACAGACATACAGTGGCAATAGAGAAGGAGCGATCGACCAATGGGGCGGAGACAGACTGATGGGGAGAGAGACAGCTGGAGATAGCTTGTGAGCAGACAGGTGGTGGGTGACAAAGAGAAAGGCAGATGGGAGGAGACCGACCAGAGGAGGCGGAATGGAGATGCAGATGGAAGGGAGGCAGAGAGAGACTGACAGCGGAGACAGACGGGGAGGCAAAAAGCGATTAGTCGGGGTTGAGACAGAGACAGATAGACAGAAGTCGGGGTGGTGACACAGTGAGGGAGACGGGTTGGAAGGGAAGGACAGAGAAAGAAACAGATGTGTATATGACAGACGCGAGTGATACAGATGGGGAACAGATGCGGGAAGGCATACAGGAGAGTCAGACAGCGAGACTGACGGGGGAGATTCAGAGTGAGAAATGGATGGGGAAGAAACAAACTGCGGTGACAGAAGGAGTGAGACAGAAGAGGAAACAGACGGGGTGGAGGCAGACTGGGAGGAAAGTTGACGGGGCAAATATAGCGGCAGGTGGGGGAGAGAGAGACAGATAGGAGAAAGCCCGGCAGCGAAAGCGATTTAGACTGACAGGGGGAGACAGAGAGAGAGACATACTATGGGAGATAGAGCATGAGCGAACGACAGGCGGGTGGAAACAGGCCGATGGGGAGAGACATGGATGGATACACCCTGAGGGAGAGAGATTGAGACCGATAGTGGGAGACAAAGAGAGAGACACTGTGGGAGATAGAGAGGGAGTGACTGGCCGGCACGTGGACACAGGCCGATGGGGAGAGACAGAGAGAGAGATATTGGGGGAGAGGGATGGTGGATGAGCAAGAGAGAGAAAGAGGGGGCAAGTAGCTGGGAGGATGCAGAAGGGAGATACAAACGGAAAGGAGACTGAGAGAGAGAGACAGGGGCGACAGACGGGCAGACAGAACTAGATCAGATGGGTTTTAGACAGAGAGCGATAGACAGCAGTTTTGGTGGTGAGACTGGGAGAGAGAAAGACGGGGCGAGACAGACCTGTGAGAGACAGAGAGAGAAATAGATTCGTGGGAGACAGAAGAGGTGTTTACAATGGTAGACAGCGACAGAGATAGACGAGGAGACAGGCGGGGAAGAGAGACAGTGGGACAGACGGGGGACAGACGCAGGAGACAGATAGATAAGACAGATGTGGACACTGACGGAAGGAAGACAGAGAGATAGAGTGGTGACAGACGGGGGGACACAGACGGGGTTGGAGAGATGCGGTGAGACAGAGAGAGAGAGACAGACGGGGAGCAGATAGAGCAACAGAGAGAGACGGGGGAAAGACAGACTGTGGTAACAGAGTGAGAGAGAGAGAGAGAGAGACAGAAGGGGGAGAGAAATGCCAGGAGACAGAAATGGGGAGACAGACAGGTCAGAGAAGGCAGACTGGAGAGAAAGAGTGACAGGCAGATGGGCGAGACAGATATTGACAGACAGAGTGAGAGAAAGAGAGACGGGGTGAGAGAGATGTGGAGGACACAAACTGTGGAGGGGTGGGGTTAGACAGACCAACGGGAAGCGAAACAGATGAAGACAGTCTGCAGGCAGAAGGGTTTTGGATGACACAGAGAGAGACAGATGAGTGACACAGATGGGAGGAGGCAGGCAGGGGCGAGAGATGGAAGGGGGGCAGTGAGAGACAGCGGAGCTATATCGGGGGATATAAAGAGAACAGGCGGAGTTGGAACATAGTGATAGACAGACAGACGCAGTATGAGGCAGAGAGAGATACAGACGGGAAGACATTTTTTGCAAGATGGAGAGACAGCGATAGATACAGAGGCACGGACAGACAGGCAGTCAGACGGCACAAGACAAGTGGTGGAGACAGACTGGGGAGACCGAGCCAGAGGTAAAGGAGGGGAAGAAGGTTGGGGGAGATACTGATGGAGATAGAGGTGGGAACAGAGAGAGAGGCAGACTGAGAGACAGATGCGGGCTACAGAGTGATTGACAGATGGGGAGACAGATGGCGGGGAGAATTTTGCGAGAGAGAGTGAGAGACAGAGAGTGACAGAGAGACGGAGAGAGAGAGAGAGGGAGGGAGAGACAGGGGGACAACAGACATTGCAGACAGAAGGGGAGGCAGATGGGGCGACAAAGAGCACAAGACAGCCGAGGTGAGACAGAAGTGGATAGGCAGAGAGGGAGACAGACTGGGGAGAGAAACGAAGGGATGAAACACATCGTGGGAAAGAGATTGACATATGGTTGGAGAGAGGGAGTGAACGATAGGCTAAGTCAGTGAGAGATGATGGGAAGAGACGGGGCGCGAGAAAGAGAGAGACATAAAGACATGGGAGGTAGATGGGGGGCTATAGGCTGTGGTGAGTGGGTCAGTTCCTCTGTGCGCTCGCTGAGGTTGTGGACAGTGGGTCAGTTTCTGTGTGCTCGTTCAGGTTGTGGTCTGTGGGTCACTTTCTGAGTGATTGGTAAGGTTGTGGTCAATGGGTCATTTTCAGTGTGTTCTGTCAGGTTGTGGTCAGTGGGTCAGTTTCTGTGAGTTCAGTCAGGATCTGTTCAGTGGGTCAGTTTCTGTGTGTTCGGTCAGGCTGTGGTCAGTGGGTCAGTGTCTGTGTGGTCGCTCAGGTTGTGGTCAGTGGGTCAATTTCTGTGTGTTCGGTCAGCTTGTGGTAAGTGGGTCAGTTTCTGTGTGCTCGGTCAGCTTATGGTCAGTGGGTCAGTTTATGTATGGTCGGACAGGTTGTGGTCAGTGGGTCAGTTTCTGTGTGTTTGGTCAGGTTGGGGTGATGTACAGCCAAATATAGAGGAAAAAATGTCAGACTGGAAGGCACAGCAAATATGTAACGGCACAAGGAAGTAGGGCAAGGCTAAATGGCATTTATTTTAACGCAAGCAGTCTTACGAATAAGGTGAATGAACTGAAGTTGTTGATGAACACATGGGAGTATGATGTTGTTGCTATCACGGAGACATGGTTGAGGGTGGGGGAAGACTGGCAGCTCAATATTCTGGGGTATAGATTCTTCAGGCGAGAAAAAGGGGGGGTAAAAGAGGAGGGGGTGTCGGAATATTAATTAAGGAGACAATTACTGCTGTAAGGAGGGATGATATAATAACAGGTTCCTCTAATGAGGCCGTATGGGTTGAACTTAAAAACAAGAAGGGGGCTAGCACTTTGTTGGGAGTGTACTATAGGCCCCCAAACAGCCAGGGGGAGTTAGAGGAACAGATATGTCGGCACATCTCAGAGAAGTGTGCAAATAATAGGGTAATTATAGTGGGGGATTGAAACTTCCCCAATATAATCTGGGATAGTCAGAGTGTGAAATGATTAGAGGGTGCAGAATTCTTAAAGTGCATCCAGGAGAGCTTTTTAAGCCAGCATGTAGAAAGTCCTACAAGAGAGAAGGCGGTACTGGACCTAATTCTAGGGAATGTGGCTGGGCAAGTGGTAGAAGTATTAGTAGGTGAGCACTTTGGTGACATTGACCATAATTCGGTGAGATTTAACGTAGTCATGGAAAAGGACAAGGATGGACCAGAAATAAAGGTTCTAAATTGGGGGAAGGCCGATATTAATATGATAAGGCAGGATCTGGCCAATGTGGACTGGGTTCAGCTACTTCAAGGAAAATCCACATCGGAGCAATGGGAGTGTTTCAGGAAGGAAATTGAGAGAGTACAATGGCAACATGTTCCCGTAAAGGTCAAGGGTGGGACCAACAAGCCCAGGCCACCTTGGATGTCAAGGGATATACGAGAATGTATTTGGAAAAAAAGGAGGGCTTTTGGCAGATACAAAGGAATAAAGACAGAGGAAGCCCTAGAGGAGTATAAAAAGTGCAGGGGGATACGTAAAAAAGAAATTAGGAGAGCGAGGAGGGGCCATGAATTAACACTGGTGAGCAACATAAAGGAAAATCCTAAGGTGTTTTAAAAGTATATTAAGGGCAAGAGAATAACTAGGGAAAGAGTAGGGTCCATTAGGGACCAAAGTGGCAAACTGTGTGTAGAGCCAGAGGATGTAGGTGGGGTATTAAATGAATATTTCCATCTGTGTTCACTATGGAGAAGGATGATGTGGACATAGAAATCTGGCAGGGGGACTGTGATGTACTTGAACATATTAGCATCGAGAGGGACGAGGTACTAGCGGGTTTAGCATGCTTAAAATTGGATAAATCCCCAGGCCCGGATGAGATGTATCCCCGGCTACTATGTGAGGCAAAGGAGGAGATTGAAGGGGTTCTGCCACAAATTTTCAGAACCTCTCTGGCCACAATGGGATGTGCCAGAGGACTGGAGAACAGCTAACGTAGTACCATTATTCAAGAAGGGTAGTAGGTTTGAACCAGGGGATTACAGGCCAGTGAGCCTAACATCAGTGGTAGGGAAATTATTGGAAAACATTTTGAGGACAGAATTGGTCTCCACTTGGAGAGGCAGGGATTAATTAGGGATAGCCAGCGTGGCTTTGTCAAGGGAAGATCATGTCTGACCAATTTTATTGAAATTTTCGAGGGGGTGACTAGGTGTGTGGATGAGGGTAGTGCAGTGGAGTGGTTTACATGGATTTCAGTAAGGCTTTTGATAAAGTCTCGCATATGAGACTGGTCAGGAACGTCAGAGCCCATGGGATCCAGGGTGCCTTGGCACATTGGATCCAAATCTGGCTTCGTGGCAGAAGGCAGAGGGTGATGGTGGAAGATTGTTTTTGTGACTGGAAGCCTTTGTCTAGTGGGGTACCGCAGGGATCGGTGCTGGGTCCCTTGCTGTTTGTGGTCTACATTAATGATTTGGATGTGAATGTGAAAGGTATGATCAGTAAGTTCGCAGATGACACGAAAATTGGTGGGGTGGTAAATAGCGAGGCGGGAAGCCTCAGGCTACAGGACGATATAGATGTGTTGATCAGATGGGCGGAATAGTGGCAAATGGAATATAACCCTGAAAAGTGGGAGGTGATGCATTGTGGATGGACTAACAAGGCAAGGGAATACACAATGAATGGTAAGACCCTAGGGAAGACAGAGGATCAGATGGACCTTGGTGTGCATGTACATAGATCCCTGAAGGCAGCAAAACAGGTGGATAAGGTGTTTAAAAAGGGATATGGGATACTTGCCTTCATTAGCCGAGGCATAGAATATAAGAGCAGGGAGGTTATGATGGAGCTGTACAAAACGCTGGTAAGGCCACAGCTGGAGTACTGTGTGCAGTTCTGGTCGCCAAATTATAGGAAGGATGTGATTGCTTTGGAGAGGGAGCACAGGAGATTTACCAGGATGTTACCTGGGCTGGAGTGCTTCAGCTATGAAGAAAGGCTGGACATGCTGGGGTTGTTTTCCTTGGAGCAGTGGAGGCTGAGGGGGGACCTGATTGAGGCATACAAAATTATGATGGACATAGATAAGGTGGATAGAAAGGAACTTTTCCCCTTACTAGAGTGGTCAATAAAAAGGGGGCATAGATTCAAGGTAAGGGGCAGAAGGTTTAGAGTGGATTTGAGGAAAAACGTTTTCACCCAGAGGGTGGTTGGAATCTGGAACTCACTGACTGAAAGGATGGGAGAGGCAGGAACCCTCACAGCATTCAAGAAGCATTTGGATGAGCACTTGAAATGCCATAGCATACAAGGCTATGGATCAAATGCTGGAAAATGGGATTAGATTATACAGGGCTTGAAGGCCGGTGCGGACGCGTTGGGCCGAAGGGCCTCTTGCTGTGCTGTTTAACTCTATGACACTATGACTCTATGACTAGGTTGTGGTCAGTGGGTCTGTTTCTGAGTGTTCAGTCAAGATGTGGTCTGGTCAGTTTCTTTGTGTTCGTTCAGGTTCCGGTCTGTGTGTCAGTTTCGGTGTGTTTGGTCAGGTTGTGGTCTGTGGGACAGTTACTATGCGCTCGGTCAATTTCTGGTCAGTGGATCAGTTTCTGTGTGTTCGGTCAGGTTGTGGTCAGTTGGTCAGTTTCTGTGTGTTCGGTCAGGTTGTGATCAGTGGGTCAGTTTCTGTGTGTTTGGTCAGTTCATGCTCAGTGGGTCAGTTTCTGTGTGCTCGGTCAGCTTGTGGCCAGAGAGGCAGTTTTTTTATGCTCGGTCAGGTTGTGGTCGTTGTGTCAGTTTCTGTGTTTTTGGTCAGGTTGTGTCCAGTGGGTCAGTTTCTGTGTGCTCGGTCAGGTTGTGTTCAGTGGGTCAGTTTCTGTATGCTTGGTCAGGTTGTGGTCAGTTGGTCAATTACTGTGTTTGCGGTCATTTTTTGGTGAGTGGGTCAGTTTCTGTGTGTTCGGTAAATTTCTGGTCAGTGGGTCAGTTTCTGTGTTTTCTGTCAGGTTGTGGTCAGTAGGTCCGTTCCTGTGTGTTCAATAATGTTGTGGTCAGTGGGTCAGTTTCTTTGTGTTCAGCACATTGTACTCTATGCTTCTGTTTCTGTGTGTTCGGTAAGGTTGTGGTCAGTGGGACAGTTTCTTTGTGTTTGGTCAGGTTTTGTTCATTGGGTCAGTTTCTGTGAGTTCAGTCATTCTCTGTGTATTCGGTCAGGATGTGGTCCGTGGTTCAGTTCCTGTGTGGTCGTTCAGGTTGTGGTCTGTGTGTCAGTTTCTGTGTGTTTGGTCAGGTTGTGGTCTGTGGGACAGTTTCTATGCGCTTGGTCAATTTCTTGTCAGTGGATCAGTTTCTGTGTGTTCGGTCAGGTTGTGGTCAGTGGGTCAATTTCTGTGCGTTCTGTCAGGTTGTGGTCAGTTGATTATTTTCTTTGTGTTCGGTCAGATAGTGGTCATTGTGTCAGTTTCTGTGTGCTCGGTCAGGTTGTGCTCAGTGGGTCAGATTCTGTGTTTTCGGTCAGGTTGTGGTCTGTGTGTCAGTTTCTGTGTGTTCGGTCAGTTTGTGTTCTGTGGATCCGTTTCTGTGCGTTTGGTCAAGTGGTGGTCTTTGAGTCAGTTTCTGAGTGTTTGTTCAGGTTGCGGTCATTGGATCAGTTTCTGTGTGTTCAGACAGGTTGTTGTCAGTGGGTCAGTTTCTGTGTGTTCGTTCAGGTTGTTGTCGAAATGTCCGTTTCTGTGTGCTCGTTCAGGTTGTGGACAAGGTGTCAGTTTCTGTCTATTTGTTTGGTTGTTGTAAGTGGGTCAGTTACTGTGTGTTTTGTCAGGTTGTGGGCAGTGGGTCCGCTTTTGTATGATCAGTCAGAATGTGGTCAGTGGGTCAGTTTCTGTGTGTTCGGTCAGGTCATTGTCATTGGGTCAGTTCCTGTGTGTTCGGTCAGGTTGTGGTCAGTGTGTCAGTTTACGTGTGTTAGGTAGCGTTGTGCTCAGTGAGTCAGTTCCTGTGTGTTCGGTCATATGGTGGTAAGTGGTGCAGCTTCTGTTTGTTCGGTCAGGTTGTGGACAGATGGTCAGTTTCTCTGTGTTCGGTCAGATTGTGGTCAGAGGGTCAGTTTCTGTCTGTTCGGTCAGGTTGTGGCCATTGGGTCAGATTCTGTGTGTTCAGTCAGGCTGTGGTCAGTGGGTCAGTTACTGTGTGATCGGTCAGGCTGTTTTCAGTCGCTCAGTTTCTGTGTGTTCGGTCATCTTCTGGTCAGCGGGTCAGTTTCTTTGTGATCGGTCAGGTTGTGTTCAGTGTGTCTGTTTCTGTGTGTTTGGTCAGATTGTGGTCAGTGGGTCTGTTTCTTTGGGTTCGGTCAGTTTGCGTTCAGTATGTTAGTTAATGTGTGTTGAGTCTGGTTGTGGTCAGTGGGTCAGTTTATGTGTTTTGGCACAGGTTGTGTTCAGTGGGTCAGTTCAGTATGTCTGTTACAGTGGGTCAGTTTCTGAGTGTTCGGACAGGTAGTGGTCAGTGGGACTGTTTCTGTGTGTTCGGTCAGGTTGTGGTCAGTGTGTCAGTTTCGTTCGGTTCGGTCAGTTTGTGTTCAGTATGTCAGTTAATGTGTGCTGAGTCTGGTTGTGGTCAGTGGGTCAGTTTCTTTGTTTTGGCACAGGTTGTGTTCAGTGGGTCAGTTTAAGTGTTTTCGGTCAGGTTGTGGTCAGTGGGTCAATTTCTGTGTGTTCGGTCTGCATCTGGTCAGTGGGTCAGTTTCTGTGTGTTCTGTCAGTTTTTGTTCAGTTGGTCAGTTTCTGTGCTTTTGGTCAGCTTGTGGTCAGCGGGTCAGTTTATGTGTGTTCCGTCAGGTTGTGGTCTGTGGGTCAGTTTCTGTGTGCTCAGTCTGGTTGTGGTCTGTGTTTCAGTTTCACTGTGTTAGGACAGGTCGTGGTCAGTGGGTCAATTTATGTGTGTTCGGTCAGCTCGTGGTCTGTGTGTCAGTTTCTGAGTCTTCGGTCAAGTTGTGGTCAGTGGGCCAATTTATGTGCAATTGTCAGTTTGTGGTCAGTTGATTATTTTCTTTGTGTTCGGTCAGATAGTGGTCATTATGTCAGTTTCTGTGTGCTCGGTCAGGTTGTGCTCAGTCGGTCAGTTTCTGTGTGTTCAATCAGGTTGTGGTCAGGGTGTCAGTTTCTGTGTGTTCAGTCAGTTTGTGTTCAGTGGTTCCGTTTCTGTGCGTTGGGTCAGGTTGTGGTCTTTTGGTCAGTTTCTGAGTGTTTGCTCAGTTCGAGGTCATTGAGTCAGTTTATGTGTGTTCGGTCAGGTTTTTGTCAGTGGGACAGTTTCTCTGTGTACATTCAGCATCTGGTCAAAATATCAGTTTCTGTGCGTTCATTCAGGATGTGGCCAGTGGGACAGTTTCTGTCTGTTCATTTAGGTTGTGGTCAGTGAGTCAGTTTGTATGTGTTCGGTCAGGTTGTCGGCAGTGGGTCTGTTTATGCGTGATCGGTCAGGTTGTGTTCAGTTGACCAGTTTCTGTGTGTTCGGTCAGCTTGTGGACATTGGGTCAGTTTCTGTGTCTTCCGTCATGTTGTAGTCAGTGGGTCAGTTTCTGTGTGTTCAGTCGGCTTGTGGTCAGTGTGTCAGTTTATATGTGTTCGGTCTGCTTGAAGTCTGTGTGTCAGGTTCTGTGTGTTCAGAAAGGTTGAGGTCAGTGGATCAGTTTCTGTGTGTTCGGTCAGGTTGTGGTCCGTGGTTCATTTTCTGCGTGTTCCGTCAGCTTGTGGCCAGTGTGTCTCTGTCTGTGTGTTCGGTCAGGTTATGGTCAGTGTGTCAGTTCCTGTGTGTTTGGTCAGGTTGCAGTCAGTGTCTCAGTTTACATGTGTTAGTTCGGTTTGTGGTCAGTGAGTCAGTTCCTGTGTGTTCGGTCATGTTGTGGTCAGTGGGTCAGTTTCTGTTTGTTCGGTCAGGTTGTGGTCAGTGGGTCAGTTTCTCTGTGTTCGGTCAGCTTGTGGTCAGTTGGTCAGTATCTGTCTGTTCAGTCAGGTTGTGGTCAGTGGGTCAGTTTCTGTGTGATCGGTCAGGTTGTTTTCAGTGGGCCAGTTTCTGTGTCTTCAGTCAGCTTCTGGTCAGCGGGTCAGTTTTTGTGTGTTCGGTCAGCTTGTGCTCAGTATTTCTGTTACTGTGTGCTCGGCCTAGTTGTGTTCAGTGGGTCAGTATTTGTGTTTTCGGACAGGTTGTGGTCTGTCGGTCAGTTTCTTTGTGTTCGGACAGGTTGTGGTCAGTGGGTCAGTTTCTGTGTGTTCGGTCAGTTTGTGTTCA
Organism: Somniosus microcephalus; assembly: GCF_052327205.1. Taxonomy (NCBI): domain Eukaryota; kingdom Metazoa; phylum Chordata; class Chondrichthyes; order Squaliformes; family Somniosidae; genus Somniosus; species Somniosus microcephalus. Next base: position 4,938,797 of record NW_028225183.1, on the reverse strand, counting down.
GTATGTCAGTTACAGTGTGCACAGTCTAGTTGAGGTCCGTGGTTCAGTTTCTGTGTTTTCGGACAGGTTGTGGTCAGTGGGTCAGTTTCAGTTTTTTCGGTTTGTTCTTGGTCAGTGGGTCAGTTCACATTGGACCAATGACATAGGTAGGAAGAGGGATGAGGTTCTGCAGCAAGAACTTTGGGAGCTAGGTAGCAGATTAAAGAGTAGGGCCTCAAAGGTAGTAATCTCTGGATTACTCCTGGTGCCACGTGCTAGTGAATATAGGAATAGGAGGATAGAGCAGGTGAATGCGTGGCTAAAGAGTTGGTGCAGGAGGGAGGGCTTTAGTTTCCTGGATCACTGGGCCTGCTTCTGGAGAATGTTGGACTTGTACAAATCGGACAGGTTGCACCTGAACCAGAGCGGGACAAATATCCTAGCGGGTAGGTTTGCTAGCACTGTTCGGGGGGGGTTTAAACTAAAATGGCAGGGGGTTGGGAACCTGAGCAGGGAGACAGAGGAAAGGAAAACATGGATAAAAGCAATAGATAGGAAGGAGAAAAACAGAAGTGGCAGTCAGAGAAATCAACGGTTTAAATTAAACGTGGCCACAATATATAATAATTCTAATAGGTCTAAGAGCGTTAAAAAAACAAGCCTGAAGGCTTTGTGTCTTAATGCGAGGAGTATTTTTAATAAGGTGGATGAATTCGCTGCCCAAATAGAGGTAAAAGAATATGATAATAATAATAATAATTCAACTTTATTGTCATTGTACAATGCACAAGTACATGAACAACAAAATGTGATCTTGCAAGCTCCCATAAGTCCAGTACAAATAACAATAAACGTAAATAGCACCGTCCTGGGAGAAGCAAAGCCGTTGCATCTGTATGCATCTCCATTCCATTTCCACGATTCCTTCTGTCCGACAATCTTCAGCTCAACGCCCGGGCCTGCTCACCAGCCGCCCCTCTTGGGGCTCTTTCCGTGACCTTCTTCACCTGGTCTATTCCTGATGGTCACTTCTACCAGGTATTAACCAGGCTTGGCTCTGCTTAGCTTCTCAAGCTTTGCCAGTGACCCTGTCCCTCGTCCCAGGAACAGGGCTTTGGCTCGGATTATGGAAACGTGGCTCAAGGATGGCCAAAACTGGGAACTCTACATCCAGGGGTATTCGATATTCAGGAATGATAGGCAAAAAGGAAAGGGAGGTGGGGTAGCATTACTGGTTAAAGAAGGGATTAATACAATTGTAATGAAGGATATTAGCTCTGATGATGTGGAATCTGTATGGGTAGAATTGAGAAATACTAAGGGGAAAAAAACATTAGTGGGAGTACTCCAAAGAGTAAGGCGGAGGTTGGGGATGGCATTAAAAGGGAAATTAAAGAAGCGTGCTTTAAGGGCACAGCAGTCAGCATGGGTGACTTTAATCTACATATAGATTGGGCCAACCAAATTATTAACAATACTGTGGAGGAGGAATTCCTGGAGTGTTTACGGGATGGTTTCCTGGACCAATATGTCGAGGAACCAACCAGAGATCAGGCTATCTTAGACTGGGTATGATGTAACGAGAAAGGATTAATTAGCAATCTTGTTGTACGAGGCCCCTTGGGTCGGAGCGATCATAATATGATCGAATTCTTCATTAAGATGGAGAATGAAGTAGTTGACTCAGAGACAAGGGTCCTCAATTTAAATAAAGGAAACTACGATGGTCTGAGGAGCGAGTTGGGTAGAATTGATTGGGGAATGTCACTCAAAGGTTTGACGGTGGATATGCAATGGCAAACATTCAAAGACAGAATGGATGAGCTACAAAATTTGTTCATCCCAGGTTGGCATAACAAAAAGAAAAGGTGACGCCACCGTGGCTATCAAGGGAAATTAGGGATAGCGTAAGATCCAAGGAGAGGACATATAAATTGCCTAGAAAAAGCAATAATCCTGAGGATTGGGAGCAGTTTAGGAGTCAACAAAGGAGGACAAAGGGAGTAATTACGAAAGGGAAAATAGAATATGAGAGTAAGCTATCAGGGAACATAAAAACTGACTGTAAAAGCTTTCATAGAAATGTGAAGAGAAAAATATTGGTGAAGACAAGCGTAGGTCCCTTCCAGTCAGAACCAGGGGATTTTATAATGGATAACAAGGAAATGGCTACCAACTAAATACATACTTTGGTTCTGCCTTCAAAAGGAGGACACAAATAACCTCCCAGAGATGCTGGGGAACATAGGGTCTGATGAAAGGGAGGAACTGAAAGAAATCAGTATTTGTAGGGAAATGGTGTTAGGAAAATTGATGGGACTGAAGGCCGATAAATCCCCAGGGCCTGATGGTTTACATCCCACGGTACTTAATGAGGTGGCCCTAGAGATAGTAGAGGCATTGCTGGTCATCTTCCAGTACGCAATAGACTCTAGAACAGTACCCATGGATTGGAGGGTAGCCAATGTTACCACACTATTCAAAAAAGGTGTTAGAGAAAAAGCGGGGAATTATAGCCTGACTTCGGTCGTGGGGAAAATGCTAGAGTCTATTATAAAAGATGTAATAGCAGAGCACTTGGAAAGCAGTGACTGGATCGGACAAAGGCAACATGGATTTACAAAAGTTAAATCATGCTTGACTAACTACTGTAATTTTTTGAGGATGTAACTGGTAAATTAGATAAGGGCGAACCAGTGGGTGTGGTGTATTTAGACTTTCTGAAGGCTTTCGATAAGGTCCCACACTAGAGATTAGCGTGCAAAATTAAGGGACATGGGATTGGGGGCAAGGTATCGACTTGGATAGAGAACTGGTTGGCGGACAGAAAGCAAAGAGTTGGAATAAACGGGTCATTTTCCGAGTGGCAGGCAGTGACTAGTGGGGTAACGCAAGGATCGGTCCTAGGACCCCAGCTGTTCACAATATATATTATTGATCTGGACGCGGGAATTGGATGTAATGTCTCCAAATTTGCAGACGACACAAAGCTGGGTGGGAGGGTAAGCTGTGAGGAGGATGTCGTGAAACTCCAGTATGATTCGGACAGGTTGGGTGATTGGGCAGAAACATGGCAAATGCACTATAATGTGGATAAATGTGAAGTTATCCACTTTGGTGGCAAGAACAGGAAGGAAGATTATTATTTGAATGGCAATTGATTGGGAGAAGGGGAAGTGCAAAGAGACCTGGGTGTTATTGTGCAACCATCGCTGAAGGTAAGCATGCAGGTGCAGCAGGCGGTTAGGAAGGCAAATGGTATGTTGGCCTTCATAGCAAGAGGGTTCGAGTACAGGAACAAGGATGTCTTGCTGCAGTTGTACAGGACCTTGCTGAGACCACACCTTGAGTATTGTGTGCAGTTTTGGTCACCTTCCCTGAGGAAGGACGTTCTTGCCATGGAGGGAGTGCAGCGAAGATTCACCAGGCTGATACCTGGGATGGCAGGAATGACGTATGAGGAGAGATTGTGTCGATTGGGCTTATACTCACTGGAGTTTAGACGATTGAGAGGGGAGCTCATTGAAACCTATAAAATTCTGTCAGATCTGGACAGACTAGATGTATGAAGGATGTTTCTGATGGCCGGGGAGTCCAGAACCAGGGGTCATAATCTAAAGATAAGGGGTAAGCCATTTAGGACTGAAATGAGGAGGAATTTCTTCACCCAGAGAGTGGTGAACCTATGGAATTCTCTGCCACAGAGGGCGGTGGATGCCAGTTCATTAAATATATTCAAGAAACAATTGGATATATTTCTTGTGGCTATAGGGATCAAGCGATATGGGGAGAAGGCAGGGACATGGTACTGTATTTGGATGATCAGCCATGATCTCATTGAATGGCGGAGCAGGCTCGAAGGGCCGAATGCCCTTCTCCTGCTCCAATCTTCTATGTTTCTATGTTTCTATATGTGTTCAGTTAGGTTGTGGTCTGTGCATCAGTTTAAGTGTGCGCAATCTGGTTGTGGTCCGTGTGTCAGTTTCATTTTGTTCGGACAGATCGTGGTCAGTGGGTCAGTTTCTGTGTGTTCATTCAGCTTGTAGTCTGAGGGTCAGTTTCTGTGTGTTCGGCCAGGTGGTGGTCAGTGGTTCAGTTACTGTGTGCTCGGTCAGGTTGTGTTCAGTGCGTCATTTTCCGTGTGTTCGGACAATGGTGTTCAGTGGGTCAGTTTCTTTGTGTTCGGACAGGTTGTGGTCACTGTGTCAGTTTCTGTTTGTTTGGTCAATTGTGGTCAGTAGGTCAGTTTCTCTGTATTCGGTCAGTTTCTGGTCAGCAGGTCACTTTCTGTGCATTCGGTCAGGTTGTGATCAGTATGTCTGTTACTGTGTGCTCGGTCTGGTTGTGGCCAGTGTGTCAGTTTCTGAGTGTTCAGACAGTTTGTGGTCAGTGGGTCAGTTTCTGTGTATTCAGTCAATTTGTTGTCAGTGGGTCAGTTTCTGTGTGTTTGGTCAGTTTGTGTTCAGTATGTCAGTTACTGTGAGCTGAGACTGGTTGTGGTTAGTGCGTCAGTTTCTGTGTTTTCGGACAGGTTGTGATCAGTGAGTCAGTTTCAGGGTTTTTGGTCAGGTTGTGGTCAGTGGGTCAATTTATGTGTGTTCGGTCTGGGTGTGGTCAGTGGGTCAGTTTCTGTGTGTTCGTTCAGTTTGTGTTCAGTGGGTCAGTTTCTGTGTTTTTGGTCAGCTTGTGGTCAGCGGGTCAGTTTCTTTGTGATCCGTCAGGTTGTGGTCTGTGCGTCAGTTTCTGTGTGCTCAGTCTGGTTGTAGTCTGTGTGTCAGTTTCACTGTGTTCGGCAGGTCGTGGTCAGTGGGTCAATTTCTGTGCATTCGGTCAAGTTGTGGTCAGTTGCTTATTTTCTTTGTGTTCGATCAAATAGTGGTCATTATGTAAGTTTCTGTGTGAGCGGTCAGGTTGTGCTCAGTGGGTCAGTTTCTCTGTGTTCTGTCAGGTTGTGGTCAGTTTCTGTGAGTTCGGTCAGTTTGTGTTTAGTGTATCCGTTTCTGTGCGTTGGTTCATGTTGTGGTCTTTGGGTCAGTTTCTGAGTGTTTGGTCTGGTTGCGGTCATTAGGTCAGTTTCTGTGTGTTCGGACAGGTTGTTGTCAGTGGGTCAGTTTCTGTGTGTTCGTTCAGGTTGTGTTCAAAATATCAGAGTCTGTGTGTTCGTTCAGGTTGTGGACAATGTGTTAGTTTCTGTCTGTTCGGTTAGGTTGTTGTCAGTGAGTCAGTTACTGGGTGTTTGGTCAGTTTGAGGGCAGTGGGTCCGTGTGGTGTGATCAGTCAGGTTGTGGTCAGTGGGTCAGTTTCTGTGTCTTCAGTCAGGTTGTCCTCAGTGGGTCAGTTTCTTGTGTTCAGTCAGGTTCTGGTCAGTGGGTCAGTTTGTGTGTGATCGGTCTGCTTGAAATCTGTGTGTCAGGTTCTGTGTGTTCTGACAGGTTGTGGTCAGTGGGTCAGTTTCTGTGTGTTCGGTCAGGTTTTGGTCAGTGGGTCAGTTCCTGTGTTTTCGGTAAAGTTGTGGTCAGTGTGTCAGTTTACGTGTGTTAGGTAAGGTTGTGGTCAGTGAGTCAGTTCCTGTGTGTTCAGTCATATTGTGGTCAGTGGGACAGTTTCTGTTTGTTCAGTCAGGTTGTGGTCAGTTGGTCAGTTTCTCAGTGATCGGTCAGTTGTGGTCAGTCTCTGTCTGTTCAGTCAGGTTGTGGTCAGTGGGTCAGTTTCTGTCTGTTCAGTCAGGTTGTGGCCAGTGGGTCTGTTTCTGTGTGTTCAGTCAGGCTGTCGTCAGTGGGTCAGTTACTGTGTGATCGGTCAGGTTGTTTTCAGTGAGTCAGTTACTCTGTGTTCGGTCAGCTGCTTGTCAGCGGGTCAGTTTCTGTGTGTTCGGTCAAGTTGTGTTCTGTATGTCTGTTACTGTGTGCTCTGTCTGGTTGTGGACAGTGGGTCACTTTCTGAGCGTTCGGACAGGTTATGGTCAGTGGGTCAGTTTCAGTGTGTCGGTCAGGTTGTGGTCAGTGGGTCAGGTCAGTTTTTTGGTCAGTATGTCAGTTACTGTGTGCTGAGTGTGGTTGTGGTCAGTGGGTCAGTTTCTGTGTTTTCGGACAGGTTGTGGTCAGTGGGTCAATTTCTGTGAGTTTGGTCTGCGTGTGGTCAGTGTGTCAGTTTCTGTGTGTTCGGTCAGTTTGTGTTCAGTGGGTCAGCTTCTGTGTTTTCGGTCAGCTTGTGGTCAGCGGGTCAGTTTCTGTGTGTTCCATCAGGTTGTGGTCTGGGGGTCAGTTTCAGCCTGTGCAGACAGGTCGTGATCAGTGGGTCAGTTTCTGTGTGTTCGGTCAGCTCATGGTCTGTGGGTCAGTTTCTGTGTGTTCGGTCAATTTGTGGTCAGTGAGTCAATTTCTGTGCATTCGGTAATGTTGTGGTCAGTTGATTATTTTCTTTGTGTTCGGTCAGATAGTGGTCATTATGTTAGTTTCTGTGTGCTCGGTTAGGTTGTGTTCAGTGGGTCAGTTTCTGTGTATTCAGTCAGGTTGTGGTCAGTGTGTCACTTAATGTGTGTTCAGTCAGTTTGTGTTCAGTGGATACGTTTCACAGAATCTGCAGTGCAGATAGAGGCCCATCGAGCCTGCACCGACACATATACCACCCTATCCCCGTAACCCCACGTATTTAATCCCCTAACACTAAGGGTCAATTTATCATAGCCAAATCAACCTAACCTGCACATCTTTGGACTGTGGGAGGAAATCGGAGCACCCGGAGGAAACCCACGCAGACACAGGGAGAATGTGCAAACTCCACACAGACAGTCGCCCGAGGCCAAATTTGAACCCGGGTCCCTGGCGCTGTGAGGCAACAGTGCTAACCACTATGCCACCGTGCCCCCCGCCCTTGGGTCAGGTTGTGGTCTTTGGGTCAGTTTCTGAGTGGTTGGTCACGTTGTGGTCATTGAGTCAGTTACTGCGTATTCAGTCAGGTTGTTGCCAGTGGGACAGCTTCTGTGTGTACGTTCAGCTTCTGGTCAAAATGTCAGTTTCTGTGCGTTCATTCAGGATGTGGCCAATGGCACAGTTTCTGTCTGATCAGTTAGATTGTGGTCAGCGAGTCAGTTTCTGTGTGTTCGGTCAGGTTATGGGCGGTGGGTCTGTTTATGTGTGATCAGTCAGGTTGTGGCCAGTGGGTCAGTTTATGTGTGATCGGTCAGGTTGTGTTCAGTGGGTCAGTTTCTGAGTGTTCGATCAGCTTGTGGGCAGTGGGTCAGTTTCTGTGTCTTCCGTCAGGTTGCCGTCAGTGGGTCAGTTTCTGTGTGTTCAGTCAAGGTGTAGTCAGTGGGTCAGTTTATATATGTTCGGTCTGCTTGAAGCCTGTGGGTCAGGTTCTGTGTGTTCAGAAAGGTTGTGGTCAGTGGGTCAGTTTCTATGTGTTTGTTCAAGTAGTTGTCAGTGGGTCATTTTCTGTGTGTTCCGTCAGCTTGTGGGCAGTGTGTCTTTTTCTGTGTGTTCAGTAAGGTTGTAGTCAGCGTGTCATTTTCTGTATGTTCGGTCCGTTGTGGTCAGCGTGTCAGTTTACGTGTGTTAGGTCAGTTTGTGGTCAGTGAGCCATTTCCTGTGTGTTCGGTCATGTTGTGGTCAGTGGGTCAGTTTCGGTTGTTCAGTTAGTTTGTGGTCAGTGGGTCAGTTTCTCTGAGTTCGGACAGCTTGTGGTCAGTGGATCAGTTTCTGTCTGTTCGGTCAGGTTGTGGCCAGTGGTTCAGTTTCTGTGTGTTAGGTAAGGATGTGGTCAGTGGGTCAGTTTCTGTGCGATCGGTCAGGTTGTTTTCAGTGGGTCAGTTTCAGTGTGTTTGGTCAGCTTCTGGTCAGCGGGTCAGTTTCTGTGTGTTCGGGCAGCTTGTGTTCAGTATGTCTGTTGCTGTGTGCACAGTCTAGTTGTGGTCAGTGGGTCAGTTTTTGTGTTTTCGGACAGGTTGTGATCAGTGGGTCAGTTTCTGTGTGAGTTCGGACAGGTTGTGGTCAGTATGTTAGTTACTGTGTGTTCAGTCTGTTTGCATTCAGTGGGTCAGTTTTTGTGTTTTCGGGCCGGATGTGGTCAGTGGGTCTGTTTCAGTGTTTTCGGTCAGGTTGTGGTCAGTGGGTCAATTTCTGTGTGTTCAGTTTGGTTGTGGTCAGTGGGACAGTTTCTATGTGTTCAGTCAGCTTGTGGTCAGCGGTCAGTTTCTGTGTGCCCGGTTAGGTTGTGCTCTGTGCGTCAGTTTCTGTGTGCTCAGTATGGTTGTAGTCTGTGTGTCAGTTTCATTGTGTTCGGACAGATTGTGGTCAGTGGGTCAGTTTCTGTGTGTTCGTTCAGGTTGGGGTCTGAGGTTCAGTTTCTGTGTGTTCGGCAAGATGGTGGTCAGTGGATCAGTTTCTGTGTCATCGGTCTGGTTGTGTTCAGTGGGTCATTTTCCGTGTGTTCGGACAGTGTTGTTCAGTGGGTCAGTTTCTCTGTGTTCGGTCAGGTTGTGGCCAATGTGTCAGTTTCTGTTTGTTTGGTCAATTGTGGTCAGTGGGTCAGTTTCTGTATGTTCGGTCAGCTTCAGGTCAGCGGTACAGTTTCTGTATATTCGGTCAGGTTGTGTTCAGTATGTCTGTTTCTGTGTGCTCGGTCTGGTTGTGGCCATTGAGTCAGTTTCTGAGTGTTCGGACAGGTTGTGGTCAGTGGGTCAGTATCTGTGTGTTGGGTCAGTATCTGTGTGTTCGGTCAGTCTGTGTTCAGTATGTCAGTTACTGTGTGCTGAGTCTGGTCAGCGGATCAGTTTCTGTGTTTTCGGACAGGTTGTGGTCAGTGGGTTACTTTCAGTGTTTGCGTTCAGGTTGTGGTCAGTGGCTCAATTTCTGTGTTTTCGGTCTGGGTGTGGTCAGTTGGTCAGTTTCTGTGTGTTCGGGCAGTTTGTGCTCAATGGGTCAGTTTCTGTGTTTTCGGTCAGCTTGTCGTCAGCGGGTCAGTTTCTGTGTGTTCCGTCAGGTTGTGGTCTCTATGTCAGTTTCTGTGTGCTCAGTCTGGTTGTGGTCTGTATGTCAGTTTCAGTGTGCTCAGTGTGGTTGTGGTCTGTGTGTCAGTTTCACTGGGTTCGGACAGGTCGTGGTCAGTGGGTTAATTTCTGTGCATTCGTTCATGTTGTGGTCAGTTGATGATTTTCATTGTGTTCGGTCAGATAACGGTCATTATGTCAATTGCTGTGTGCTCGGTCAGGTTGTGCTCAGTGGGTCAGTTTCTGTGTGTTCAGTCAGGTCGTGGTCAGTTTCTGTGTGTTCGGTCAGTTTGTGTTCAGTGGATCCGTTCCTGTGCATTGGGTCAGGTTGTGGCCTTTGGTTCAGTTTCTGAGTGGTTAGTCAGGTTGTGGTCATTAGGTCAGTTACTGTGTGTTCGGTCAGGTTTTTTTCAGTGGGACAGTTTCTGTGTTTACGTTCAGCTTCTGTTCAAAATGTCAGTTTCTGTGCATTCATTCAGGTTGTGGCCAATGGATCAGTTTCTGTCATTTCGGTTAGGTTGTGGTCAGTGAGTCAGCTTCTGTGTGTTCGGTCAGCTTGTGGACAGTGGGGCAGTTTCTGTGTCATCCATCAGGCTGTGGTCAGTGGGTCATTATCTGTGTGTTCTGTCAGCTTGTGGACAGTGTGTCTGTTTCTGCGTGTTCGGTCAGTTTGTGGTCAGTGTGTCAGTTTACGTCTGTTAGGTCGGTTTGTATTCAGTGAGTCTGTTCCTGTGTGTTCGGTGATGTTGTGGTCAGTGGGTCAGTTTTTCTGGGTTCTGTCAGCTTTTGGTCAGTGGGTCAGTTTCTGTCTGTTCGGTCAGTTTGTTTTCATTTGGTCTGTTTCTGTGTGTTCGGTCAGCTTCTGGTCAGCGGGACAGATTCTGTGTGTTCGGACAGGTTGTGTTCAATATGTCTGTTACTGTGTGCTCGGCCTGGTTGTGATCAGTGGGTCAGTTTTTATTTTTTCGTACAGGTTGTGGTCAGTGGGTCAGTTTCTGTTTATTCGGTCAGGTTGTGATCAGTGGGTCAGTTTCTGTGTGTTCGGTCAGTTTGTGTTCCGTATGTCAGTTACTGTGTGCTCAGTCCGGTTGTGGTCAGTTGGTCAATTTCTGTGTTTTCGGATAGGTTGTTGTGAGTGGGTCAGTTTCAGCGTTTTCGGTCAGGTTGTGGTCAGTGGGTCAATTTCTGTGTGTTCGGTTTGGTTGTGGTCAGTGGCTCAGTTTTTACATGAACGATCAAGTTGTGTTCAGTGGGTCAGTTTCTGTGTTTTTGGTCAGCTTATGCTCAGCGGGTCAGTTTCTGTGTGCTCCGTTAGGTTGAGGTCTGTGCGCCTGTTTCCGTGTGCTCAGTCTGGATGTGGTCTGTGTGTCAGATTCATTGTGTTCGGACAGATCGTGGTCAGTGGGTCAGCTTCTGTGTGTTCGTTCAGCTTGTGGTCTGTGGGTCAGTTTCTGCGTGTTCCGCCAGGTGGTGGTCAGTGGGTCAGTTTCTGTGTGTTCGGTCAGGTTGTGGTCAGTGGGTCAATTTCTGTGCATTCGGCCAGCTTGTGGTCATTTGATTATTTTCTTTGTGTTCGGTCAGATAGTGGTCATTATGTCAGTTTCTGTGTGCTCGGTCAGCTTGTGCTCAGTGCATCAGTTTCTGTGTGTTCAGTCAGGTTGTGGTAAGTTTCTGTGTGTTCGGTCAGTTTGTGTTCAATGGATCCGTTTCTGTGCGGTTGGTCAGGTTGTGGTCTTTGGTTCAGTTTCTGAGTGTTTGGTCAGGTTTTGGCCATTGGTTCAGTTTCTGTTCGTTCGGTCAGGTGTTCGTCAGTGGGACAGTTGCTGTGTGTACATTCAGCATCTGGTCAAAATGTCAGTTTCTGTGCTTTCATTCAGGTTGTGGCCATTGGATCAGTTTGTGTATGTTTTGGTTAGGTTGTGGTCAGTGAGTTAGTTTCAGTGTGTTCGGTCAGGTTGTGGGCAGTGGGTCAGTTTCTGTGTGATCAGTCAGGCTGTGTTCAGTGGGTCATTTTCTGTGTGTTCAGACAGTGGTGTTCAGTGGGTCAGGTTCTAGTCAGTGTGGCAGTTTCTTTGTGTTTGGTCAATTGTGGTCAGTGGGTCAGTTTCTGTGTGTTCGGTCAGGTTGTGGTCAGTGGGTCAGTTTCTGTGTGTTCGGTCAGGTTGGGGTCAATGGTTAAGTTTCTGTCTGTTCGGTCATGTTGTAGCCAGTTAGTAAGTTTCTATGTGTTCGGTCAGGTTGTGGTCTGTGGGACAATTTCTGTGCATTCGGTCAGATTTTGGTCATTTGATTATTTGCTTTGTGTTCAGTCAGATAGTGGTCATTATGTCAGTTTCTGTGTGCTCGGTCAGGTTGTGCTCAGTGGGTCCGTTTCTGTGTGTTCAGTCAGGTTGTGGTCTTTGGGTCAGATTCTGTGTGTTATTCAGGTTGTGGTCTTTGGGTCAGTTTCTGTGTGTTCGTTCAGGTTGTTGTCAGTGGGACAGTTGCTGTATGGACATTCAGCTTCTGGTAAAATTTCAGTTTCTGTGCATTCATTCAGGTTGTGGCCATTGGGTCAGTTTCTGTCTGTTCGGTTAGGTTGTGGTCAGTAAGTCAGTTTCAGTGTGTTCGGTCAGGTTGTGGGCAATGGGTTTGATTATGTGTGATCAGTCAGGTTGTGGTCAGTGGGTCAGTTTCTGTGTGATCGGTCAGGTTGTGTTCAGTGGGTCAGTTTATGTGTGTTCGGTCAACTTGTGGACAGGGGGTCAGTTTCTGTGTCTACTGCTCTGTGTGTTCGGTCAGCTTGTGGACAGTGGGTCGGTTACTGTGTCTTCCATCAGGTTGTGGTCAGTGGGCCAGTTTATGTGTGTTCGGTGAGTTTGTGGTCAGTGGGTCAGTTCCTGTGTGTTCAGTCATGTTGTGGTCAGTGGGTCAGTTTCTGTTTGTTCGGTCAGGTTGTGGTCAGTGGGTCAGTTACTGTTTCTTCGGTCAGGTTGTGGTCAGTGGGACAGTTACTCTGTGTTCGGTCAGCTTGTGGTCAGTGGGTCAGCTTCTGTTTGTTTGGTCAGGTTGTGGCCAGTGGGTCAGTTTCTGTGTGTTCAGTAAGCTTGTGGTCAGTGGGTCAATTTCTGTGTGTTCGGTTTGGTGTGGTCAGTGGGTCAATGTCTATGTGTTCGGTCAATTTGTGTTCAGTGGGTCAGTTTCTGTGTTTTCGGTCAGCTTGTGATCAGCCGGTCCGTTTCTGTGTGCTCGGTTAGGGTGTGGTCTCTGTGTCAGTTTCTGTGTGCTCAGCCTGGTTGTGGTCTGTGTGTCAGTTTCAGTATGTTCGGACAAATCGTGGTCAGTGGGTCAGTTTCTGTGTGTTCGTTCAGCTTTGGGTCTGTGGGTCAGGTTCTGTGTGTTCGGCCAGTTGGTGGTCAATGGGTCAGTTACTGTGTGCTCAGTCAGGTTGTGTTCAGTTGGTCATTTTCCGTGTGTACGGAAAGTGGTGTTCAGTGGGTCAGTTTCTGTGTGTTCGGACAGGTTGTGGTCAGTGTGGCAGTTTCTTTGTGTTTTGTCAATTTTGGTCAGTGGGTCAGTTTCTGTGTGTTCGGCCAGGTTGTGGTTAGTGTGTCAGTTTCTGTGTGTTGCATCAGGTTGTGGTCAGTGGGTCAGTCTCTGTCTGTTCAGTCATGTTGTAGCCTCTGGGTCAATTTCTGTGTGTTGGGTCAGGTTGTGGTCAGTGAGTCAGTTTCTGTGTGCTCGGTCAGGTTATGCTCAGTGGGTCAGTTTCTGTGTGTTCGGTCAGGTTGTCATCGGTGTGGCAGATTCTGTGTGTTTTGTCAATTGTGGTCAGTGGGTCAGTTTTTGTGTGTTCGGTCAGTTTGTGTTCAGTGGATCCGTTTCTGTGCGTTTGGTCAGGTTGTGGTCTTTGTGTCAGTTTCTGTGTATTCAGACAGGTTGTTGTCAGTGGGTCAGTTTCTGTGTGTTCGTTCAGGTAGTGGTCAAAATGTCAGTTTCTGTGTGTTCGTTCAGTTTGTGGACAATGGGACAGTTTCTGTCTGTTCGGTTAGGTTGTGGTCAGTGGGTCAGTTACTGTGTGTTTGGTCTGGTTGTGGGCAGTGGGTCCGTTTATGCGTGATCAGTCATGTTGTGGTCAATTGGTCAGTTTCTGTGTGATCAGTCAGATTGTGTTCAGTGGCTCAATTTCTGTGTGTTCGGTCAGCTTGTGGTCAGTGGGTCAGTTTCAGTGTGTCCGTTCATGTTGTGGTCAGTGTGTCCGTTTATGTTTGTTCAGTCAGGTTGCGGTCAGTGGATCAGTCTCTCTGTGTTCAGTCAGCTTGTGATCAGTGGGTCAGTTTCTGTCTGTTTGGTCAGGTTGTGTTCAGTGTGTCAGTTTCTGTGTGATCAGTCAGGTTGTTTTCAGTGGGTCAGTTTCTGTCTGTTCAGTCAGCTTCTGTTCAGCGGGTCAATTTCGGTGTGTTCCATCAGGTTGTGTTCTGTATGTCTGTTACTGTGTGCTCGGTCTGGTTGTGGTCATTGGGTCAGTATTTATGTTTTCGGACAGTTTGTGGTCAGTGGGTCAATTTCTGTGTGTTCAGTCAGTTTGTGTTCAGTATGTCATTTACGGTGTGCTCAGTCTGGTTGTACTCAGTGGGTCAGTTTCAGTATTTTCGGTCAGGTTGTGGTCAGTGGGTCAGTTTCTATTTGTTCTGTCAAGTTGTGTTCAGTGGGTCAATTTCTGTGTTTTCGGTCAGCTTGTGGTTGGCTGGTCAGTTTCTGTGTGCTCGGTTAGTATGTGGTCTGTGAACCAGGTTCTGTGTGCTCAGTCTGGTTGTGGTCTGTGTGTCAGTTTCATTGTGTTGGTCAGGTTGTGGTCAGTGGTTCAGTTTCTGTGTGATCGTTCAGCTTGTGGTCTGTGGTTCAGTTTCCGTGCGTTCGGTTTCGCTATGGTCAGTGGTTCAGTTTCTATTTGTTCAGTCAAGTTGTGTTCAGTGGGTCAGTTTCTGTGTTTTCAGTCAGCTTGTGGTCAGTGGGTCAGTTTCTGTGTGCTCGGTTAGGTTGTGGTTTGTGCGTCAGTTTCTGTGTGCTCAGTCTGGTTGTGGTCTGTGTGTCAGTTTCATTGTGTTGGTCAGGTTGTGGTCAGTTGGTCAGTTTCTGTGTGATCGTTCAGCCTGTGGTCTGTGGGTCAGTTTTTGTGTGTTCGGCCAGGTGGTTATCAGTGGGTCAGTTACTGTGAGCTCGGTCAGGTTGTGTTCAGTTGGTCATTTTCTGTGTGTTCAGACAGTGGTGTTCAGTGGGGCAGGATGCAGTCAGTGTGGCAGTTTCTTTGTGTTTGGTCAATTGTGGTCAGTGGGTCAGTTTCTGCGTGTTCGGTCAGGTTGGGGTCAGTGGTTAAGTTTCTGTCTGTTCGGTCATGTTGTAGCCAGTTGGTAAGTTTCTATGTGTTCGTTCAGGTTGTGGTCTGTGGGACAATTTCTGTGCGTTCGGTCAGATTTTGGTCATTTGATTATTTGCTTTGTGTCCGGTCAGATAGTGGTCATTAAGTCAGTTTCTGTGTGCTCGGTCAGGTTGTGCTCAGTGGGTCCGTTTCTGTGTGTTCAGTCAGGTTGTGGTCTTTGGGTCAGATTCTGTGTGTTTGTTCAGGTTGTGGTCTTTGGGTCAGTTTCTGTGTGTTCGATCAGGTTGTTGTCAGTGAGTCAGTTTCAGTGTGTTCGGTCAGGTTGTGGGCAATGGGTTTGACTATGTGTGATCAGTCAGGTTGTGGTCACTGGGTCAGCTTCTGGTCAAATATCAGTTTATGTGCATTCGTTCAGGTTGTGGCCATTGGGTCAGTTTCTGTCTGTTCGGTTAGGCTGTGGTCAGTTTCTGTGTGTTCGGTCAGTTTGTGTTCAGTGGATCCGTTCCTGTGCATTGGGTCAGGATGTGGCCTTTGGTTCAGTTTCTGAGTGGTTAGTCAGGTTGTGGTCATTAGGTCAGTTACTGTGTGTTCGGTCAGGTTTTTTTCAGTGGGACAGTTTCTGTTTTTACGTTCAGCTTCTGTTCAAAATGTCAGTTTCTGTGCATTCATTCAGGTTGTGGCCAATGGATCAGTTTCTGTCATTTCGGTTAGGTTGTGGTCAGTGAGTCAGCTTCTGTGTGTTCGGTCAGCTTGTGGACAGTGGGGCAGTTTCTGTGTCATCCATCAGGCTGTGGTCAGTGGGTCATTATCTGTCTGTTCTGTCAGCTTGTGGTCAGTGTGTCAGTTTACGTCTGTTAGGTCGGTTTGTATTCAGTGAGTCTGTTCCTGTGTGTTCGGTGATGTTGTGGTCAGTGGCTCAGTTTTTCTGGGTTCTGTCAGCTTTTGGTCAGTGGGTCAGTTTCTGTCTGTTCGGTCAGTTTGTTTTCATTTGGTCTGTTTCTGTGTGTTCGGTCAGCTTCTGGTCAGCGGGACAGATTCTGTGTGTTCGGACAGGTTGTGTTCAATATGTCTGTTACTGTGTGCTCGGCCTGGTTGTGATCAGTGGGTCAGTTTTTATTTTTTCGTACAGGTTGTGGTCAGTGGGTCAGTTTCTGTGTGTTCGGTCAGGTTGTGATCAGTGGGTCAGTTTCTGTGTGTTCGGTCAGTTTGTGTTCCGTATGTCAGTTACTGTGTGCTCAGTCCGGTTGTGGTCAGTTGGTCAATTTCTGTGTTTTCGGATAGGTTGTTGTGAGTGGGTCAGTTTCAGCGTTTTCGGTCAGGTTGTGGTCAGTGGGTCAATTTCTGTGTGTTCGGTTTGGTTGTGGTCAGTGGCTCAGTTTTTACATGAACGATCAAGTTGTGTTCAGTGGGTCAGTTTCTGTGTTTTTGGTCAGCTTATGCTCAGCGGGTCAGTTTCTGTGTGCTCCGTTAGGTTGAGGTCTGTGCGCCTGTTTCCGTGTGCTCAGTCTGGATGTGGTCTGTGTGTCAGATTCATTGTGTTCGGACAGATCGTGGTCAGTGGGTCAGCTTCTGTGTGTTCGTTCAGCTTGTGGTCTGTGGGTCAGTTTCTGCGTGTTCCGCCAGGTGGTGGTCAGTGGGTCAGTTTCTGTGTGTTCGGTCAGGTTGTGGTCAGTGGGTCAATTTCTGTGCATTCGGCCAGCTTGTGGTCATTTGATTATTTTCTTTGTGTTCGGTCAGATAGTGGTCATTATGTCAGTTTCTGTGTGCTCGGTCAGCTTGTGCTCAGTGCATCAGTTTCTGTGTGTTCAGTCAGGTTGTGGTAAGTTTCTGTGTGTTCGGTCAGTTTGTGTTCAGTGGATCCGTTTCTGTGCGGTTGGTCAGGTTGTGGTCTTTGGTTCAGTTTCTGAGTGTTTGGTCAGGTTTTGGCCATTGGTTCAGTTTCTGTTCGTTCGGTCAGGTGTTCGTCAGTGGGACAGTTGCTGTGTGTACATTCAGCATCTGGTCAAAATGTCAGTTTCTGTGCTTTCATTCAGGTTGTGGCCATTGGATCAGTTTGTGTATGTTTTGGTTAGGTTGTGGTCAGTGAGTTAGTTTCAGTGTGTTCGGTCAGGTTGTGGGCAGTGGGTCTGTTTATGTGTGATCATTCAGGTTGTGGTCAGTGGGTCAGTTTCTGTGTGATCAGTCAGGCTGTGTTCAGTGGGTCATTTTCTGTGTGTTCAGACAGTGGTGTTCAGTGGGTCAGGTTCTAGTCAGTGTGGCAGTTTCTTTGTGTTTGGTCAATTGTGGTCAGTGGGTCAGTTTCTGTGTGTTCGGTCAGGTTGTGGTCAGTGGGTCAGTTTCTGTGTGTTCGGTCAGGTTGGGGTCAGTGGTTAAGTTTCTGTCTGTTCGGTCATGTTGTAGCCAGTTAGTAAGTTTCTATGTGTTCGGTCAGGTTGTGGTCTGTGGGACAATTTCTGTGCATTCGGTCAGATTTTGGTCATTTGATTATTTGCTTTGTGTTCAGTCAGATAGTGGTCATTATGTCAGTTTCTGTGTGCTCGGTCAGGTTGTGCTCAGTGGGTCCGTTTCTGTGTGTTCAGTCAGGTTGTGGTCTTTGGGTCAGATTCTGTGTGTTTTTCAGGTTGTGGTCTTTGGGTCAGTTTCTGTGTGTTCGTTCAGGTTGTTGTCAGTGGGACAGTTGCTGTATGTACATTCAGCTTCTGGTAAAATATCAGTTTCTGTGCATTCATTCAGGTTGTGGCCATTGGGTCAGTTTCTGTCTGTTCGGTTAGGTTGTGGTCAGTAAGTCAGTTTCAGTGTGTTCGGTCAGGTTGTGGGCAATGGGTTTGATTATGTGTGATCAGTCAGGTTGTGGTCAGTGGGTCAGTTTCTGTGTGATCGGTCAGGTTGTGTTCAGTGGGTCAGTTTATGTGTGTTCGGTCAACTTGTGGACAGGGGGTCAGTTTCTGTGTCTACTGCTCTGTGTGTTCGGTCAGCTTGTGGACAGTGGGTCGGTTACTGTGTCTTCCATCAGGTTGTGGTCAGTGGGCCAGTTTATGTGTGTTCGGTGAGTTTGTGGTCAGTGGGTCAGTTCCTGTGTGTTCAGTCATGTTGTGGTCAGTGGGTCAGTTTCTGTTTGTTCGGTCAGGTTGTGGTCAGTGGGACAGTTACTCTGTGTTCGGTCAGCTTGTGGTCAGTGGGTCAGCTTCTGTTTGTTTGGTCAGGTTGTGGCCAGTGGGTCAGTTTCTGTGTGTTCAGTAAGCTTGTGGTCAGTGGGTCAATTTCTGTGTGTTCGGTTTGGTGTGGTCAGTGGGTCAATGTCTATGTGTTCGGTCAATTTGTGTTCAGTGGGTCAGTTTCTGTGTTTTCGGTCAGCTTGTGATCAGCCGGTCCGTTTCTGTGTGCTCGGTTAGGTTGTGGTCTCTGTGTCAGTTTCTGTGTGCTCAGCCTGGTTGTGGTCTGTGTGTCAGTTTCAGTATGTTCGGACAAATCGTGGTCAGTGGGTCAGTTTCTGTGTGTTCGTTCAGCTTTGGGTCTGTGGGTCAGGTTCTGTGTGTTCGGCCAGTTGGTGGTCAATGGGTCAGTTACTGTGTGCTCAGTCAGGTTGTGTTCAGTTGGTCATTTTCCGTGTGTACGGAAAGTGGTGTTCAGTGGGTCAGTTTCTGTGTGTTCGGACAGGTTGTGGTCAGTGTGGCAGTTTCTTTGTGTTTTGTCAATTTTGGTCAGTGGGTCAGTTTCTGTGTGTTCGGCCAGGTTGTGGTTAGTGTGTCAGTTTCTGTGTGTTGCATCAGGTTGTGGTCAGTGGGTCAGTCTCTGTCTGTTCAGTCATGTTGTAGCCTCTGGGTCAATTTCTGTGTGTTGGGTCAGGTTGTGGTCAGTGAGTCAGTTTCTGTGTGCTCGGTCAGGTTATGCTCAGTGGGTCAGTTTCTGTGTGTTCGGTCAGGTTGTGGTCGGTGTGGCAGATTCTGTGTGTTTTGTCAATTGTGGTCAGTGGGTCAGTTTTTGTGTGTTCGGTCAGTTTGTGTTCAGTGGATCCGTTTCTGTGCGTTTGGTCAGGTTGTGGTCTTTGTGTCAGTTTCTGTGTATTCAGACAGGTTGTTGTCAGTGGGTCAGTTTCTGTGTGTTCGTTCAGGTAGTGGTCAAAATGTCAGTTTCTGTGTGTTCGTTCAGTTTGTGGACAATGGGACAGTTTCTGTCTGTTCGGTTAGGTTGTGGTCAGTGGGTCAGTTACTGTGTGTTTGGTCTGGTTGTGGGCAGTGGGTCCGTTTATGCGTGATCAGTCATGTTGTGGTCAATTGGTCAGTTTCTGTGTGATCAGTCAGATTGTGTTCAGTGGCTCAATTTCTGTGTGTTCGGTCAGCTTGTGGTCAGTGGGTCAGTTTCAGTGTGTCCGTTCATGTTGTGGTCAGTGTGTCCGTTTATGTTTGTTCAGTCAGGTTGCGGTCAGTGGATCAGTCTCTCTGTGTTCAGTCAGCTTGTGATCAGTGGGTCAGTTTCTGTCTGTTTGGTCAGGTTGTGTTCAGTGTGTCAGTTTCTGTGTGATCAGTCAGGTTGTTTTCAGTGGGTCAGTTTCTGTCTGTTCAGTCAGCTTCTGTTCAGCGGGTCAATTTCGGTGTGTTCCATCAGGTTGTGTTCTGTATGTCTGTTACTGTGTGCTCGGTCTGGTTGTGGTCATTGGGTCAGTATTTATGTTTTCGGACAGTTTGTGGTCAGTGGGTCAATTTCTGTGTGTTCAGTCAGTTTGTGTTCAGTATGTCATTTACGGTGTGCTCAGTCTGGTTGTACTCAGTGGGTCAGTTTCAGTATTTTCGGTCAGGTTGTGGTCAGTGGGTCAGTTTCTATTTGTTCTGTCAAGTTGTGTTCAGTGGGTCAATTTCTGTGTTTTCGGTCAGCTTGTGGTTGGCTGGTCAGTTTCTGTGTGCTCGGTTAGTATGTGGTCTGTGAACCAGGTTCTGTGTGCTCAGTCTGGTTGTGGTCTGTGTGTCAGTTTCATTGTGTTGGTCAGGTTGTGGTCAGTGGTTCAGTTTCTGTGTGATCGTTCAGCTTGTGGTCTGTGGTTCAGTTTCCGTGCGTTCGGTTTCGCTATGGTCAGTGGTTCAGTTTCTATTTGTTCAGTCAAGTTGTGTTCAGTGGGTCAGTTTCTGTGTTTTCAGTCAGCTTGTGGTCAGTGGGTCAGTTTCTGTGTGCTCGGTTAGGTTGTGGTTTGTGCGTCAGTTTCTGTGTGCTCAGTCTGGTTGTGGTCTGTGTGTCAGTTTCATTGTGTTGGTCAGGTTGTGGTCAGTTGGTCAGTTTCTGTGTGATCGTTCAGCCTGTGGTCTGTGGGTCAGTTTTTGTGTGTTCTGCCAGGTGGTTATCAGTGGGTCAGTTACTGTGAGCTCGGTCAGGTTGTGTTCAGTTGGTCATTTTCTGTGTGTTCAGACAGTGGTGTTCAGTGGGGCAGGTTGCAGTCAGTGTGGCAGTTTCTTTGTGTTTGGTCAATTGTGGTCAGTGGGTCAGTTTCTGCGTGTTCGGTCAGGTTGGGGTCAGTGGTTAAGTTTCTGTCTGTTCGGTCATGTTGTAGCCAGTTGGTAAGTTTCTATGTGTTCGGTCAGGTTGTGGTCTGTGGGACAATTTCTGTGCGTTCGGTCAGATTTTGGTCATTTGATTATTTGCTTTGTGTTCGGTCAGATAGTGGTCATTAAGTCAGTTTCTGTGTGCTCGGTCAGGTTGTGCTCAGTGGGTCCGTTTCTGTGTGTTCAGTCAGGTTGTTGTCTTTGGGTCAGATTCTGTGTGTTTGTTCAGGTTGTGGTCTTTGGGTCAGTTTCTGTGTGTTCGATCAGGTTGTTGTCAGTGAGTCAGTTTCAGTGTGTTCGGTCAGGTTGTGGGCAATGGGTTTGACTATGTGTGATCAGTCAGGTTGTGGTCACTGGATCAGCTTCTGGTCAAATATCAGTTTCTGTGCATTCGTTCAGGTTGTGGCCATTGGGTCAGTTTCTGTCTGTTCGGTTAGGCTGTGGTCAGTGAGTCAGTTTCAGTGTGTTTTGTCAGGTTGTGGGCAATGGGTTTGATTATGTGTGATCAGTCAGGTTGTGGTCAGTGGTTCAGTTTCTGTGTGATCGGTCAGGTTGTGTTCAATGGGTCAATTTATGTGTGTTTGGTCAACTTGTGGACAAAGGGTCAGTTTCTGTGTCTACTGTTTCTGTGTGTTCGGTCAGCTTGTGGACAGTGGGTCTGTTACTGTGTCTTCCATCAGGTTGTGGTCAGTGGGCCAGTTTATGTTTGCTCGGTGAGTTTGTGGTCAGTTGGTCAGTTCCTGTGTGTTCAGTCATGTTGTGGTCAGTGGGTCAGTTTCTGTTTGTTCGGTCAGGTTGTAGTCAGTGGGTCAGTTACTGTTTCTTCGGTCAGGTTGTGGTCAGTGGGACAGTTACTCTGTGTTCGGTCAGCTTGTGGTCAGTGGGTCAGCTTCTGTTTGTTTGGTCAGGTTGTGGCCAATGGGTCAGTTTCTGTGTGTTCAGTAAGCTTGTGGTCAGTGGGCCAATTTCTGTGTGTTTGGTTTGGTGTGGTCAGTGGGTCAATGACTATGAGTTTGGTCAATTTGTGTTCTGTGGGTCAGTTTCTGTGTTTTTGGTCAGCTTGTGATCAGCGGGTCAGTTTCTGTGTGCTCGGTTAGTTTGTGGTCTGTGTGTCAGTTTCTGTTTGCTCAGCCTGGTTGTGGTCTGTGTGTCAGTTTCAGTATGTTCGGACAAATCGTGGTCAGTGGGTCAGTTTCTGTGTGTTCATTCAGCTTGTGGTCTGTGGGTCAGGTTCTGTGTGTTCGGCCAATTGTTGGTCAGTGGGTCAGTTACTGTGTGCTCAGTCAGGTTGTGTTCAGTTGGTCATTTTCCGTGTGTTCGGAAAGTGGTGTTCAGTTGGTCAGTTTCTGTGTGTTCGGACACGTTGTGGTCAGTGTGGCAGTTTCTTTGTGTTTTGTCAATTTTGGTCAGTGGGTCAGTTTCTGTGTGTTCGGCCAGGTTGTGGTCAGTGTGTCAGTTTCTGCGTGTTGCGTCAGGTTGTGGTCAGTGGGTCAGTTTCTGTCTGTTCAGTCAGGTTGTAGCCACTGGGTCAGTTTCTGTGTGTTGGGTCAGGTTGTGGTCAGTGAGTCAGTTTCTGTGTGCTCGGTCAGGTTATGCTCAGTGGGTCAGTTTCTGTGTGTTCGGTCAGGTTGTGGTCAGTGTGGCATTTTCTGTGTGTTTTGTCAATTGTGGTCAGTGGGTCAGTTTCTGTGTGTTCGGTCAGTTTGTGTTCAGTGGATCCGTTTCTGTGCGTTTGGTCAGGTTATGGTCTTTGTGTCAGTTTCTGTGTATTCAGAAAGGTTGTTGTCAGTGGGTCAGTTTTTGTGTGTTCGTTCAGGTAGTGGTCAAAATGTCAGTTTCTGTGTGTTCGTTCAGTTTGTGGACAATGGGTCAGTTTCTGTCTGTTCGGTCAGGTTGGGGTCAGTGGTTAAGTTTCTGTCTGTTCGGTCATGTTGTAGCCAGTTGGTAAGTTTCTATGCGTTCGGTCAGGTTGTGGTCTGTGGGACAATTTCTGTGCGTTCGGTCAGATTTTGGTCATTTGATTATTTGCTTTGTGTTCGGTCAGATAGTGGTCATTAAGTCAGTTTCTGTGTGCTCGGTCAGGTTGTGCTCAGTGGGTCCGTTTCTGTGTGTTCAGTCAGGTTGTGGTCTTTGGGTCAGATTCTGTGTGTTTGTTCAGGTTGTGGTCTTTGGGTCAGTTTCTGTGTGTTCGATCAGGTTGTTGTCAGTGAGTCAGTTTCAGTGTGTTTAGTCAGGTTGTGGGCAATGGGTTTGACTATGTGTGATCAATCAGGTTGTGGTCACTGTGTCAGCTTCTGGTCAAATATCAGTTTCTGTGCATTCATTCAGGTTGTGGCCATTGGGTCAGTTTCTGTCTGTTCGGTTAGGTTGTGGTCAGTGAGTCAGTTTCAGTGTGTTTTGTCAGGTTGTGGGCAATGGGTTTGATTATGTGTGATCAGTCAGGTTGTGGTCAGTGGGTCAGTTTCTGTGTGATCGGTCAGGTTGTGTTCAATGGGTCAATTTATGTGTGTTCGGTCAACTTGTGGACAAAGGGTCAGTTTCTGTGTCTACTGTTTCTGTGTGTTCGGTCAGCTTGTGGACAGTGGGTCTGTTACTGTGTCTTCCATCAGGTTGTGGTCAGTGGGCCAGTTTATGTTTGTTCGGTGAGTTTGTGGTCAGTGGGTCAGTTCCTGTGTGTTCAGTCATGTTGTGGTCAGTGGGTCAGTTTCTGTTTGTTCGGTCAGGTTGTAGTCAGTGGGTCAGTTACTGTTTCTTCGGTCAGGGTGTGGTCAGTGGGACAGTTACTCTGTGTTCGGTCAGCTTGTGGTCAGTGGGTCAGCTTCTGTTTGTTTGGTCAGGTTCTGGCCAGTGGGTCAGTTTCTGTGTGTTCAGTAAGCTTGTGGTCAGTGGGTCAATTTCTGTGTGTTCGGTTTGGTGTGGTCAGTGGGTCAATGTCTATGAGTTTGGTCAATTTGTGTTCTGTGGGTCAGTTTCTGTGTTTTTGGTCAGCTTGTGATCAGCGGGTCAGTTTCTGTATGCTCGGTTAGGTTGTGGTCTGTGTGTCAGTTTCTGTTTGCTCAGCCTGGTTGTGGTCTGTGTGTCAGTTTCAGTATGTTCGGACAAATCGTGGTCAGTGGGTCAGTTTCTGTGTGTTCGTTCAGCTTGTGTTCTGTGGGTCAGGTTCTGTGTGTTCGGCCAGTTGTTGGTCAGTGGGTCAGTTACTGTGTGCTCAGTCAGGTTGTGTTCAGTTGGTCATTTTCCGTGTGTTCGGAAAGTGGTGTTCAGTTGGTCAGTTTCTGTGTGTTCGGACAGGTTGTGGTCAGTGTGGCAGTTTCTTTGTGTTTTGTCAATTTTGGTCAGTGGGTCAGTTTCTGTGTGTTCGGCCAGGTTGTGGTCAGTGTGTCAGTTTCTGTGTGTTGCGTCAGGTTGTGGTCAGTGGGTCAGTTTCTGTCTGTTCAGTCATGTTGTAGCCACTGGGTCAGTTTCTGTGTGCTCGGTCAGGTTATGCTCAGTGGGTCAGTTTCTGTGTGTTCGGTCAGGTTGTGGTCAGTGTGGCATTTTCTGTGTGTTTTGTCAATTGTGGTCAGTGGGTCAGTTTCTGTGTGTTCGGTCAGTTTGTGTTCAGTGGATCCGTTTCTGTGCGTTTGGTCAGGTTATGGTCTTTGTGTCAGTTTCTGTGTATTCAGAAAGGTTGTTGTCAGTGGGTCAGTTTTTGTGTGATTTCGTTCAGGTAGTGGTCAAAATGTCAGTTTCTGTGTGTTCGTTCAGTTTGTGGACAATGGGTCAGTTTCTGTCTGTTCGGTTAGGTTGTGGTCAGTGGGTCAGTTACTGTGTGTTTGGTCTGGTTGTGGGCAGTGGGTCCGTTTATGCGTGATCAGTCAGGTTGTGGTCAATGGGTCAGTTTCTGTGTGATCAGTCAGATTGTGTTCAGTAGGTCAATTTCTGTGTGTTCGGTCAGCTTGTGGTCAGTGGGTCAGTTTCAGTGTGTTCGGTCATGTTGTGGTCAGTGTGTCCGTTTATGTTTGTTCAGTCAGGTTGCGGTCAGTGGGTCAGTCTCTCTGTGTTCAGTCAGCTTGTGATCAGTGGGTCAGTTTCTGTCTATTTGGTCAGGTTGTCTTCAGTGGGTCAGTTTCTGTGTGATCAGTCAGGTTGTTTTCAGTGGGTCAGTTTCTGTCTGTTCAGTCAGCTTTTGTTCAGCGGGTCAATTTCGGTGTGTTCCATCAGGTTGTGTTCTGTATGTCTGTTACTGTGTGCTCGGTCTGGTTGTGGTCATTGGTTCAGTGTTTGTGTTTTCGGACAGTTTGTGGTCAGTGGGTCAGTTTCTGTGTGTTCAGTCAGTTTGTGTTCAGTAGCTCATTTACGGTGTGCTCAGTCTGGTTGTGCTCAGTGGGTCAGTTTCAGTTTTTTCAGTCAGGTTGTGTTCAGTGGGTCAGTTTCTGTGTTTTCGGTCAGCTTGTGATTGGCGGGTCAGTTTCTGTGTACTCGGTTATTATGTGGTCTGTGAACCAGGTTCTGTGTGCTCAGTCTTTTTGTGGTCTGAGTGTCAGTTTCATTGTGTTGGTCAGGTTGTGGTCAGTGGTTCAGTTTCTGTGTGATCGTTCAGCTTGTGGTCTGTGGTTCAGTTTCCGTGCGTTCGGTTTGGTTGTGGTCAGTGGGTCAGTTTCTATTTGTTCAGTCAAGTTGTGTTCATTGGGTCAGTTTCTGTGTTTTCGGTCAGCTTGTGGTCAGCGGGTCAGTTTCTGTGTGCTCGGTTAGGTTGTGGTCAGTGCGTCCGTTTCTGTGTGTTCGGTCAGGTTGGAGTCAGTGGTTAAGTTTCTGTCTGTTCGGTCATGTTGTAACCAGTTGGTAAGTTTTTATGTGTTCGGTCAGGTGGTGGTCTGTGGGACAATTTCTGTGCATTCGGTCAGGTTTTGGTCATTTGATTATTTGCTTTGTGTTCGGTCAGATAGTGGTCATTATGTCAGTGTCTGTGTGCTCGGTCAGGTTGTGCTCAGTGGGTCCGTTTCTGTGTGTTCAGTCAGGTTGTGGTCTTTGGGTCAGATTCTGTGTGTTTGTTCAGCTTGTGGTCTTTGGGACAGTTTCTGTGTGTTCGATCAGTTTGTTGTCAGTGGGACAGTCGCTGTGTGTAGGTTCAGCTTCTGGTCAAATATCAGTTTCTGTGCATTCATTCAGGTTGTGGCCATTGGGTCAGTTTCTGTCTGTTCGGTTAGGTTGTGGTCAGTGAGTCAGATTCAATGTGTTCGGTCAGGTTGTGGGCAATGGGTTTGATTATGTGTGATCAGTCAGGTTGTGGTCAGTGGGTCAGTTTCTGTGTGATCGGTCAGCTTGTGTTCAGTGGGTCAGTTTCTGTGTCTACTGTCAGGTTGTCTTCAGTGGGTCAGTTTCTGTGTGTTCATTCAGGTTGAAATATGTGGGTTAGCTTCAGTGTTTTCAGAAAGGTTGTGGTCAGTGGGTCAGTTTCTGTGTGTTCGGTCAGGTTATGTTCAATGGGTCATTCTCTGAGTATTCCGTCAGCTTGTGGCCAGTGTGCCTGTTTCTGTGTGTTCGGTCAGGTTGTGGTCAATGTGTCAGTTTCTGTGTGTTCGGTCAGTTTGTGGTCAGTGTGTCAGTTAACGTGTGTTAGGCCGATTTGTGGTCAGTGGGTCGGTTACTGTGTGATCGGTCAGTTTGTTTTCAGTGGTTCATTTCTGTGTGTTCGGTCAGCATCTGGTCAGCAGGTCAGTTTCTGTGTGTTCAGTCAGGTTGTGTTCAGTATGTCTGTTACTGAGTGCTCGGTCTGGTTGTGGTCAGTGGATCAGTTTTTGTGTTTTCGGACAGGTTGTGGGCAGTGGGTCAGTTTCTGTGTGTTTGGTCAGTTTTTGATCATTGGATTAGTTTCTGTGTGTTCGGTCAGTTTGTGTTCCGTAGGTCAGTTACTGTGTGCTCAATCTGGTTGTGGACTGTGGGTCAGTTTCTGTGTTTTCGGATAGGTAGTGGTCAGTGGGTCAGTTTCAGTGTTTTCGGTCAGGTTGTGGCCAGTGGGTCAATTTCTGTGTGTTCGGTTTGGTTGCAGTCAGTGGGTCAGTTTGTATGTGCTTGGTCAAGTTATGTTCAGTGGGTCAGTTTCTGTGTTTTCGATCAGCTTGTGGTCAGCGGGTCAGTTTCTGTGTGCTCGGTTACGTTGTGGTCTGTGTGTCAGTTTGTGTGTGCTCAGTCTGGTTGTGGTTTGTGTGTCAGTTTCATTGTGTTCGAACAGATCGAGGTCAGTGGGTCAGTTTCTGTGTGTTCGTTCAGCTTGTATCCTGTGGGTCAGTTTCTGTGTGTTCGGCCAGTTGGTTGTCAATGGGTCGGTTACTGTGTGCTCGGTCAGGTTGTGTTCAGTTGGTCATTTTCCGTGTTTTCGGACTGTGATTTTCAGTGGGTCAGTTACTGTGTGTTCGGACAGGATGTGGTCAGTGTGGCAGTTTTTGTGTGTTTGGTCAATTGTGGTCAGTGGGTCAGTTCTGTGTGTTCGGTCAGGTTGTGGCCAGTGGGTCAGTTTCTGTGTGTTCAGTCTGCACGTGGTCTGTGTGTCAGTTTCTGTGTGCTCGGTCAGGTTGTGCTCAGTGGGTCAGTTTCTTTGTGTTCGGTCAAGTTGTGTTCACTGGGTCAGTTTCTTTGTTTTCGATCAGCTTGTGGTCTGTGGGTCAGTTTCTGTGTGTTCGTTAGGCTGTGGTCTGTGTGTCAGTTTCTATGTGTTCGGACAGATCGTGGTCAGTGGGTCAGTTTCTGTGTGTTCGTTCAGCTTGTGGTCTGTGGGTCAGTTTCTATGTGTTCGGCCAGTTGCTGGTCAGTGGGTCAGTTACTGTGTGCTCGGTCAGGTTGTGTTCAGTTGGTCATTTTCCATGTGTTCGCTCAGTTTGTGTTCAGTTGATCCATTTCTGTGCGTTTGGTCAGGTTGTGGTCTTTGTGTCATTTTCTGTGTATTCGGACAGGTTGTTGTCAGTGGGTCATTTGCTGTGTCTTTAGTCAGGTTGTCGTCATTGGGTCAGTTTCTGTACTTTCAGTCAGGTTGTGGTCAGTGGGTAATTTTCTGTGTGTTCCGTCAGCTTTTGGCCAGTGTGTCATCTTCTGTGTGTTCGGTAAGGTTGTGGTCAGCGAGTCAGTTCCTGTGTGTTCGGTCATGTTGTGGTTAGTGGGTCAGTTTTTCTTTGTTCGATCAGGTTGTGGTCAGTTGGGCACTTTCTCTGTGTTCCGTCAGCATGTGGTCAGTGCGTCTGTTTCTGTCTCTTCGGTGAGGTTGTGGCCAGTGGGTCAGTTTCTGTGTTTTCGGTCAGGTTGTGATCATTGGGTTAGTTGTGTGTTATCGGTCAGGTTGTTTTCAGAGGCTCAGTTTCTGTGTGCTCAGTCAGCTTCTGGTCAGCAGGTCAGTTTCTGTGTGTTCGGTCAGGTTGTGTACAGTATGTCTGTTACTGTGTGCTCGGTCTGGTTGTGGTCAGTGGGACAGTGTCATAAGAACATAAGAACATAAGAAATAGGAGCAGGAGTAGGCCAATCGGCCCTTCGAGCCTGCTCGACCATTCAATAAGATCATGGCTGATCTGATCCTAACCTCAAATCTTCTATTACTCTGCATCCATCCGAATCCATGTGATCTCCCGGGAGAGGCAAAAAAACCAGATAAAGACCCAATGGCCAACTTGGGAGTAAAAAATCTGGGAAATTCCTCTCCGACCCATCTAGGCGATCGAAATTCTTCCAGGAGATCACTCTGTCCCTATATTTTCTACAGTACTTACCTTCTGTAAAAGCGATCTCCACCCCAGCCAGGAACAGGAATAAAACCATCTCCTGAAATCTAACAGAATTAGAACACAGTAGGAGCAGAACCAGGCGACACGGCCCCTGGGCCCACTCCACTACCCACAGGGCCATGACCATTCCGAACCTAGACTCATGTCCAATTTCCTGCCTGCTCCCCATAAACCTTAATTCCCTTTACATCTAGAAAACAATCTATTTCTGTTTTAAATTTATTTAATGATGTAGCTTCCACAGCTTTCTGGGGCAGCAAATTCCACAAACCTACGACCCTCTGAGTGAGGAAGTTTCTCCTCATCTCAGTTTTGAAAGAGCAGCCCCTTATTTTAAGATTATGCAGCCTAGTTCTAGTTTCACCCATCATTGGAAACATCCTCACCGCATCCACCCGATCAAGCCCCTTCACAATCTTATATGTTTCAATAAGATCGCCTCTCATTCTTCTGAACTCCAATGAGTAGATTCCCAATCTACTCAACCTCTCCTCATATGACCACCCCCTCATCCCCGGGATTAACCTAGTGAGCCTTCTTTGTACTGACTCGAGAGCAAGTATGTATTTTCTTAAGTATGGACAGCAAAACTGTATGCAGTATTCCAGGTGCGGTCTCACCAATACCTTGTACAACTGCAGCAATACCTCCCTGTTTTTATATTCCATCCCCCTAGCAATAAAAGCCAAAATTCCATTGGCCTTCTTGATCACTTGCTGCACCTGCATGCTAACTTTTTGAGTTTCGTGCACCAGGACCCCCAGATCCCTTTGTACTACAGTACTTTCCAGTTTCTTTCCATTAAGATAATAACTTTCTCCTTGATTTTTCCTGCCAAAGTGCATAACCTCACACTTTCCAGTATTGTATTCCATCTGCCAAATCTCTGCCCACTTACTTAGCCTGTCTATGTCCCTTTGCAGTTTTTTTTGTCCTCCTCGCTCACTACTTTCCGTCCCATCTTTGTATCATCTGCAAACTTTGATATGTTACACTCGGTCCCCTCCTCCAAATCGTTAATATAGATTGTAAAGAGTTGGGGACCCATCACTGACCCCTGCGGAACACCACTAGTTACTGGTTGCCATTCTGAGAACGAACCATTTAACCCAACTCGCTGCTTTCCTTTAGAGAGCCAATCCTCCACCCACGCCAGAATATTACCCCCAATCCCGTGATTTTTATCTTGAGCAATAATCTTTAGCGTGGCACCTTGTCAAATGCCTTTTGGAAGTCTAAATACACTACGTCCACTGGTTCCCCTTTATCCACCCTGTATGTTACTTCCTCAAAAAACTCCAGCAAATTTGTCAAACATGACTTCACCTTCATGAAACCATGCTGAGTTTGTCCTATTAAATTATGTTTATCCAAATGTCCCGTTACTGTCTCCTTAATAATTTTACCAACCACTGATGTTAGGCTAACAGGTCTATAGCTTCCAGCCTTCTGTCTACTACCCTTTTTAAATAAGGGTGTTACATTAGCAGTTTTCCAATCTGCCGGGACCTTTGCTGAGTCCAGTGAGTTTTAGAAAATTATTACCAATGCATCCACAATCCCTACCGCTACTTCCCTCAAGACCCTAGGATGCAAGCCATCAGGTCCAGGGGATTTATCCGCCTTGAGTCCCATTATTTAACCAAGTCCCACTTCCTTAGTGATTTTAATCGTATTTAGTCTCTCCCCCCCTAGGGCCCCCTGTTTGTCCAGTGTTGGGATATTCTTAGTGTCTTCTACTGTAAAGACTGATACAAAATAATTGTTCAGTGTTTTTGCCATCTCCATGTTTCCCACCATTAATTTCCCGGTCTCATCCTCTAAGGGACCAACATATACTTTAGCCACTCTTTTTCTTTTAATATAACTATAGAAGCTTTTATTGTCTGTTTTTATATTTTTTGCTAATTTACTTTCATAATCTATCTTCCCTTTCTTAATCAATCTTTTAGTTATTTTTTGCTGTCTTTTAAAGACTTCCCAATCTTCCATCCTCCCACTAGATTTGGCTACCTTATATGCCCTAGTTTTTAGTCGGATACTATCCTTAATTACTTTACTTAGCCACGGATGGCTATCATTTCTTTTACACTCTTTTTTCCTCAGTGGAATATATTTTTTTTGGAAGTTGTAAAATAACTCCTTAAATGTACCATCTTACCCTTTAATCTATTTTCCCAGTCCACTCTAATCAATTCCGCTCTCATACCTTCATAGTCTCCTTTATTCAAGCTCAGCACGCTTGTTTGAGATCCAACCTTCTCACCCTCTAATTGAATATGGAACTCAACCATGTTATGGTCACTCATTCCAAGGGGATCCTTTACTAGGACATTTTTAATTAATCCTGTCTCATTACACAGGACCAAATCTAACTTTGCTTGCCCCCTGGTCGGTTCAGTTACATACTGCTCAAGAAACCCATCCCTAATACACTCAATGAACTCATCCTCAAGGCTGCTCTGCCCAATTTGATTTGTCCATTTAATATGATAATTAAAATCCCCCATAATTATAGCTGTTCCCTTATTACAAGCCTCAACTATTTCCTGATTAGTACTCCGTCCAACAGAGTTGCAACTGTTTGGAGGCCTATAGACGACACCCACTAGTGTTTTTTCACCTTATTATTCATTATCTCAACCCAAACTGTTTCACTATCCTGCTCCTTTGACCCAATATCATTTCTCCGTATTATAGTGATTCCTCCCTTTATTAACATAGCCACCACACCTCCTCTCCCTTCCTGCCTGTCCTTCCTGATTGTTAAATAACCTGGTATGTTTAATTCCCAGTCATGGTCACCCTGCACACATGTTTCTGTAAGGGCCACAAGATCATACCCATATGTCGTTATTTGTGCCGTTAACTCATTCATTTTGTTACGAATGCTACGTGCATTCAGATAAAGAACTTTCAGATATGTTTTGTAACACTTAGTTCCTGTTTTTTCCCTTTTTAGTACTTTACTTTTTACTCCATACCTTCTGTCCCTTCCTGACACATTCTGTTTTTTAATTCCCCCACTGCTACCTAAGTCTATGACCTCCTCTGTTGTCATTTCTATTATTTGCTCTCTAGAAACTTCCCCCCACTAATTATTTTAAAGCCCTCTCTACAGCCCTACTTATATGATTCGCCAGGACTCTAGTCCCAGCACTGGCCAATTGGAGTCCGTCCCAACGGAAAAGCTCCATCCTGTCCCAGTATTGGTGCAAGTGTCCCAAGAAGCAAACACATGTCTGTGTTTTCGGACAGGTTGTGGTCAGTGGGTCAATTTCTGTGTGTTCGTTCAGGTTGTGGTCTGTGGGCAATTTTCTGTGTGTTCCGTCAGCTTGTGGCCAGAGTTTCAGTTCCAGTGTGTTCAGTCAGGTTGTGGTCAATGTGTCAGTTTCTGTGTGTTCGGTCAGGTTATGAACAGTGTGTCAGTTTGCATGTTATCGGTCAGGTTGTTTTCAGTGGGTCAGTTTCTGTGTGTTCGGTGAGCTTCTGGTCAGCGGGTCAGTGTCAATGTGTTTGGTCAAGTTGTGTTCAATATGTCTGTTACTGTGTGCTCGGTCTGGTTGTGGTCAGTGGGTCAGTTTCTGTGTTTTTGGACAGGTTGTGGTCAGTGGGTCAGTTTCTGTGTTTTCGGACATGTTGTGGTCAGGGTGTCAGTTTCCGTGTTTTCGGTCAGGTTGTGGTCAGTGTGTCAATTTCTGTGTGTTCTTTCTGGTTGTGGTCAGTGGGTCAGTTTCTCTGTGTTCGGTCAGTCTGTGTTCAGTGGGTTAGTTTCTGTGATTTTGGTCAGCTTGCGGTCAGTGGGCCAGTTTCTGTGTGTTCCGTCAGGTTCTAGTCTGTGGGTCAGTTTCTGTGTACTCAGTCTGGTTGTTTTCTGTGTGACAGTTTCACTGTGTTCGGATAGGTCGTGGTCAGTGGGTCCGTTTCTGTGTGTTCGCACAGCTCGTGGTATGTGGGTAAGCTTCTTTGTGTTCGGTCAGATTGTGGTCAGTTGATTATTTTCTTTGTGTTCGGTCAGATAGTGGTCATTATGTCAGTTTCTGTGTGCTTGGTCAGGTTATGCTCAGTGGGTCAGTTTCTGTGTGTTCAGTCAGCTTGGTGTCAGTGTGTCAGTTTCTGTCTGTTCGGTCAGTTTGTGTTCATTGGATCCATTTCTCTGCGTTGGGTCAGGTTGTGGTCTTTGGGTCTGTTTCTGTGTGTTTGATCAGGTTGTGGTCATTGCGTCAGTTTGTGTGTGTTCGGTCAGGTTGTTGTCAGTGGGACAGTTTCTGTGTGTACGTTCAGCTTCTGGTCAAAATGTCAGTTTCTGTGCTTTCATTCAGGTTGTGGCCAATGGGTCAGTTTCTGTCTGTTCGGTTAGGTTGTGGTCAGTGAGTCATTTTCTGTGTGTTCAGTCAGGTTGTGGGCAGTGGGTCAGTTTCTGTGTGTTCTGCCAGCTTGTGGACAGTGGGTCAGTTTCTGTGTATTCAGTCAGGTTGTGGTCAGTGGGTCAGTATATGTGTGTTCGGTCTGCTTGAAGTCTTTGAGTCATGTTCTGTTTGTTCGGTCAGCTTATGTTCAGCGGGTCAGTTTCTGTGTGCTTGGTTAGTTTGAGGTCTGTGCGCCAGTTTCTGTGTGCTCAGTCTGGATGTGGTCTGTGTGTCAGTTTCATTGTGTTCGGACAGATCGTGGTCAGTGGGTCAGCTTCTGTGTGTTCGTTCAGCTTGTGGTCTGTGGGTCAGTTTCTGTGTGTTCGGCCAGCTGGTGGTCAGTGGGTCAGTTACTGTGTGCTCAGTCAGGTTGTGTTCATTTGATTACTTTCTTTGTGTTCGGTCAGATAGTGGTCATTATGTCAGTTTCAGTGTTTTCGGTCAGGTTGTGCTCAGTGGGTCAGTTTCCGTGTGTTCAGTCAGGTTGTTGTCAATGTGTCAGTTTCTGTGTGTTCGGGCAGTTTGTGTTCAGTGGATCCGTTTCTATGCGTTGGGTCAGGTTGTCGTCTTTGGGTCAGTTTCTGCGTGTTTGGTCAGGTTGTGGTCATTAGGGCAGTTTGTGTGTGTTCGGTCTGGTTGTTGTCAGTGGAACAGTTTTGGTGTGTACGTTCAGCTTCTGGTCAAAATGTCAGTTTCTGTGCGTTCCTTCAGATTGTGGCCAATTGGTCAGTTTCTGTCTGTTCGGTTAGATTGTGGTCAGTGAGTCAGTTTCTGTGTTTTCCGTCAAGTTGTGGGCAGTGGGTCTGATTATATGTATTCAGTCATCAGTCATGTTGTGGTCAGTTGTTCAGTTTCTGTGTGATCGGTCAGGTTGTGGACAGTGGGTCAGTTTCTGTGTGTTCGGTCAGCTTGTGGACAGTGGGTCAGTTACTGTGTCTTCCATCAGGTTGTTGTCAGTGGGTCAGTATCTGTGTGTTCAGTCAAGATGTGGCCAGTGGGTCAGTTTATGTGTGTTCGTTCTGCTTGAAGTCTGTGGGTCAGGTTCTGTTTGTTCGGTCAGGTTGTGGTCAGTGGGTCAGTTTCTCTGTGTTTGGTCAGATTGTGGTCAGTGGGTCAGTTTCTTTCTGTTTGGTCAGGTTGTGGCCAGTGGGTCAGTTTTTTTGTGTTCGGTAAGTTTGTGGTCAGTGGGTCAATTTCTGTTTCATCGGTCAGGTTGTTTTCAATGGGTCAGTTTCTGTGTGTTCGGTCACCTTCTGTTTGATGGGTGGGATTCTGTGTGTTCGGTCAGATTGTAATCAGTATGTCTGTTACTGTGTGCTCAGTCTGGTTGTGGTCAGTGGGTTAGTTCTTGTGTTTTCGGAAAGGTTGTGGTCAGTGGGTCAGTTTCTGTGTTTTCGGTCAGCTTGTGGTCGGTGTGTCAGTTTCTGTGTGTTCGGTCAGGTTGTGGTCACTGGGTCAGTTTCTATGTGTTCAGCAATTTGTGTTCAATGGGTCAGTTTCTGTGTTTTCGGTCAGATTGTGGTCACTGTCAGTTTCTGTGTGTTCAGACTTGTTGTGTTCAGTGGGTCAGTTTCTGTCTGTTTGATCATTTTGTAGCCAGTGGGTCAGTTTCTGTGTGTTCGGTCAGGTTTTGGTCAGTGGGCCAGTTTCTGTGTGATCGGTCAGGTTGTTTTCTGTGGGTCAGTTTCTGTGTGTTCGGTCAGGTTTTTGCAGTACATCAGTTACTTTGTGCTCGGTCTGGTTGTGGTCAGTGGTTCAGTTTCCGTGTTTTCGGACAGGCTGTTGTCAGTGGGTCAGTTTCAGTGTTTTTGGTCAGGTTGTGGTCAGTGGGTCAGTTACTGTGTGTTCAGCCTGGTTGTGTTCAGTGGGTCAGTTTCTGTGTTTTCGGTCAGGTTGTGTTCAGTGGGTCAGTTTCTGTGTGTTCGGTGAGCTTGTGGTCTATGGGTCATTTTCTGTGTGCTCGGTCATGTTGTGTTCAGTGGGTCAGTTTCTGTGTTTTCTGCAAGTTGTGGTCAGCGTGTCAGTTTCTGTGTGTTTGGTCAGGTTGTGGTCGGTCGGTCAGTTTCTGTGTGCTCAATCTGGTTGTGCTCTGTGGGTCAGTGTTTGTGTGTTCTGTTAAGTTGTGGTCAGTGGGTCAGAATCTGTGTGCTCGGTCAGGTTGTGCTCAGTGGGTCAGTTTCTGTGGTCGGTCAGACTGTGTTCCGTGGGTCAGTTTCTGTGTGTTCTCTCAGGTTGTGGTCAGTGGGTCAGCTACTGTTTGCTCGGTCTGGTTGTTGTCTGTGTGTCAGTTTCTGTTTTTTCGGACAGGTTGTGAACAGTGGACTAGTTTCTGTGTGTTCGGTCAGCTTGTGGTGTGTGGGTCAGTTTCTGTGTGTTCGGTCACGTTGTGATCTGTTTGTCAGTTCCTTTGTTTGCAGTCAGGTTGTGGTCAGTGGGTCAGTTACTGTGTGCTCGGTCAATTTGTGGTCAGTCGGTCATTTTCCGTGTGTTTGGACAGGTTGTGTTCATTGAGTCAGTTTCTCTGTGTTCAGACAAAATGTGGTCAGAGGGGCATTTTCTGTGTGTTTGGCCAATTGTGTTCAGCGGGTCAGTTTCTGTGTGTTCGGCCACCTTCTGTTTGGCGGGTCAGATTCTGTGTGTTTGGTCAGATTGTATTCAGTATGTCTGTTACTGTGTGCTCAGTCTGGTTGTGGTCAGTTGGTCAGTTCTTATGTTTTCGGAATGGTTGTTGTCAGTGGGTCAGTTTCTGTGTTTTCGGTCAGCTTGTGGTCGGTGTGTCAGTTTCTGTGTGTTCGGTCAGATTGTGGTCACTGTCAGTTTCTGTGTGCTCGGTCAGGTTGTGGTCATTGTGGCAGTTTCAGTGTGTTTGGTCAATTGTGGTCAGTGGGTCAGTTTCTGTGTGTTCGGTCTGCTTGTGTTCAGTGGGTCAGTTTCTCTCTGTTTGTTCATGTTGTAGCCAGTGGGTCAGTTTCTGTTTGTTCGGTCAGGTTTTGGTCAGTGGACCAGTTTCTGTGTGATCGGTCAGGTTGTTTTCTGTGGGTCAGTTTCTGTGTGTTCGGTCAGGTTTTTGCAATATATCAGTTACTGTGTGCACGGTCTGGTTGTTGTCAGTGGTTCAATTTCTGTGTTTTCTGACAGGCTGTTGTCAGTGGGTCAGTTTCAGTGTTTTTGGTCAGGTTGTGGTCAGTGGGGCAGTTACTGTGTGTTCAATCTGGTTGTGTTCAGTGGATCAGTTTCTGTGTTTTCGGTCAGGTTGTGTTCAGTGAGTCAGTTCCTGTGTGTTCGGTCAGCTTGTGGTCTGTGGGTTATTTTCTGTGTGCTCGGTCATGTTGTGCTCAATGGGTCAGTTTCTGTGTTTTCGGTAAGTTGTGGTCAGCGTGTCAGTTTCTGTGTGTTTGGTCAGTTTGTGGTCGGCCGGTCAGTTTCTGTGTGCTCAATTTGGTTGTGCTCTGTGGGTCAGTGTCTGTGTGTTCTGTCAGGTTGTGGTCAGTGGGTCAGATTCTGTGTGCTCGGTCAGGTTGTGGTCAGTGGGTCAGTTTCTGTGGTCGGTCAGGCTGTGTTCCGTGGGTCATTTCCTGTGTGTTCTCTCAGGCTGTGGTCCGTGGGTCAATTACTGTTTGCTCGGTCTGGTTGTTGTCTGTGTGTCAGTTGCTGTTTTTTCGGACAGGTTGTGAACAGTGGACTAGTTTCTGTGTGTTCAGTCAGCTTGTGGTGTGTGGGTCAGTTTCTGTGTGTTCGGTCACGTTGTGGTCTGTGGGTCAGTTCCTGTGTTTGCGGTCAGGTTGTGTTCAGTGGGTCAGTTACTGTGTGCTCAGTCAAGTTGTGGTCAGTGGGTCATTTTCTGTGTGTTCGGACAGGTTGTGTTCATTGGGTCAGTTTCTCTGTGTTCAGACAAGATGTGGTCAGTGGGGCATTTTATGTGTGTTTGGCCAATTGTGTTCAGCGGGTCACTTTCTATGTGTTCGGTCAGGTTGTGTTCAGTGGGTCATTTTCTGTGTGTTCGGTCAGTTTGTGGTTAGTGGGTCAATTTCTGTGCATTCGGTGAAGTTGTGGTCAGTTGATTATTTGCTTTGTGTTCGGTCAGATAGTGGTCATTATATCAGTTTCTGTGTGCTGGGTCAGGTTGTGCTCAGTGGGTCAGTTTCTGTGTGTTCAGTCAGTTTGTGTTCAGTGGATACGTTTCTGTGCGTTGGGTCAGGTTGTGGTCTTTGGGTCAGTTTCTGGGTGTTTGGTCAGGTTGTGGTCATTGTGCAAGTTTCAGTGTGTTCGGTCAGGTTGTGTTCAGTGGGTCAGTTTCTATGTGTTCGTTCAGTTTGTTTTCAGTGGGTCGGTTTCTGTGTGTTAGATCTGTTTGTGGTCAGTGTGTCAGTTCCTTTGTGTTCGGTCAGGTTGTGGTCAGTGTGGCAGTTTACGTGTGTTAGGTCAGTTTGTGGTCAGTGAGTCAGTTTCTGTTTATTCGGTCATGTTGCGGTCAGTGGGTCAGTTTCTGTGTGTTCAGTCAGCTTCTGTTCAGCGGGTCAATTTCTGTGTGTTTGGTCAGGTTGTGTTCAGTATGCCTGTTACTGTGTGCTCGGTCTGGTTGTGGTCAGTGGGTCAGATTTTGTGTTTTCTGACAGGTTGTGGTCAGTGGGTCAGTTTCTCTGTGTTCGGTCAGGTTGTGGTCAGTGGGTCAGTTTCTGTGTGTTCAGTCAGTTTGTGTTCAGTATGTCAGTTACGGTGTGCTCAGTCTGGTTGTGGTCAGTGGGTCAGTTACAGAGTTTTCGGTGAGCTTGTGGTCAGCGGGTCAGTTTCTGTGTGCTCGGTTAGGTTGTGGTCTGTGCGTCAGTTTCTGTGTGCTCAGTCTGGTTGGGGTCTGTGTGTCAGTTTCATTGTGTTGGACAGATCATGGTCAGTGGGTCAGTTTCTGTGTGATCGCTCAGCTTGTGGTCTGTGGGACAGTTTCTGTGTATTCGGCCAGGTTGTGGTCAGTGCGTCAGTTACTGTGTGCACGTTCAGGTTGTGCTCAGTGGGTCATTTTCTGTTTGTTCAGAAAGTGGTGTTCAGTGGGTCTGTTTCTGTGTGTTCAGACATGTTGTGGTCAATGTGGCAGTTTCTTTGTGTTTGTTCAATTGTGGTCAGTGGGTCAGTTTCTGTGTGTTCGGTCAGGTTGTGGTCAGTGTGTCAGTTTCTGTGTGTTCAGTCAGGTTGTGGTCAGTGGGTCAGTTTCTGTCTATTCGGTCATGTTGTAGCCAGAGAATCAGTTTCTGTGTGTTCGGTCAGGTTGTGGTCAGTGGGTCAATTTCTGTGCGTCCGGCCAGGTTGTGGTCATTTGATTAATTTCTTTGTGCTCGGTCAGATAGTGGTCATTATGTCAGTTTCTGTGTGTTCAGTCAGGTTGTGGTAAGTTTCTGTGTGTTCGGTCAGTTTGTGTTCAGTGGATCCGTTTCTGTGCGTTGGGTCAGGTTCTGGTCTTTGGTTCAGTTTC
The DNA here is from genome assembly GCF_052327205.1 of Somniosus microcephalus. NCBI lineage: Eukaryota > Metazoa > Chordata > Chondrichthyes > Squaliformes > Somniosidae > Somniosus > Somniosus microcephalus. Next base: position 4,901,315 of record NW_028225183.1, on the reverse strand, counting down.
TGCGTGTTTGGTCAGGTTGTGGTCATTGGTTCAGTTTCTGTGCGTTCAGTCAGATTGTCGTCAGTGGGGCAGTTGCTGTGTGTACATTCAGCTTCTGGTCAAAATGTCAGTTTCTGTGCGTTCATTCAGGTTGTGGCCAGTGGGTCATCTTCTGTCTGTTTGATTAGGTTGTGGTCAGTGAATCAGTTTCAGTGTGTTCGGTCAGGTTGTGGGCAGTGGGTCTGTTTTTGTGTGATCATTCAGGTTGTGGTCAGTGGGTCAGTTTCTCTGTGTTCGGTCAGGTTGTGGTCAGTGGGTCAGTTTCTCTGTGTTCAGTCAGTTTGTGTTCAGTATGTCAGTTACGGTGTGCTCAGTCTGGTTGTGGTCAGTGGGTCAGTTGCAGAGTTTTCGGTCAGCTTGTGGTCAGCGGGTCAGTTTCTGTGTGCTCAGTTAGGTTGTGGTCTGTGCGTCAGTTTCTGTGTGCTCAGTCTGGTTGGGGTCTGTGTGTCAGTTTCATTGTGTTTGACAGATCAAGGTCAGTGGGTCAGTTTCTGTGTGATCGCTCAGCTTGTGGTCTGTGGGACAGTTTCTGTGTATTCGGCCAGGTTGTGGTCAGTGGGTCAGTTACTGTGTGCACGTTCAGGTTGTGCTCAGTGGGTCATTTTCTGTTTGTTCAGAAAGTGGTTTTCAGTGGGTCTGTTTCTGTGTGTTCAGACATGTTGTGGTCAATGTGGCAGTTTCTTTGTGTTTGGTCAATTGTGGTCAGTGGGTCAGTTTCTGTGTGTTCTGTCAGGTTGTGGTCAGTGTGTCAGTTTCTGTGTGTTCGGTCAGGTTGTGGTCAGTGGGTCAGTTTCTGTCTGTTCGGTCATGTTGTAGCCAGAGAATCAGTTTCTGTGTGTTTGGTCAGGTTGTGGTCAGTGGGTCAATTTCTGTGCGTTCGGCCAGGTTGTGGTCATTTGATTACTTTCTTTGTGTTCGGTCAGATAGTGGTCATTATGTCAGTTTCAGTGTTTTCGGTCAGGTTGTTGTCAATGTGTCAGTTTCTGTGTGTTCGGGCAGTTTGTGTTCAGTGGATCCGTTTCTATGCGTTGGGTCAGGTTGTCGTCTTTGGGTCAGTTTCTGCGTGTTTGGTCAGGTTGTGGTCATTAGGGCAGTTTGTGTGTGTTCGGTCTGGTTGTTGTCAGTGGGACAGTTTTGGTGTGTACGTTCAGCTTCTGGTCAAAATGTCAGTTTCTGTGCGTTCCTTCAGATTGTGGCCAATTGGTCAGTTTCTGTCTGTTCGGTTAGATTGTGGTCAGTGAGTCAGTTTCTGTGTTTTCCGTCAAGTTGTGGGCAGTGGGTTTGATTATATGCATTCAGTCATCAGTCATGTTGTGGTCAGTTGTTCAGTTTCTGTGTGATCGGTCAGGTTGTGGACAGTGGGTCAGTTTCTGTGCGATCGGTCAGGTTGTCGTCAGTGGGTCAGTTTCTGTGTGTTCAATCAGGATGTGGTCAGTGGGTCAGTTTCTGTGTGTTCGGTCAGCTTGTGGACAGTGGGTCAGTTACTGTGTCTTCCATCAGGTTGTTGTCAGTGGGTCAGTATCTGTGTGTTCAGTCAAGATGTGGCCAGTGGGTCAGTTTATGTGTGTTCGTTCTGCTTGAAGTCTGTGGGTCAGATTCTGTTTGTTCGGTCAGGTTGTGGTCAGTTGGTCAGTTTCTCTGTGTTTGGTCAGATTGTGGTCAGTGGGTCAGTTTCTTTCTGTTTGGTCAGGTTGTGGCCAGTGGGTCAGTTTTTTTGTGTTCGGTAAGTTTGTGGTCATTGGGTCAATTTCTGTTTCATCGGTCAGGTTGTTTTCAATGGGTCAGTTTCTGTGTGTTCGGTCACCTTCTGTTTGATGGGTGGGATTCTGTGTGTTCGGTCAGATTGTAATCAGTATGTCTGTTACTGTGTGCTCAGTCTGGTTGTGGTCAGTGGGTTAGTTCTTGTGTTTTCGGAAAGGTTGTGGTCAGTGGGTCAGTTTCTGTGTTTTCGGTCAGCTTGTGGTCGGTGTGTCAGTTTCTGTGTGTTCGGTCAGGTTGTGGTCAGTGGGTCAGTTTCTATGTGTTCAGCAATTTGTGTTCAATGGGTCAGTTTCTGTGTTTTCGGTCAGATTGTGGTCACTGTCAGTTTCTGTGTGTTCAGACTTGTTGTGTTCAGTGGGTCAGTTTCTGTCTGTTTGATCATTTTGTAGCCAGTGGGTCAGTTTCTGTGTGTTCGGTCAGGTTTTGGTCAGTGGGCCAGTTTCTGTGTGATCGGTCAGGTTGTTTTCTGTGGGTCAGTTTCTGTGTGTTCGGTCAGGTTTTTGCAGTACATCAGTTACTTTGTGCTCGGTCTGGTTGTGGTCAGTGGTTCAGTTTCCGTGTTTTCGGACAGGCTGTTGTCAGTGGGTCAGTTTCAGTGTTTTTGGTCAGGTTGTGGTCAGTGGGTCAGTTACTGTGTGTTCAGCCTGGTTGTGTTCAGTGGGTCAGTTTCTGTGTTTTCGGTCAGGTTGTGTTCAGTGGGTCAGTTTCTGTGTGTTCGGTCAGCTTGTGGTCTATGGGTCATTTTCTGTGTGCTCGGTCATGTTGTGTTCAGTGGGTCAGTTTCTGTGTTTTCTGTAAGTTGTGGTCAGGGTGTCAGTTTCTGTGTGTTTGGTCAGGTTGTGGTCGGTCGGTCAGTTTCTGTGTGCTCAATCTGGTTGTGCTCTGTGGGTCAGTGTTTGTGTGTTCTGTTAAGTTGTGGTCAGTGGGTCAGAATCTGTGTGCTCGGTCAGGTTGTGCTCAGTGGGTCAGTTTCTGTGGTCGGTCAGACTGTGTTCCGTGGGTCAGTTTCTGTGTGTTCTCTCAGGTTGTGGTCAGTGGGTCAGCTACTGTTTGCTCGGTCTGGTTGTTGTCTGTGTGTCAGTTTCTGTTTTTTCGGACAGGTTGTGAACAGTGGACTAGTTTCTGTGTGTTCGGTCAGCTTGTGGTGTGTGGGTCAGTTTCTGTGTGTTCGGTCACGTTGTGATCTGTTTGTCAGTTCCTTTGTTTGCAGTCAGGTTGTGGTCAGTGGGTCAGTTACTGTGTGCTCGGTCAATTTGTGGTCAGTCGGTCATTTTCCGTGTGTTTGGACAGGTTGTGTTCATTGAGTCAGTTTCTCTGTGTTCAGACAAGATGTGGTCAGAGGGGCATTTTCTGTGTGTTTGGCCAATTGTGTTCAGCGGGTCAGTTTCTGTGTGTTCGGCCACCTTCTGTTTGGCGGGTCAGATTCTGTGTGTTTGGTCAGATTGTATTCAGTATGTCTGTTACTGTGTGCTCAGTCTGGTTGTGGTCAGTTGGTCAGTTCTTATGTTTTCGGAATGGTTGTTGTCAGTGGGTCAGTTTCTGTGTTTTCGGTCAGCTTGTGGTCGGTGTGTCAGTTTCTGTGTGTTCGGTCAGATTGTGGTCACTGTCAGTTTCTGTGTGCTCGGTCAGGTTGTGGTCATTGTGGCAGTTTCAGTGTGTTTGGTCAATTGTGGTCAGTGGGTCAGTTTCTGTGTGTTCGGTCTGCTTGTGTTCAGTGGGTCAGTTTCTCTCTGTTTGTTCATGTTGTAGCCAGTGGGTCAGTTTCTGTTTGTTTGGTCAGGTTTTGGTCAGTGGAACAGTTTCTGTGTGATCGGTCAGGTTGTTTTCTGTGGGTCAGTTTCTGTGTGTTCGGTCAGGTTTTTGCAATATATCAGTTACTGTGTGCACGGTCTGGTTGTTGTCAGTGGTTCAATTTCTGTGTTTTCTGACAGGCTGTTGTCAGTGGGTCAGTTTCAGTGTTTTTGGTCAGGTTGTGGTCAGTGGGGCAGTTACTGTGTGTTCAATCTGGTTGTGTTCAGTGGATCAGTTTCTGTGTTTTCGGTCAGGTTGTGTTCAGTGAGTCAGTTCCTGTGTGTTCGGTCAGCTTGTGGTCTGTGGGTTATTTTCTGTGTGCTCGGTCATGTTGTGCTCAATGGGTCAGTTTCTGTGTTTTCGGTAAGTTGTGGTCAGCGTGTCAGTTTCTGTGTGTTTGGTCAGGTTGTGGTCGGCCGGTCATTTTCTGTGTGCTCAATTTGGTTGTGCTCTGTGGGTCAGTGTCTGTGTGTTCTGTCAGGTTGTGGTCAGTGGGTCAGATTCTGTGTGCTCGGTCAGGTTGTGGTCAGTGGGTCAGTTTCTGTGGTCGGTCAGGCTGTGTTCCGTGGGTCATTTCCTGTGTGTTCTCTCAGGCTGTGGTCCGTGGGTCAATTACTGTTTGCTCGGTCTGGTTGTTGTCTGTGTGTCAGTTGCTGTTTTTTCGGACAGGTTGTGAACAGTGGACTAGTTTCTGTGTGTTCAGTCAGCTTGTGGTGTGTGGGTCAGTTTCTGTGTGTTCGGTCACGTTGTGGTCTGTGGGTCAGTTCCTGTGTTTGCGGTCAGGTTGTGTTCAGTGGGTCAGTTACTGTGTGCTCAGTCAAGTTGTGGTCAGTGGGTCATTTTCTGTGTGTTCGGACAGGTTGTGTTCATTGGGTCAGTTTCTCTGTGTTCAGACAAGATGTGGTCAGTGGGGCATTTTATGTGTGTTTGGCCAATTGTGTTCAGCGGGTCACTTTCTATGTGTTCGGTCAGGTTGTGTTCAGTGGGTCATTTTCTGTGTGTTCGGTCAGTTTGTGGTTAGTGGGTCAATTTCTGTGCATTCGGTGAAGTTGTGGTCAGTTGATTATTTGCTTTGTGTTCGGTCAGATAGTGGTCATTATATCAGTTTCTGTGTGCTGGGTCAGGTTGTGCTCAGTGGGTCAGTTTCTGTGTGTTCAGTCAGTTTGTGTTCAGTGGATACGTTTCTGTGCGTTGGGTCAGGTTGTGGTCTTTGGGTCAGTTTCTGGGTGTTTGGTCAGGTTGTGGTCATTGTGCAAGTTTCAGTGTGTTCGGTCAGGTTGTGTTCAGTGGGTCAGTTTCTATGTGTTCGTTCAGTTTGTTTTCAGTGGGTCGGTTTCTGTGTGTTAGATCTGTTTGTGGTCAGTGTGTCAGTTCCTTTGTGTTCGGTCAGGTTGTGGTCAGTGTGGCAGTTTACGTGTGTTAGGTCAGTTTGTGGTCAGTGAGTCAGTTTCTGTTTATTCGGTCATGTTGCGGTCACTGGGTCAGTTTCTGTGTGTTCAGTCAGCTTCTGTTCAGCGGGTCAATTTCTGTGTGTTTGGTCAGGTTGTGTTCAGTATGCCTGTTACTGTGTGCTCGGTCTGGTTGTGGTCAGTGGGTCAGATTTTGTGTTTTCTGACAGGTTGTGGTCAGTGGGTCAGTTTCTCTGTGTTCGGTCAGGTTGTGGTCAGTGGGTCAGTTTCTGTGTGTTCAGTCAGTTTGTGTTCAGTATGTCAGTTACGGTGTGCTCAGTCTGGTTGTGGTCAGTGGGTCAGTTACAGAGTTTTCGGTGAGCTTGTGGTCAGCGGGTCAGTTTCTGTGTGCTCGGTTAGGTTGTGGTCTGTGCGTCAGTTTCTGTGTGCTCAGTCTGGTTGGGGTCTGTGTGTCAGTTTCATTGTGTTGGACAGATCATGGTCAGTGGGTCAGTTTCTGTGTGATCGCTCAGCTTGTGGTCTGTGGGACAGTTTCTGTGTATTCGGCCAGGTTGTGGTCAGTGCGTCAGTTACTGTGTGCACGTTCAGGTTGTGCTCAGTGGGTCATTTTCTGTTTGTTCAGAAAGTGGTGTTCAGTGGGTCTGTTTCTGTGTGTTCAGACATGTTGTGGTCAATGTGGCAGTTTCTTTGTGTTTGGTCAATTGTGGTCAGTGGGTCAGTTTCTGTGTGTTCGGTCAGGTTGTGGTCAGTGTGTCAGTTTCTGTGTGTTCAGTCAGGTTGTGGTCAGTGGGTCAGTTTCTGTCTATTCGGTCATGTTGTAGCCAGAGAATCAGTTTCTGTGTGTTCGGTCAGGTTGTGGTCAGTGTGTCAATTTCTGTGCGTCCGGCCAGGTTGTGGTCATTTGATTAATTTCTTTGTGCTCGGTCAGATAGTGGTCATTATGTCAGTTTCTGTGTGTTCAGTCAGGTTGTGGTAAGTTTCTGTGTGTTCGGTCAGTTTGTGTTCAGTGGATCCGTTTCTGTGCGTTGGGTCAGGTTCTGGTCTTTGGTTCAGTTTCTGCGTGTTTGGTCAGGTTGTGGTCATTGGTTCAGTTTCTGTGTGTTCAGTCAGATTGTCGTCAGTGGGGCAGTTGCTGTGTGTACATTCAGCTTCTGGTCAAAATGTTAGTTTCTGTGCGTTCATTCAGGTTGTGGCCAGTGGGTCATCTTCTGTCTGTTCGATTAGGTTGTGGTCAGTGAATCAGTTTCAGTGTGTTCGGTCAGGTTGTGGGCAGTGGGTCTGTTTTTGTGTGATCATTCAGGTTGTGGTCAGTGGGTCAGTTTCTCTGTGTTCGGTCAGGTTGTGGTCAGTGGGTCAGTTTCTCTGTGTTCAGTCAGTTTGTGTTCAGTATGTCAGTTACGGTGTGCTCAGTCTGGTTGTGGTCAGTGGGTCAGTTGCAGAGTTTTCGGTCAGCTTGTGGTCAGCGGGTCAGTTTCTGTGTGCTCAGTTAGGTTGTGGTCTGTGCGTCAGTTTCTGTGTGCTCAGTCTGGTTGGGGTCTGTGTGTCAGTTTCATTGTGTTTGACAGATCAAGGTCAGTGGGTCAGTTTCTGTGTGATCGCTCAGCTTGTGGTCTGTGGGACAGTTTCTGTGTATTCGGCCAGGTTGTGGTCAGTGGGTCAGTTACTGTGTGCACGTTCAGGTTGTGCTCAGTGGGTCATTTTCTGTTTGTTCAGAAAGTGGTTTTCAGTGGGTCTGTTTCTGTGTGTTCAGACATGTTGTGGTCAATGTGGCAGTTTCTTTGTGTTTGGTCAATTGTGCTCAGTGGGTCAGTTTCTGTGTGTTCAGTCAGTTTGTGTTCAGTGGATACGTTTCTGTGCGTTGGGTCAGGTTGTGGTCTTTGGGTCAGTTTCTGGGTGTTTGGTCAGGTTGTGGTCATTGTGCAAGTTTCAGTGTGTTCGGTCAGGTTGTGTTCAGTGGGTCAGTTTCTATGTGTTCGTTCAGTTTGTTTTCAGTGGGTCGGTTTCTGTGTGTTAGATCTGTTTGTGGTCAGTGTGTCAGTTCCTTTGTGTTCGGTCAGGTTGTGGTCAGTGTGGCAGTTTACGTGTGTTAGGTCAGTTTGTGGTCAGTGAGTCAGTTTCTGTTTATTCGGTCATGTTGCGGTCAGTGGGTCAGTTTCTGTGTGTTCAGTCAGCTTCTGTTCAGCGGGTCAATTTCTGTGTGTTTGGTCAGGTTGTGTTCAGTATGCCTGTTACTGTGTGCTCGGTCTGGTTGTGGTCAGTGGGTCAGATTTTGTGTTTTCTGACAGGTTGTGGTCAGTGGGTCAGTTTCTCTGTGTTCGGTCAGGTTGTGGTCAGTGGGTCAGTTTCTGTGTGTTCAGTCAGTTTGTGTTCAGTATGTCAGTTACGGTGTGCTCAGTCTGGTTGTGGTCAGTGGGTCAGTTACAGAGTTTTCGGTGAGCTTGTGGTCAGCGGGTCAGTTTCTGTGTGCTCGGTTAGGTTGTGGTCTGTGCGTCAGTTTCTGTGTGCTCAGTCTGGTTGGGGTCTGTGTGTCAGTTTCATTGTGTTGGACAGATCATGGTCAGTGGGTCAGTTTCTGTGTGATCGCTCAGCTTGTGGTCTGTGGGACAGTTTCTGTGTATTCGGCCAGGTTGTGGTCAGTGCGTCAGTTACTGTGTGCACGTTCAGGTTGTGCTCAGTGGGTCATTTTCTGTTTGTTCAGAAAGTGGTGTTCAGTGGGTCTGTTTCTGTGTGTTCAGACATGTTGTGGTCAATGTGGCAGTTTCTTTGTGTTTGGTCAATTGTGGTCAGTGGGTCAGTTTCTGTGTGTTCGGTCAGGTTGTGGTCAGTGTGTCAGTTTCTGTGTGTTCAGTCAGGTTGTGGTCAGTGGGTCAGTTTCTGTCTATTCGGTCATGTTGTAGCCAGAGAATCAGTTTCTGTGTGTTCGGTCAGGTTGTGGTCAGTGGGTCAATTTCTGTGCGTCCGGCCAGGTTGTGGTCATTTGATTAATTTCTTTGTGCTCGGTCAGATAGTGGTCATTATGTCAGTTTCTGTGTGTTCAGTCAGGTTGTGGTAAGTTTCTGTGTGTTCGGTCAGTTTGTGTTCAGTGGATCCGTTTCTGTGCGTTGGGTCAGGTTCTGGTCTTTGGTTCAGTTTCTGCGTGTTTGGTCAGGTTGTGGTCATTGGTTCAGTTTCTGTGTGTTCAGTCAGATTGTCGTCAGTGGGGCAGTTGCTGTGTGTACATTCAGCTTCTGGTCAAAATGTCAGTTTCTGTGCGTTCATTCAGGTTGTGGCCAGTGGGTCATCTTCTGTCTGTTCGATTAGGTTGTGGTCAGTGAATCAGTTTCAGTGTGTTCGGTCAGGTTGTGGGCAGTGGGTCTGTTTTTGTGTGATCATTCAGGTTGTGGTCAGTGGGTCAGTTTCTCTGTGGTCGGTCAGGTTGTGGTCAGTGGGTCAGTTTCTCTGTGTTCAGTCAGTTTGTGTTCAGTATGTCAGTTACGGTGTGCTCAGTCTGGTTGTGGTCAGTGGGTCAGTTGCAGAGTTTTCGGTCAGCTTGTGGTCAGCGGGTCAGTTTCTGTGTGCTCAGTTAGGTTGTGGTCTGTGCGTCAGTTTCTGTGTGCTCAGTCTGGTTGGGGTCTGTGTGTCAGTTTCATTGTGTTTGACAGATCAAGGTCAGTGGGTCAGTTTCTGTGTGATCGCTCAGCTTGTGGTCTGTGGGACAGTTTCTGTGTATTCGGCCAGGTTGTGGTCAGTGGGTCAGTTACTGTGTGCACGTTCAGGTTGTGCTCAGTGGGTCATTTTCTGTTTGTTCAGAAAGTGGTTTTCAGTGGGTCTGTTTCTGTGTGTTCAGACATGTTGTGGTCAATGTGGCAGTTTCTTTGTGTTTGGTCAATTGTGGTCAGTGGGTCAGTTTCTGTGTGTTCTGTCAGGTTGTGGTCAGTGTGTCAGTTTCTGTGTGTTCGGTCAGGTTGTGGTCAGTGGGTCAGTTTCTGTCTGTTCGGGCATGTTGTAGCCAGAGAATCAGTTTCTGTGTGTTTGGTCAGGTTGTGGTCAGTGGGTCAATTTCTGTGCGTTCGGCCAGGTTGTGGTCATTTGATTATTTTCTTTGTGCTCGGTCAGATAGTGATCATTATGTCAGTTTCTGTGTGTTCAGTCAGGTTGTGGTAAGTTTCTGTGTGTTCGGTCAGTTTGTTTTCAGTGGATCCGTTTCTGTGCGTTGGGTCAGGTTCTGGTCTTTGGTTCAGTTTCTGAGTGTTTGGTCAGGTTGTGGTCATTGGTTCAATTTCTGTGTGTTCAGTCAGGTTGTCGTCAGTGGGACAGTTGCTGCGTGTACATTCAGCTTCTGGTCAAAATGTCAGTTTCTGTGCGTTCATTCAGGTTGTGGCCAGTGGGTCATTTTCTGTCTGTTCGATTAGGTTGTGGTCAGTGAATCGGTTTCAGTGTGTTCGGTCAGGTTGTGGGCAGTGGGTCTGTTTTTGTGTGATCATTCAGGATGTGGTCAGTGGGTCAGTTTCTGTGTGATCGGTCAGGCTGTGTTCAGTGGGTCAGTTTCTGTGTGTTTGGTCAGCTTGTGGACAGTGGGTCAGTTAATTTGTCTTCCGTCAGGTTGTGGTCAGTGGTCCAGTTTATGTGTGTTCGGTCAGTTTGTGGTCAGTGGGACAGTTCCTGTGTTTCCGCTCATGTTGTGGTCAGTGGGTCAATTTCTGTTGTTCGGTCAGGTTGTGCTCAGTGAGTCAGTTACTGTTTGTTCGTCAGGTTGTGGCCAGTGGGTCAATTTCTCTGTGTTCGGTCAGCTTGTGGTCAATGGGTCAGCTTCTGTCTGTTTGGTCAGGTTGTGGCCAGTGGGTCAGTTTCTGTGTGTTCATTAAGGTTGTGGTCAGTGGGTAAATTTCTGTGTATTCAGTTTGGTTGTGGTCAGTGGGTCAATGTCTATGTGTTCGGTCAATTTATGTTCAGTGGGTCAGTTTCTGTGTGTTCGGTCAGTTTCTCTGTGTTCGGTGAGGATGTTGTCTGTGTGTCAGTTTCTGTGTTTTCTGTCAACTTCTAGTCAATGGGTCAGTTTCTGAGTGTTCAGCTATGTTGTGGCCAGTGGGTCTGTTTCTGAGTGTTCGGTCAGGTTGTGGTCACTGTGTCAGTTACTTTGTGATCGGTCATGTTGTGGTCAGTGGTTCAGTTTCTGTGTGCTCGGTCAGGATGTGTTCAATCTGTCAGGTAATGTGTGCTTGGTCAGGTTATGGTCAGTGGGTCAGTTTCTGTGTGCTCGGTTAGGTTGTGTGCAGTCTGTCAGTTTCTGTGTGTTCAGTCAGGTTGCAGTCTGTGGGAGAGCTTCTGTGCTTTAGCTCAGGATTTGTTCAGTGGGTCAGTTTCTGTGTGTTCGGTCAGGTTGTTTTCAGTGGGTAAGTTTCTATGTCTTCGGTCTGATAGTGGTCAGTGGGTCAGTTTCTGTCGGTTCAGTCAAGTTGTGTACAGTGGGGCAGCTTCTGTGTTTACTTTTAGCTTGTGGTCAGTGGGTCAGTTTCAGTATTTTCGGAAAGGTTGTGGTCAGTGGGTCAGTTGCTGTGTGTTCGTTCAAGTTGTGGTCAGTGGGTCAGTTTCTGGGTGATCGGTCAGGTTGTGGTCAGTGGTAAAGCTTCTGTGTTTGTGGTCAGCTTCTGGTCGGCGGGTCAGTTTCTGTGTGTTCGGTCAGGTTGTGTTCAGTGTGTAAGTTTCGATGTATTTGGTTAGGTTGTGGTCAGTGGGTCAGTTACTGTGTCTTCGGCCTGGTTGTGGTCAGTGGGTCAGTTTCTGTCGGTTCATTCAGGTTGTGTACAGTGGGTAAGCTTCTGTGTTTTCTGTCAGCTTGTGGTCAGTGGGTCAGATTCTGTGTGTTCCAGCTGGTTGTGGCCTGTGTGTCAGCTTGTCTGTGTTCGGAGAGGTCATGGTCAGTGGGTCAGTTTCTCTGTGTTCATACAGGTTGTGATCAGTGGGTCAGTTTATGTGTGTTTATTCAAGTTGTGGTCATTGGTTCAGTTTCTGTGTGTTCGATCAGGTTGTGGTCAGTGGGTCAGTATCTGTGTGTTCGGTGAGTTTGTGCTCAGTGGTTCTGTTTCTGTGTGTTTTGTCAGATTGTTCTCAGTGTGTCAGTTTCTGTGTGACCGGTCAGTTTGTGGTCAGTGGGTCAGTTCCTTTGTTTTCGATCAGTTTCTGGTCAGCAGGTCAGTTTCTGTGTGTTCGGTCAGGTTGTGGCCAGTGGGTCAGTTACTGTGTGCTCGGTCTGTTTGTTGTCAGTGGGTCAGTTTCAGTCTTTTCGGTCAAGTTGTGGCCATGTGTCAGTTTCTGTGTGTTCGGTTAGGTTGTGTTCAGTAGGTCTGTTTCTGTGTGATCCATCAGATGATTTTCAGTGGGATAGTTTCTGTGTGTTCGGTCAGCTTCTGGTCATCGAGTCAGTTTCTGTGTTTCAGTCAGGTTGTGTTCAGTATGTCAGTTACTGTGTGCTCGGTCCGGTTGTGGTAAGTGGGTCAGTTTCTGTGTTTCTGGACAGGTTTTGGCCTGTGAGTCAGTTTCTTTGTGTTCGGTAAGGTTGCATTCAGTTGGTCAGTTTCTGTGTTTTCGGTCAGCTTGTGGTCAACGGGTCAGTTTCTGTTTGTTCGGTCAGGTTGTGGTCTGTGGGTCAGTTTCTGTGTGTTTGGTCAGGTTGTGTTCACCATGTCAGTTACTGTGTGGTCGGTCTGGTTGTGGTCAATGAGTCAGTTTCTGTGCTATCCGACAGGTTTTGGTCAAAGGGTCAGTTTCTGTGTGTTTGGTAATTTTGTGGTCAGTGGGTCAGTTTCTGTGTTTTTGATCAGCTTCTGCTCAGCGGGTCACTTTATGCGTGTTCGGTCAGGCTGTGGTCTATGGGTCAGTTACAGTTTGCTCAGTCTGGTTGTAGTCTGTGGGTCAGTTTCTGTGTGTTCGGACAGGTCGTGGTCAGGTGGTCAGTTTCTGTGTGTTCGGTCAGCTTGTGGTCATTGTGTCAATTACAGTGTGCTCAGTCTGGTTTTAGTCTGTGTGTCAGTTTCAGTGTGTTCCGTCAGGTCGTGGTCTGTGGGTCAGTTTCTGTATGTTCGGTCATATTGTGGTCATTGGGTCAGTTTCTGTGTGTTCAGTCAGGTTTTGGTCAGTGGGTCAGTTTCTGTGTGTTCGGTCAGGTTGTGGTCAGTGGGTCAGTTTCTGTGTGTATGGTGAGGTTTTCGTCAGTGGATCTGTTTCTGTGTGTTTTGCCAAGTTGTGGCCATTGGGTCAGTTTCTGTGTGTTCGGTCAGTTTGTGGTCAGTGGGTCAGTTTCTGTGTGTTCGGTCAGGTTGTGGTCATTGTGTCAGTTTCTGTGTGTTCAGTCAGGTTGTGGTCAGTGGGTCAGTTTCTGTGTGTTTGGTCAGCTTCAGGTCAGCGGGTCAGTTTATGTGTGTTCGGTCTCGTTGTGTTCAGTATGTCATTTACTGTGTGCTTGGTCTGGTTGTGGACAATGTGTCAGTTTCTGTGTTTTCGGAAAAGTTGTGGTCAGTTGGACAGCCTCTATGTGTTCGGTCAGGTTGTGGTCATTGGGTCAGTTTCTGGGTGATCGGTCAGGTTGTGGTCACTGGTACAGCTTCTGTGTTTTCGGTCAGCTTCTGGTCAGCGGGTAAGTTTCTGTGTGTTCGATCAGATTGTGTTCAGTGGGTAAGGCTCTTTATGTTCGGTTAAGTTGTGATCAGTGGGACAATTTCTGTGTCTCCGGTCAGGTTGTGGTCAGTGGGTCAGTTTCTGGGTGATCGGTCAGGTTGTGGTCAGTGGTACAGCTTCTGTGTTTTCGGTCAGCTTCTGGTCAGCGGGTAAGTTTCTGTGTGTTCGATCAGATTGTGTTCAGTGGGTAAGGCTCTTTATGTTCGGTTAAGTTGTGATCAGTGGGACAGTTTCTGTGTCTCCGGTCTGGTTGTGGTCAGTGGGTCTGTTTCTGTGTGTTCGGTCAGGCTGTGTACAGTGGTTCAGCTTCCGTGTTTTCGGTCAGCTTGTGCTCGGTGGGTCAGTTTCTGTGTGTTGGTCTGTTTGTGGTCTGTGGGTCAGTTTCTCTGTGTTCGGATAGGTTGTGATCAGTAGTTTAGTTTCTGTGTGTTTGGTCAAGTTGTGGTCATAGAGTCATAGAGTCATAGAGTAATACAGCACGGATAGAGGCCCTTCGGCCCATCGTGTCCGCGCCGGCCATCAAGCCCTGTCTAATCTAATCCCATATTCCAGCATTTTGCCCGTAGCCTTGTATGCTATGGCATTTCAAGTGCACATCCAAATGCTTCTTAAATGTTGTGAGGGTTTCTGCCTCCACAACCCTTTCAGGCAGTGAGTTTCAGACTCCAACCACCCTCTGGTTGAAAAAGTTCTTTCTCAAATCCCCTCTAAACCTCCCGCCCTTTACCTTGAATCTATGCCCCCTAGTTATTGACCCCTCTACTAAGGGAAAAAGCTCCTCAGCATCCATCCTATCTATGCCCCTCATAATTTTGTACACCTCAATCATGTCCCCCCTCAGCCTCCTCTGCTCCAAGGAAAACAAACCCAATCTGCCCAGTCTCTCTTCATAGCTGAAGCGCTCCAGCCCTGGTAACATCCTGGTGAACCTCCTCTGCACCCTCTCTAACGCGATCACATCCTTCCTGTAGTGTGGCGACCAGAACTGCACACAGTATTCCAGCTGTGGCCTAACCAGTGTTTTATACAACTCCATCATAACCTCCTTGCTCTTATATTCAATGCCTCGGCTAATGAAGGCAAGTATCCCATATGCCTTTTTTACCACCTTATCCACCTGTTCCGCCGCCTTCAGGGATCTGTTTACTTGCACACCCAGATCCCTCTTACCCTCCGTCTTGCCTAGGGTCTTTCCATTCATTGTGTATTCCTTGGCCTTGTTAGTCCCCCCAAAGTGCATCACCTCGCACTTTTCCGGGTTAAATTCCATTTGCCACTGTTCCGCCCATCTGACCAACCCATCTATATCGTCCTGCAGACTGAGGCTACCCTCCTCGCTATTTACCACCCTACCAATTTTTGTATCATCCGCGAACTTACTGATCATACCCTTTACATTCATATCCAAGTCATTAATGTAGACCACAAACAGCAAGGGACCCAGCACCGATCCCTGTGGTACCCCACTGGCCACAGGCTTCCAGTCATTGTGTCAGTTTCTGTGTTTTCGTTTAGGTTGTGGTCAGTGTGTCAGTTTCTGTTTGTTCGTTCAGGTTGTGGTCAGTGGGTCAGTTTCTGTGTGTTTGGTGAGGTTGTGGTCAGTGGTTCTGTTTCTGTGTGTTTGGTCAGGTTGTGGCCATTGGGTCCGTTTCTTTGTGTTCGGTCAGGTTGTGTTCAATGTGTCAGTTTCTGTGTGTTCTTTCTGGTTGTGTTCAGTGTGTCAGTTACTTTGTGATTGGTCAGGTTGTGGTCAGTGTGTTAGTTTCTCGTGATCTGTCAGCTTGTGTTCAGATGTTCAGTTTCTGTGTTTTCGTTCAGGTTGTGGTCAGTGTGTCAGTTTCTGTTTGTTCATTCAGGTTGTGGCCAGTGGGTCAGTTTCTGTGTGTTCGGTGAGGTTGTGGTCAGTGGTTCCGTTTCTGTGTGTTTGGTCAGGATGTGGTCAGTGGGTCAGCTTCTCTGTGTTTTCTGTCATGTGGTGGCCAGTGGGTCAGTTTCTGTGTGTTCGGACAGCTTATGGTCATTGGGTCAGTTTCTGTGTGTTCGATCAGGTTGTGGTCAGTGGGTCAGTTTCTGTGTGTTCGGTGAGTTTGTGGTCAGTGGTTCTGTTTCTGTGTGTTTTGTCAGGTTGTTCTCATTGTGTGAGTTTCTGTGTGACCGGTCAGTTTGTGGTCAGTGGGTCAGTTTCTTTGTTTTCGATCAGTTTCTGGTCAGCAGGTCAGTTTCTGTGTGTTCGGTTAGGTTGTGGCCAGTGGGTCAGTTACTGTGTGCTCGGTCTGTTTGTTGTCAGTGGGTCAGTTTCAGTCTTTTCGGTCAAGTTGTGGCCATGGGTCAGTTTCTGTGTGTTCGGTTAGGTTGTGTTCAGTAGGTCTGTTTCTGTGTGATCCGTCAGATGATTTTCAGTGGGATAGTTTCTGTGTTTTCGGTCAGCTTCTGGTCATCGAGTCAGTTTCTGTGTTTCAGTCAGGTTGTGTTCAGTATGTCAGTTACTGTGTGCTCGTTCCGGTTGTGGTCAGTGGGTCAGTTTCTGTGTTTCCGGACAGGTTTTGGCCTGTGAGTCAGTTTCTTTGTGTTCGGTAAGGTTGCATTCAGTTGGTCAGTTTCTGTGTTTTCGGTCAGCTTGTGGTCAGCGGGTCAGTTTCTGTTTGTTCGGTCAGGTTGTGGTCTTTGGGTCAGTTTCTGTGTGTTTGGTCAGGTTGTGTTCAGCATGTCAGTTACTGTGTGGTCAGTCTGGTTGTGGTCAATGAGTCAGTTTCTGTGCTATCCGACAAGTTTTGGTCAAAGGGTCAGTTTCTGTGTGTTTGGTAATTTTGTGGTCAGTGCGTCAGTTTCTGTGTGTTCAGTCTGGTTGTGGTCAGTTGGTCAGTTTGTGTGTGTTCGGTCACATTGTGTTCAGTGGGTCAGTTTCTGTGTTTTTGATCAGCTTCTGGTCAGCGGGTCACTTTATGTGTGTTCGGTCAGGCTGTGGTCTGTGGGTCAGTTACAGTTTGCTCAGTCTGGTTGTAGTCTGTGGGTCAGTTTCTGTGTGTTCGGACAGGTCGTGGTCAGGTGGTCAGTTTCTGTGTGTTCGGTCAGCTTGTGGTCATTGTGTCAATTACAGTGTGCTCAGTCTGGTTGTAGTGTGTGTGTCAGTTTTTAGTGTGTTCCGTCAGGTCGTGGTATGTGGGTCAATTTCTGTATGTTTGGTCATATTGTGGTCATTGGGTCAGTTTCTGTGTGTTTGTTCAATTTGTGGTCAGTGGTTCATTTTCTGTGTGTTCGGTCAGGTTGTGGTCATTGTGTCAGTTTCTGTGTGTTCAGTCAGGTTGTGGTCAGTGGGTCAGTTTCTGTGTGTTCGGTCAGGTTGTGGTCAGTGGATCAGTTTCTGTGTGTATGGTGAGGTTTTGGTCAGTGGGTCTGTTTCTTTGTGTTTTACCAAGTTGTGGTCATTGGGTCAGTTTCTCTGTGTTCGGTCAGTTTGTGGTCAGTAGGTCAGTTTCTGTGTGTTCGGTGAGGTTTAGGTCATTGGTCTGTTTCTGTGCCTTCATTCAGCTTGTGTTCAATGTGTCATTTTCTGAGTGTTCGTCTATGTTGTGGCCAGTGGGTCAGTTCTTGAGTGTTTGGTCAGGTTGTGGTCAGTGTGTTAGTTTCTCGTGATCTGTCACCTTGTGTTCAATTGTTCAGTTTCTGTGTGTTCTGTCAGATTGTGGCCAGTGGGTTAGTTTCTGTTTGTTCGGTCAGCTTGTGGTCAGTGGCTCACTTTCTCTAAGATCGGTCAGGTTGTTTTCAGTAGGTCAATATCTGTGTTTCCAGTCAGCTTCTGGTCAGCCGGTCAGTTTCTGTTTGTTCCATCATGTTGTGTTCAGTGGGTCACTTACTGTGTGCTCGGTCTGTTTGTGGTGAATGGGTCAGTTCCTGTGTTTTCGGACAGGTTGTGGTCAGTGGGTCAGTTTCTGTGTGTTCGGTCAGCTTCAGGTCAGCGGGTCAGTTTATGTGTGTTCGGTCAGGTTGTGTTCAGTATGTCAGTTACTGTGCGCTTGGTCTGGTTGTGGACAATGTGTCAGTTTCTGTGTTTTCGGAAAAGTTGTGGTCAGCTGGTCAGTTTCTGTGAGTTCGGTCAGGTTGAGGTCATTGGGTCAGTTTCTGGGTGATCGGTCAGGTTGTGGTGAGTGGTACAGCTTTTGCGTTTTCGGTCAGCTTCTGGTCAACGGGTAAGTTTCTGTGTGTTCGATCATGTTGTGTTCAGTGGGTAAGGTTCTTTATGTTCGGTTAAGTTGTGATCAGTGGGACAGTTTCTGTGTCTCTGGTCTGGTTGTGGTCAGTGGGTCTGTTTCTGTGTGTTCGGTCAGGTTGTGTACACTGGTTCAGCTTCCGTGTTTTCGGTTAGCTTGTGCTCGGTGGGTCAGTTTCTGTGTGTTGGTCTGTTTGTGGTCTGTGGGTCAGTTTCTCTGTGTTCGGATAGGTTGTGATCAGTAGGTCAGTTTCTGTGTGTTTGGTCAAGTTGTGGTCATTGTGTCAGTTTCTGTGTTTTCGTTTATGTTGTGGTCAGTATGTCAGTTTCTGTTTGTTCGTTCAGGTTGTGGTCAGTGGGTCAGTTTCTGTGTGTTTGGTCAGGTTGTGGTCATTGGGTCCGTTTCTTTGTGTTCGGTCAGGTTGTGTTCAATGGGTCAGTTTCTGTGTGTTCTTTCTGGTTGTGTTCAGTGTGTCAGTTACTTTGTGATTGGTCAGGTTGTGGTCAGTGTGTTAGTTTCTCTTGATCTGTCAGCTTGTTTTCAGTTGTTCAGTTTCTATGTTTTCGTTCAGGTTGTGGTCAGTGTGTCAGTTTCTGTTTGTTCATTCAGGTTGTGGCCAATGGGTCAGTTTCTGTGTGTTCGGTGAGGTTGTGGTCAGTGGTTCTTTATCTGTGTGTTTGGTCAGGATGTGGTCAGTGGGTCAGCTTCTCTGTGTTTTCTGTCAGGTGGTGGCCAGTGGGTCAGTTTCTGTGTGTTCAGTCAGCTTATGGTCAATGGGTCAATTTCTGAATGTTCGGCTATGTTGAGGCCAGTGGGTCAGTTTCTGAGTGTTTGGTCAGATTGTGTTCAGTGTGTCAGTTACTTTGTGATTGGTCAGGTTGTGGTCAGTGGGTCAGTTTCTGTGTGTTCTTTCTGGTTGTGTTCATCGGGTCAGTTACTGTGTGCTCGGTCTGGTTATGTTCAGTGGGTGAGTTTCTGTGTATTCGGTCAGGTTGTGGTCATTGGGTCAGTTTCTGTGTGTTCGGTCACGTTGAGGTCAGTGGTTCAGTTTCTGTGTTTTCGATCACGTTGTAGTCAGTGGGTCAGTTTCTGTGTTTTCGGTCATGTTTTGGTCAGTGGGTCAGTCTCTGTGTGTTCAGTCAGGTTGTGGTCAGTCTGTCAGCTTCTTTCTGATCAGTCGGGTGTGGTCACTGGGTCAGTTTCTGTGTTTTCGATCAGCTTCTGGTCAGCATGTCTGCTTCTGTGTGTTCGGAAAGATTGTGTTCAGTGGTTCAGTTTCTGTGTGTTCGGTCAGGTTGTGGTCAGTGGTTCAGTTTCTGTGTGTTCGGTCAGGTTCTGGTCAGTGGGTCAGTTTCTGTGTGTACAGTCAGATTGTGGTCAGTGGTTCAATTTATGTGTGTTCGGTCAGGTTGTGGACATTGGATCAGTTTCTGTGTGTTTGATCAGGTTGTGGTCAATGGTTCAGTATCTATGTGTTTGGACAGGTTTTGTTCCGTCGGTCAGTTTCTGTGTGCTCAGTCAGATTCTGGTCTGTGGGTCAGTTTCTGTGTCTTCGGTCAGTCTGTTGTCAGTGGGACAGATTCTGTGCGTTCGGTAAGGTTGTGGTGAAAATGTCTTATTTCTCTGTGTTCGTGCAGGTTGTTGTCAGTGGGTCAGTTTATGTGTGTTTGTTCAGGTTGTGGTCAGTTGGTCAGTCTCTGTCTGTTCGGTTAGATTGTGGTCACTGTCTCAGCTTCTGTGTGTTTGTTCAGGTTGTGGTCAGTGAATCAGTGCCTGTGTGTTCGGTCAGTTACTGGACAGTGATTCAATTTCAGTTTTTTCGGTTAACATGTGGTCAATGGGTCATTTTCTGTGTGTTCGGTCAGGTTGTGCCTATTGGGTGAGTTTCTGTGTGTTCGGTCAGGTTGTGGTCAGTGGGTCAGTTTCTGTAAGATCAGTCAGGTTGTGTTCAGTGGGCCAATATCTGTGTTTGCAGTCAGCTTCTGGTCAGTGGGTCAGTTTCTGTGTGTTCGCTCATGTTGTGTTCAGAGGGTCACTTACTGTGTGCTCGGTCAGCCTGTCGTCAGTGGGTCAGTTTCTGTGTTTTCGGTCAGGCTGTTTTCAGTGGGTCAGTTCCTATGTGTTCGGTCTGCTTCAGGCAAGCGGGTCAGATTGTTTAATCGGTCAGGTGGTGTTCAGTGTGTCATTTAATGTGCGCTCAGTCAGGATGTGGTCAGTTGTCAGTTTCTGTGTTTTCGGTCTGGTTGTGGTCAGGGCTTCAGTTTCTGTGTGTTTGGTCAGGTGTGTTCAGTGTGTCAGTTTCTGTGTTTTCGGACAGGTTTTGGTCAGTGGGTCAATTTCTGAGTGTTCGGTCAGGTGGTGGTCAGTGGGTCAGTTTCTGTGTGATCAGTCAGGTTGTGGTCAGTGGGTCATTTTCTGTGTGTCCTCTCAGGTTGTGGTCAGTGGATCAGTTTCTGTGTTTTCGTTGAGTTTGTGGTCAGTTGTCAGTTTCTGTGTGTTTGGTCAATTGTTGTCAGTCGGTCTGTTTCTGTGTTTTCATTTAGGTTGTTGTCAGTGGGTCAGTTTCTGTGTGTTCGGCCAGATTCGGGTCAGTAAGTCAGTTTCTGTGTGTTCGGTAAAGTTGTTGTCAGTACTGGGTCACATTCTGTGTGTTCGGTCAGATTGTGGTCTCTAGGTCAGTTTCTGTGTTTTCGGTCTGGTTGTGGTCAGGGCTTCAGTTTCTGTGTGTTTGGTCAGGTATGTTCAGTGTGTTAGTTTCTGCGTTTTCAGACAGGTTTTGGTCAGTGGGTCAATTTCTGAGTGTTCGGTCAGGTGGTGGTCAGTGGGTCAGTTTCTGTGTGATCAGTCAGGTTGTTGTCAGTGGGTCAGTTTCTGTGTGTTCGGCCAGATTCGGGTCAGTAAGTCAGTTTCTGTGTGTTCGGTAAAGTTGTTGTCAGTACTGGGTCACATTCTGTGTGTTCGGTCAGATTGTGGTCTGTAGGTCAGTTTCTGTGTTTTCGTTGAGGTTGTGGTCAGTGGGTCAATTTCTGTGTGTTTGGTCAATTGTTGTCAGTGGGTCAGTTCCTGTGTGTTCGGTCAGTTTGTGGTCAGTGGGTCAGTTTCTGTTGTTCGATCAGGTTGTGTTCAGTATGTCAGTTACTGTGTGCTTGGTCTGGTTGTGGACAATGTGTCAGTTTCTGTGTTTTCGGAAAAGTTGTGGTCAGTTGGTAAATTTCTGTGTGTTCGGTCAGGTTGTGGTCATTGGGTCAGTTTCTGGGTGATCGGTCAGGTTGTGGTCAGTGGTACAGCTTCTGCGTTTTCGGTCAGCTTCTGGTCAGCGGGTAAGTTTCTGTGTGTTCGATCAGGTTGTGTTCAGTGGGTAAGGTTCTTTATGTTCGGTTAAGTTGTGATCAGTGGGACAGTTTCTGTGTCTCTGGTCTGGTTGTGGTCAGTTGTCAGTTTCTGTGTTTTCGGTCTGGTTGTGGTCAGGGCTTCAGTTTCTGTGTGTTTGGTCAGGTGTGTTCAGTGTGTCAGTTTCTGTCTTTTCGGACAGGTTTTGGTCAGTGGGTCAATTTCTGAGTGTTCGGTCAGGTGGTGGTCAGTGGGTCAGTTTCTGTGTGATCGGTCAGGTTGTGGACAGTGGGTCATTTTCTGTGTGTTCTCTCAGGTTGTGGTCAGTGGATCAGTTTCTGTGTTTTCGTTGAGTTTGTGGTCTGTTGTCAGTTTCTGTGTGTTTGGTCAATTGTTGTCAGTCGGTCTGTTTCTGTGTTTTCATTTAGGTTGTTGTCAGTGGCTCAGTTTCTGTGTGTTCGGCCAGATTCGGGTCAGTAAGTCAGTTTCTGTGTGTTCGGTAAAGTTGTTGTCAGTACTGGGTCACATTCTGTGTGTTCGGTCAGATTGTGGTCTGTAGGTCAGTTTCTGTGTTTTCGTTGAGGTTGTGGTCAGTGGTAAATTTCTGTGTGTTTGGTCAATTGTTGTCAGTGAGTCAGTTCCTGTGTATTCGGTCAGTTTGTGGTCAGTGGGTCAGTTTCTGTGTGTTCGGTCAGATTGTGGTCAGTAGGTCAGTTTTTGTGTTTTCGTTGAGTTTGTTGTCATTGGGTCAGTTTCTGTGTGTTCGGTCCGGTTGTGTTCAGTGGTTCAGTTAATGTGTGCTCAGTCACGATGTGGTCAGTTGGTCGGTTTCTGTTTGTTCGGTCAGTTTCTGTGGATTCGATGAGGATGTTGTCTGTGGTTCAGTTTCTGTGTTTTCTCTCAGGTTGTGGTCAATGGGTCAGGTTCTGTGTGTTCAGTCAGCTTGTGGTCAATGGATCCATTTCTGAGTGTTCGGCTATGTTGTGGCCAGTGGATCAGTTTCTGAGCGTTCGCTCAGGTTGTGGTCAGTGTGTCAGTTTCTGAGTGTTCGTCTATGTTGTGGCCAGTGGATCAGTTTCTGTGTGATCAGTCAAGTTGTGGTCAGTGGGCAGTTTCTGTGTGTTGGTCCGGTTGTGGTCAGTGGATCAGTTTCTGCCTTTTTGATCAGTGTTCCGTCAGCACCACAGTTTCTGTGTGTTCGTTCAGGTTGTTTTCAGTGGGTCAGTTATTGTGTGATCGGTCTGGTTGTGTTCAGTTGGTCAATTTCTGTGTGTTCGGTTAAGTTGTGGACTGAGGTTTGATTCTGTGTGTTCGGACAAGTTGTGGTCAGTGGTTCAGTTTCTGTGTGTTCGATCAGGTTGTGGTCAGTGGGTCAGCTGCTGTGGGTTCGGTCAGGTTCTGGTCAGTGGGTCAGTCTCTCTGGGTTCGGTCAGGTTCTGGTCAGTGGGTCAGTTTCTGTGTGTTCAGTCAGATTGTGGTCAGTGGTTCAATTTATGTGTGTTTGTTCAAGTTGTTGCCATTAGGTCTGTCTTTTTGTGTTCGGTCAGCTTGTGGTCAGTGTGTCAGTTTCTGTGTGATCGGTCAGGTTGTGGTCAGTGGGTCAGTTTCTTTGTTTTCGATCAGTTTCAGGTCAGCGGGTCAGTTTATATGTGTTTGCCAGGTTGTGGTCAGTGGGTCAGTTACTGTGTGCTCGGTCTGGTTGTAGTCAGTGGGTCAGTTTATGTCTGTTCGGTCAGGTTGTAGCCATGGGTCAGTTCCTGTCTTCAGTCAGGTTGTGATCAGTGGGCCTGTTTCTTTGTGATCCATCAGGTTGTTTCCAGTCGGATAGTTTCTGTATGTTCGGCCAGATTCGGGTCAGTAAGTCAGTTTCTGTGTGTTCGGTCAGGTTGTTGTCAGTACTGGGTCACCTTCTATGTGTTCGGTCAGATTGTGGTCTGTAAGTCAGTTTCTGTGTTTTGGTTGAGGTTGTGTTCATTGGGTCAGTTTCTGTGTTTTGTCAATTGTTGCCAGAGGGTCCGTTTCTGTGTGTTCGGTCAGTTGTGGTCAGCGGGTCAGTTTCTGTGTGTTCGGTCAGATTGTGGTCAGCAGGTCAGTTTTTCTGTTTTCATTGAGGTTGTTGTCATTGGGTCAGTTCCTGTGTGTTCGGTCCAGTTGTGTTCAGTGGTTCAGTTAATGTGTGCTCAGTCACGATGTGGTCAGTTGGTCAGTTTCTGTTTGTTCGGTCAGTTTCTGTGTGTTCGATGAGGATGTTTCTGTGGGTCAGTTACTGTGTTTTCTGTCAGGTTGTGGTCAGTGCGTCAGGTTCTGTGTGTTCGGTCAGCTTGTGGTCAATGGGTCAGTTTCTGAGTGTTCGGCTATGTTGTGGCCAGTGGATCAGTTTCTGAGTGTTCGGTCAGGTTGTGGTCAGTGTGTCAGTTCCTTTGTGATTTGTCAGGTAGTGCTCAGTGGGTCAGTTTCTGTGTGTTCAGTCAGTTTGTGGTCAGTGGGTCAGTTTCTGTGTGTTGGTCCGGTTGTGGTCAGTGGGTCAGTATCTGTCTTTTTGATCAGTGTTCGGTCAGTAGCTCAGTTCGTGTGTGTTTGCTCAGGTTGTTTTCAGTGGGTCAGTTACTGTGTGATCGGTCTGGTTGTGTTCAGTGGGTCAAATTCTGTGTGCTCAGTTAGGTTGTGGTCTGAGGGTTAGTTTATGTTTGTTCGGACAAGTTGTGGTCAGTGGTTCAGTTTCTGTGTGTTCGTCAAGTTTTGGTCACTGGGTCAGTTTCTGTGGGTTCGGTCAAGTTGTGGCCATTGGGTCTGTTTTATTGTGTTCGGTCAGGTTGTGGTCAGTGTGTCAGTTTCTGTGTGATCGGTCAGGTTGTGGTCAGAGGTCCAGCTTCTTTGTTTTCGATCAGTTTCTGGTCAGCGGGTCAGTTTATGTGTGTTTGGTCAGGTTGTGGTTAGTGGGTCAGTTACTTTGTGCTCGGTCTGGTTGTAGTCAGTGGGTCAGTTACTGTCTGTTCGGTCAGGTTGTAGCCATCGGTCAGTTTCTGTGCGTTCGGTCAGGTTGTGGTCAGTGAGTCTGTTTCTTTGTGATCCATCAGGTTGCTTTCAGTGGGATATTATCTGTGTGTTTGGTCAGCTTCAGGTCAGCGGGTCAGGTTCTGCGTTTCGGTCATGTTGTGTTCAGAGGGTCACTTACTGTGTGCTCGGTCAGCCTGTCGTCAGTGGGTCAGTTTCTGTGTTTTCGATCAGGCTGTTTTCAGTGGGTCAGTTCCTATGTGTTCGGTCTGCTTCAGGCAAGCGGGTCAGATTGTGTAATCGGTCAGGTTGTGTTCAGTGTGTCATTTAATGTGCGCTCGGTCAGGATGTGGTCAGTTGTCAGTTTCTGTGTTTTCGGTCTGGTTGTGGTCAGGGCTTCAGTTTCTGTGTGTTTGGTCAGGTGTGTTCAGTGTGTCAGTTTCTGTGTTTTCGGACAGGTTTTGGTCAGTGGGTCAATTTCTGAGTTTTCGGTCAGGTGGTGGTCAGTGGGTCAGTTTCTGTGTGATCGGTCAGGTTGTGGTCAGTGGGTCATTTTCTGTGTGTTCTCTGAGGTTGTGGTCAGTGGATCAGTTTCTGTGTTTTCGTTGAGTTTGTGGTCAGTTGTCAGTTTCTGTGTGTTTGGTCAATTGTTGTCAGTCGGTCTGTTTCTGTGTTTTCATTTAGGTTGTTGTCAGTGGCTCAGTTTCTGTGTGTTCGGCCAGATTCGGGTCAGTAAGTCAGTTTCTGTGTGTTCGGTCAAGTTGTTGTCAGTACTGGGTCACATTCTGTGTGTTCGTTCAGATTGTGGTCTGTAGGTCAGTTTCTGTGTTTTCGTTGAGGTTGTGGTCAGTGGGTCAATTTCTGTGTGTTTGTTCAATTGTTGTCAGTGGGTCAGCTCCTGTGTGTTCGGTCACTTTGTGGTCAGTGGGTCAGTTTCTGTGTGTTCGGTCAGATTGTGGTCAGTAGGTCAGTTTTTTTGTTTTCGTTGAGTTTGTTGTCATTGGGTCAGTTTCTGTGTGTTCAGTCAGCTTGTGGTCAATGGATCAGTTTCTGAGTGTTCGGCTATGTTGTGGCCAGTGGATCAGTTTCTGAGCGTTCGCAAAGGTTGTGGTCAGTGTGTCAGTTTCTGAGTGTTCGGCTATGTTGTGGCCAGTGGATCAGTTCCTGTGTGTTCAGTCAGGTTGTGATCAGTGGGCCTGTTTCTTTGTGATCCTTCAGGTTGTTTCCAGTCGGATAGTTTCTGTCTGTTCGGCCAGATTCGGGTCAGTAAGACAGTTTCTGTGTGTTCGGTCAGGTTGTTGTCAGTACTGGGTCACCTTCTGTGTGTTCGGTCAGATTGTGGTCTCCAGGTCAGTTTCTGTGTTTTGGTTGAGGTTGTGTTCATTGGGTCAGTTTCTGTGTTTTGCCAATTGTTGCCAGAGGGTCCGTTTCTCTGTGTTCGGTCAGTTTGTGGTCAGCGGGTCAGTTTCTGTGTGTTCGGTCAGATTGTGGTCAGTAGGTCAGTTTTTCTGTTTTCATTGAGTTTGTTGTCATTGGGTCAGTTTCTATGTGTTCGGTCCAGTTGTGTTCAGTGGTTCACTTAATGTGTGCTCAGTCACGATGTGGTCAGTTGGTCAGTTTCTGTTTGTTCGGTCAGTTTCTGTGTGTTCGATGAGGATGTTGTCTGTGGGTCAGTTACTGTGTTTTCTGTCAGGTTGTGGTCAGTGCGTCAGGTTCTGTGTGTTCGGTCAGCTTGTGGTCAATGGGTCAGTTTCTGAGTGTTAGGCTATGTTGTGGCCAGTGGATCAGTTTCTGAGTGTTCGGTCAGGTTGTGGTCAGTGTGTCAGTTCCTTTTTGATTTGTCAGGTAGTGTTCAGTGGGTCAGTTTCTATGTGTTCAGTCAGTTTGTGGTCAGTGGGTCAGTTTCTGTGTGTTGGTCCGGTTGTGGCCAGTGGGTCAGTTTCTGTCTTTTTGATCAGTGTTCGGTCAGCAGCTCAGTTCGTGTGTGTTCGTTCAGGTTGTTTTCAGTGGGTCAGTTACTGTGTGATCGGTCTGGTTGTGTTCAGTGGGTCAAATTCTGTGTGCTCAATTAGGTTGTGGTCTGAGGATTAGTTTCTGTTTGTTCGGACAAGTTGTGGTCAGTGGTTCAGTTTCTGTGTGTTCGATCAAGTTTTGGTCACTGGGTCAGTTTCTGTGGGTTAGTTCAAGTTGTGGCCATTGGGTCTGTTTTATTGTGTTCGGTCAGGTTGTGGTCAGAGGTTCAGCTTCTTTGTTTTCGATCAATTTCTGGACAGCGGGTCAGTTTATGTGTGTTTGGTCAGGTTGTGGTTAGTGGGTCAGTTACTTTGTGCTTGGTCTGGTTGTAGTCAGTGGGTCAGTTACTATCTGTTCGGTCAGGTTGTAGCCATTGGTCAGTTTCTGTGCGTTCGGTCAGGTTGTGGTCAGTGAATCTGCTTCTTTGTGATCCATCAGGTTGCTTTCAGTGGGATATTTTCTGTGTGTTTGGTCAGCTTCTGGTCAGCGGGTCAGGTTCTGTGTTTCGGTCAGGTTGTGTTCAGTATTTCAGTTACTGTGTGCTCGGTCT
The DNA here is from genome assembly GCF_052327205.1 of Somniosus microcephalus. Lineage (NCBI taxonomy): Eukaryota > Metazoa > Chordata > Chondrichthyes > Squaliformes > Somniosidae > Somniosus > Somniosus microcephalus. The sequence goes on along the minus strand of NW_028225183.1, from coordinate 4,875,567 downwards.
GGTTGTGGTCAGTGGGTCAGTTTCTGTGTTTCGGTCAGGTTGTGTTCATTATTTCAGTTACTGTGTGTTCGGTTTGGTTGTGGTCAGTGTGTTCGGTAAGATTATGTTCATTTGGTCAGTTTCTGTTTTTTCTGTCAGATTGTGGTCAGCGGGTCAGTTTCTATTTGTTTGGTCAGTTTGCGGTCTGTGGGTCAGTTTCTGTGGTGTTTGGTCAGGTTGTGTTCAGTGTGTCAGTTTCTGTGCTTTCTGAGAGATTTTGGTAAAAGGGTCAGTTTGTGTGGTCGATAATGTTGTGGTCAGTGAGTCTGTTTCTGTGTGTTCGGTTTGGTTGTGGTCAGTGTGTCAGTTTCTGTGTGTTCGGTCAGGTTGTGTTCAGTGGGTCAGTTTCTGTGTTTTTGGTCAACTTGTGGTCAATGGGTCAGTTTCTGCATGTTCAGTCAGGTTGTGCCTACTGGGTTAGTTTTTGTGTGTTCAGTCAGGTTGTGGTCAATGGGTCAGCTCCTGTAAGATAGTTCAGGTTGTGTTCAGTGGGTCAATTTCTGTGTTTCCTGTCAGCTTCTTGTCAGTGAGTCAGTTTCTGTGTGTTTGGTCAGCTTCAGGTCACCGGGTCAGTTTCTGTGTATTCGTTCAGGTTGTGTTCAATATGTCAGTTACTGTGCGCTCAGTCTGGTTGTGGTCAGTGGGTCAGTTTCTCTGTGTTCTCTCATGTTGTGGTCAGTGGATCAGTTTCTGTGTTTTCGTTGATGTTGTGGGCAGTTCTCAGTTTCTGTGTGTTTGGTCAATTGTTGTCAGTGGGTCTGTTTCTGTATTTTCATTTAGGTTGTTGTCAGTTGGTCAGTTTCTCTGTGTTCGGCCAGATTCTTGTCAGTATGTCAGTTTCTGTGTGTTCGGTCAGGTTGTTGTCAGTACTGGGACACATTCTGTGTGTTCAGTCAGATTGAGGTCTCTAGGTCAGTTTCTGTGTTTTCGAAGCGGTTGTGGTCAGTTGGTCAGTTTCAGTGTGTTTGAACCATTGTTGTCAGTGGGCCAGTTTCTGTGCGTTTGGTCAGTTTGTGGTCAGTGGGTCAGTTTCTGTGTGTTCAGTCAGATTGTGGGCAGTAGGTCAGTTTTTCTTTTTTCGTTGAGGTTGTTGTCATTGGGTCCCTTACTGTGTGTTCGGTCCGGTTGTGTTCAGTGGTTCAGTTAAGGTGTGCTCAGTCACGATTTGGTCAGTTGGTCAGTTTCTCTTTGTTTGGTCAGTTTCTGTGTGTTCGATGAGGATGTTTTCTGTGGGTCAGTTTCTGTGTTTTCTGTCAGGTTGTGGTCATTGGGTCAGGTTCTGTGTATTCGGTCAGCTTGTGGTCAACGGGTCAATTTCTGAGTGTTAGGCTATGTTGTGGCCAGTGGATCAGTTTCTGAGTGTTCGGTCAGGTTGTGGTCAGTGTGTCAGTTTCTTTGTGTTCGGTCAGGTTGTGTTCAGTGGGTCATTTTCTGTGTGTTCAGTCAAATTGTGGTCAGTGGGTCAGTTTCTGTGTGTTCGATCAAGTTGTGGTCAGTGGGTCAGCTTCAGTGGGTTCGGTGAGGTTGTGGTCAGTGGGTCAGTTCCTGTGTTTTCAGTCAGTTTGTGGTCATTGGATCAGACTCTGTGTGTTCGGTCAAGTTGTGGCCAGTGGGACTGTTTTATTTTGTTCTGTCAGGTTGTGGTCAGTGGTTCAGTTTCTGTGTGTTCGATCAGGTTGTGGTCAGTGGGTCAGTTGCTGTGGGTTCGGTCATGTTCTGGTCAGTGGGTCAGTCTCTCTGGGTTCGGTCAGGTTCTGGTCAGTGGGTCAGTTTCTGTGTGTTCAATCAGATTGTGGTCAGTGGTTCAATTTATGTGTGTTTGTTCAAGTTGTTGCCATTAGGTCTGTCTTTTTGTGTTCGGTCAGCTTGTGGTCAGTGTGTCAGTTTCTGTGTGATCGGTCAGGTTGTGGTCAGTGGGTCAGTTTCTTTGTTTTCGTTCAGTTTCAGGTCAGCGGGTCAGTTTATATGTGTTTGCCAGGTTGTGGTCAGTGGGTCAGTTACTGTGTGCTCGGTCTGGTTGTAGTCAGTGGGTCAGTTTATGTCTGTTCGGTCAGGTTGTAGCCATGGGTCAGTTCCTGTGTGTTCAGTCAGGTTGTGATCAGTGGGCCTGTTTCTTTGTGATCCATCAGGTTGTTTCCAGTCGGATAGTTTCTGTATGTTCGGCCAGATTCGGGTCAGTAAGTCAGTTTCTTTGTGTTCGGTCAGGTTGTTGTCAGTACTGGGTCACCTTCTATGTGTTCGGTCAGATTGTGGTCTGTAGGTCAGTTTCTGTGTTTTGGTTGAGGTTGTGTTCGTTGGGTCAGTTTCTGTGTTTTGTCAATTGTTGCCAGAGGGTCCGTTTCTGTGTGTTCGGTCAGTTGTGGTCAGCGGGTCAGTTTCTGTGTGTTCGGTCAGATTGTGGTCAGTAGGTCAGTTTTTCTGTTTTCATTGAGTTTGTTGTCATTGGGTCAGTTCCTGTGTGTTCGGTCCAGTTGTGTTCAGTGGTTCAGTTAATGTGTGCTCAGTCACGATGTGGTCAGTTGGTCAGTTTATGTTTGTTCGGTCAGTTTCTGTGTGTTCGATGAGGATGTTTCTGTGGGTCAGTTACTGTGTTTTCTGTCAGGTTGTGGTCAGTGCATCAGGTTCTGTGTGTTCGGTCAGCTTGTGGTCAATGGGTCAGTTTCTGAGTGTTCGGCTATGTTGTGGCCAGTGGATCAGTTTCTGAGTGTTCGGTCAGGTTGTGGTCAGTGTGTCAGTTCCTTTGTGATTTGTCAGGTAGTGTTCAGTGGGTCAGTTTCTGTGTGTTCAGTCAGTTTGTGGTCAGTGGGTCAGTTTCTGTGTGTTGGTCCGGTTGTGGTCAGTGGGTCAGTATCTGTCTTTTTGATCAGTGTTCGGTCAGCAGCTCAGTTCGTGTGTGTTTGTTCAGGTTGTTTTCAGTGGGTCAGTTACTGTGTGATCGGTCTGGTTGTGTTCAGTGGGTCAAATTCTGTGTGCTCAGTTAGGTTGTGGTCTGAGGGTTAGTTTCTGTTTGTTCGGACAAGTTGTGGTCAGTGGTTCAGTTTCTGTGTGTTCGATCAAGTTTTGGTCACTGGGTCAGTTTCTGTGGGTTCGGTCAAGTTGTGGCCATTGGGTCTGTTTTATTGTGTTCGGTCAGGTTGTGGTCAGTGTGTCAGTTTCTGTGTGATCGGTCAGGTTGTGGTCAGAGGTTCAGCTTCTTTGTTTTCGATCAGTTTCTGGTCAGCGGGTCAGTTTATGTGTGTTTGGTCAGGTTGTGGTTAGTGGGTCAGTTACTTTGTGCTCGGTCTGGTTGTAGTCAGTGGGTCAGTTACTGTCTGTTCGGTCAGGTTGTAGCCATCGGTCAGTTTCTGTGCGTTCGGTCAGGTTGTGGTCAGTGAGTCTGTTTCTTTGTGATCCATCAGGTTGCTTTCAGTGGGATATTATCTGTGTGTTTGGTCAGCTTCAGGTCAGTGGGTCAGGTTCTGCGTTTCGGTCATGTTGTGTTCAGAGGGTCACTTACTGTGTGCTCGGTCAGCCTGTCGTCAGTGGGTCAGTTTCTTTGTTTTCGGTCAGGCTGTTTTCAGTGGGTCAGTTCCTATGTGTTCGGTCTGCTTCAGGCAAGCGGGTCAGATTGTGTAATCGGTCAGGTTGTGTTCAGTGTGTCATTTAATGTGCGCTCGGTCAGGATGTGGTCAGTTGTCAGTTTCTGTGTTTTCGGTCTGGTTGTGGTCAGGGCTTCAGTTTCTGTGTGTTTGGTCAGGTGTGTTCAGTGTGTCAGTTTCTGTGTTTTCGGACAGGTTTTGGTCAGTGGGTCAATTTCTGAGTGTTCGGTCAGGTGGTGGTCAGTGGGTCAGTTTCTGTGTGATCGGTCAGGTTGTGGTCAGTGGATCATTTTCTGTGTGTTCTCTCAGGTTGTGGTCAGTTGATCAGTTTCTGTGTTTTCGTTGAGTTTGTGGTCAGTTGTCAGTTTCTGTGTGTTTGGTCAATTGTTGTCAGTCGGTCTGTTTCTGTGTTTTCATTTAGGTTGTTGTCAGTGGCTCAGTTTCTGTGTGTTCGGCCAGATTCGGGTCAGTAAGTCAGTTTCTGTGTGTTCGGTCAGGTTGTTGTCAGTACTGGGTCACATTCTGTGTGTTCGGTCAGATTGTGGTCTGTAGGTCAGTTTCTGTGTTTTCGTTGAGGTTGTGGTCATTGGGTCAATTTCTGTGTGTTTGTTCAATTGTTGTCAGTGGGTCAGCTCCTGTGTGTTCGGTCACTTTGTGGTCAGTGGGTCAATTTCTGTGTGTTCGGTCAGATTGTGGTCAGTAGGTCAGTTTTTTTGTTTTCGTTGAGTTTGTTGTCATTGGGTCAGTTTCTGTGTGTTCAGTCAGCTTGTGGTCAATGGATCAGTTTCTGAGTGTTCGGCTATGTTGTGGCCAGTGGATCAGTTTCTGAGCGTTCGCAAAAGTTGTGGTCAGTGTGTCAGTTTCTGAGTGTTAGGCTATGTTGTGGCCAGTGGATCAGTTTCTGAGTGTTCGGTCAGGTTGTGGTCAGTGTGTCAGTTCCTTTGTGATTTGTCAGGTAGTGTTCAGTGGGTCAGTTTCTATGTGTTCAGTCAGTTTGTGGTCAGTGGGTCAGTTTCTGTGTGTTGGTCCGGTTGTGGTCAGTGGGTCAGTTTCTGTCTTTTTGATCAGTGTTCGGTCAGCAGCTCAGTTCGTGTGTGTTCGTTCAGGTTGTTTTCAGTGGGCCAGTTACTGTGTGATCGGTCTGGTTGTGTTCAGTGGGTCAAATTCTGTGTGCTCAATTAGGTTGTGGTCTGAGGAATAGTTTCTGTTTGTTCGGACAAGTTGTGGTCAGTGGTTCAGTTTCTGTGTGTTCGATCAAGTTTTGGTCACTGGGTCAGTTTCTGTGGGTTCGGTCAAGTTGTGGTCATTGGGTCTGTTTTATTGTGTTCGGTCAGGTTGTGGTCGGTGTGTCAGTTTCTGTGTGATCGGTCAGGTTGTGGTCAGAGGTTCAGCTTCTTTGTTTTCGATCAGTTTCTGGTCAGCGGGTCAGTTTATGTGTGTTTGGTCAGGTTGTGGTTAGTGGGTCAGTTACTTTGTGCTTGGTCTGGTTGTAGTCAGTGGGTCAGTTACTATCTGTTCGGTCAGGTTGTAGCCATTGGTCAGTTTCTGTGCGTTCGGTCAGATTGTGTTCAGTGAATCTGCTTCTTTGTGATCCATCAGGTTGCTTTCAGTGGGATATTTTCTGTGTGTTTGGTCAGCTTCTGGTCAGCGGGTCAGGTTCTGTGTTTCGGTCAGGTTGTGTTCAGTATTTCAGTTACTGTGTGCTCGGTCTGGTTGTGGTCAGTGGGTCAGTTTCTGTGTTTCGGTCAGGTTGTGTTCAGTATTTCAGTTACTGTGTGTTCGGTTTGGTTGTGGTCAGTGTGTTCGGTAAGGTTATGTTCATTTGGTCAGTTTCTGTTTTTTCTGTCAGATTGTGGTCAGCGGGTCAGTTTCTATTTGTTTGGTCAGTTTGCGGTCTGTGGGTCAATTTCTGTGGTGTTTGGTCAGGTTGTGTTCAGTGTGTCAGTTTCTGTGCTTTCTGAGAGATTTTGGGAAAAGGGTCAGTTTCTGTGTGGTCGATAATGTTGTGGTCAGTGAGTCTGTTTCTGTGTGTTCGGTTTGGTTGTGGTCAGTGTGTCAGTTTCTGTGTGTTCGGTCAGGTTGTGTTCAGTGGGTCAGTTTCTGTGTTTTTGGTCAACTTGTGGTCAATGGGTCAGTTTCTGCATGTTCGGTCAGGTTGTGCCTACTGGGTTAGTTTTTGTGTGTTCAGTCAGATTGTGGTCAATGGGTCAGCTCCTGTAAGATAGTTCAGGTTGTGTTCAGTGTGTCAATTTCTGTGTTTCCAGTCAGCTTCTTGTCAGTGAGTCAGTTTCTGTGTGTTTGGTCAGCTTCAGGTCACCGGGTCAGTTTCTGTGTATTCGTTCAAGTTGTGTTCAATATGTCAGTTACTGTGCGCTCAGTCTGGTTGTGGTCAGTGGGTCAGTTTCTGTGTGTTCTCTCATGTTGTGGTCAGTGGATCAGTTTCTGTGTTTTCGTTGATGTTGTGGGCAGTTCTCAGTTTCTGTGTGTTTGGTCAATTGTTGTCAGTGGGTCTGTTTCTGTATTTTCATTTAGGTTGTTGTCAGTTGGTCAGTTTCTCTGTGTTCGGCCAGATTCTTGTCAGTATGTCAGTTTCTGTGTGTTCGGTCAGGTTGTTGTCAGTACTGGGACACATTCTGTGTGTTCAGTCAGATTGAGGTCTCTAGGTCAGTTTCTGTGTTTTCGAAGCGGTTGTGGTCAGTTGGTCAGTTTCAGTGTGTTTGAACCATTGTTGTCAGTGGGCCAGTTTCTGTGCATTTGGTCAGTTTGTGGTCAGTGGGTCAGTTTCTGTGTGTTCAGTCAGATTGTGGGCAGTAGGTCAGTTTTTCTTTTTTCGTTGAGGTTGTTGTCATTGGGTCCCTTACTGTGTGTTCGGTCCGGTTGTGTTCAGTGGTTCAGTTAAGGTGTGCTCAGTCACGATTTGGTCAGTTGGTCAGTTTCTCTTTGTTTGGTCAGTTTCTGTGTGTTCGATGAGGATGTTTTCTGTGGGTCAGTTTCTGTGTTTTCTGTCAGGTTGTGGTCATTGGGTCAGGTTCTGTGTATTCGGTCAGCTTGTGGTCAACGGGTCAATTTCTGAGTGTTAGGCTATGTTGTGGCCAGTGGATCAGTTTCTGAGTGTTCGGTCAGGTTGTGGTCAGTGTGTCAGTTTCTTTGTGTTCGGTCAGGTTGTGTTCAGTGGGTCATTTTCTGTGTGTTCAGTCAAATTGTGGTCAGTGGGTCAGTTTCTGTGTGTTCGATCAAGTTGTGGTCAGTGGGTCAGCTTCAGTGGGTTCGGTGAGGTTGTGGTCAGTGGGTCAGTTCCTGTGTTTTCAGTCAGTTTGTGGTCATTGGATCAGACTCTGTGTGTTCGGTCAAGTTGTGGCCAGTGGGACTGTTTTATTTTGTTCTGTCAGGTTGTGGTCAGTGGTTCAGTTTCTGTGTGTTCGATCAGGTTGTGGTCAGTGGGTCAGTTGCTGTGGGTTCGGTCATGTTCTGGTCAGTGGGTCAGTCTCTCTGGGTTCGGTCAGGTTCTGGTCAGTGGGTCAGTTTCTGTGTGTTCAGTCAGATTGTGGTCAGTGGTTCAATTTATGTGTGTTTGTTCAAGTTGTTGCCATTAGGTCTGTCTTTTTGTGTTCGGTCAGCTTGTGGTCAGTGTGTCAGTTTCTGTGTGATCGGTCAGGTTGTGGTCAGTGGGTCAGTTTCTTTGTTTTCGATCAGTTTCAGGTCAGCGGGTCAGTTTATATGTGTTTGCCAGGTTGTGGTCAGTGGGTCAATTACTGTGTGCTCGGTCTGGTTGTAGTCAGTGGGTCAGTTTATGTCTGTTCGGTCAGGTTGTAGCCATGGGTCAGTTCCTGTGTGTTCAGTCAGGTTGTGATCAGTGGGCCTGTTTCTTTGTGATCCATCAGGTTGTTTCCAGTCGGATAGTTTCTGTATGTTCGGCCAGATTCGGGTCAGTAAGTCAGTTTCTGTGTGTTCGGTCAGGTTGTTGTCAGTACTGGGTCACCTTCTATGTGTTCGGTCAGATTGTGGTCTGTAGGTCAGTTTCTGTGTTTTGGTTGAGGTTGTGTTCATTGGGTCAGTTTCTGTGTTTTGTCAATTGTTGCCAGAGGGTCCGTTTCTGTGTGTTCGGTCAGTTGTGGTCAGCGGGTCAGTTTCTGTGTGTTCAGTCAGATTGTGGTCAGTAGGTCAGTTTTTCTGTTTTCATTGAGGTTGTTGTCATTGGGTCAGTTCCTGTGTGTTCGGTCCAGTTGTGTTCAGTGGTTCAGTTAATGTGTGCTCAGTCACGGTGTGGTCAGTTGGTCAGTTTCTGTTTGTTCGGTCAGTTTCTGTGTGTTCGATGAGGATGTTTCTGTGGGTCAGTTACTGTGTTTTCTGTCAGGTTGTGGTCAGTGCATCAGGTTCTGTGTGTTCGGTCAGCTTGTGGTCAATGGGTCAGTTTCTGAGTGTTCGGCTATGTTGTGGCCAGTGGATCAGTTTCTGAGTGTTCGGTCAGGTTGTGGTCAGTGTGTCAGTTCCTTTGTGATTTGTCAGGTAGTGTTCAGTGGGTCAGTTTCTGTGTGTTCAGTCAGTTTGTGGTCAGTGGGTCAGTTTCTGTGTGTTGGTCCGGTTGTGGTCAGTGGGTCAGTATCTGTCTTTTTGATCAGTGTTCGGTCAGCAGCTCAGTTCGTGTGTGTTTGTTCAGATTGTTTTCAGTGGGTCAGTTACTGTGTGATCGGTCTGGTTGTGTTCAGTGGGTCAAATTCTGTGTGCTCAGTTAGGTTGTGGTCTGAGGGTTAGTTTCTGTTTGTTCGGACAAGTTGTGGTCAGTGGTTCAGTTTCTGTGTGTTCGATCAAGTTTTGGTCACTGGGTCAGTTTCTGTGGGTTCGGTCAAGTTGTGGCCATTGGGTCTGTTTTATTGTGTTCGGTCAGCTTGTGGTCAGTGTGTCAGTTTCTGTGTGATCGGTCAGGTTGTGGTCAGAGGTTCAGCTTCTTTGTTTTCGATCAGTTTCTGGTCAGCGGGTCAGTTTATGTGTGTTTGGTCAGGTTGTGGTTAGTGGGTCAGTTACTTGGTGCTCGGTCTGGTTGTAGTCAGTGGGTCAGTTACTGTCTGTTCGGTCAGGTTGTAGCCATCGGTCAGTTTCTGTGCGTTCGGTCAGGTTGTGGTCAGTGAGTCTGTTTCTTTGTGATCCATCAGGTTGCTTTCAGTGGGATATTATCTGTGTGTTTGGTCAGCTTCAGGTCAGCGGGTCAGGTTCTGCGTTTCGGTCATGTTGTGTTCAGAGGGTCACTTACTGTGAGCTCGGTCAGCCTGTCGTCAGTGGGTCAGTTTCTTTGTTTTCGGTCAGGCTGTTTTCAGTGGGTCAGTTCCTATGTGTTCGGTCTGCTTCAGGCAAGCGGGTCCGATTGTGTAATCGGTCAGGTTGTGTTCAGTGTGTCATTTAATGTGCGCTCGGTCAGGATGTGGTCAGTTGTCAGTTTCTGTGTTTTCGGTCTGGTTGTGGTCAGGGCTTCAGTTTCTGTGTGTTTGGTCAGGTGTGTTCAGTGTGTCAGTTTCTGTGTTTTCGGACAGGTTTTGGTCAGTGGGTCAATTTCTGAGTGTTCGGTCAAGTGGTGGTCAGTGGGTCAGTTTCTGTGTGATCGGTCAGGTTGTGGTCAGTGGGTCATTTTCTGTGTGTTCTCTCAGGTTGTGGTCAGTGGATCAGTTTCTGTGTTTTCGTTGAGTTTGTGGTCAGTTGTCAGTTTCTGTGTGTTTGGTCAATTGTTGTCAGTCGGTCTGTTTCTGTGTTTTCATTTAGGTTGTTGTCAGTGGCTCAGTTTCTGTGTGTTCGGCCAGATTCGGGTCAGTAAGTCAGTTTCTGTGTGTTCGGTCAGGTTGTTGTCAGTACTGGGTCACATTCTGTGTGTTCGGTCAGATTGTGGTCTGTAGGTCAGTTTCTGTGTTTTCGTTGAGGTTGTGGTCAGTGGGTCAATTTCTGTGTGTTTGTTCAATTGTTGTCAGTGGGTCAGCTCCTGTGTGTTCGGTCACTTTGTGGTCAGTGGGTCAGTTTCTGTGTGTTCGGTCAGATTGTGGTCAGTAGGTCAGTTTTTTTGTTTTCGTTGAGTTTGTTGTCATTGGGTCAGTTTCTGTGTGTTCAGTCAGCTTGTGGTCAATGGATCAGTTTCTGAGTGTTCGGCTATGTTGTGGCCAGTGGATCAGTTTCTGAGCGTTCGCAAAGGTTGTGGTCAGTGTGTCAGTTTCTGAGTGTTTGGCTATGTTGTGGCCAGTGGATCAGTTCCTGTGTGTTCAGTCAGGTTGTGATCAGTGGGCCTGTTTCTTTGTGATCCATCAGGTTGTTTCCAGTCGGATAGTTTCTGTCTGTTCGGCCAGATTCGGGTCAGTAAGACAGTTTCTGTGTGTTCGGTCAGGTTGTTGTCAGTACTGGGTCATCTTCTGTGTGTTCGGTCAGATTGTGGTCTCCAGGTCAGTTTCTGTGTTTTGGTTGAGGTTGTGTTCATTGGGTCAGTTTCTGTGTTTTGCCAATTGTTGCCAGAGGGTCCGCTTCTGTGTGTTCGGTCAGTTTGTGGTCAGCGGGTCAGTTTCTGTGTGTTCGGTCAGATTGTGGTCAGTAGGTCAGTTTTTCTGTTTTCATTGAGTTTGTTGTCATTGGGTCAGTTTCTGTGTGTTCGGTCCAGTTGTGTTCAGTGGTTCAGTTAATGTGTGCTCAGTCACGATGTGGTCAGTTGGTCAGTTTCTGTTTGTTCGGTCAGTTTCTGTGTGTTCGATGAGGATGTTGTCTGTGGGTCAGTTACTGTGTTTCCTGTCAGGTTGTGGTCAGTGCGTCAGGTTCTGTGTGTTCGGTCAGCTTGTGGTCAATGGGTCAGTTTCTGAGTGTTAGGCTATGTTGTGGCCAGTGGATCAGTTTCTGAGTGTTCGGTCAGGTTGTGGTCAGTGTGTCAGTTCCTTTGTGATTTGTCAGGTAGTGTTCAGTGGGTCAGTTTCTATGTGTTCAGTCAGTTTGTGGTCAGTGGGTCAGTTTCTGTGTGTTGGTCCGGTTGTGGTCAGTGGGTCAGTTTCTGTCTTTTTGATCAGTGTTCGGTCAGCAGCTCAGTTCGTGTGTGTTCGTTCAGGTTGTTTTCAGTGGGTCAGTTACTGTGTGATCGGTCTGGTTGTGTTCAGTGGGTCAAATTCTGTGTGCTCAATTAGGTTGTGGTCTGAGGATTAGTTTCTGTTTGTTCGGACAAGTTGTGGTCAGTGGTTCAGTTTCTGTGTGTTCGATCAAGTTTTGGTCACTGGGTCAGTTTCTGTGGGTTCGGTCAAGTTGTGGCCATTGGGTCTGTTTTATTGTGTTCGGTCAGCTTGTGGTCAGTGTGTCAGTTTCTGTGTGATCGGTCAGGTTGTGGTCAGAGGTTCAGCTTCTTTGTTTTCGATCAGTTTCTGGTCAGCGGGTCAGTTTATGTGTGTTTGGTCAGGTTGTGGTTAGTGGGTCAGTTACTTTGTGCTCGGTCTCGTTGTAGTCAGTGGGTCAGTTACTGTCTGTTCGGTCAGGTTGTAGCCATCGGTCAGTTTCTGTGCGTTCGGTCAGGTTGTGGTCAGTGAGTCTGTTTCTTTGTGATCCATCAGGTTGCTTTCAGTGGGATATTATCTGTGTGTTTGGTCAGCTTCAGGTCAGCGGGTCAGGTTCTGCGTTTCGGTCATGTTGTGTTCAGAGGGTCACTTACTGTGTGCTCGGTCAGCCTGTCGTCAGTGGGTCAGTTTCTTTGTTTTCGGTCAGGCTGTTTTCAGTGGGTCAGTTCCTATGTGTTCGGTCTGCTTCAGGCAAGCGGGTCAGATTGTGTAATCGGTCAGGTTGTGTTCAGTGTGTCATTTAATGTGCGCTCGGTCAGGATGTGGTCAGTTGTCAGTTTCTGTGTTTTCGGTCTGGTTGTGGTCAGGGCTTCAGTTTCTGTGTGTTTGGTCAGGTGTGTTCAGTGTGTCAGTTTCTGTGTTTTCGGACAGGTTTTGGTCAGTGGGTCAATTTCTGAGTGTTCGGTCAAGTGGTGGTCAGTGGGTCAGTTTCTGTGTGATCGGTCAGGTTGTGGTCAGTGGGTCATTTTCTGTGTGTTCTCTCAGGTTGTGGTCAGTGGATCAGTTTCTGTGTTTTCGTTGAGTTTGTGGTCAGTTGTCAGTTTCTGTGTGTTTGGTCAATTGTTGTCAGTCGGTCTGTTTCTGTGTTTTCATTTAGGTTGTTGTCAGTGGCTCAGTTTCTGTGTGTTCGGCCAGATTCGGGTCAGTAAGTCAGTTTCTGTGTGTTCGGTCAGGTTGTTGTCAGTACTGGGTCACATTCTGTGTGTTCGGTCAGATTGTGGTCTGTAGGTCAGTTTCTGTGTTTTCGTTGAGGTTGTGGTCAGTGGGTCAATTTCTGTGTGTTTGTTCAATTGTTGTCAGTGGGTCAGCTCCTGTGTGTTCGGTCACTTTGTGGTCAGTGGGTCAGTTTCTGTGTGTTCGGTCAGATTGTGGTCAGTAGGTCAGTTTTTTTGTTTTCGTTGAGTTTGTTGTCATTGGGTCAGTTTCTGTGTGTTCAGTCAGCTTGTGGTCAATGGATCAGTTTCTGAGTGTTCGGCTATGTTGTGGCCAGTGGATCAGTTTCTGACCGTTCGCAAAGGTTGTGGTCAGTGTGTCAGTTTCTGAGTGTTCGGCTATGTTGTGGCCAGTGGATCAGTTCCTGTGTGTTCAGTCAGGTTGTGATCAGTGGGCCTGTTTCTTTGTGATCCATCAGGTTGTTTCCAGTCGGATAGTTTCTGTCTGTTCGGCCAGATTCGGGTCAGTAAGACAGTTTCTGTGTGTTCGGTCAGGTTGTTGTCAGTACTGGGTCATCTTCTGTGTGTTCGGTCAGATTGTGGTCTCCAGGTCAGTTTTTGTGTTTTGGTTGAGGTTGTGTTCATTGGGTCAGTTTCTGTGTTTTGACAATTGTTGCCAGAGGGTCCGCTTCTGTGTGTTCGGTCAGTTTGTGGTCAGCGGGTCAGTTTCTGTGTGTTCGGTCAGATTGTGGTCAGTAGGTCAGTTTTTCTGTTTTCATTGAGTTTGTTGTCATTGGGTCAGTTTCTGTGTGTTCGGTCCAGTTGTGTTCAATGGTTCAGTTAATGTGTGCTCAGTCACGATGTGGTCAGTTGGTCAGTTTCTGTTTGTTCGGTCAGTTTCTGTGTGTTCGATGAGGATGTTGTCTGTGGGTCAGTTACTGTGTTTTCTGTCAGGTTGTGGTCAGTGCGTCAGGTTCTGTGTGTTCGGTCAGCTTGTGGTCAATGGGTCAGTTTCTGAGTGTTAGGCTATGTTGTGGCCAGTGGATCAGTTTCTGAGTGTTCGGTCAGGTTGTGGTCAGTGTGTCAGTTCCTTTGTGATTTGTCAGGTAGTGTTCAGTGGGTCAGTTTCTATGTGTTCAGTCAGTTTGTGGTCAGTGGGTCAGTTTCTGTGTGTTGGTCCGGTTGTGGTCAGTGGGTCAGTTTCTGTCTTTTTGATCAGTGTTCGGTCAGCAGCTCAGTCCGTGTGTGTTCGTTCAGGTTGTTTTCAGTGGGTCAGTTACTGTGTGATCGGTCTGGTTGTGTTCAGTGGGTCAAATTCTGTGTGCTCAATTAGGTTGTGGTCTGAGGATTAGTTTCTGTTTGTTCGGACAAGTTGTGGTCAGTGGTTCAGTTTCTGTGTGTTCGATCAAATTTTGGTCACTGGGTCAGTTTCTGTGGGTTCGGTCAAGTTGTGGCCATTGGGTCTGTTTTACTGTGTTCAGTCAGGTTGTGGTCAGTGTGTCAGTTTCTGTGTGATCGGTCAGGTTGTGGTCAGAGGTTCAGCATCTTTGTTTTCGATCAGTTTCTGGTCAGCGGGTCAGTTTATGTGTGTTTGGTCAGGTTGTGGTTAGTGGGTCAGTTACTTTGTGCTTGGTCTGGTTGTAGTCAGTGGGTCAGTTACTATCTGTTCGGTCAGGTTGTAGCCATTGGTCAGTTTCTGTGCGTTCGGTCAGGTTGTGGTCAGTGAATCTGCTTCTTTGTGATCCATCAGGTTGCTTTCAGTGGGATATTTTCTGTGTGTTTGGTCAGCTTCTGGTCAGCGGGTCAGTTTCTGTGTTTCGGTCAGGTTGTGTTCAGTATTTCAGTTACTGTGTGTTCGGTTTGGTTGTGGTCAGTGTGTTCGGTAAGGTTATGTTCATTTGGTCAGTTTCTGTTTTTTCTGTCAGATTGTGGTCAGCGGGTCAGTTTCTATTTGTTTGGTCAGTTTGCGGTCTGTGGGTCAATTTCTGTGGTGTTTGGTCAGGTTGTGTTCAGTGTGTCAGTTTCTGTGCTTTCTGAGAGATTTTGGTAAAAGGGTCAGTGTCTGTGTGGTCGATAATGTTGTGGTCAGTGAGTCTGTTTCTGTGTGTTCGGTTTGGTTGTGGTCAGTGTGTCAGTTTCTGTGTGTTCGGTCAGGTTGTGTTCACTGGGTTAGTTTTTGTGTGTTCAGTCAGGTTGTGGTCAATGGGTCAGCTCCTGTAAGATAGTTCAGGTTGTGTTCAGTGGGTCAATTTCTGTGTTTCCAGTCAGCTTCTTGTCAGTGAGTCAGTTTCTGTGCGTTTGGTCAGCTTCAGGTCACCGGGTCAGTTTCTGTGTATTCGTTCAGGTTGTGTTCAATATGTCAGTTACTGTGCGCTCAGTCTGGTTGTGGTCAGTGGGTCAGTTTCTGTGTGTTCTCTCATGTTGTGGTCAGTGGATCAGTTTCTGTGTTTTCGTTGATGTTGTGGGCAGTTCTCAGTTTCTGTGTGTTTGGTCAATTGTTGTCAGTGGGTCTGTTTCTGTATTTTCATTTAGGTTGTTGTCAGTTGGTCAGTTTCTCTGTGTTCGGCCAGATTCTTGTCAGTATGTCAGTTTCTGTGTGTTCGGTCAGGTTGTTGTCAGTACTGGGACACATTCTGTGTGTTCAGTCAGATTGAGGTCTCTAGGTCAGTTTCTGTGTTTTCGAAGCGGTTGTGGTCAGTTGGTCAGTTTCAGTGTGTTTGAACCATTGTTGTCAGTGGGCCAGTTTCTGTGCGTTTGGTCAGTTTGTGGTCAGTGGGTCAGTTTCTGTGTGTTCAGTCAGATTGTGGGCAGTAGGTCAGTTTTTCTTTTTTCGTTGAGGTTGTTGTCATTGGGTCCCTTACTGTGTGTTCGGTCCGGTTGTGTTCAGTGGTTCAGTTAAGGTGTGCTCAGTCACGATTTGGTCAGTTGGTCAGTTTCTCTTTGTTTGGTCAGTTTCTGTGTGTTCGATGAGGATGTTTTCTGTGGGTCAGTTCCTGTGTTTTCTGTCAGGTTGTGGTCATTGGGTCAGGTTCTGTGTATTCGGTCAGCTTGTGGTCAACGGGTCAATTTCTGAGTGTTAGGCTATGTTGTGGCCAGTGGATCAGTTTCTGAGTGTTCGGTCAGGTTGTGTTCAGTGGGTCATTTTCTGTGTGTTCAGTCAAATTGTGGTCAGTGGGTCAGTTTCTGTGTGTTCGATCAAGTTGTGGTCAGTGGGTCAGCTTCAGTGGGTTCGGTGAGGTTGTGGTCAGTGGGTCAGTTCCTGTGTTTTCAGTCAGCTTGTGGTCATTGGATCAGACTCTGTGTGTTCGGTCAAGTTGTGGCCAGTGGGACTGTTTTATTTTGTTCTGTCAGGTTGTGGTCAGTGTGTCAGTTTCTGTGTGAAAGGTCAGGTTGTGGTCAGTGGGTCATTATCTGTGTGTTCAGTCAGGTTGTAGCCATGGGTCAGTTTCTGTGTGTTCGGTCAGCTTCTGGCCAGCGGGTCAGTATCTGTGGTTCGGACAGGTTGTTTCAGTATTTCAGTTGCTGTGTGCTCTGTCTTGTTGTGGTCAGTGGGTCAGTTTCTGAGTTTCCGGACAGGTTTTGTTCTGTGGGTCAGTTTTTTGTGTGTTCGGTAAGGTTGCATTCATTTGATCAGTTGCTGTGTTTTCGGTCAGCTTGTGGTCAGCGGGTCAGTTTCTGCTTGTTTGGTCAGGTTGTGGTCTGTGGGTCAGTTTCTGTGTGTTTGGTCAGGTTGTGTTCAGTGTGTAAGTTTCTGTGCTATCCGACAGGTTTTGATCAAGGTGTCAGTTTCTGTGTTTTCGGTAAGGTTGTGTTCAGTGGGTCAGTTTCTGTGTGTTCCGTTTGGTTGTGGTCAGTGGGTCAGTTTCTGTGTGTTCGGTTAGGTTGTGTTCAGTGGGACAGTTTATGTCTTTTTGGTCAGCTTGTGGTCAGCGGGTCAGTTTCTTTGTGTTCGGTCAGGTTGTGGTCTGTGGGTCAGTTACTGTTTGCTCAGTCTGGTTGTAGTCTGTGGGTCAGCTTCTGTGTTTTCGGACAGGTCGTGGTCAGGGGGTCAGTTTCTGTGTGTTCGGTCAGGCTGCGGTCAGTGTGTCTGTACCTGTGTGTTCGCTCAGCTAGTGGTCAGAGAGTCAGTTTCTGTGTGTTCGGTAAAATAGAGGTCAGTGAGTCAGTTTCTGTGTGTTTGATCAGGTTTTCTTCATTGTGTCAGTTTCTGTGTGTGCTGTCAAGTTGTGGTCAGTGAGTCAGTGCCTGTGTGTTCAGTCAGGTACCGGTCAGTGAGTCAATTTCAGTTTATTCAGTTAACATGTGGTCAATGGTTCAGTTTCTGCATGTTCCGTCAGGTTGTGCCTTGTGGGCTAGTTTTTGTGTGTTCGGTCAGGTTGTGGTCAGTGGGTCAGTTCCTGTAAGATCGTTCAGGTTGTGTTCAGTGGGTCAATTACTGTGCTTCCAGTCAGCTTCTTGTCAGTGGGTCAGTTGCTGTGTTTTTGCTCAGGCTGTTTTCAGTGGGTCAATTTCTGTGTGTTCGGTCAGCTTCAGGTCAGCGGGTCAGATTCTGTGTATTCGGTCAGGTTGTGTTCAGTATGTCAGTTACTGTGCGCTCGGTCTGCTTGTGGTCAGTCGGTCAGTTTCTGTGTGTTGGTCGGGTTGTGGTCAGTGGGAGAGTTTCTGTCTTTTTGATCAGTGTTCGGTCAGCAGCTCAGTTTCTGTGTGTTCGTTCAGTTTGTGTTCAGTGTGTCAGTTACTGTGTGATCGAACTGGTTGCGTTCAGTGGGTCAATTTCTAAGTGTTCGGTTAGGTTGTGGTCTGAGGTATAGTTTCTGTGTGTTCGATCAGTTTTGATCAGTGGATCTGTTTTTGTGTGTTCGATCAGGTTGTGGTCATTGGGTAAGTTCCTGTGTTTTCGATCAGTTTTAGGTCAGTGGGACAGTTTATGTGTGTTCGGTCAGGTTGTGATCAATGTGTCAGTTACTGTGTGCTCGGTCTGGTTGTTGTCAGTGGGTCAGTTTCTGTCTGTTCGGTCAGGTTGTGGCCATTGGTCAGTTTCTGTGTGTTCGGCCAGGTTGTGGTCAGTGGGTCTGTTTCTTTGTGATCCGTCAGGTTGTTTTCAGTGGGAGAGAAAATGTGTGTTCGGTCAGCTTCTGGTCAGCGGGTCAGTTTCTGTGTTTCGGTCAGGTTGCGTTCAGTATGTCAGTTATTGTGTGCTCGGCCTGGTTGTGGTCATTGAGTCAGTTTCTGTGTTTCCAGACAGGTTTTGTACTGTGGGTCAGTTTCTGTGTGTTCAGTAAGGTTGCATTCAGTTGGTCAGTTTCTGTGTTTTCAGTCAGCTTGTGGTCAGCGGGTCCGTTTCTGTTTGTTTGGTCAGGTTGTGTTCAGTGGGTCAGTTTCTGCGTTTTTGGTCAGCTTGTGGTCAGCGGGTCAGTTTCTGTGTGTTCGGTCAGGTTGTGGTCTGTGGGTCAGTTACTGTTTGCTCTGCCTGTTTGTCGTCTGTGGGTCAGTTTCTGTGTGTTCGGACAGGTCGTAGTCAGGGGGTCAGTTTCTGTGTGTTTGGTCAGCTTGTTGTCAGTGGGTCAGTTTCTGTGTGTTCGGTCAGGTTGTGGTCAGTATGTCTGTTTCTGTGTTTTCGGTGAGGTTTTGGTCAGTGGGTCTATTTCTGTGCGTTCGGTCAGCTTCTGAGTGTTCGGCTATTTTGTGGGCAGTGGCTCAGTCTCTAGTGTTCGGCTGGTTCGTGGTCAGTGTATTAGTTTCTTGTGATCGGTCAGCTTGTGTTCAGTGGTACAGTTTCTGTGTGTTTTGTCAGATTGTGGCCAGTGGGTTAGTTTCTGTGTGTTCAGTCGGG
Organism: Somniosus microcephalus; assembly: GCF_052327205.1. Taxonomy (NCBI): domain Eukaryota; kingdom Metazoa; phylum Chordata; class Chondrichthyes; order Squaliformes; family Somniosidae; genus Somniosus; species Somniosus microcephalus. The sequence continues at coordinate 4,857,905 of NW_028225183.1, read as the reverse complement.
TTGTGGTCAGTGGGTCAGTTTCTGTAAGATCGGTCAGGTTGTATTCAGTGGGTCAATATCTGTGCTTCCAGTCAGCTTCTGGTCAGCGGTCAGTTTCTGTGAGTTCGGTCATGTTGTCTTCAGTGGGTCACTTACTGTGTGCTCGGTCTGGTTGTGGTCAATTGGTCAGTTTCTGTGTTTTCGTACAGGTTGTGGTCAGTGTGTCAGTTTCTGTGTGATCGGTCAGGTTGTGGTCAGAGGTTCAGTTTCTTTGTTTTCGATCAGTTTCTGGTCAGCGGGTCAGTTTATGTGTGTTTGGTCAGGTTGTGGTTAGTGGGTCAGTTACTTTGTGCTCGGTCTGGTTGTAGTCAGCGGGTCAGTTACTGTCTGTTCGGTCAGGTTTTAGCCATCGGTGAGTATCTGTGCGTTCGGTCAGGTTGTGGTCAGTGAGTCTGTTTCATTGTGATCCATCAGGTTGCTTTCAGTGGGTTATTTTCTGTGTGTTTGGTCAGCTTCTGGTCAGCGGGTCAGGTTCTGTGTTTCGGTCAGGTTGTGTTCAACATGTCAGTTACTGTGTGCTCGGTCTGGTTGTGGTCAGTGGGTCAGTTTCTGTGTTTCCGGACAGGTTTTGGTCTGTGGGTCAGTTTCTGTGTGTTCGGTTTGGTTGTGGTCAGTGTGTTCGGTAAGGTTATGTTCATTTGGTCAGTTTCTGTTTTTTCTGTCAGCTTGTGGTCAGCGGGTCAGTTTCTGTTTGTTTGATCAGTTTGCGGTCTGTGGGTCAGTTTCTGTGGTGTTTGGTCAGTTTGTGTTCAGTGTGTCAGTTTCTGTGCTTTCTGAGAGATTTTGGTCAAAGGGTCAGTTTCTGTGTGATCGATAATGTTGTGGTCAGTGAGTCTGTTTCTGTGTGTTCGGTTTGGTTGGGGTCAGTGTGTCAGTTTCTGTGTGTTCGGTCAGGTTGTGTTCAGTGGGTCAGTTTCTGTGTTTTTGGTCAACTTGTGGTCAATGGGTCAGTTTCTGCATGTTCGGTCAGGTTGTGCCTACTGGGTTAGTTTTTGTGTGTTCAGTCAGGTTGTGGTCAGTGGGTCAGTTCCTCTAAGATAGTTCAGGTTGTGTTCAGTGGGTCAATTTCTGTGTTTCCAGTCAGCTTCTTGTCAGTGAGTCAGTTTCTGTGTGTTTGGTCAGCTTCAGGTCAGCGGGTCAGTTTCTGTGTATTCGTTCAGGTTGTGTTCAATATGTCAGTTATTGTGCGCTCAGTCTGGTTGTGGTCAGTGGGTCAGTTTTTGTGTGTTCTCTCATGTTGTGGTCAGTGGATCAGTTTCTGTGTTTTCGTTGATGTTGTGGTCAGTGCTCAGTTTCTGTGTGTTTGGTCAATTGTTGTCAGTGGGTCTGTTTCTGTATTTTCATTTAGGTTGTTGTCAGTTGGTCAGTTTCTGTGTGTTCGGCCAGATTCTTGTCAGTAAGTCAGTTTCTGTGTGTTCGGTCAGGTTGTTGTCAGTACTGGGTCACATTCTGTGTGTTCGGTCAGATTGTGGTCTCTGGGTCAGTTTCTGTGTTTACGAAGTGGTTGTGGTCAGTTGGTCAGTTTCAGTGTGTTTGAACAATTGTTGTCAGTGGGTCAGTTTCTGTGTGTTCGGTCAGTTTGTGGTCAGTGGGTCAGTTTCTGTGTGTTCAGTCAGATTGTGGGCAGTAGGTCAGTTTTTGTGTTTTCGTTGAGGTTGTTGTCATTGGGTCCCTCTCTGTGTGTTCGGTCCGGTTGTGTTCAGTGGTTCAGTTAATGTGTGCTCAGTCACGATTTGGTCAGTTGGTCAGTTTCTGTTTGTTCGGTCAGTTTCTGTGTGTTCGATGAGGATGTTTTCTGTGGGTCAGTTTCTGTGTTTTCTGTCAGGTTGTGGTCATTGGGTCAGGATCTGTGTATTCGGTCAGCTTGTGGTCAACGGGTCAATTTCTGAGTGTTATGCTTTGTTGTGGCCAGTGGATCAGTTTCTGAGTGTTCGGTCAGGTTGTGGTCAGTGTGTCAGTTTCTTTGTGTTCAGTCAGGTGGTGTTCAGTGGGTCATTTTCTGTGTGTTCAGTCAAATTGTGGTCAGTGTGTCAGTTTCTGTGTGTTCGATCAGGTTGTGGTCAGTGGGTCAGTTTCAGTGGGTTCGGTGAGGTTGTGGTCAGTGGGTCAGTTCCTGTGTTTTCAGTCAGCTTGTGGTCATTGGCTCAGATTCTGTGTGTTCGGTCAAGTTGTGGCCAGTGGGTCTGTTTTATTTTGTTCGGTCATGTTGTTGTCAGTGTGTCAGTTTCAGTGTGATCGGTCAGGTTGTGGTCAGTGGATCAGTATCTGTGTGTTCAGTCAGGTTGTAGCCATGGATCAGTTTCTGTGTGTTCGGTCAGGTTGTGGTCAGTGGGTCAGTTTCTGTGTTTTGGACAGGTTGTGTTCAGTATTTCAGTAGCTTTGTGATCCATCAGGTTGTTTTCAGTGGGATAGTTTCTGTGTGCTCGGTCAGCTTCTGGCCAGCGGGTCAGTTTCTGTGTTTCGGACAGGTTGTGTTCTGTATTTCAGTTGCTGTGTGCTCGGTCTTGTTGTGGTCAGTGGGTCAGTTTCTGAGTTTCCGGACAGGTTTTGTTCTGTGGGTCAGTTTCTGTGTGTTCAGTAAGGTTGCATTCATTTGGTCAGTTGCTGTGTTTTCAGTCAGCTTGTGGTCAGCGGGTCAGTTTCTGCTTGTTAGGTGAGGTTGTGGTCTGTGGGTCAGTTTCTGTGTGTTTGGTCAGGTTGTGTTCAGTGTGTCAGTTTCTGTGCTATCCGACAGGTTTTGGTCAAGGTGTCAGTTTCTGTGTTTTCGGTAAGGTTGTGGTCAGTGGGTCAGTTTCTGAGTTTCCGGACATGTTTTGTTCTGTGGGTCAGTTTCTGTGTGTTCGGTAAGGTTGCGTTCATTTGGTCAGTTTCTGTGTTTTCAGTCAGCTTGTGGTCAGCGGGTCAGTTTCTGTTTGTTTGGTCAGGTTGTGGTCTGTGGGTCAGTTTCTGTGTGTTTGGTCAGGTTGTGTTCAGTGTGTCAGTTTCTGTGCTATCCGACAGGTTTTGGTCAAGGTGTCAGTTTCTGTGTTTTCGGTAAGGTTGTGGTCAGTGGGTCAGTTTCTGTGTGTTCCGTTTGGTTGTGGTCAGTGGGTCAGTTTCTGTGTGTTCAGTCAGGTTGTGTTCAGTGGGTCAGTTTATGTGTTTTTGGTCAGCTTGTGGTCAGCGGGTCAGTTTCTGTGTGTTCGGTCAGGTTGTGGTCTGTGGGTCAGTTACTGTTTGTTCAGTCTGGTTGTAGTCTGTGGGTCAGTTTCTGTGTTTTCGGACAGGTCGTGGTCAGGGGGTCAGTTTCTGTGTGTTCGGTCAGGTTGCGGTCAGTGAGTCTGTACCTGTGTGTTCGCTCAGCTAGTGGTCAGAGAGTCAGTTTCTGTGTGTTCGGTAAAATTGAGGTCAGTGAGTCAGTTTCTGTGTGTTTGATCAGGTTTTCTTCATTGTGTCAGTTTCTGTGTGTGCTGTCAGGTGGTGGTCAGTGAGTCAGTGCCTGTGTGTTCAGTCAGGTACCGGTCAGTGAGTCAATTTCAGTTTTTTCAGTTAACATGTGGTCAATGGGTCAGTTTCTGCATGTTCCGTCAGGTTGTGCCTAGTGGGTTAGTTTTGTGTGTTCGGTCAGGTTGTGGTCAGTGGCTCAGCTCCTGTAAGAGCGTTCAGGTTGTGTTCAGTTGGTCAATTACTGTGTTTCCAGTCAGCTTCTAGTCAGTGGGTCAGTTTCTGTGTTTTTGGTCAGGCTGTTTTCAGTGGGTCAATTTCTGTGTGTTCGGTCAGCTTCAGGTCAGCGAGTCAGATTCTGTGTATTCGGTCAGGGTGTGTTCAGTATGTCAGTTACTGTGCGCTCGGTCTGATTGTGGTCAGTCGGTCAGTTTCTGTGTGTTGGTCGGGTTGTGGTCAGTGGGTCAGTTTCTGTCTTTTTGATCAGTTTTCGGTCAGCAGCTCAGTTTCTGTGTGTTCGTTCAGTTTGTGTTCAGTGTGTCAGTTACTGTGTGATCGAACTGGTTGCGTTCAGTGGGTCAATTTCTAAGTGTTCGGTTAGGTTGTGGTCTGAGGTTTAGTTTCTGTGTGTTCGATCAGTTTTGGTCAGTGGATCTGTTTCTGTGTGTTCGATCAGGTTGTGGTCAGTGGGTCAGTTTCTGTGGGTTCGGTCAGGTTGTGGTCATTGGGTAAGTTCCTGTGTTTTCGATCAGTTTCTGGTCAGCGGGACAGTTTATGTGTGTTCGGTCAGGTTGTGATCAAAGTGTCAGTTACTGTGTGCTCGGTCTGGTTGTTGTCAGTGGGTCAGTTTCTCTCTGTTCGGTCAGGTTGTGGCCATTGGTCAGTTTCTGTGTGTTCGGTCAGGTTGTGGTCAGTGGGTCTGTTTCTTTGTGATCCGTCAGGTTGTTTTCAGTGGGAGAGTTTCTGTGTGTTCGGTCAGCTTCTGGTCAGCGGGTCAGTTTCTGTGTTTCGGACAGGTTGTGTTCAGTATGTCAGTTACTGTGTGCTCGGTCTGGTTGTCGTCATTGAGTCAGTTTCTGTGTTTTCAGACAGGTTTTGTACTGTGGGTCAGTTTCTGTGTGTTCAGTAAGGTTGCGTTCAGTTGTTCAGTTTCTGTGTTTTCAGTCAGCTTGTGGTCAGCGGGTCCGTTTCTGTTTGTTTGGTCAGGTTGTATTCAGAATGTCAGTTACTGTGTGCTCGGTTTGGTTGTGGTCAATGTGTCATTTTCTGTGCTTTCCGACAGGTTTTGGTCAAAGGGTCAGATTTTGTGTGTTCGGTAAGGTTGTGGTCAATGGGTCAGTTTCTGTGTGTTCGGTCAGGTTGTGGTCTATGGGTCAGTTGCTGTTTGCTCCGTCTGGTTGTAGTCTGTGGGTCAGTTTCTGTGTGTTCGGACAGGTCGTGGTCAGGGGGTCAGTTTCTGTGTGATTGGTCAGCTTGTTGTCAGTGGGTCAGTTTCTGTGTGTTCGGTCAGGTTGTGGTCAGTATGTCTGTTTCTGTGTGTTCAGTGAGGTTATGGTCAGTGGGTCTATTTCTGTGCGTTCGGTCAGCTTCTGAGTGTTCGGCTATTTTGTGGCCAGTGGGTCAGTCTCTAGTGTTCGGTTAGTTTGTGGTCAGTGTATTAGTTTCTTGTGATCGGTCAGCTTGTCTTCAGTGGAACAGTTTCTGTGTGTTTTGTCAGATTGTGGCCAGTGGGTTAGTTTCTGTGTGTTCAGTCAGGTTGTGGTCAGTGGGTCAGTTTCTGTAAGATCGGTCAGGTTGTTTTCAGTGGGTCAATATCTGTGCTTCCAGTCAGCTTCTGGTCAGCGGTCAGTTTCTGTGAGTTCGGTCATGTTGTGTTCAGTGGGTCACTTACTGTGTGCTCGGTCTGGTTGTGGTCAATTGGTCAGTTTCTGTGTTTTCGTACAGGTTGTGGTCAGTGTGTCAGTTTCTGTGCGATCGGTCAGGTTGTGGTCAGAGGTTCAGTTTCTTTGTTTTCGATCAGTTTCTGGTCAGCGGGTCAGTTTATGTGTGTTTGGTCAGGTTGTGGTTAGTGGGTCAGTTACTTTGTGCTCGGCTGGTTGTAGTCAGTGGGTCACTTACTGTCTGTTCGGTCAGGTTGTAGCCATGGGTCAGTTTCTTTGCGTTCGGTCAGGTTGTGGTCAGTGAGTCTGTTTCTTTGTGATCCATCAGGTTGCTTTCAGTGGGATATTTTCTGTGTGTTTGGTCAGTTTCTGGTCAGCGGGTCAGGTTCTGTGTTTCGGTCAGGTCGTGTTCAGTATGTCAGTTACTGTGTGCTCGGTCTGGTTGTGGTCAGTGGGTCAGTTTCTGTGTGTCCGGACACGTTTTGGTCTGTGGGTCAGTTTCTGTGTGTTCGGTTTGGTTGTGGTCATTGTGTTCGGTAAGGTTATGTTCATTTGGTCAGTTTCTGTTTTTTCTGTCAGCTTGTGGTCAGCGGGTCAGTTTCTGTTTGTTTGGTCAGTTTGCGGTCTGTGGGTCAGTTTCTGTGCTTTCTGAGAGATTTTGGTCAAAGGGTCAGTTTCTGTGTGGTCGATAATGTTGTGGTCAGTGTATCAGTTTCTGTGTGTTCGGTCAGGTTGTGTTCAGTGGGTCAGATTCTGTGTTTTTGGTCAACTTGTGGTCAATGGGTCAGTTTCTGCATGTTCGGTCAGGTTGTGCCTACTGGGTTAGTTTTTGTGTGTTCAGTCAGGTTGTGGTCAGTTGGTCAGTTCCTGTAAGATAGTTCAGGTTATGTTCAGTGGGTCAATTTCTGTGTTTCCAGTCAGCTTCTTGTCAGTGAGTCAGTTTCTGTGTGTTTGGTCAGCTTCAGGACAGCGGGTCAGTTTCTGTGTATTCGTTCAGGTTGTGTTGAATATGTCAGGTACTGTGCGCTCAGTCTGGTTGTGGTCAGTGGGTCAGTTTCTGTGTGTTCTCTCATGTTGTGGTCAGTGGATCAGTTTCTGTGTTTTCGTTGATTTTGTGGTCAGTGCTCAGTTTCTGTGTGTTTGGTCAATTGTTGTCAGTGGGTCTGTTTCTGTATTTTCATTTAGGTTGTTGTCAGTTGGTCAGTTTCTGTGTGTTCGGCCAGATTCTTGTCAGTAAGTCAGTTTCTGTGTGTTCGGTCAGGTTGTTGTCAGTACTGGGTCACATTCTGTGTGTTCGGTCAGATTGTGGTCTCTAGGTCAGTTTCTGTGTTTTCGAAGCGGTTGTGGTCAGTTGGTTAGTTTCAGTGTGTTTGAACAATTGTTGTCAGTGGGTCAGTTTCTGTGTGTTCGGTCAGTTTGTGGTCAGTGGGTCAGTTTCTGTGTGTTCAGTCAGATTGTGGGCAGTAGGTCAGTTTTTGTGTTTTTGTTGAGGTTGTTGTCATTGGGTCCCTTTCTGTGTGTTCGTTCCGGTTGTGTTCAGTGGTTCAGTTAATGTGTGCTCAGTCACGATTTGATCAGTTGGTCAGTTTCTGGTTGTTCGGTCAGTTTCTGTGTGTTCGATGAGGATGTTTTCTGTGGGTCAGTTTCTGTGTTTTCTGTCAGGTTGTGGTCATTGAGTCAAGTTCTTTGTATTCGGTCAGCTTGTGGTCAACGGGTCAATTTCTGAGTGTTATGCTTTGTTGTGGCCAGTGAATCAGTTTGTGAGTGTTCGGTCAAGTTGTGGTCAGTGTGTTAGTTTCTTTGTGTTCGGTCAGGTTGTGTTCAGTGGGTCAGTTTCAGTGGGTTCGGTGAGGTTGTGGTCAGTGGGTCAGTTCCTGTGTTTTCAGTCAGCTTGTGGTCATTGCATCAGATTCTGTGTGTTCGGTCAAGTTGTGGCCAGTGGGTCTGTTTTATTTTGTTCGGTCAGGTTGTGGTCAGTGTGTCAGTTTCTGTGTGATCGGTCAGGTTGTGGTCAGTGGGTCAGTATCTGTGTGTTCGGTCAGGTTGTAGCCATGGGTCAGTTTCTGTGTGTTCAGTCAGGTTGTGTTCAGTGGGTCTGTTTCTTTGTGATCCATCAGGTTGTTTTCAGTGGGATAGTTTCTGTGTGCTCGGTCAGCTTCTGGCCAGCGGGTCAGTTTCTGTGTTTCAGACAGGTTGTGTTCAGTATTTCAGTTGCTGTGTGCTCGGTCTTGTTGTGGTCAGTGGGTCAGTTTCTGAGTTTCCGGACAGGTTTTGTTCTGTGGGTCAGTTTCTGTGTGTTCGGTAATGTTGCGTTCATTTGGTCAGTTGCTGTGTTTTCAGTCAGCTTGTTGTCAGCGGGTGAGTTTCTGTTTCTTTGGTCAGGTTGTGCTCTGTGGGTCAGTTTCTGTGTGTTTGGTCAGGTTATGTTCAGTGTGTCAGTTTCTGTGCTATCCGACAGGTTTCGGTCAAGCTGTCAGTTTCTGTGTTTTCGGTAAGGTTGTGGTCAGTGGGTCAGTTTCTGAGTTTCCGGACAGGTTTTGTTCTGTGGGTCAGTTTCTGTGTATTCGGTAAGGTTGCGTTTATTTGGTCAGTTTCTGTGTTTTCAGTTAGCTTGTGGTCAGCGGGTCAGTTTCTGTGTGTTCGGTCAGGTTGTGGTCTGTGGGTCAGTTTCTGTGTGTTTGGTCAGGTTGTGTTCAGTGTGTCAGTTTCTGTGCTATCCGACAGGTTTTGGTCAAGGTGTCAGTTTCTGTGTTTTCGGTAAGGCTGTGGTCAGTGGGTCAGTTTCTGTGTGTTCCGTTTGGTTGTGGTCAGTGGGTCAGTTGCTGTGTGTTCGGTCAGGTAGTGGTCTGTGGGTCAGTTACTGTTTGCTCAGTCTGGTTGTAGTCTGTGGGTCAGTTTCTGTGTTTTCGGACAGGTCGTGGTCAGGGGGTCAGTTTCTGTGTGTTCAGTCAGGTTGCGGTCAGTGAGTCTGTACCTGTGTGTTCGCTCATCTAGTGGTCAGAGAGTCAGTTTCTGTGTGTACGGTAAAATTGAGGTCAGTGAATCAGTTTCTGTGTGCTTGATCAGGTTTTCTTCATTGTGTCAGTTTCTGTGTGTGCTGTCAGGTTGTGGTCAGTGAGTCAGTGCCTGTGTGTTCAGTCAGGTACCGGCCAGTGAGTCAATTTCAGTTTTTTCAGTTAACATGTGGTCAATGGGTCAGTTTCTGCATGTTCCGTCAGGTTGTCCCTAGTGGGTTAGTTTTTGTGTGTTCAGTCAGGTTGTGGTCAGTGGGTCAGTTCCTGTAAGATCGTTCAGGTTGTGTTCAGTTGGTCAATTACTGTGTTTCCAGTCAGCTTCTTGTCAGTTGGTCAGTTTCTGTGTTTTTGGTCAGGCTGTTTTCAGTGGGTCAATTTCTGTGTGTTCGGTCAGCTTCAGGTCAGTGGGTCAGATTCTGTGTATTCGGTCAGGTTGTGTTCAGTATGTCAGTTACTGTGCGCTCGGTCTGATTGTGGTCAGTCGGTCAGTTTCTGTGTGTTGGTCGGGTTGTGGTCAGTGCGTCAGTTTCTGTCTTTTTGATCAGTGTTCGGTCAGCAGCTCAGTTTCTGTGTGTTCGTTCAGTTTGTGTTCAGTGTGTCACTTACTGTGTGATCGAACTGGTTGCGTTCAGTGGGTCAATTTCTAAGTGTTCGGTTAGGTTGTGGTCTGAGGTTTAGTTTCTGTGTGTTCGACCAGTTTTGGTCAGTGGATCTGTTTCTGTGTGTTCGATCAGTTTGTGGTCAGTGGGTCAGTTTTTGTGGGTTCGGTCAGGTTGTGGTCATTGGGTAAGTTTCTGTGTTTTCGATCAGTTTCTGGTCAGCGGGACAGTTTATGTGTGTTCGGTCAGGTTGTAATCAATGTGTCAGTTACTCTGTGCTCGGTCTGGTTGTTGTCAGTGGGTCAGTTTCTGTCTGTTCGGTCAGGTTGTGGCCATTGGTCAGTTTCTGTGTGTTGGTCTGGTTGTGGTCTGTGGGTCAGTTTCTCTGTGTTCGGACAGGTTGTGATCAGTGGGTCAGTTTCTGTGTGCTTGGTCAAGTTGTGCTTATTGGGTCAGTTTCTGTGTTTCGTTCCGATTGTGGTCAGTGTGATATTTACTGTATGTTCCGTCAGATTGTTGTCAATGCGTCAGTTTCTGTGTGTTCGGTCAGCTTGTGGTAAATGGGTCTGTTTCTGAGTGTTCAGCTATGTTGAGGCCGGTGTGTCAGATTCTGAGTGCTCGGTCAGTTTGTGGTCAGTGGGTCAGTTACTTTGTGATTGGTCAGGTTGTGGTCAGTGGGTCAGTTTCTGTGTCTGCTTTCAGATTGTTTTCATTGGGTCAGGTACTGTGTGCTCGGTCTGGTTATGTTCAGTGGGTCAGTTTCTGTGTGTTCGGTCAGTTTGTGGTCAGTGGCTCAGCTTCTGTGTATTCTATCAGGTTGTGGTCTGTGGGTCAATTTCTGTGTTTTCGGTCAGCTTCTGGTCAGCGGGTCAGTTTCTGTGTGATCAGTCAGGTTGCGTTCAGTGGGTCAGATACTGTGTGCTCGGACTTATTGTGTTCAGTGGGTCAATTTCTTTGTTATCAGACAGATTGTGGTCAGTGGATCAGTTTCTGTGTGTTCGGTCAGTTTGTGGTCAGCTGGTAGGTTTCTGTGTTTTTGGTCAGATTGTGGTCAGTGGGTCAGTTTTTGTGTGTTCCGACAGGCTGTGGTCAGTGGATAGGTTTCTGTCAGTTCGGTCAGGTTGTGGTCAGTCGGTCAGTTCCTGTGTGTTTGGTGAGCTTGTGGTCAATGGGGCATTTTCTGTGTTTTCGGTCATTTTGTGGCCAGTGGGTCAGTTTCTGTTTGTTCAGTCAGGTTGTGGTCATTGTGTCAGTTTATGTGTGTTCGGTCAGGTGGTGTTCAGTGGATCAATAACCGTGTGCTCGGTCTAGTTCTGGTCGGTGGGTCAGTTTCTGTGTGTTCGGAGAGTTTGTCGTCAGTGGGTCAGTTTCTGTGTGTTCAGGCAGGTTGTGGTCAGTGGGTCAATTTTTTGTGTTCGGTCAGGTTGTGTTCAGTGTGTCAGTTACTGTGTGCTCGGTCAGGTTGTGGTCAGTGTGTCAGTTTCTGTGTGTTCGGTCAGATTCTGTTGAGTAGGTCAGCTTATGTGTGTTCGGACAGGTTGTGGTCAGTGTCTCAGTTTCTGTGCGATCGATCAGTTTGTGGTCAGTCGGTCAGTTTCTGTGTGAACGGTCAGGTTGTGTTCAGTGGGACAATTTCTATGATTCCAGTCAGCTTCTGGACAGCGGGTCAGTTACTGTGGGCTCGGAATTCTTGTAATCAGTGGGTCAATTTATGTGTTTTCAGAAATGTTGTTGTCTGTGGGTCAGTTTCTGTGTGTTCGGTCAGTTTGTCTTCAGTGGGTCAGTTTGTGTGTGTTCAGACATGTTGTGGTCAGTGTGTCAGTTTATGTGTGTTCGGACAGGTTGTGGTCATTGGGTTAGTTTCTGTGTATTTGGTCAGGTTGCAGTCTGTGGGTCAGTCTCTGCGTGTTCGGACAGTTTGTGGTCATTGTGTCAGTTTCTGTGTATTTGTTCAGGTTGTGGTCAGTGGGTCATTTTCTGTGTGATCAGTCAGGTTGTGGTCAGTGAGTCAGTTTCAGTGTGTATGTTCAAATTGTGGCCAGTGGGACAGTTTCTGTGCTTTCGCTCAGGCTGCGTTCAGTGGGTCTATTTCTGTGTGTTCAGTCATGTTGTGGTCAGTGGATCACATTATGTGTATTTGTAAAGGTTCTGGTCAGTGGGTCAGGTTCTGTGTATTTGCTCAGTTTGTGGTCACTGGGTCAGTTTCTCTGTGAACGGTCAGGTTGTGTTCACTGGGTCAATTTCTGTGTTTCCAGTCAGCTTCTGGTCAGCGGGTCAGTTACTGTGTTCTCTGACTTTTTGTGGTCAGTGAGTCAGTTTCTGTGTTTTCGGAAATGTTGTGGTCAGTGGGTCAGTTTCTGTCGGTTTGGTCATGCTGTGGTCAGCTAGTAATTTTTTGTGTTTTTGTTCAGTTTGTGTTCAGTGGGTCAGTTTGTGTGTGTTCAGACAGGTTGTGGTCAGAGGGTCAGTTTCTGTGTGTGCGGACAGGTATTGGTCAATGGTTCAGCTTTTGTGTGTTCAGTCAGGTTGTGGTCAGTGGGTCAGTTTCTGGGTGTTCGGTCAGATTGTGGTCAGCTGTTCATCTTCTTTGTTTTCGGTCACCTGCGATTCACTGCGTCAGTTTCTGTGTGTCCATTCAGTTTCCATTCAGTGGGTCAGTGTCTGTGTTTTCGGTCAGCTTGTGTTCAGTCGGTCAGTTTCTATGTGTTCGGTCAGTGTGTGCACAGTGGATCAGTTACAGTGTGCTCGGTCAGGTTGTGGTTAGTGGATCATTTTCCATGTGTTTGGACAGGCTGTGGTCAGTGGGCCAGTTTAACTGTGTTCGGAAAGATTGTGGTCAAAGCGTCAGTTTCTTTGTGATTGGTCAAGTTGTGGTCAGTGGGTCAGTTTCTGTGTGTTCGGTCAGGTTGTAGTCAGTGTGCCAGTTTCTGTGTGTTCGGTCAGGTTGTGGTCAGTGGGTCAGTTTCGGTGTTATTGGTCAGCATGTGATCAATGGGTCAGCTACTGAGTGCTCGGCTATGTTCTGGCCAGTGGTTCAGTTTCTGAGTGTTCAGTCAGGTTGTGGTCCATGTGTCAATTACTTTGTGTTCGGTCAGTTTCTGGTCAGTGGGTCAGTTTCTGTGTGATCGGTCAGGTTGTGTTCAGTGGGTCAGTTTCTGTGTTTCCAGCCAGATTCTGGTCAGCGGGTCAGTTACTGTGTGCTCGGTGTTTTTGTGGTCAGTGGGTCAGCTTCTGTCTGATCATTCAGGTTGTGGTCAGTGGGTCAGCTTCTGTGTGTTCGGTCTTGTTGTAGCCTGTGGGTCAGTCTTTGCATGTTCGGACAGATTGTGGTCATTGGGTCAGTTTCTGAGTATTTGTTCAGGATGTGGTCATTGGGTCAGTTTCTGTGTGTTCGTTCAGGTTGTGTTCAGTGGGTCAGTTTCTGTGTGTATGTACAGGTTCTGGACAGCGGGACAGTTTCTGTGCTTTCGCTCAGGCTGTGTTCAGTGGGTCAATTTCTGTGTGATCAGTCAGCTTCTGTTCAGTGGGTTAGATTTTGTGTGTTCCGTCAGCTTGCGTTCAGTGGGTCAGTTTGTGTGTGTTCAGTCAGGTTGTGGTCAATAGAACAGTTTCTGGGAGTTCCGTCAGTTTGTGGTCAGTGGTTCAGCTTCTGTGTATTCTGTCAGGTTGTGGTCTGTGGGTCAATTTCTGTGTTTTCGTTCAGCTTCTGGTCAGCGGGTCAATTTCTGTGTGATCAGTCAGGCTGCGTTCAGTGGGTCAGTTACTGTGTGCTCGGAATTTTTGTGTTCAGTGGGTCAATTTCTTTGTTATCAGACAGATTGTGGTCAGTGGATCAGTTTCTATGTGATCGGGCAGTTTGTGGTCAGCTGGTAAGTTTCTGTGTCTTTGGTCAGATTGTGGTCAGTGGGTCAGTTTTTGTGTGTTTGGACAGGCTGTGGTCAGTGGATAGGTTTCTGTCAGTTCGGTCAGGTTGTGGTCAGTTGGTCAGTTCCTTTGTGAATGGTGAGCTTGTGGTCAATGGGTCAGATTCAGTGTGTTCGGTCAATTTGTGGCCAGTGGGTCAGTTTCTGTTTGTTCAGTCAGGTTGTGGTCATTGTGTCAGTTTCTGTGTGTTCGGTCAGGTGGTGTTCAGTGGATCAATAACCGTGTGCTCGGTCTCGTTGTGGTCGATGGGTCAGTTTCTGTGTGTTCAGGCAGGTTGTGGTCAGTGGGTCAGTTTTGTGTGTTCGGTCAGGTTGTGTTCAATGTGTCAGTTACTGTGTGCTCGGTCAGGTTGTGGTCAGTGTGTCAGTTTCTGTGTGTTCGGTCAGATTCTGTTGAGTAGGTCAGCTTATGTGTGTTTGGACAGGTTGTTGTCAGTGTCTCAGTTTCTGTGCGATCGATCATTTTGAGGTCAGTCGGTCAGTTTCTGTGTGAACGGTCAGGGTGTGTTCAGTGGGACAATTTCTATGATTCCAGTCAGCTTCTGGACAGCGGGTCAGTTACTGTGGGATCGGAATTCTTGTTGTCAGTGGGTCAATTTCTGTGTTTTCAGAAATGTTGTGGTCAGTGGGTCAGTTTCTGTGAGTTCGGTCAGTTTGTCTTCCGTGGGTCAGTTTGTGTGTGTTCAGACAGGTTGTGGTCATTGGGTCAGTTTCTGTGTATTTGGTCAGGTTGCAGTCTGTGGGTCAGTCTCTGCGTGTTCGGACAGGTTGTGGTCATTGTGTCAGTTTCTGTGTATTTGTTCTGGTTGTGGTCAGTGGGTCAGTTTCTGTGTGTTCGTTTAGGTTGTGATCAGTGGGACAGTTTCTGTGTGTTCGGTCAGATTGTCATTGGGTCAGATCTATGTGTTCGGTCAGGTTGAGGTCAGTGGTTCAGTTTCTGTGTGATCGGACTGGTTGTGTTCAGTGGGTCAATTTCTGTGTTTCCAGTCAGCTTCTGGTCAGCGGGTCAGTTTCTGTGTGTTCGGTCAGGTCGTGTTCATTGGGTCACTTACTTTGTGCTCGGTCTGGTTGAGGTCAGTGGGTCAGTTTCTGTGTCTTTGGTCAGGTTGTGTTCAAAGAATCATTTACTGCGTCCTCTTCCGGTTGTGGTCCTTTGGTAAGTTTCTGTTTGCTGAGGAAGCTTGTGGTCAGTGGGTCAGTTTCTGTGTGTTCGGTCAGGTTGTGTTCAGTGCGTCAGTTTCTGTGTAATCAGTCAGGTTGTGTTCAGTGGGTTAGATTTTGTGTGTTCCATCAGCTTGCGGTCAGTGGGTCAGTTTGTGTGTGTTCAGTCAGGTTGTGGTCAATAGAACAGTTTCTGGGAGTTCAGTCAGTTTGTGGTCAGTGGTTCAGCTTCTGTGTATTCTGTCAGGTTGTGGTCTGTGGGTAAATTTCTGTGGTTTCGGTCAGCTTCTGGTCAGCGGGTCAGTTTCTGTGTGATCATTCAGGTTGCGTTCAGTGGGGCAGATACTGTGTGCTCGGACTTTTTGTGTTCAGTGGGTCAATTTCTTTGTTATCAGACAGATTGTGGTCAGTGGATCAGTTTCTATGTGTTCGGTCAGTTTGTGGTCAGCTGGTATGTTTCTGTGTTTTTGGTCAGATTGTGGTCAGTGGGTCAGTTTTTGTGTGTTCCGACAGGCTGTGGTCAGTGGATAGGTTTCTATCAGTTCGGTCAGGTTGTGGTCAGTCGGTCAGTTCCTGTGTGTTTGGTGAGCTTGTGGTCAATGGGTCATTTTCTGTGTTTTCGGTCATTTTGTGGCCAGTGGGTCAGTTTCTGTTTGTTCAGTCAGGTTGTGGTCATTGTGTCAGTTTCTGTGTGTTCTGTCAGGTGGTGTTCAGTGGATCAGTAACCGTGTGCTCGGTCTAGTTGTGGTCGGTGGGTCAGTTTCTGTGTGTTCGGAGAGTTTGTCGTCAGTGGGTCAGTTTCTGTGTGTTCAGGCAGGTTGTGGTCAGTGGGTCAATTTTTTGTTTTCGGTCAGGTTGTGTTCAGTGTGTCAGTTACTGTGTGCTCGGTCAGGTTGTGGTCAGTATGTCAGTTTCTGTGTGTTCGGTCAGATTCTGTTGAGTAGGTCAGCTTATGTGTGTTCGGACAGGTTGTGGTCACTGTCTCAGTTTCTGTGCGATCGATCAGTTTGTGGTCAGTCGGTCAGTTTCTGTGTGAACGGTCAGGTTGTGTTCAGTGGGACAATTTCTATGATTCCAGTCAGCTTCTGGACAGCGGGTCAGTTACTGTGGGCTCGGAATTCTTGTGGTCAGTGGGTCAATTTATGTGTTTTCAGAAATGTTGTTGTCTGTGGGTCAGTTTCTGTGTGTTCGGTCAGTTTGTCTTCAGTGGGTCAGTTTGTGTGTGTTCTGACATGTTGTGGTCAGTGTGTCAATTTATGTGTGTTCGGACAGGTTGTGGTCATTGGGTTAGTTTCTGTGTATTTGGTCAGGTTGCAGTCTGTGGGTCAGTCTCTGCGTGTTCGGACAGTTTGTAGTCATTGTGTCAGTTTCTGTGTATTTGTTCAGGTTGTGGTCAGTGGGTCATTTTCTGTGTGATCAGTCAGGTTCTGGTCAGTGAGTCAGTTTCAGTGTGTATGTTCAAATTGTGGTCAATGCGACAGTTTCTGTGCTTTCGCTCAGGCTGCATTCAGTGGGTCAATTTCTGTGTGTTCGGTCATGTTGTGGTCAGTGGATCACATTCTGTGTGTTTGTTCAGGTTGTGGTCAGTGGGTCAGTCTCTGTGTGCTCGGTTAGGTTGTGGTCAGTGGGTCACATTCTGTGTATTTGTAAAGGTTCTGGTCAGTGTGTCAGGTTCTGTGTATTCGCTCAGTTTGTGGTCACTGGGTCAGTTTCTCTGTGAACGGTCAGGTTGTGTTCACTGGGTCAATTTCTGTGTTTCCAGTCAGCTTCTGGTCAGCGGGTCAGTTACTGTGTTCTCTGACTTTTTGTGGTCAGTGAGTCAGTTTCTGTGTTTTCGGAAATGTTGTGGTCAGTGGGTCAGTTTCTGTCTGTTCGGTCATGCTGTGGTCAGCTCGTAATTTTTTGTGTTTTTGTTCAGTTTGTGTTCAGTGGGTCAGTTTGGGTGTGTTCAGACAGGTTGTGGTCAGAGGGTCAGTTTCTGTGTGTGCGGACAGGTATTGGTCAATGGTTCAGCTTCTGTGCGTTCAGTCAGGTTATGGTCAGTGGGTCAGTTTCTGGGTGTTCGGTCAGATTGTGGTCAGCTGTTCATCTTCTTTGTTTTCGGTCACCTGCGATTCACTGCGTCAGTTTCTGTGTGTCCATTCAGTTTCCATTCAGTGGGTCAGTGTCTGTGTTTTCAGTCAGCTTGTGTTCAGTCGGTCAGTTTCTATGTGTTCAGTCAGTGTGTGCACAGTGGATCAGTTACAGTGTGCTTGGTCAGGTTGTGGTTAGTGGATCATTTTCCATGTGTTTGGACAGGCTGTGGTCAGTGGGTCAGTTTAACTGTGTCGGAAAGATTGTGGTCAAAGCGTCAGTTTCTGTGTGTTTGGTCAAGTTGTGGTCAGTGGGTCAGTTTCTGTGTGTTCGGTCAGGTTGTAGTCAGCGTGCCAGTTTCTGTGTGTTCGGTCAGGTTGTGGTCAGTGGGTCAGTTTCGGTGTTATTGGTCAGCATGTGATCAATGGGTCAGCTACTGAGTGCTCGGCTATGTTGTGGCCAGTGGTTCAGTTTCTGAGTGTTCAGTCAGGTTGTGGTCCATGTGTCAATTACTTTGTGTTCGGTCAGTTTCTGGTCAGTGGGTCAGTTTCTGTGTGATCGGTCAGGTTGTGTTCAGTGGGTCAGTTTCTGTGTTTCCAGTCAGATTCTGGTCAGCGGGTCAGTTACTGTGTGCTCGGTGTTTTTGTGGTCAGTGGGTCAGTTTCTGTCTGATCATTCAGGTTGTGGTCAGTGGGTCAGCTTCTGTGTGTTCGGTCTTGTTGTAGCCTGTGGGTCAATCTTTGCATGTTCGGACAGATTGTGGTCATTGGGTCAGTTTCTGAGTATTTGTTCAGGATGTGGTCATTGGGTCAGTTTTTGTGTGTTCGTTCAGGTTGTGTTCAGTGGGTCAGTTCCTGTGTGTATTTACAGGTTCTGGACAGCGGGACAGTTTCTGTGCTTTCGCTCAGGCTGTGTTCAGTGGGTCAGTTTCTGTGTGTTCGGTCAGGTTGTGGTCAACATGTTAGTTTCTGTGTGTTCGTTCAGTTTGTGGTCAGTGGGACAGTTACTGTGTGTTTGTTCAGGTTGTGGTCAATGGGTTAGTCTCTTTGTGTTCGGTTTGGTTGTGTTCATTGGTTCTCTTACTGTGTGCTCAGTCTGGTTGTTGTCAGTGGGTCAATTCCTTTGTCGTCAGACAGGTTTTGTTTAGTGGGTCAGTTTCTGTGTCTTTGATCAGGTTGTGGTCAGTGGGTCAGTTTGTGTGTGTTCTGTCATATTGTGGTCTGTATGTCAGTTTCCATGTGTTCGGTCAGGTTGTGGTCAGTGTGTCACTTAGTGTGTTCGCTCAGGTTGTGTTCAGTGGGTCAGTAATTGTGTGCTCGTTCTGGTTATGATCAGTGGGTCAGTTTACGTGTGTTCAGACAAGTTGTTGTCAGTCGGTCTGTTTCTGCGTGTTCGGTCAGTTTGTTGTCAGCTGGTAAGTTTCTGTGTGTTTGGTCAGGTTGTGGTCAGTGTGCCAGTTTGTGTGTGCGTGGAAAGGTTGTGGTCAGTGTGTCAGTTTATGTGTGCATGGACAGGTTGTGTTCATTGGGTCAGTTTCTGTTTTTTCGGAGAGTTTGTGGTCAGTGGGTAAGTTTATGTTTGTTCAGTCAGGTTGTGGTCTTTGTGTCAGTTTCTGAGTGTTCGGACATGTTGTGTTCAGTGGATCAATAACTGTGTGCACAGTCTAGTTGTGGTCAGTGTGTCAGTTTCGGTGTGTTCGGAGAGTTTGTGGTCCGTAGGTCAGTTTCTGTGTGTTCAGGCAGGGTGTGGTCAGTGGGTCAGTTTTTGTGTGTTCGGTCAGTTTGTGTTCAGTGTGTGAGTTACTGTGTGCTCGGTCAGGTTGTGGTCAGTGTGTCAGTTTCTGTGTGTTCAGACAGATTCTGTTGAGTGGGTCAGTTTCTGTGTGTTCGGACAGGTTGTGGTCAGTGAGTCAGTTTCTGTGTTATCATTCAGGTTGTGGTCAGTGGGTCAGCTTCTGTGTGTTCAGTCTGGTTGTAGTCTCTGCGTCTTCGGACAGGTTGTGGTTTTGGCTCAGTTTCTGTGTATTTGTTCAGGTTGTGGTCATTGGGTCAGTTTCTGCGTGTTCGGTCAGTTTGTGGTCAGTGGATCAGTTGCTGTGTGTATGTTCAGGTTGTGGTCAGTGGGACAGTTTCCGTGCTTTCGCTCAGGCTGTGTTCAATGGATCAGCTTTTGTGTGTTCGGTCATGTTCTGGTCAACATGTCAGTTTCTGTGTGTTCGTTCAGTTTGTGGTCAGTGCGCCAGTTTCTGTGTGATCAGTCATGTTGTATTCAGTGGGTGAATTTCTGTGTTCCCAGTCAGTTTCTAGTCAGCGGGTCAGTTACTGTGTGCTCGGTCATTTTGTGTTCAGTGGGTCAGTTTCTGTGTTTTCGGAAATGTTTAGATCAGTGGGTCAGTTTCTGTGTTCGGTCATGTTCTGGTCAGTTGGTCAGTTTCTGTATGTGCAGACAAGTTGTGGTCAGTGGTTCAGCTTCTGCTTGTTCAGTCAGGTTGTGGTCAGTGGATCAATTTCTGTGCTTTCGGTCAGCTTCTGGTCAGCGTGTCAGTTTCTGTGTGTGCGGTCATTTTGTGGTCAGTGGGTCAGTTTCTGTGTTTTCGGACAGATTGTGGTCAGTGGGTCAGTTTCTGTGTGTTCGGTCATGTTCTGGTCAGCTGGTAAGTTTCTGTGTGTTTAGTCAGGTTGTGGTCAGTGGGTAAGTTTCTGTGTGTTCAGACATGTTGTGGTCAGTGTGTCAGTTTGTGTGTGCGTGGACAGGTTGTGGTCAGTGGGTCTGTGTCTTTGTGATTGGTCAGGATGTGGGTTGTGGTCAGTGAGTCAGTTTCTGTGTGATCATTCAGGTTGTGGTCAGTGGGTCAGCTTCTGTGTGTTCGGTCTGGTTGTAGTCTGTGGGTCAGTCACTGCGTGTTCGGACAGGTTGTGTTCATTGGTTCAGTTACTGTGTGCTCGGTCTGGTTGTGGTCCGTGTGTTCAGTTAAGCTGTGGTCAGTGGGTCAGTTTCTGTGTTTTCGGTAAGGTTGTGTTCAGTGGGTCACTTACTGTGTCATCGGTCAGGTTGTGGTCCGTGTGTCAGTTTCTGTTTCTTTGGACAGGTTCTGTTGTTTGGCTCAGTTACTGTGTGTTCGGACAGTTTGTGGTCAGTGGGTCAGTTTCTGTGTTTTCGGACAATTTGTGGTCAGTAGTTCAGTTTCTGTGTGTTATGTCATGTTGTTGTCCGTGGGTCAGTTTCCGTGTGTTTGGTCAGGTTGTGGTCAGCGTGTCAGTTTTTTGTGTTCGGTCAGGTTGTGTTCAGTGGGTCAGTTACTGTGTGCTCAGTCTGGTTGTGGTCAATGGGTCAGTTTCTGTTTGTTCGAATACGTTGTCGTCATTGGGTCAGTTTCTTTGTGTTTGGTCAGGTAGTATTCAGTGGGCCAATTACTGTGTGCTCGGTGAGGTTGTGGTCAGTGGGTCAGTTTCTTTCTGTTCGGACAGATTCTGTTGAGTGGGTCAGTTTCTGTGTGTTCGGACACGTTGTTGTCAGTGGGTCAGTTTCTGTGTTTTCGGAGAGTTTGTAGTCAGTGTGTCAGTGTGTCAGTTTCTATGTGTACGGCCAGTTTGTATTCAGTGTGTCAGATGCTGTGTGCTCGGTTAGGTTGTGGTCATTGGTCAGTTTCCATGTGTTCGGTCAGTTTCTGTTGAGTGGGTCAGTTTCTGTGTGTTCGGGAAAGTTGTGGTCAGTGGGTCAGTTTCTGTGTTTTCCGAAAGTTTGTGGTCAGTGGGTAAAATATCTGTGTGTTCTGTCATGTTGTGTTCTGTGGGTCAGTTTCCGTGTGATCGGTCAGGTTGTGTTCAGTGGATCAGTTTCTGTGTGTTTGTTCAGGTTGTGGTCAGTGGGTCACTTTTTCTGTTTTCGGACAGTTTGGGGTCAGTGGTTCAGTTTCTGTTTGTTCGTTCATGTTGTGGTCAGTGCGTCAGTTTCTGTGTGTTCAGTTAACTTGTGTTCAGTGTGTCAGTTTCTGTGTGTTTTGTCAGGTTGCGTTCTGTGGGTCAGTTTCTGTGTGTCCAGTCAGGTTTTATTCAGTGTGTCAGTTTCTGTGTGTTTGGCCAGGATGTGGTCAGTGGCCCTGTTTCTGTGTGTTTGGTCATGCTGTGTTCATTGGGTCAGTTTCTGCGTGTTCGGTCAGGTTGTGGTCAGTGGGACAGTTTCTGTGTGTTCGGTCAGTTTCTGTGTGTTCGGTCAGTATGTGGTCAAGTGTGTCAGTTCCTGTGTGTTCGGTCAGTCTTTGTATGTTCAGTCAGGATGTTGTCTGTTGGTCAGTTTCTGTGTTTTCTGTCAGGATGTGGTCAGTTTTACAGTTTCTGTGTGTTGGTTCAACTTGTGGTCAATGGGTCAGTTTCTGAGTGTTTGGTTATGTTGTGGCCAGTGGGTCAGTTTCTGTGTGTTCGGACATGTTGTCGTCAGTGGGTCAGTTTATCTGTCTTCAGTCAGGTTGTGGACAGTGGGTCAGTTTTCGTGTTTTCGGACTATTTTGTGTCAGTGGGTCAGTTTGTGTCTGTTCGGTCATGTTGTGGTCAGAGTGTCAGTTTCTCTTTGTTCGGTCAGCTTGTGTTCAGTGTGTCCGTTTCTGTGAGTTCGATCAGGTTGTGTTCAGTGAGTCAGTTTCTGCGTGTTCTGTCAACTTTTGATCAGTGGTTCAGGTTCTGGGTGTTTGGTCAGGTTGTGGTCAGTGGGTCAACTTCTGTGTGCACGCTCTGGCAGTGGCCAATGGTTCAGATTCTGTCCTTTTGATCAGCTTCTTGTCAGCGGGTCCGTTTCTGTGTGCTCGTACAGGTTGTGGTCAGTGGATCAGTTTCTGTGTGTTCGGACAGGTTGTGATCAGTGCGTCAGTTTCTATGTGTTCGGTCAGGTTTTGTTCAGTGGGTCAGTTACTGTGCTCGGTCAGGTTGTGGTCAACGACTCAGTTTCCATGTGTTCGGTCAGGTTGTGTTCAGTGGGTCAGTTACTGTGCGCAGTAAGGTTGTGGTCAATGGGTCAGTTTCTGGGTGTTCTGTCATGTTATGGTCAGTGGTTCAGTTGCTTTGTGTTCGGTCAGGTTGCGGTCAGTGTTTCCTTTTCTGTGTTCTCACTCAGTTTGTGGGCAGTGGTACAGTTTCTGTGTTCTCGCTCAGTATGTGTTCAAGTGGGTCAGTTCCTGTGTGTTCGGTCAGTCTCTGTATGTTCAGTCAGGATGTTGTCTGTTGGTCAGTTTCTGTGTTTTCTATCAGGATGTGGTCAGTTTTACAGTTTCTGTGTGTTGGTTCAGCTTGTGGTCAATGGGTCAGTTTCTGAGTGTTTGGTTATGTTGTGGCCAGTGGGTCAGTTTCTGTGTGTTCGGACATGTTGTCGTCAGTGGGTCAGTTTCTCTGTCTTCAGTCAGGTTGTGGACAGTGGGTCAGTTTTTGTGTTTTCGGACTCTTTTGGGTCAGTGGGTCAGTTTGTGTCTGTTCGGTCATGTTGTGGTCAGAGTTTCAGTTTCTCTTTGTTCGGTCAGCTTGTGTTCAGTGTGTCCGTTTCTGTGTGTTCGATCAGGTTGTGTTCAGTGAGTCAGTTTCTGTGTGTTCTGTCAACTTTTGATCAGTTGGTCAGGTTCTGGGTGTTTGGTCAGGTTGTGGTCAGTGGGTCAACTTCTGTGTGCAAGCTCTGGTTGTGGCCAATGGATCAGTTTCTGTCCTTTTGATCAGCTTCTGGTCAGCGGGTCAGTTTCTGTGTGTTCGGTCAGGTTGTGTTCAGTGGGTCAGTTACTGTGTGCTCATACAGGTTGTGGTCAGTGGATCAGTTTCTGAGTGTTCGGACAGTTTGTGTTCAGTGGGTCAGTTACTGTGTGCTCGAAATGGTTGTGGTCATTGGATCAGTTTCTCTGTGTTCGGTCAGGTTGTGTTCAGTGGGTCAATTACTGGGTCAGGTTGTGGTCAATGAGTAAGTTTCAGTGTGTTCGGTCAGGTAGTGTTCAGTGCGTCAGTTAATGTGCTCAGTCAGGTTGTGGTCAGTGGGTCAGTTTCTGTGTGTTCTGTCATGTTATGGTCAGTGGTTCAGTTTCTGTGTGTTCGGTCAGGTTGAGGTCAGTGGTTCCTTTTCTGTGTTCTCACTCAGTTTGTGGTCAGTGGTACAGTTTCTGTGTTCTCACTCAGTTTGTGGTCAGTGGTACAGTTTCTGTGATCTCGCTCAGTTTGTAGTCAGTGTGTCAGTCTGTGTGTTCAGACAGGTTGTGGTCAGTGGGTCAGTTCATGTATGTTCAGTCTGGTTGTAGTCTGTGGGTCAGCATCTGCATGTTCAGACAGGTTGTGTTCAGTCTGTCAGTTTCTGTGTGATTGTTCAGGTTGTGGTCAGTGGGTCAGTTTCTGTGTGTTCGGTCAGGTTGTGATCAGTGGGACAGTTTCTGTGTGTTCGGTCAGGTTGAGGTCAAAATGAAAGTTTCTGTGCGTTCTTGAAGTTTGTGGTCAGTGGGTCATTTTCTGTGTGTTTGTTCAGGTTGTGGTCAGTGGGTCAGTCTCTGTGTGTTCGGTTAGATTTTGGTCAGTGTGTCAGTTTCTGTGTGTTCGGTCAGTTTGTGGTCAGTGGTTCAGTTTCTGTGTGATCGGACTGGTTGTGTTCAGTTGGTCAATTTCTGTGTTTCCAGTCAGCTTCTGGTCAGCGGGTCAGTTTCTGTGTTTTCGGTCATGTCGTGTTCATTGGGTCACTTACTTTGTGCTCGGTCTGGTTGTGGTCAGTGGGTCAGTTTCTGTGTCTTGATCAGGTTGTGTTCAATGGATTATTTATGGCGTCCTCTCTCTGGTTGTGGACCTTTGGTCAGTTTCTGTTTGTTGAGGAAGCTTGTGGTCAATGGGTCAGTTTCTGTGTGTTCGGTCAGGTTGTGTTCAGTGCGTCAGTTTCTGTGTGATCAGTCAGATTGTGTTCAGTGGTTCAGATTTTGTGTGTTCCGTCAGCTTGCGGTCAGTGGGTCAGTTTGAGTGTGTTCAGTCAGTTTGTGGTCAAAAGAACAGTTTCTGGGAGTTCAGTCAGTTTGTGGTCAGTGGTTCAGCTTCTGTGTATTCTGTCAGGTTGTGGGCTGTGGGTCAATTTCTGTGTTTTCGGACAGCTTCTGGTCAGCGGGTCAGTTTCTGTGTGATCAGTCAGGTTGCATTCAGTGGGTCAGTTACTGTGTGCTCGGACTTTTTGTGTTCATTGGGTCAATTTCTTTGTTATCATACAGATTGTGGTCAGTGGATCATTTTCTATGTGTTCGGTCAGTTTGTGATCAGCTGGTAAGTTTCTGTGTGTTTCTTTGTGTTTGGACAGGCTGTGGTCAGTGGGTAGGTTTCTGTCAGTTCGGTCAGGTTTTGGTCAGTCGGTCAGTTCCTGTGTGTTTGGTGAGCTTGTGATCAATGGGTCATTTTCTGTGTGTTCGGTCAGTTTGTGGCCAATGTGTCAGTTTCTGTTTGTTCAGTCAGGTTGTGGTCATTGTGTCAGTTACTGTGTGTTCGGTCAGGTGGTGTTCAGTGGATCAATAACCGTGTGCTCGGTCTAGTTGTGGTCGTTGGGTCAGTTTCTGTGTGTTCGGACAGTTTGCCGTCAGTGGGTCAGTTTCTGTGTGTTCAGGCATGTTGTGGTCAGTGGGTCAGTTTTGTTTGTTCGGTCAGGCTGTGTTCAGTGTGTCAGTTACTGTGTGTTCGGTCAGGTTGTGGTCAGTGTGTCAGTTTTTGTGTGTTCGGTCAGATTCTTTTGAGTAGGTCAGCTTACGTGTGTTCAGACAGGTTGTGATCAGTGTCTCAGTTTCAGTGCGATCGATCAATTTGTGGTCATTCGGTCAGTTTCTGTGTGAACGGTCAGGTTGTGTTCAGTGGGACAATTTCTGTGATTCCAGTCAGCTTCTGGACAGCGGGTCAGTAACTGTGGGCTCGGAATTCTTGAGGTCAGTGGTTCAATTTATCTGTTTTCAGAAATGTTGTGGTCAGTGGGTCAGTTTCTGTGTGTTCGGTCATGCTGTGGTCAGCTGGTAATTTTATGTGTGTTTTGTCAGTTTGCGTTCAGTGGACCAGTTTGAGTGTGTTCAGATAGGTTGTGGTCAGTGGGTCAGTTTATGTGTGATCGGACAGGTTGTGGTCATTGGGTCAGTTTCTGTGTATTTGTTCTGGTTGTAGTCTGTGGGTCAGTATCTGCGTGTTCGGACAGGTTGTGGTCATTGGGTCAGTTTCTGTGTATTTGTTCAGGTTGTGGTCAGTGGGTCATTTTCTGTGTGATCAGTCAGGTTGTGGTCAGTGGGTCAGTTTCTGTGTGTATGTTCAGGTTGTGGTCAGTGGGACAGTTTCTGTGCTTTCGCTCACACTGTATTCTGTGGGTCAGTTTCTGTGTGTTCAGTCATGTTGTGGTCAGTGGATCACATTCTGTGTGTTTGTTCAGGTTGTGGTCAGTGGGTCAGTCTCTGTGTGCTCGGTTAGGTTGTGGTCCGTGGGTCACATTCTGTGTATTTGTTAAGGTTCTGGTCATTGTGTCAGTTTCTGTGTTTTCGCTCAGTTTGTGGTCACTGGGTCAGTTTCTGTGTGAACGGTGAGGTTGTGTTCACTGGGTCAATGTCTGTGTTTCCAGTCAGCTTCTGGTCAGCGGGTCAGTTACTGTGTTCTCGGAATTTTTGTGGTCAGTGGGTCAGTTTCTGTGTTTTCGGAAATGTTGTGGTCAGTGGGTCAGTTTCTGTCTGTTCGGTCATGCTGTGGTCAGCTAGGATTTTTTTGTGTTTTTGTTCAGTTTGTGTTCAGTGGGTCAATTTGTGTGTGTTCAGACAGGTTGTGGTCAGTGGGTCAGTTTCTGAGTGTGTGGACAGGTTGTGGTCAATGGTTCAGATTCTGTGTGGTCTGTCAGGTTGTGGTCAGTGGGTCAGTTCCTGGGAGTTCGGTCAGATTGTGGTCTGTTGTTCATCTCCTTTGTTTGGTCAGCTGCTGGTCACCACGTCAGCTTCTGTGTGGCCAGTCAGTTTCCGTTCAGTGGGTCAGTGTCTGTGTTTTCGGTCAGCTTCTGGTCAGTCGGTCAGTTTCTATGTGTTCGGACAGGGTGTGGACAGTGGATCAGTTACAGTGTGATCGGTCAGGTTGTGGTTAGTGGGACATTTTCCATGTGTTTGGACAGGTTGTGGTGAGTGGGTCAGTTTCAGTGTGTTCGGAAAGATTGTGGTCAGTGCGTCAGTTTCTGTGTGTTTGGTCAAGTTTTGGTCAGTGGGTCAGTTTCTGTGTGTTCGGTCAGGTTGTGGTCAGTGTGCCAGTTTCTGTGTGTTCGGTCAGGTTGTGGTCAGTGGGTCAGTTTCTGTGTTATTGGTCAGCATGTGATCAATGGGTCAGCTACTGAGTGCTCGGCTATGTTGTGGCCAGTGGTACAGTTTCTGAGTGTTCAGACAGGTTGTGGTCCATGTGTCAGTTACTTTGTGTTCGGTCAGTTTCTGGTCAGTGGGTCACTTTCTGTGTGATCGATCTGGTTGTGTTCAGTGGGTCAGTTTCTGTGTTTCCAGTCAGATTCTGGTCAGCGGGTCAGTTACTGTGTGCTCGGTATTTTAGTGGTCAGTGGGTCAGTTTCTGTCTGCTCATTCAGGTTGTGGTCAGTGGGTCAGCTTCTGTGTGTTCGGTCTTGTTGTAGCCTGTGGGTCAGTCTTTGCGTGTTCGGACAGGTTGTGGTCATTGGGTCAGTTTCTGAGTATTTGTTCAGGATGTGGTCATTGGGTCAGTTTCTGTGTGTTCGTTCAGGTTGTGTTCAGTGGGTCAGTTTCTGTGTGTATGTTCAGGTTGTAGTCAGCGGGACATTTTCTGTGCTTTCGCTCAGGCTGTGTTCAGTGGGTCAGTTTCTGTGTGTTCGGTCATGTTGTGGTCAACATGTCAGTTTCTGTGTGTTCGTTCAGTTTGTGGTCAGTGGGACAGTTACTGTGTGTTTGTTCAGGTTGTGGTCAATGGGTTAGTCTCTGGTGTTCGGTTAGGTTGTGTTCATTGGTTCACTTACTGTGTGCTCAGTCTGGTTGTTGTCGGTGGGTCAGTTCCTTTGTCTTCAGACAGGTTGTGGTTAGTGGGTCAGTTTCCGTGTGTTCGGACAGGTTGTGGTCAGTGTGTCACTTTGTGTCTTCACTCAGGTTGTGTTCAGTGGGTCAGTAATTGTGTGCTCGTTCTGGTTATGGTCAGTGGGTCAGTTTACGTGTGTTCAGACAAGTTGTCATCACTCCGTCAGTTTCTTTGTGTTCATTCAGGTTGTGGTCAGCTGGTAAGTTTCTGTGTGTTTGGTCAGGTTGTGGTCAGTGTGTCAGTTTGTGTGTGCGTGGACAGGTTGTGGTCAGTGTGTCAGTTTCTGTGTGCGTGGACAGGTTGTGTTCATTGTGTCAGTTTCTGTCTTTTCGGAGATTTTGTGGTCAGTGGGTCAGTTTCTGTTTGTAAATCAGGTTGTGGTCATTGTGTCAGTTTCTGTGTTTTCGGACAGGTTGTGTTCAGTGGATCAATAACTGTGTGCTCAGTCTAGTTGTGGTCAGTGTGTCAGCTTCGATGTGTTCGGACAGTTTGTGGTCCGTGGGTCAGTTTCTGTGTGTTCAGGCAGGGTGTGGTCATTGGGACAGTTTTTGTGTGTTCGGTCAGTTTGTGTTCAGTGTGTCACTTACTGTGTTCTCGATCAGGTTGTGGTCAGTGTGTCAGTTTCTGTGTGTTCTGACAGATTCTGTTGAGTGGGTCAGTTTCTGTGTGTTCGGACAGGTTGTGGTCATTGAGTAAGTTTCTGTGTTATCATTCAGGTTGTGGTCAGTGGGTCAGCTTCTGTGTGTTCGGTCTGTTTGTAGTCTGTGGGTCAGTCTCTGCGTCTTCGGACAGGTTGTGGTTTTGGGTCAGTTTCTGTGTATTTGTTCAGGTTGTGGTCATTGGGTCAGTTTCTG
Organism: Somniosus microcephalus; assembly: GCF_052327205.1. Taxonomy (NCBI): domain Eukaryota; kingdom Metazoa; phylum Chordata; class Chondrichthyes; order Squaliformes; family Somniosidae; genus Somniosus; species Somniosus microcephalus. Next base: position 4,830,914 of record NW_028225183.1, on the reverse strand, counting down.
TGTGTTCGGTCAGTTTGTGGTCAGTGGATCAGTTTCTGTGTGTATGCTCAGGTTGTGGTCAGTGGGACAGTTTCCGTGCTTTCGCTGAGGCTGTGTTCAGTGGATCAGTTTCTGTGTGTTCGATCAAGTTGTGGTCAACATGTCACTTTCTGTGTGTTCCTTCAGTTTGTGGTCAGTGGGACAGTTTCTGTGTGTTCGGTCAGTTTGAGGTCAGTGGGCCAGTTTCTGTGTGATTAGTCATGTTGTGTTCAGTGGGTGAATTTCTATGTTTCCAGTCAGCTTCTGGTCAGCGGGTCAGTTACTGTGTGCTCGGTCATTTTGTGGTCAGTGGGTCAGTTTCTGTGTTTCGCAAATGTTGTGTTCAGTGGGTCAGTTTCTGTGTGTTCGGTCATGTTGTGCTCAGCTGGTCAGTTTCTGTATGTGCGGACAGGTTGTGGTCAGTGGTTCTGCTTCTGCTTGTTCAGTCAGGTTGTGGTCAGTGGAACAATTTCTGTGCTTTCGGTCAGCTTCTGGTCAGCGTGTCAGTTTCTGTGTGTGCGGTCTTTTTGTGGTCAGTGGGTCAGTTTCTGTGTGTTTAGTCATGTTGTGGTCAGTGGGTCAGTTTCTGTGTGTTCAGACACGTTGTGATCAGTGTGTCAGTTTGTGTGTGTGTGGACAGGTTGTGGTCAGTGGGTCTGTGTCTTTGTGATTGGTCAGGATGTGGGTTGTGGTCAGTGAGTCAGTTTCTGTGTGATCATTCAGATTGTGGTCAGCGGGTCAGCTTCTGTGTGTTCGGTCTGGTTGTAGTCTGTGGGTCAGTCACTGCGTGTTCGGACAGGTTGTGTTCATTGGTTCAGTTACTGTGTGCTCAGTCTGGTTGTGGTCCGTGTGTAAGTTACTGTGTGTTCAGACAGTTTGTTGTCAATGGCTCATGGTCCGTGTGTTCAGTCAAGTTGTGGACAGTGGGTCAGTTTCTGTGTTTTCGGTCAGGTTGTGTTCAGTGGGTCACTTACTGTGTGCTCGGTCAGGTTGTGGTCCGTGTGTCAGTTTCTGTTACTTTGGACAATTTCTGTTGATTGCGTCAGTTTCTGTGTTTTCGGACAGTTTGTGGTCTGTCGTTCAGTTTCTGTGTGTTATGTCATGTTGTTGTCTGTGGGTCAGTTTCCGTGTGTTCGGTCAGGTTGTGGTCAGAGTGTCAGTTTTTTGTGTTCGGTCAGGTTGTGTTCAGTGGGTCAGTTACTGTGTGCTCCGTCTGGTTGTGGTCAATGGGTCAGTTTCTGTTTGTTCCAATATATTTTCGTCATTGGGTCAGTTTCTTTGTGTTTGGTCAGGTAGTGTTCAGTGGGCCAGTTACTGTGTGCTCGGTGAGGTTGTGGTCAGTGTGTTAGTTTCTTTGTGTTCGGACAGATTCTGTTGAGTGGGTCAGTTTCTGTGTGTTGGGACACGTTGTTGTCAGTGGGTCAGTTTATGTGTTTTCGGAGAGTTTGTGGTCAGTGTGTCAGTTTCTATGTGTACGGCCAGTTTGTGTTCAGTGTTTCAGATGCTGTGTGCTCGTTTAGGTTGTGGTCAGTGGGTCAGTTTCCATGTGTTCGGTCAGTTTCTGTTGAGTGGGTCAGTTTCTGTGTGTTCGGGCAGGTTGTGGTCAGTGGGTCAGTTTCTGTGTTTTCCGACAGTTTGTGGTCAGTGGGTCAAATATCTGTGTGTTCTGTCATGTTGTGGTCTGTGGGTCAGTTTCCGTGTAATCGGTCAAGTTGTTTTCAGTGGGTCAGTTTCTGTGTGTTTGTTCAAGTTGTGGTCAGTGGGTCACTTGTTCTGTTTTCGGGCAGTTTGGGGTCAGTTGGTCAGTTTCTGTTCGTTCATTTATGTTGTGGTCAGTGCGTCAGTTTCCGTGTGTTCAGTCAGCTTGTGTTCAGTGTGTCAGTTTCTGTGTGATTTGTCAGGTTGCGTTCTGTGGGGCAGTTTCTGTGTGTTCAGTCAGGTTTTATTCAGTGTGTCAGTTTCTGTGTGTTCGGCCAGGTTGTGGCCAGTGGCCCAGTTTCTGTGTGTTCGGTCAGGTTGTGTCATTGGGTCAGATTCTATGTGTTCGGTCAGGTTGAGTTCAAAATGACAGTTTCTGTGTGTTCGTTCCGTTTGTAGTCAGTGGGTCATTTTCTGTGTGTTTGTTCAGGTTGTGGTCTGTGGGTCAGTCTCTGTGTGTTCGCTTAGGTTGTGGTCAGTGTGTCAGTTCCTGTGTGTTCGGTCAGTTTGTGTTCAATGGTTCAGTTTCTGTGCGATCGGACTGGTTGTGTTCAGTGGGTCAATTTCTGTGCTTCTAGTCAGCTTCTGGTCAGCGGGTCAGTTTCTGTGTGTTCGGTCAGGTCGTGTTCATTGGGTCACTTACTTTGTGCTCGGTCTGGTTGTGGTCAGTGGGTCAGTTTCTGTGTCTTTGGTCAGGTTGTGTTCAATGGATCATTGACTGCATCCTCTCTCTGGTTGTGGTCCTTTGGTCAGTTTCTGTTTGTTGAGGAAGCTTGTGGTCAATGGGTCAGTTTCTCTGTGTTCGGTTATGTTGTGTCCAGTGCGTCAGTTTCTGTGTGAGCAGTCACTTTGTGTTTAGTGGGTTAGATTTTGTGTGTTCCGTCAGCTTGCGGTCAGTGGGTCAGTTTGTGTCTGTTCAGTCAGGTTGTGGTCAATAGAACAGTTACTGGGAGTTCAGTCAGTTTGTGGTCAGTGGTTCAGCTTCTGTGTATTCTGTCAGGTTGTGGTCTGTGGGTCAATTTCTGTGTTTTCGGTCAGCTTCTGGTCAGCGGGTCAGTTTCTGTGTGATCAGTCAGGTTGCGTTCAGTGGGTCAGTTACTGTGTGCTCGGACTTTTTGTGTTCAGTGGGACAATTTCTTTGTTATTGGACAGATTGTGGTCAGTGGATCAGTTTCTATGTGTATGGTCAGTTTGTGGTCAGCTGGTAAGGTTCTGTGTGTTTATTCAGATTGTGGTCAGTGGGTCAGTTCTTGTGTGTTCGGACAGGCTGTGGTTAGTGGGTAGGTTTCTGTCAGTCGGTCAGTTCCTGCGTGTTTGGTGAGACTGTTGTCAATGGGTCAGTTTCTGTGTGTTCGGTCAGTTTGTGGCCAGTGGGTCAGTTCCTGTGTGTTCGGTCAGGCGGTGTTCAGTGGATCAATAACTGTGTGCTCGGTCTGGTTGTGGTCGGTGGGTCAGTTTCTGTGTGCTCGGACAGTTTGTGTTCAGTGGGTCAGTTTCTGTGTGTTCAGGCAGGTTGTGGTCAGTGGGTCAGTTTTGTGTGTTCGGTCAGGTTGTGTTCAGTGTGTCAGTTACTGTGTGCTCAGTCAGGTTGTTGTCAGTGTGTCAGTTTCTGTGTGTTCGGTCAGATTCTGTTGAGTAGGTCAGCTTATGCGTGTTCGGACAGGTTGTGCTCAGTGTCTCAGTTTCTGTGCGATCGATCAGTTTGTGTTCAGTGGGACAATTTCTGTGATTCCAGTCAGCTTCTGGACAGCGGGTCAGTTACTGTGGGTTCGGAATTCTTGTGGTCAGTGTGTCAATTTATGTGTTTTCAGAAATGGTGTGGTCAGTGGGTCAGTTTCTGTGTGTATGTTCAGGTTTGGTCAGCTGGTAATTATATGTGTGTTTGTTCAGTTTGTGTTCAGTGCGTCAAATTGTGTGTGTTCGGACAGGTTGTGGTCAGTGGGTCAGTTACTGTGTGTATGTTCAGGTTGTGGTCAGTGGGACAGTTTCTGTGCTTTCGCTCAGGCTGTGTTCAGTGGGTCAGTTTCTTTGTGTTCGGTCATGTTGTGGTCAGTGGGTCACATTATGTGTGTTTGTTCAGGTTGTGTTCAGTGGTTCAGTCTCTGTGTGTTCGGTTAGGTTGTGGTCAGTGGGTCACATTCTGTGTATTTGTTAAGGTTCTGGTCAGTGTGTCAGTTTCTGTGTGTTCGCTCAATTTGTGGTCAGTGGGTCAGTTTCTGTGTGAACGGTCAGGTTGTGTTCACTAGGTCAATGTCTGTTTTTCCAGTCAGCTTCTGGTCAACGGGTCAGTTACTGTGTTCTCGGACTTTTTGTGGTCAGTGGGTCAGTTTCTGTGTTTTCGGAAATGTTGTGGTCAGTGGATCAGTTTCTATCTGTTCGATCGTGCTGTGGTCAGCTAGTAATTTTTTGTGTTTCTGTTCAGTTTGTGTTCAGTGGGTCAGTTTGTGTGTGTTCAGACAGGTTGTGGCCAATGGGTCAGGTTATGTGTGTGCGGACAGGTTGTGGACAATGGTTCAGCTTCTGTGTGATCAGTCAGGTTGTGGTCAGTGGGTCAGTTTCTGGGTGTTCGGCAGGTTGTGGTCAGTTTTCATCTTCTTTGTTTTCGGTCAGCTTCTGGTCACCGCGTCAGTTTCTGTGTGTCCAGTCAGGTTCCGTTCAGTGGGTCAGTGTCTGTGTTTTCGGTCAGCTTGTGGTCAGTCGGACAGTTTCTATGTGTTCGGTCAGGATGTGGACAGTGGATCAGTTACAGTGTGCTCGGTCAGGTTGTGGTTAGTGGGTCATTTTCCATGTGTTTGAACAGGTTGTGGTCAGTGGGTCAGTTTCAGTGTGTTCGTAAAGATTGTGGTCAGTGCATCAGTTTCTGGGTGTTTGGTCAAGTTGTGGTCAGTGAGTCAGTATCTGTGTATTCGGTCAGGTTGTGGTCAGTGTGCCAGTTTCTGTGTGTTCGGTCAGGTTGTGGTCAGTGGGTCAGTTTCTGTGTTAATGGTCAGCATGTGATCAATGGGTCAGCTACTGAGTTTTCGGCTATGTTGTGGCCAGTGGTTCAGTTTCTGTGTGTTCAGTCAGGTTGTGGTCCATGTGTTAGTTACTTTGTGTTCGGTCCGTTTCTGGTCAGTGGGTCAGTTTCTGTGTGATCGGTCAGTTTGTGTTCAGTGGGTCAGTTTCTGTGTTTCCAGTCAGATTCTGGTCAGCGGATCAGTTACTGTGTGCTCGGTATTTTTGCGGTCTGAAGGTCAGTTTCTGTCTCATCATTCAGGTTGTGGTCAGTGGGTCAGCTTCTGTGTGTTCGGTCTTGTTGTAGTCTGTGGGTCAGTCTCTGCGAGTTCGGACAGTTTGTGGTCATTGGGTCAGTTTCTGTGTATTTGTTCAGGTTGTGTTCATTGGGACAGTTTCTGTGTGTTCGGTTATGTTGTGTTCAGTGGGACAGTTTCTGTGCTTTCGCTCAGGCTCTGTTCATTGGGTCAGTTTCTGTGTGTTCGGTCAGGTTGTGGTCAACATGTCAGTTTCTATGTGTTCGTTCAGTTTCTGATCAGTGCATCAGTTTCTGTGTGTTCGGTCATGTTGTGGTCAGCTGGTAAGTTTCTGTGTGTTTGATCAGTTTGTGGTCAGTGGGTCAGTTTGTGTGTGTTCAGACAGGTTTTGTTCAGTGGGTCAGTTTCTGTTTGTGGGGACAAGCTGTGGTCAGTGGTTCAGCTTCTGCGTGTTCAGTCAGGTTGTGGTCAGTGGATCAATTTCTGTGTTTTCGGTCAGCTTCTGGACTGTGGGACAGTTTCTGTGTTTCCGGTATTTTTGTGGTCAGCTGGTAAGTTACTGTGTGTTTAGTCAGGTTGTGTTCAGTGGGTCAGTTTCTGTGTGTTCAGACAGGTTTTGGTCAGTGGGTCAGTTTCTGTGTATGTGGACAGGTTGTGGTCAGTATTTCAGCTTCTGCGTGTTCAGTCAGGTTGTGGTCAGTGGATAAATTTCTGTGTTTTTGGTCAGCTTCTAGGCATTGGGTCAGTTTTTGTCTGTTCGGTCAGGTTGTGTTCAGTATGTCAGTTACTGTGTGCTCGGTGAGGTTGTGGTCAGTGTGTCAGTTTCTGTGTTTTCGGTCAGATTCTGTTGAGTGGGTCCGCTTATGTGTGTTTGGACAGGTTGTGGTCAGTGTGTCAGTTTCTGTGAGATCGGTCAGTTTGTTGTCAGTGAATCAGTTTCTGTGTGAACGGTCAGGTTTTTTTCAGTGGGACAATTTCTGTGATTCCAGTCAGCTGCTGGTCAGCTGGTCAGTTACTGTGTGCTCGGATTTCTTGTGGTCAGTGGGTCAATTAATGTGTTTTCAGAAATGTTGTGTCAGTGTGTCAGTTTCTGTGTGTTCGGTCATGCTGTGGTCAGCTCGTAATTTTATGTGTGTTTGGTCAGTTTGTTTTCAGTGGGTCAGTATGTGTGTGTTCAGACAGGTTGTGGTCAGTGGGTCAGTTTATGTGTGTTCGGACAGGTTGTGGTCATTGGGTCATTTTCTGTGTATTTGTTCAGGTTGTAGTCTGTGTGTCAGTCTCTGCGTGTTCAGACAGGTTGTGGTGATTGGGTCAGTTTCTGTGAATTTGTTCAGGTTGTGGTCAGTGGGTCAATTTATGTGTGTTCAGTCAGGTTGTGGTAAGTGGGTCAGTTTCAGTGTGTATGTTCAGGTTGTAGTCAGTGGGACAGTTTCTGTGCTTTCGCTCAGGCTGTGTTCAGTGGGTCAGTTTCTGTTTGTTCGGTCAGGTTGTGGTCAGTGTGGCAGTTTCTGTGTTTTCGGTCAGATTCTGTTGAGTGGGTCAGCTTATGTGTGTTCGGACAGGTTGTGGTCAGTGTGTCAGTTTCTGTGAGATCGGTCACTTTGTGGTCAGTGGGTCAGTTTCTGTGTGAACGGTCAGGTTGTGTTCAGTGGGACAATTTCTATGATTCCAGTCAGCTTCTGGTCAGCGGGTCAGTTACTGTGTGCTCGGATTTTTTGCGGTCAGTGGGTCAATTTATGTGTTTTCAGAAATGTTGTGGTCAGTGGGTCAGTTTCTGTGTGTTCGGTCATGCTGTGGTCATCTGGTAATTTTATGTGTGTTTGGTCAGTTTGTGTTCAGTGGGTCAGTTTTTGTGTGTTCAGGCAGGTTGTGGTCAGTTGGTCAGTTTATGTGTTTTCGGAAAGGTTGTGGTCACTGGTTCATTTTCAGTGTATTTGTTCAGGTTGTAGTATGTGGGTCAGACTCTGCATGTTCGGACAGGTTGTGCTAATTGGCTCAGTTTCTGTGTATTTGTTCAGGTTGTGGTCATTGGGTCAGCTTTTGTGTGTTCAGTCAGGTTGTGGTAAGTGGATCAGTTTCTGTGTGTATGTTCAGGTTGTAGTCAGTGGGACAGTTTCTGTGCTTTCACTCAGGCTGTGTTCAGGGTTCAGTTTCTGTGTGTTCGGTCAGGTTGTGGTCAGTGGGTAACATTTTGTGTGTTTGTTCAGGTTGTGGTCATTGGGTCAGTTTCTGTGTGTTCGGGTAGGTTGTGGTCAGTGAGTCACATTCTGTGTGTTTGTTCAGGTTGTGGTCAGTGTGTCAGTTTCTGTTTGTTCAGTCAGTTTGTGGTCACTGGGTCAGTTTCTGTGTGAACGGTCAGGTTGTGTTCACTGGGTCAATTTCTGTGTTTCCAGTCAGCTTCTGTTCCGCGGATCAGTTACTGTGTTCGCGGACATTTTGTGGTTAGTGGGTCAATTCTGTGTTTTCGGAAATGTTGTGGTCAGTGGGTCAGTTTCTGTGTGTTTGGGCATGCTGTGGTAAGCAAGTAATTTTTTGTGTTTTTGTTCAGTGTGTGTTCAGTGGGTCAGTTTGTGTGCGTTCAGACAGGTTGTCGTCAGTGGGTCAGATTCTCTGTGCGGACAGGTTGTGGTCAATGGTTCAGCTTCTGTGTGATCAGTCAGGTTGTGGTCAGTGGGTCAGTTCTTGGGTGTTCTGTCACATTGTGGTCAGTTATTCATCTTCTTTGTTTTCGGTCAGCTTCTGGTCAACGGGTCAGTTTCTGTGTGTTCAGTCAGGTTCTGTTCAGTGGGTCAGTGTCTGTGTTTTCGGTCAGCTTGTGGTCAGTCGGTCAGTTTCTATGTGTTCGGTCAGGATGTGGACAGTTAATCAGTTACAGTGTGTTCGGTCAGGTTGTGGTTGGTGGTTCATTTTCCATATGTTTGGACAGGTTGTGGTCAGTGTGGCAGTTTCTGTGTTTTCGGTCAGAATCTGTTGAGTGGGTCAGCTTATGTGTGTTCGGACAGGTTGTGGTCAGTGTATCAGTTTCTGTGAGATCGGTCAGTTTGTGGTCAGTGGGTCAGTTTCTGTGTGAACGGTCAGGTTGTGTTCAGTGGGACAATTTCTATGATTCCAGTCAGCTTCTGGTCAGCGGGTCAGTTACTGTGTGCTCGGATTTTTTGTGGTCAGTGGGTCAATTTATGTGTTTTCAGAAATGTTGTGGTCAGTGGGTCAGTTACTGTGTATTCGGTCATGCTGTGGTCAGCTGGTAATTTTATGTGTGTTTGGTCAGTTTGTGTTCAGTGGGTCAGTTTGTGTGTGTTCAGGCAGGTTGTGGTCAGTTGTTCAGTTTATGTGTTTTCGGAAAGGTTGTGGTCACTGGGTCGTTTTCAGTGTATTTGTTCAGGTTGTAGTCTGTGGGTCAGACTCTGCATGTTCTGACAGGTTGTGCTAATTGGGTCAGTTTCTGTGTATTTGTTCAGATTGTGGTCATTGGGTCAGCTTTTGTGTGTTCAGTCAGGTTGTGGTAAGTGGGTCAGTTTCAGTGTGTATGTTCAGTTTGTAGTCAGTGGGACAGTTTCTGTGCTTTCGCTCAGGCTGTGTTCAGTGGGTCAGTTTCTGTGTGTTCGGTCAGGTTGTGGTCAGTGGGTAACATTTTGTGTGTTTGTTCAGGTTGTGGTCAGTGGGTCAGTGTCTGTGTGTTCGGTTAGGTTGTGGCAAGTGTGTCAGTTTCTGTGTGTTCGGTCAGTTTGTGGTGAGTGGGTCAGTTTCTTTGTGAATGGTCAGGTTGTGCTCACTGTGTGTTTCCAGTCAGCTTCTGGTCAGCGGGTCAGTTACCGTGTTCTCGGACATTTTGTGGTCAGTTGGTCAGTTTCTGTTTTTTCGGAAATGTTGTGGTCAGTGGGTCAGTTTCTGTCTGTTCGGTCTAGCTGTGGTCAGCTAGTAATTTTTTGTGTTTTTGTTCAGTTTGTGTTCAGTGGGTCAGTTTGTGTGAGTTCAGACTGGTTGTAGTCAGTGGGTCAGTTTCTGTGTGCGGACAGGTTGTGGTCAACGGTTCAGCTTCTGTGTGTTCAGTCAGGTTGGGGTCAGTGGTTCAGTTTCTGGGTGCTCGGTCAAATTATGGTCAATTGTTCATCTTCTTTGTTTTCGGTCAGCTTCTGGTCACCGGGGCTGTTTCTGAGTGTTCAGTCAGGTTCTGGTCAGTGGGTCAGTGTCTGTGATTTCGGTCAGCTTGTGGTCAGTCAGTTTCTATGTGTTCGGTCAAGTTGTGGTCAGTGGGTCAGTTCCTGTGTGTTCGGAAAGATTGTGGTCAGTGCGTCAGTTTCCGTGTGTTTGGTCAAGTTGTGGTCAGTGGGTCAGTTTCTGTGTATTCGGTCAGGCTGTGGTCAGTGTGTCAGTTTCTGTGCGTCTGGTCAAGTTGTGATCAGTGGGTCAGTTTCTGTGTGTTTGGTCAAGTTGTGGTCAGTGGGTCAGTTTCTGTGTGTTCGGTCAGGTTGTGGTCAGTGTGTCAGTTTCTGTGTTATTGGTCAGCATGTGATCAATGGGTCAGCTACTGAGTGCACGGCTATGTTGTGGCCAATGGTTCAGTTTCTGAGTGTTCAGTCAGGTTGTGGTCAGTGTGTCAGTTACTTTCTGTTCGGACAGTTTCTGGTCGGTCGGTCAGTTTCTGTGTGATCGGTCAGGTTGTGTTCATTTGGTCAGTTTCTGTGTTTCCAGTCAGATTCTGGTCAGCGGGTCAGTTACTGTGTGCTCGGTATTTTTGTGGTCGGTGGGTCAGTTTCTGTGTGTTCGGTCTTGTTGTAGTCTGTGGGTCAGTCTCTGCGGGTTCAGACAGGTTGTGTTCAGTGGGTCAGTTTCTGTGTGTTCAGTCAGGTTGTGTTCAGTGGGTCAGTTTCTGTGTGTTCAATCAGGTTGTGGTCAACATGTCAGTTTCTGTGTCTTCATTCAGTTTGTGGTCAGTGGGTCAGTTTCTGTGTGTTTGTTCAGGTTGTGGTCAATGAGTCAGTCTCTGTGTGTTCGGTTAGATTGTGTTCATTGGTTCTCTTACTGTGTCCTCAGTCTGGTTGTTGTCAGTGGGTCAGTTCCTTTGTTTTCAGACAGGTTGTGGTTAGTGGGTCAGTTTCTGTGTCTTTGGTCAGGTTGTGGTAAGTGAGTCAGTTTGTTTTTGTTCTGTCATGTTGTGGTCCGTAGGTCATTTTCAGTGTGTTCGGTCAGGTTGTGGTCAGTGTGGTTAGTGTGTCACTATGTGTCTTCGCTCAGGTTGTGTTCAATGGGTCAGTTACTGTGTCCTCGTTCTGGTTATGGTCAGTGGGTCAGTTTACGTGTATTTGGACAGGTTGTGGTCAGTCGGTCAGTTTCTGTGTGCTTGGTCAGGTTGTGGTCAGCTGGTAAGTTTCTGTCTTTTTGGTCATTTTGTGGTCAGTGTGTCAGTTTGTGTGTGAGTGGACAGGTTGTGGTCATTGGGTCAGTTTCTGTCTTTTCGGAGAGTTTGTGGTCAGTGGGTTAGTTTCTGTTTGTTCAGTCAGGTTGTGGTCATTGTGTCAGTTTCTGTGTGTTCGGACAGGTTGTGTTCAGTGGATCAATAACTGTGTGCTCGGTCTAATTGTGGCCAATGTGTCAGTGTCTGAGTGTTCGGAGAGTTTGTGGACAGTGGGTCAGTTCCTGTGTGTTCAGTCAGGGTGTGGTCAGTGGGTCAGTTTTTGTGTGTTCGGTCAGTTTGTGTTCAATTTGTCAGTTACTGTGTGTTCGGACAGATTCCGTTGAGTGGGTCAGTTTCTGTGTGTTCAGACAGGTTGTGGTCAGTGAGTCAGTTTCTGTGTGATCATTCAGGTTGTGGTCAGTGGGTCAGCTTCTGTGTGTTCGGTCTTGTTGTAGTCTGTGGGTCAGTCTCTGCGTGTTCGGACTGGTTGTGGTCATTGGGTCCGTTTCTGTGCATTTGTTCAGTTTGTGGTTAGTGGGTCAGTTTCTGTGTGTTCAGTCAGGTTGTGGTCAGTGGGTCAGTTTCTGTGTGTATGTTCAGGTTGTGGTCAGTGGGACAGTTTCTGTGCTTTCACTCAGGCTCTGTTCATTGGGTCAGTTTCTGTGTGTTTGGTCAGGTTGCGGTCAACATGTCAGTTTCGGTGTGTTCGTTCAGTTTCTGGTCTGTGAGTTAGTTTATGTATGTTTGTTCAGGTTGTGGTCAATGGGTCAGTCTCTGTGTGTTCGATTAGATTGTGTTCATTGGTTCTCTTACTGTGTGCTCAGTCTGGTTGTTGTCAGTGGGTCAGTTCATTTATCTTCAGACAGGTTGTGGTTCGTGGGTCAGTTTCTGTGTCTTTGGTCAGGTTGTGGTCAGTGGGTCAGTTTGTGTGTGTTCTGTCATGTTGTGGTCTGTGGGTCAGTTTCCGTGTGTTCGGTTAGGTTGTGGTCAGTGTGTTCAGTGTGTCACTTTGTGTCTTCACTCAGGTTGTGTTCAGTGGGTCAGTTACTGTGTGCTCGTTCTGGTTATGGTCAGTGGGTCAGTTTACGTGTGTACGGATAGGTTGTGGTCAGTCGGTCAGTCTCTGTGTATTTGGTCAGGTTGTGGTCAGCTGGAAAGTTTCTGTGTGTTTGGTCATTTTGTGGTCAGTGTGTCAATTTATGTGTGCGCGGACAGGTTGTGGTCAGTGTGTCAGTTTCTGTGTGCGTGGACAGGTTGTGGTCATTGGGTCAGTTTCTGTCTATTCGGAGAGTTTGTGGTCAGTGGATCAGTTTCTGTTTGTTCAGTCAGGCTGTGGTCATTGTGTAAGTTTCTGTGTGTTCGGACAGGTTGTGTTCAGTGGATCAATAAATGTGTGCTCGGTCTAGTTGTGGCCAGTGTGTCAGTTTCTGTGTGTTCGGAGAGTTTGTGGTCAGTGGGTCAGTTTCTGTGTGTTCAGGCAGGGTGTGGTCAGCGGGTCAGTTTTTGTGTGTTCGGTCAGTTTGTGGTCAGTGTGTCAGTTACTGTGTGCTCGGACAGGTTGTGGTCAGTGTGTCAGTTTCTGGGTGTTGAGACAGATTCTGTTGAGTGGGTCAGTTTCTGTGTGTTCGGACAGGTTGTGGTCAGTGAGTCAGTTTCTTTGTGACCATTCAATTTGTGGTCAGTGGGTCAGCTTCTGTGTGTTCGGTCTGGTTGTAGTCTGTGGGTCATTTTCTGCGTGTTCAGACAGGTTGTGGTCATTGGGTCAGTTTCTGTGCATTTGTTCAGTTTGTGGTCAGTTGGTCAGTTTCTGTGTGTAAGTTCAGGTTCTGCTCAGTGGGACAGGTTCCGTGCTTTCGCTCAGGCTGTGTTCAGTGGGTCAGTTTCTGTGTGTTCGGTCAGGTTGTGGTCAACATGTCAGTTTCTGGGTGTTCGTTCAGTTTGTGGTCAGTGGGTCAGTTTCTGTGTGTTTGTTCAGATTGTGGTCAGTGGGTCAGTCTCTTTGTGTTCGGTTAGATTGTGGTCAGTGTGGCAGTTTCTGTGTGTTCGGTCAGTTTGTGGTCAGTGGGTCAGTTTCTGTGTGATCGGTCAGGTTGTGTTCAGTGGGTCAATTTCTGTGTTTCTAGTCATCTTCTGGTCAGCGGGTCAGTTACTTTGTGCTGCGTTTTTTGTTGTCAGTGGGTCAGCCTCTGTGTGTTCGGTCTGGTTGTAGTCTGTGGGTCTGTCTCTGCGCCTTCGAACAGGTTGTGGTCTTCGGTCAGTTTCTGTGTATTTGTTCAGGTTGTGGTGATTGGGTCAGTTTGTGTGTGTTCAGTCAGTTTGTAGTCAGTGGGACAGTTTCTGTGTGTATGTTCAGGTTGTGGTCAGTGGTACAGTTTCTGTGATTCAGGAAATGTTGTGTTCAGTGGGTCAGTTTCTGTGTGTTCGGTCAGTTTGTGGTCAGTGGGTAAATTTGTGTGTGTTCAGACAGGTTTTGGTCAGTGGGTCAGTTTCTGTGTTTGCAGATAGGTTGTGGTCAGTGGTTCAGCTTCTGCGTGTTCAGTCAGGTTGTGGTCAGTGGATCAGTTTCTGTGTTTTCGGTCAGCTTCTGGTCAGCGGCATAGTTTCTGTGTTTTCGGTCTTTTTGTGGTCAGCTGGTAAGTTACTACGTGTTTAGTCAGGTTGTGTTCAGTGGGTCAGTTTCTGTGTGTTCAGACAGGATTTTGTCAGTGGGTCAGTTTCTGTGTATGCGGACAGGTTGTGGTCAGTGGTTCAGCTTTTGCGTGTTCAGTCAGGTTGTGGTCAGTGGATCAATTTCTGTGTTTCCGTCAGCTTCTGTCAGTGGGTAAGTTTTTGTGTGTTCGGTCAGGTTGTGTTCAGTGTGTCAGTTTCTGTGTGCTCGGTCAAGTTGTGGTCAGTGCGGCAGTTTCTGTGTTTTCGGTCAGGTTCTGTTGAGTGGGCCAGCTTATGTGTGTTCGGACAGGTTGTGGTCAGTGTGTCAGTTTCTGTGAGATCGGTCAGTTTGTGGTCAGTGGGTCAGTTTCTGCGTGAACGGTCAGGTTGTGTTCAGTGGGACAATTTATGTGATTCCAGTCAGCTTCTGGTCAGCGGGTCAGTTACTGTGTGCTCGGATTTTTTGTGGTCAGTGGGTCAATTTATGTGTTTTCAGAAATGTTGTGGTCAGTGGGTCAGTTTCTGTGTGTTCGGTCATGCTGTGGTCAGATGATAATTTTATGTGTGTTTGGTCAGTTTGTGTTCAGTGGGTCAGTTTGTGTGTGTTCAGGCAGGTTGTGGTCAGTTGGTCAGTTTCTGTGTTTTCGGAAATGTTGTGGTCACTGGGTCATTTTCAGTGTGTTCGGGCATGCTGTGGTAAGCAAGTAATTTTTTGTGTTTTTGTTCAGTTTGTGTTCTCTGGGTCAGTTTGTGTGTGTTCAGACAGGTTGTCATCAGTGGGTCAGTTTCTGTGTGCGGACAGGTTGTAGTCAATGGTTCAGCTTCTGTGTGATCAGTCACGTTGTGGTCAGTGGGTCAGTTCCTGGGTGTTCTATCACATTGTGGTCAGTTATTCATCTTCTTTGTTTTCGGTCAGCTTCTGGTCAACGGGTCAGTTTCTGTGTGTTCAGTCAGGTTCTGTTCAGTGGGTCAGTGTCTGTGTTTTCGGTCAGCTTGTGGTCAGTCGGTCAGTTTCCATGTGTTCGGGCAGGATGTGGACAGTGTATCAGTTACAGTGTGCTCGGTCAGTATGTGGTTGGTGGTTCATTTTCCATATGTTTGGACAGGTTGTTGTCAGTGGGTCAGTTTCTGTGTGTTCGGAAAGATTGTGGTCAGTGCCTCAGTTTCTTTGTGTTTGGTCAAGTTGTGTTCAGTGAGTCAGTTTCTGTGTGTTCAGTCAAGTTGTGGCCAGTGGGTCAGTTTCTGTGTTATTGGTCAGCATGTGATCAAAGTTTCAGTTGCTGAGTGCTCGGCTATGTTGTGACCAGTGGTTCAGTTTCTGAGTGTTCAGTCAGTTTCTGGTCAGTGGGTCAGTTTCTGTGTGATCGGCCAGGTTGTGTTCAGTGGGTCAGTTTCTGTGTTTCCAGTCAGATTCTGGTCAGCAGTCAGTTATTGTGTGCTCGGTATTTTTGTGGTCAGTGGGTCAGTTTCTGTGTGTTCGGTGTTGTTGTAGTCTGTGGGTCAGTCTCTGCGGGTTCAGACAGGTTGTGCTCATTGGGTCAGTTTCTGTGTGTATATTCAGGTTGTGGTCAGTGGGACAGTTTCAGTGCTTTCGCTCAGGCTGTGTTCAGTGGGTCAGTTTCTGTGTATTGGTTCAGTTTGTGGTCAGTGGGTCAGTTTCTCTGTGTTCGGTCAGTTTGTGGTCAGTGGGTCAGTTTCTGTGTGTTCAATCATGCTTTGTTCAGTGGGTCAATTTCTGTGTTTCCAGTCAGCTTCAGGTCTGTGGATCAGTTACTGTGTGCTCGGTATTTTTGTGGTCAGTGGTTCAGTTTCTCTGATTTAGGAAATGTTGTGTTCAGTGCATCAGTTTCTGTGTGTTCGGTCATGTTGTGGTCAGCTGGTAAGTTTCTGTGTGTTTGGTCAGTTTGTGGTCAGTGGGTCAGTTTGTGTGTGTTCAGACAGGTTTTGTTCAGTGTGTCAGTTTCTCTGTGTGGGGACAAGTTGTGGTCAGTGGTTCAGCTTCTGCGTGTTCAGTCAGGTTGTGGTCAGTGGATCAATTTCTGTGTTTTCGGTCTGCTTCTGGACAGCAGGACAGTTTCTGTGTTTCCGGTCTTTTTGTGGCCAGCTGGTAAGTTACTGTGTGTTTAGTCAGGTTGTGTTCAGTGGGTCAGTTTCTGTGTTTTCAGACAGGTTTTGGTCAGTGGGTCAGTTTCTGTGTATGTGGACAGGTTGTGGTCAGTATTTCAGCTTCTGCGTGTTCAGTCAGGTTGTGGTCAGTGGATCAATTTCTGTGTTTTTGGTCAGCTTCTGGTCATTGGGTCAGTTTTTGTCTGTTCGGTCAGGTTGTGTTCAGTGTGTCAGTTACTGTGTGCTCGGTCAAGTTGTGGTCAGTGTGTCAGATTCTGTGTTTTCGGTCAGATTCTGTTGAGTGGGTCAGCTTTTGTGTGTTCGGACAGGTTGTGGTCAGTGTGTCAGTTTCTGTGAGATCGGTCAGTTTGTTGTCAGTGGATCAGTTTCTGTGTGAACGGTCAGGCTGTGTTCAGTGGGACAATTTCTGTGATTCCAGTCAGCTTCTGGTCAGCTGGTCAGTTAGTGTGTGCTCGGATTTCTTGTGGTCAGTGTGACAATTTATGTGTTTTCAGAAATATTGTGGTCAGTGTATCAGTTTCTGTGTGTTCGGTCATGCTGTGGTCAGCTGGTAATTTTATGTGTGTTTGGTCAGTTTGTTTTCAGTGGGTCAGTATGTGTGTGTTCAGACAGGTTGTGGTCAGTGGGTCAGTTTATGTGTGTTCAGACAGGTTGCGGTCATTGGGTCATTTTCTGTGTATTTGTTCAGGTTATAATCTGTGGGTCAGTCTCTGCGTGTTCGGACAGGTTGTGGTGATTGGATCAGTTTCTGTGAATTTGTTCAGGTTGTGATCAGTGGGTCAGTTTATGTGTGTTCAGTCAGGTTGTGGTAAGTGGTTCAGTTTCAGTGTGTATGTTCAGGTTGTAGTCAGTGGGACAGTTTCTGTGCTTTCGCTCAGGCTGTGTTGAGTGGGTCAGTTTCTGTGTGTTCGGTCAGGTTGTGGTCAGTGGGTAACATTTTGTGTGTTTGTTCAGGTTGTGGTCAGTGGGTCAGTCTCTGTGTGTTCGGTTAGGTTGTGGTCAGTGTGTCACATTCTGTTTGTTTGTTTAGGTTGTGGTCAGTGTGTCAGTTTCTGTGTGTTCGGTCAGTTTGTGGTCAGTGGGTCAGTTTCTTTGTGAATGGTCAGGTTGTGTTCACTGGGTCAATTTGTGTGTTTCCAGTCAGCTTCTGGTCAGCGGGTCAGTTACTGTGTTCTCGGACTTTTTGTGGTTAGTTGGTCAGTTTCTGTTTTTTCGGAAATGTTGTGGTCAGTGGGTCAGTTTCTTTCTGTTCGGTCATGCTGTGGTCAGTTAGTAATTATTTGTGTTTTTGATCAGTTTGGGTTCAGTGGGTCAGTTTGGGTGAGTTCAGACTGGTTTGGTCAGTGGGTCAGTTTCTGTGTGCGGACAGGTTGTGGTCAATGGTTCAGCTTCTGTGTGTTCAGTCAGGTTGTGGTCAGTGGTTCAGT
Source organism: Somniosus microcephalus (assembly GCF_052327205.1). Lineage (NCBI taxonomy): Eukaryota > Metazoa > Chordata > Chondrichthyes > Squaliformes > Somniosidae > Somniosus > Somniosus microcephalus. The sequence goes on along the minus strand of NW_028225183.1, from coordinate 4,814,349 downwards.
TTCTGGGTGCTCGGTCAAATTGTGGTCAGTTGTTCATCTTCTTTGTTTTCGTCCAGCTTCTGGTCACCGGGGCTGTTTCTGAGTGTTCAGTCAGGTTCTGGTCAGTGGGTAAGTGTCTGCGTTTTCGGCCAGCTTGTGGTCAGTGATACGCTTATCAATTACTTCATAAAAGGTGATGAGTCGAAGAAGAGATGACGAGTCGAAAGAAGAGATGAATAAGGCTTTTATTAGCTAAGAAGAGACCATGCTTCTTCGTGAGTGACTGAACAAGTCTGAACGAAACCCACACAGTGGTGGGTGGAGTCAGCTGAGGCATGCCTCCATACACAGCGCCACCCAGAGGTGGCAATATACAATACAGTGGTTTACCACATTCACCCCTTGTTTAATGTGAAGTCCGGCGGGGTGAAGGGTACTACAAGTTAAGTCTATCAGGAGGCCTTGTCTGACGTCCTGATCGTCGTGGTGGCGGCGGTGGTGTTGCAGCATCCGACGTCGGGTCTGGTGTCTGGGTGGTTGGTGAAGATTCCTGGGGCTTTGGCATGCCGTCTGCAGGGGTTGGGTTGGGAGGGGTGGTGGGGGATAACAGTGGTAAGGGGGATAACGGTGGTAAGGGGGATAACGGTGGTAATTCAGGGGTACCCGAGGGTGCGAGATCTCGTATGGAGACCGTGTCCTCCCGCCCGTCTGGGTATGTCACCCAGGCATACTGGGGGTTGGCGTGTAGGAGGTGCACCCGCTCGACCAGGGGGTCCGTTTTATGCGTCCTCACGTGCCTCCGCAGTAGGACGGGCCCAGGAGAAGTCAACCATGCCGGTAGCGAGGTTCCCGATTTAGACTTCCGGGGGAAAACGAACATTTTCTCATGAGGGGTCGCATTAGTGGCAGTACAAAGCAGTGACCGAATGGAGTGGAGCGCTGCAGGGAGGACCTCCTGCCAGCGGGAGGTCGGAAGGCCCTTAGATTTTAGTGCTAAGAGGACTGCCTTCCAAACCGTCGCGTTCTCCCTTTCCACCTGGCCGTTCCCCCGGGGGTTGTAACTGGTGGTCCTGCTCGTGGCGATACCTCTTGTTAGCAGGTACTGCCGAAGTTCGTCGCTCATGAACGATGAGCCCCTGTCGCTATGTATATAGCTGGGGAACCCGAACAGAGCGAAGATGTCATTCAGACACTTGATGACCGTGGTACTGGTCATGTCTGGGCAAGGGATGGCAAAGGGGAAACGGGAGTACTCATCAACTATGTTGAGGAAGTACACATTGCGGTCAGCGGAGGGGAGGGGCCCTTTAAAATCGATGCTCAGGCGTTCGAAGGGGCGGGTGGCCTTGATCAGGCTTGCTCTGTCCGGCCTATAGAAGTGCGGTTTGCACTCGGCGCAGATTTGGCAGCTCTTGGTCATGGTCCTGACCTACTCGATGGAGTAGGGCAGGTTACGGGATTTGATAAAATGGAAAAACCTGGTGACCCCCGGGTGGCAGAGGTCATTGTGGAGGGACTGCAGCCTATCACTCTGCGCGTTGGCGCATGTACCACGTGATAGGGCATCTGGGGGCTCATTGAGTTTCCCTGGCCGATACAAGATATCATAATTGTAGGTGGAGAGTTCGATTCTCCACCTCAAGATCTTGTCGTTCTTGATTTTACCCCTCTGCTTATTATTAAACATAAAAGCTACTGAACGCTGGTCAGTGAGCAGGGTAAATCGTTTCCCGGCCAGGTAATGCCTCCAGTGACGCACCGCTTCTACAATAGCCTGGGCCTCCTTTTCGACGGAGGAGTGTCTCGTCTCGGGGCCCTGGAGGGTCCTTGAGAAAAAGGCCACGGGTCTGCCCGCCTGGTTAAGGGTCGCGGCTGGGGCAAAGTCGGAGGCATCGCTCTCCACTTGGAAGGGGATGGACTCATCCACCACGTGCATTGCGGCCTTCGCGATATCGTTCTTGATAAGAGTGAAGGCTGCACACGCCTCTGGTGTCAGGGGGAAGGAGGTGGCTTTGATGAGGGGCCTGGCTTTGTCTGCATAGAGGGGCACCCACTGGGCGTAGTAGGAGAAAGACCCCAGGCATCTCTTCAGTGCTTTTTGGCAGTGGGGAAGGGGTAGCTCCATTAGGGGGCGCATTCTGTCGGGGTCGGGCCCGATGACTCCGTTCTCCACCACGCAGCCGAGGATGGCCAGGCGCTTGGTGTGAAACATACATTTTTCCTTATTGTACGTTAGGTTCAGCCGTTGGGCCGTACGGAGGAAATTTGCTAGATTAACGTCGTGGTCCTGCTGGTCGTGGCCGCAGATGGTGACGTTATCCAAATAGGGGAAGGTTACCCGCAGCACGTTCTGGTCAACCATTCGGTCCATCTCCCTTTGGAAGACCGAAACCCCGTTGGTGACGCCGAAGGGGACCCTAAGGAAGTGGTAGAGGCGGCCGTTTGCCTCGAAGGCAGTATACTGGCGGTCTTCATGGCGGATGGGCAGCTGGTGGTACGCTGACTTAAGGTCGATGGTGGAGAATACTTTGTATTGCGCAATCTGATTGACCATATCAGATATGCGAGGGAGGGGGTACGCGTCCAGCTGGGTGTACCGGTTTATGGTTTGGCTGTAGTCGATTACCATGCGGCGTTTTGCAGTGGTTTTAACGACTACAACCTGGGCTCGCCAGGGGCTAGTGCTACCTTCGATAATGCCCTCCTTCAATAGCCGCTCCACCTCAGAGCTGATAAAAGCTCTGTCCCCGGCACTGTACCGCCTGCTTTTGGTAGCGATGGGTTTACAGTCGCGGGTGAGGTTAGCGAACAGGGGAGGGGGAGGACTTTTAATGTGGAAAGGCTGCAGACTGTGAGTGGGGGGAGGGGTCCACCGTATGCTAGTGTGACACTCTTAAGGTGGCACTGAAAATCCAACCCTAGCAGGACGGCAGCGCAAAGACGGGGCAGGACTAGCAGTTTAAATTTTTTATATTCAGTGCCCCCTACTGACAGGGTCACCACACAGTAGCCGCTGATGTCCATTGACTGGGACTTGGACGCCATAGAAATGCGATGGTGCGTTGGCAGAATCGTGAGGGAGTGGCTACGTACCGTGTCGGGGTGGACGAAACTCTCTGTGCTCCCGCTGTCGATCAGGCAACTGGTGGCGCGGCCGTTTACCGCGATATCCATCATGGAGCTGGATAGATGGTGAGGGAGGGCTTGATCCAGCATCACGGAGGCCAGTATGTGGCTTAGTGAGTCACTATAGTCATCCGCCGAGACGGTGGTCGGTTCCGGTGACGAAATGGCGGTTGAGTGCGTTGGATACGATGGCGGCGGATGCCATGCGGCCGGGGGTACACAAAATGGCGGATAAGATGGCTGCTCCCACGGCCCGCACGCTGCGCTGCTGGCTGGCTTCCCCTTGCAGGCGTTAGCGTAATGGCCTTTCTTCCCGCAGCCCGAGCAGGTAGCTGTCTTAGCTGGGCAGTGCGCTCTGGGATGTTTTAACTGGCCACAGAAATAGCATTTTTGGGCCTGGTTACTGGGCATCGAAGCAATTCTTACCGGAGGCTGCTGTCTCGGTTGGGTCGCTGCAGCGGTTGGTGCCGGGGGTGGCGGTCCCGTGTCCCACGGTTTCGATTGCCATGTCTCGGCGCCGTTACGGGGGTATGCCTCGAGGTTTCGGTGGGCCTCCTCTAACGAGAGCGCAAGGGCAATGGCCGTCTTCAGGTCGGGTTCCTTGCTTTCTAGCAGTCTCTGCCGGGTGTGGTCTGACTGGAGGCCCCTGACGAAGGCATCACAGGCGAGTCCCTGCGCGTGCTCCACAGCCGTTACCGCTTTACAATCGCAGTCTCTGCAGAATGCCAGTAGCGCCCGTGCAAATGCCCCTACCGATTCTCCCGGTTGCTGCCTGCGGGATCCCAAGAGGTGTCGGGCGTAAATTGTGTTCACTGGGCGCGTATATTGCCCTTTTAGTAGCTCGAGGGCCGCCACGTACGTATTAGAGTCCCGGATTAGCATATATACTTGATGGCTCACCTGGGCGGTCAAAATTTTCAGTTTGTGATCCTCCTCTGTAACCTGTGAGATTGCGAGGAAGGATTCAAAGCAGCTCAGCCAGTGTTCAAACTTGGCTGATGCACCCACCTCTTGAGGGTCGAGGTCCAGGCGTGGTGGTCTGAGGGCTCTCAGCAATGTCTGCTGTATCCGTTGCTGTTGTTGCTCCTCAGGTGTCGCCATTTAACTTTTAGCTAATAAAATTGATACGCTTATCAATTACTTCATAAAAGGTGATGAGTCGAAGAAGAGATGACGAGTCGAAAGAAGAGATGAATAAGGCTTTTATTAGCTAAGAAGAGACCATGCTTCTTCGTGAGTGACTGAACAAATCTGAACGAAACCCACACAGTGGTGGGTGGAGTCAGCAGAGGCATGCCTCCATACACAGCGCCACCCAGAGGTGGCAATATACAATACAGTGGTTTACCACAGTCAGTCAGTCAGTTTCTATGTGTTCGGTCAGGGTGTGGACAGTGGATCAGTTACAGTGTGCTCAGTCAGGTTGTGGTTGTTGGGTCATTTTCCATCTGTTTGGACAGGTTGTGGTCCGTGGGTCAGTTCCTGTGTGTTCGGAAAGATTGTGGTCAGTGCGTCAGTTTCCGTGTGTTTGGTCAAGTTGTGGTCAGTGGGTCAGTTTCTGTGTGATCGGTCAAGTTGTGGTCAGTGGGTCAGTTTCTGTTTGTTTGGTCAAGTTGTGGTCAGTGGGTCAGTTTCTGTGTGTTCGGTCAGGTTGTGGTCAGTGTGTCAGTTTCTGTGTGTTTGGTCAGGTTGTGGTCAGTGGGTCAGTTTCTGTGTTATTGGTCAGCATGTGATCAATGGGTCAGCTACTGAGTGCTCGGCTAAGTTGCGGCCAGTGGTTCAGTTTCTGAGTGTTCTGTCAGGTTGTGGTCAGTGTGTCAGTTACTTTGTGTTCAGACAGTTTCGGGTCAGTCGGTCAGTTTCTGTGTAATCGGTCAGGTTGTGTTCATTGGGTCAGTTTCTGTGTTTCCAGTCAGATTCTGGTCAGCGGTTCAGTTACTGTGTGCTCGGTATTTTTGTGGTCAGTGGGTCAGTTTCTGTGTGTTCGGTCAGTTTGCGGTCAGTGGGTCAGTTTCTGTGTGTTTGTTCAGGTTGTGGTCAATGAGTCAGTCTCTGTGTGTTCGGTTAGATTGTGTTCATTGGTTCTCTTACTGTGTGCTCAGTCTGGTTGTTGTCAGTGGGTCAGTTCCTTTGTCTTCAGACAGGTTGTGGTTAGTGGGTCAGTTTCTGTGTCTTTGGTCAGGTTGTGGTCAGTGGGTCAGTTTGTTTGTGTTCTGTCATGTTGTGGTCTGTAGGTCATTTTCAGTGTGTTCGGTCAGGTTGTGGTCAGTGTGGTCAGTGTGTCACTATGTGTCTTCGCTCAGGTTGTGTTCAGTGGGTCAGTTACTGTGTCCTCGTTCTGGTTGTGGTCAGTGGGTCAGTTCACGTGTATTTGGACAGGTTGTTGACAGTGTGTCAGTTTCTGTGTGCGTGGACAGGTTGTGGTTATTGGGTCAGTTTCTCTCTTTTCGGAGAGTTTGTGGTCAGTGGGTTAGTTTCTGTTTGTTCAGTCACGTTGTGGTCATTGTGTCAGTTTCTGTGTGTTCGGACAGGTTGTGTTCAGTGGATCAATAACTGTGTGCTCGGTCTAATTGTGGCCAATGTGTCAGTGTCTGACTGTTCGGAGAGTTTGTGGTCAATGGGTCAGTTCCTGTGTGTTCAGTCAGGGTGTGGTCAGTGGATCAGTTTTTGTGTGTTCGGTCAGTTTGTGTTCAATTTGTCAGTTAATGTGTGCTCGGACAGGTTGTGGTCAGTGTGTCAGTTTCTGTGTGTTCGGACAGATTCTGTTGAGTGGGTCAGTTTCTGTGTGTTCGGACAGGTTGTGGTTATTGGGTCAGTTTCTCTCTTTTCGGAGAGTTTGTGGTCAGTGGGTTAGTTTCTGTTTGTTCAGTCACGTTGTGGTCATTGTGTCAGTTTCTGTGTGTTCGGACAGGTTGTGTTCAGTGGATCAATAACTGTGTGCTCGGTCTAATTGTGGCCAATGTGTCAGTGTCTGACTGTTCGGAGAGTTTGTGGTCAATGGGTCAGTTCCTGTGTGTTCAGTCAGGGTGTGGTCAGTGGATCAGTTTTTGTGTGTTCGGTCAGTTTGTGTTCAATTTGTCAGTTAATGTGTGCTCGGACAGGTTGTGGTCAGTGTGTCAGTTTCTGTGTGTTCGGACAGATTCTGTTGAGTGGGTCAGTTTCTGTGTGTTCGGACAGGTTGTGGTCAGTGAGTCAGTTTCTGTGTGATCATTCAGGTTGTGGTCAGTGGGTCAGCGTCTGTGTGTTCCGTCTGGTTGTAGTCTGTGGGTCAGTCTCTGCGTGTTCGGACTGGTTGTGGTCATTGGGTCAGTTTCTGTGTGTTCAGTCAGGTTGTGGTCAGTGGGTCAGTTTCTGTGTGTATGCTCAAGTTGTGGTCAGTTGGACAGTTCCCGTGCTTTCACTCAGGCTGTGTTCAGTGGGTCAGTTTTTGTGTGTTCGGTCAGTTTGTGGTCAACATGTCAGTTTCTGTGTGTTCGTTCAGTTTGTGGTCAGTGGGTCAGTTTATATGTGTTTGATCAGGATGTGGTCAGTGGGTCAGTTTCTGTGTGATCGGTCAGGTTGTGTTCAGTGGGTCAATTTATGTATTTCCAGTCACCTACTGGTCAGCGGGTCAGTTACTGTGTGTTCGGTCAGGTTGTGGTCAGTGGGTCAGTTTCTGTGTGTATTTTCAGGTTGTGGTCAGTGGGAAAGTTTCTGTGCTTTCGCTCATGCTGTGCTCAGTGTGCCAGTTTCTGTGTGTTAGTTCAGGCTGTGGTCAACATGTCAGTTTCTGTGTGTTGGTTCAGTTTGTGGTCTGTGGGTCAGTTTCTGTGTGTTCGGACACGTTGTCGTCAGTGGGTCAGTTTCTCTGTCTTCAGTCAGGTTGTGGACAGTGGGTCAGTTTTTGTGTTTTCGGACTGTTTTGGGTCAGTGGGTCGGCTTGTGTCTGTTCAGTCATGTTGTGGCCAGAGTGTCAGTTTCTCTTTGTTCGTTCCGCTTGTGTTCAGTGTGTCCGTTTCTGTGTGTTCGATCAGGTTGTGTTCAGTGAGTCAGTTTCTGTGTGGTCAGTCAACTTTTGATCAGTGGGTCATGTTCTGGGTGTTTGGTCAGGTTGTGGTCAGTGGGTCAACTTCTGTGTGCGTGCTCTGGTTGTGGCCAGTGGTTCAGTTTCTGTCTTTTTGATCAGCTTCTGGTCAGCGGGCCAGTTTCTGTGTGTTCAGTCAGTTTGTGTACAGTGAGTCAGCTCCTGTGTGCTCGTACAGGTTGTGGTCAGTGGATCCGTTTCTGTGTGTTCGGACAGGTTGTGGTCAATGAGTCAGTTCCTGTGTGTTCGGTCAGGTTGTGTTCAGTGGGTCAGTTACTGTGCTCGGTCAGGTTGTGGTCAATGAGTCAGTTTCTGTGTGTTCGGTCAGGTTGTGTTCAGTGGGGCAGTTACTGTGCTCAGTCAGTTTGTGGTCACTGTGTCAGTTTCTGTGTGTCCTGTCATGTTATGGTCAGTGGTACAATTTCTGTGTTCTCGCTCAGTTTGTAGTCAGTGTGTCAGTCTGTGTGTTCAGAGAGCTTGTGGTCAGTTGGTCATTTCATGTGTGTGCAGTCTGGCTGTAGTCTGTGGGTCAGGTTCTGTTTGATTGTTCAGGTTGTGGTCAGTGGGTCAGTTTCTGTGTGTTCAGTCAGATTGTTGTCATTGGGTCAGATTCTGTGTGTTCGGTCATGTTGAGGTCGAAATGACAGTTTCTGTGTGTTCGTTCAGTTTGTGGTCAGTGGGTCATTTTCTGTGTGTTTGTTCATGTTGTGGTCAGTGGGTCATTCTCTGCGTGTTCGGTTAGGTTGTGGTCAGTGTGTCAGTTTCTGTGTGTTCGGCCATTTTCTGGTCAGTGGTTAGTTTCTGTGTGAACGGTCAGGTTGTGTTCAGTGGGTCAATTTCTGTATTTTCAGTCAGCTTCTGGTCAGCGGATATGTTTCTTTGTGTTCGGTCAGGTGGTGTTCATTGGGTCACTTACTGTGTTTTCGGTCTGGTTGTGTTCTGTGGGTCAGTTTCTGTATGTTCGGTCAGGTTGTGTTCAGTGCGTCAGTTTCTGCGTGATCAGTCAGGTTCTGTTCAGTGGGTTAGATTTTGTGTGTTCCGTCAGCTTGCGGTCAGTGGGTCAGTTTGTGTGTGTTCAGTAGGTTGTGGTCATTGAATCAGTTTCTGGGAGTTCGGTCAGTTTGTGGCCAATGGTTCAGCTTCTGTGTATTCCATCAAATTGTGGTCTGTGGGTCAATTTCTGTGTTTTCGGTCAGCTTCTGGTCAGCAGGTCAGTTTCTGTGTGTTCGGTCAGGTTGCGTTCAGTGGGTCAGTTACTGTATGCTCGGACATTTTGTGGTCAGTGGGTCAATTTCTGTGTTATTGGAAAGATTGTGGTCAGTGGATCAGTTTCTATGTGTTCAGTCAGTTTGTGGTCAGCTGGTAAGTTTCTGTGTGTTTGGTCAGATTTTGGTCAGTGGGTCATTTTTTGCGTGTTCAGACAGGTTGTGGTCAGTGGGTAGGTTTCTGTCTGATCGGTCAAGTTGTGTTCAGTGGTTCAGTTACTGTGTACTCGGGCTGGTTGTGGTCAGTGGGTCAGTTTCAGTGCGTTCAGTCAGGTTGTGGTCAGTGGGTCAATTTTTGTGTGTTAGGTCAGATTGTGTTCAGTGGGTCAGTTACTGTGTGCTCGGTCATGTTGTGGTCAGTGGATCAGTTTCTGTGTGTTCATACAGATTCTGTTGCGTGGGTCAGCTTCTGTGTGTTCGGACGGGTTGTGATCAGTGGATCAGTTTCTGTGCGTTCTGTCATGTTATGGTCAGTGGGCCAGTTTCCGTGTGTTCGGTCAGGTTGTGTTCAGTGGGTCAGTTACTGAGTGCTCGGTCAGGTTGTGGTCAGTCGGTCAACTTACGTGTGTTCTGCCAGTTTCTGTTGAGTGGGACAATTTGTGTTTTCGGACAGTTTGTGATCAGTGGGTCAGTTTCTGTGTGTTTGGTCAGGTTGTGGTCAGTGGTTCAGCTTCTGCGAATTCAGACAGGTTGTGGTCAGTGGATCAGTTTCCATGTGTTCGGTCAGTTTGTGGTCAGCTGGTAAGTTTCTGTGTGCTCGGGCTGGTTGTGGTCAGTGGGTCAGTTTCTGTGTGTTCAGTCAGGTTGTGGTGAGTGTGTCAGTTTTTGTGTGTTCAGTCAGGTTGTGGTCAGTGGGTCAGTTTCTGTGTGTTCGTACAGATTCTGTTGATTGGGTCAGCTTCTGTGTGTTTGGACAGGTTGTGGTCAGTGCGTCAGTTTCTTTGTTTTCAGAGAGTTTGTGGTAAGTGGATCAGTTTCTGTGCGTTCTGTCATGTTATGGTCAGTGGGTCAGTTTCTGTGTTTTCAGACACGTTGTGTTCAGTGGGTCAGTTACTGTGTGCTCGGTCAGGTCGTGGTCAGTGGGTCAGTTTCTGTGTGTTCTGTCAGCTTGTGGCCTGTGGGTCGTTTTGTGCGTGTTCAGTCAGGTTGTGTTAAGTCGATCTGTTACTGGGTGTTTGGTCAGGTTGTGTTCAATGGTTCAGCTTCTGCGTGTTCAGTCAGGTTGTGGTCAGTCGGTCAATTTCTGTGTTTTCGGCCAGCTTCTGGTCAGTGGGTCAGTTTTTATGTGTTCAGACAGGTTGTGGTCAGTGGGTCAGTGTCTTTGTTTTTGATCAGGTTGTTGTCTCTGTGTCAGTTTCTGTGTGTTCGGTCATGTTGTGGTCATTGAGTAAGTTTCTGTCTGTTCGCTCAGGCTGTGTTCAGTGGTTCTGTTACTGTGTGCTCGGTCTGTTTGTGGTCAGTGTGTCTGTTTCTTTGTGTTCAGTCAGGTTGTGATCAGTTGGTCAGTTTTTGTGTGTTCGGTCAGATTGTGTTCAGTGGGTCAGTTACTGAGTGCTCGGTCAGTTTGTGGTCAGTGTGTCAGTTTCTGTCTGTTCGTTCAGGTTGTGTTCAACGGTTCAGTTACTATGTGCTCGGGCTGGTTGTGGTCAGTGGGTCAGTTTCTGTGTGATAAGTCAGGTTGTGGTCAGTGGGACAGTTCTTGTGTGTTTGGTCAGATTGTTTTCAATGGGTCACTTACTCTGTGCTCGGATAGGTTGTGGTCAGTGGGCCAGTTTCTGTATGTTTGTACAGATTCTGTTGAGTGGGTCAGCTTCTATGTGTTCGGATAGGTTGTGGTCAGTGGGTCAGTTTTTTGTTTTCAGAGAGTTTGTGATCAATGGGTCAGTTTCTGTGTCATAGAGTCATAGAGTAATACAGCACGGATAGAGGCCCTTCGGCCCATCGTGTCCGCGCCGGCCATCAAGCCCTGACTAATCTAATCCCATATTCCAGCATTTGGTCCGTAGCCTTGTATGCTATGGCATTTCAAGTGCTCATCCAAATGCTTCTTAAATGTTGTGAGGGTTCCTGCCTCCACAATACTTTCAGGCAGTGAGTTCCAGACTCCAACCATCCTCTGGCTGAAAAAGTTCTTTCTCAAATCCCCTCTAAACCTCCCGCCCTTTACTTTGAATCTATGCCCCCTAGTTATTGACCCCTCTACTAAGGGAAAAAGATGCTCAGCATCCATCCTATCTATGCCCCTCATAATTTTGTACTCCTCAATCATGTCCCCCCTCAGCCTCCTTTGCTCCAACGAAAACAAACCCAATCTGCCCAGTCTCTCTTCATAGCTGAAGCACTCCAGCCCTGGTAACATCCTGGTGAACCTCCTCTGCACCCTCTCCAATGCGATCACATCCTTCCTGCAGTGTGGCGACCAGAACTGCACACATTATTCCAGCTGTGGCCTGACCAGTGTTTTATACAGCTCCATCATAACCTCCTTGCTCTTATGTTCAATGCCTCGGCTAATGAAGGCAAGTATCCCATATGCCTTTTTTACCACCTTATCCACCTGTTCCACCGCCTTCAGGGATCGGTGAACTTGCACACCCAGATCCCTCTGACCCTCCGTCTTGCCTAGGGTCTTTCCATTCATTGTGTATTCCCTTGCCTTGTTAGTCCCCCCAAAGTGCAACACCTCGCACTTTTCCGGGTTAAATTCAATTTGCCACTGTTCCGCCCATCTGACCAACCCATCTATATCGTCCTGCAGACTGAGGCTACCCTCCTCGCTCTTTACCACCCTACCAATTTTTGTATCATCCGTGAACTTACTGATCATACCTTTTACATTCATATCCAAGTCATTAATGTAGACCACAAACAGCAAGGGACCCAGCACCGATCCCTGTGGTACCCCACTGGCCACAGGCTTCCAGTCACAAAAACAACCTTCGACCACCACCCTCTGCCTTCTGCCACTAAGCCAGTTTTGTATCCAATGTGCCAAGGCACCCTGGATTCCATGGGCTCTTACCTTCTTGACCAGTCTCCTGTGCGGGACTTTATCGAAGGCCTTACTGAAATCCATGTATACCACATCCACTGCGTTACCCTCATCCACACACCTAGTCACCCCCTCAAAAAATTCAATCAAATTAGTCAGACATGATCTTCCCTTGACAAAGCCCTGTTAACTATCCCTGATTAATCCTTGACTCTCCAAGTGGAGACAAATTTTGTCCCTCAGAATTTTTTCCAATAACCTTCCTACCACTGATGTTAGGCTCACTGGCCTGTAGTTCCCCGGTTTTTCCCTACTCCCCTTCTTGAATAATGGTACTACATTAGCGGTTCTCCAGTCCTCTGGCACATCCCCTGTGGCCAGAGAGGTTCTGATTATATGTGTTAGAGCCCCCGCAATCTCTTCCTTTGCCTCACACAGCAGCCTGGGATATATTTCGTCCGGGCCTGGGGTTTTATCCAATTTTAGGCCTGCTAAAACCGCCAATACCTCCTCTCTCTCGATGTTAATATGTTCGAGCATATCACAGTCCCCCCGCTCTATTTCTATGTCTGCATCGTCCTTCTCCATAGTGAAAACAGATGCAAAAAATTCATTTAGAACCCCTCCTACATCTTCTGGCTCCACACACAGATTGCCACTTTTGTCCCTAATGGGCCCTATTTTTCCCTAGTTATCCTCTTACCCTTAATATACTTATAAAACATCTTAGGGTTTTCCTTTATTTTGCTCGCCAGTGTTATTTCATGGCCCTCCTTGATCTCCTAATTTCTTTTTTAAGTATCCCCCTGCACTTTTTGTACTCCTCTAGGGCTTCCTCCGTCTTTAGCCTTTTGTATCTGCCAAAAGCCCTACTTTTTTTCCTAATCCATTCTCGTATATCCCCTGACATCCAAGGTTCCCTGTGGTTTTTGGAACCACCCTTGACCTTTACGGGAACATGTTGCCATTGTATGACCTCAATCTCCCTTCTGAAAGCCTCCCATTGCTCCGATGCGGATTTTCCTACAAGTAGCTGATCCCAGTCCATTTTGGCCAGATCCTGCCTTACCCTATTAAAATTGGCCTTCCCCCAATTTAGAACCTTTATTTCCGGCCCATCCCTGTCCTTTTCCATGACCACCTTAAATCTCACCATATTATGGTCACTGTCACCAAAGTGCTCACCTACTAGCACTTCTTCCACTTGGCCGGCCACATTCCCTAGAATTAGGTCCGGTACCGCCCCCTCTCTTGTAGGACTTTCTAAATGCTGGCTCAAAAAGCTCTCCTGGATGCACTTTAAGAATTCTACACCCTCTGAGCCTTTCACACTCTGACTATCCCAGTTGATATTGGGGAAGTTGAAATCCCCCATTATTATTACCCTATTATTTGCACATTTCTCTGAGATTTGCCTACATATCTGTTCCTCTATCTCCCCCTGACTGTTTGGGGGCCTATAGTACACTCCCAGCAAAGTGCTTGCCCCCTTTTTATTTTTAAGCTCCACCCGTATGGCCTCATTAGAGGAACCTGCTAATATATCATCCCTCCTTATGGCAGTAATTGATTCCTTAATTAATATTGCGACACCCCCTCCTCTTATCCCTCCTCCTCTGTCTCGCCTGAAGATTCTGTACCCCGGAATATTGAGCTGCCAGTCTTGCCCCTCCCTCAACCATGTTTCCATGATAGCAACAATATCGTACTCCCATGTTTTTATCAACACCTTCAGCTCATCCACCTTATTTGCAAGACTCCTTGCATTAAAATAGATGCCATCCAGCCTTGCCCTTATATATTTGCCCTGTCTACCAAGCTGACTTGTTTTTTTCTCTATAATTGGCAGCACATCACCCCCTATTTCAGCTCCACTCTGTATCCCATCCCCCTGCCAAGTTAGTTTAAAACCCCCCCAACAGTGCTAGCAAACCTCCCCGCAAGGATATTTGTCCCGCTCTGGTTCAGGTGCAACCCGTCCGACTTGTACAAGTCCCACCTTTCCCAGAAGCAGGCCCAGTGATCCAGGAAACTAAAATCATCCCTCCTGCACCAACTCTTTAGCCACGCATTCTTCTGTTCTATCCTCCTATTCCTATACTCACTAGCACGTGGCACTGGAGTAATCCAGAGATTACAACCTTTGAGGTCCTGCTCTTTAATCTGCTACCTAGCTCCCTAAATTCTTGATGCAGGACCTCATCCCCCTTCCTACCTATGTCGTTGGTCCCAATGTGGACCACGACCTCTGCCTGCTCACCCTCCCCCTTAAGAATGCCCTGTAGCCGCTCAGTGACATCCATGACCCTGGCCCCAGGGAGGCAACAAACCATCCTGGAGTCACGTTTGCGGCCACAGAAACGCCTATCTGTTCCCCTTACGATAGAATCCCCTACCACTATTGCTCTCCCACTCTTTTTCCTCCCTTTCTGAGCAGCAGAAGCGTCCCTGGTGCCAGGAAGTTGGCTGCTGCTGCTTTCCCCTGGTGAGTCATGCCCCTCAAAAGTATTCAACTTGGTATACCTGTTTGAAAGGGGGATGACCGCAGGGGTCCCCTGCACTTCCTGCCTGCCTCTGTTTCACCGCTTGATGGTCACCCAGTTTCTTTCTGCCTGTGCAGCCCTACCCTGCGGCATGAACAACTCACTAAACGTGCTATCCACGACCCTCTCAGCATCGCGCATGCTCCAAAACTCATCCACCCACAGCTCGAGCGCTGCAACGCGGTCTACAAGTAGCTGCAGCTGGATGCATTTCTTGCACACATGGCCGTCAGGGATACTGGCAGCGTCCCTGACTTCCCACATGGAGCAAGAGAAGCAGAACACGGGTCTGAACTCTCCTGCCATGACTTACTCCTTTAATTAATTTAAAAATGTATTCAATTCCCCAGTTACAGGTATACTCTAGGGCGCTTTATTTACCAACAGTCCCCACTACACCAGAGACCCTAGAAATTTAACACCACAGAAATCAAGCTTGTATTGAAAAGAGCGAAATACTCACCAACCAATCACTTACCTGCTCCCCGGTGACGTCACACTCTGATTACTTTTTACCTCTCTCCTCTGCTGTTGATTTGGTCGGGCCTCGGTCTTCGCGCCGGTTTTTATACCGGGCTCACCTCCTCTCTGCCACCGCTGCTCCCTGGAACTGGTCGGGCCTCGGTCTTCGCGCCGGGTTTTATACCGGGCTCACCTCCTCTCTGCTGCCGCTGCTCCCTGGAACTGGTCGGGCCTCGGTCTTCGCGCCGGTTTTTATACCCTGCTCACCTCCTCTCTGCTGCCGCTGCTCCCTGGAACTGGTCGGGCCTCGGTCTTCGCGCCGGATTTTATACCGGGCTCACCTCCTCTCTGCCACCGCTGCTCCCTGGAACTGGTCGGGCCTCGGTCTTCGCACCGGTTTTTATACCGGGCTCACCTCCTCTCTGCTGCTGCTGCTCCCTGGAACTGGTCGGGCCTCGGTCTTCGCGCCGGTTTTTATACCGGGCTCACCTCCTCTCTGCTGCCGCTGCTCCCTGAAACTGGTCGGGCCTCGGTCTTCGCGCCGGTTTTTATACCGGGCTCACCTCCTCTCTGCTGCTGCTGCTCCCTGGAACTGATCGGGCGTCGGTCTTCGCGCCGGTTTTTATACCGGGCTCACCTCCTCTCTGCTGCCGCTGCTCCCTGGAACTGGTCGGGCCTCGGTCTTCGCGCCGGCTTTTATACCGGGCTCACCTGCTCTCTGCTGCCGCTGCTCCCTGGAACTGTTCTATCATGTTATGGTTAGTGGGTCAGTTTTGTTTGTGTTCGGTCAGGTTGTGTTCAGTGTTTCAGTTACTGTGTGCTCGGTCAGGTTGTTGTAAGTGGGTCAATTTCCGTGTGTTCCGCCAGTTTCTGTTGAGTGGGTCATTTTCTGTGTGTTCGGACAGTTTGTGGTCAGTGGGTCAGCTTCTGTGTTTTCTGTCAGCTTGTGGTCAGTGGGTCAGTTTGTGTGCGTTCAGTCAGGTTGTGTTCAGTGGATCAGTTTCTGGGTGTTTGTTCAGGTTGTAGTAAGTGGTTCAGCTTCTGCATGTTCAGTCAGGTTCTGGTCTGTGGGTCAATTTCTGTGTTTTTGGTCAGGTTCTGGTCAGTGGGTCAGTTTTGGTGTGTTCAGACAGGATGTGGTCGGTGGGTCAGTGTCTTTATGTTTGTTTAGGTTGTTGTCAGTGGGTCAGTTTTATTTTCGGGCAGCTTTTGGTCAGATGGTAAGTTTCTGTGTGTTTCGTCAGGTTGTGGTCAGTGGTTCTGTTTCTGTGTGTTCTGACAGGTTGTGGTCAGTGGGTTAGTTTCTGTGTGTGTGGACAGTTTGTAGTCAGTGGTTCAGTGTCTTTGTGTTTGGGCAGGTTGTGGTCAGTGGGTCAGTTTCTGTGTGATCGGTCAGGTTGCGGTCATTGGTGAATTTCTATGTTTTTGGACAGTTTATGGTCAGTGGGTCAGTTTCTGCATTGTTCGGTCAGGTTGTGGTCAGTGTGTCACTTTCTGTCTGTTTGGTCAGTTTGTGTTCAGTACTTCAGTTACTGTGTGCTCGGGCTGGTTGTGGTCAGTGGGTCAGCTTCATTGTGTTCGGACAGGTTGTGGTCGGTGGGTCAGTTTCTGCATTGTTCAGTCATGTTATTGTCAGTGGGTCAGTTTCTGTGTGTTCGGTCAGTTTGTGTTCAGTGGGTCAGTTACTGTGTGCTCGGTCAGGTTGTGGTCAGTGGGTCAATTTCTGTGCGTTCTGCCGGTATCTGTTGAGTGGGTGAGTTTCTGTGTGTTCGGACAGTTTGTGGTCAATGGGTCAGTTTCTTTGTGTTCCGTCAGCTTGTGGTCAGTGGGTCAGTTTCTGTGTGTTCAGTCAGGTTGTGTTCAGTGGATCAGTTTCTGTGTGGGCGGACAGCTTGTGGTCCGTGGCTCAGTGTCTTTGTGTATGCGCAGATTGTGGTCAGTGGGTCAGTTTCGGTGTGTTCTGTCAGGTTGTGGTCTTTGGGTCAGTTTCTGTGTTTTCGGACAATTTGTGGTCAGTGGGTCAGTGTATGTGTGTTCGGACAGTTTGTGGTCAGTGGGTCAATTTCTGTGTGTTCTGTCAGCTTGTGGTCAGTGGGTCAGATTCTCTGTGTTCAATCAGGTTGTGTTCAATGGATCTGTTACTGTGTCCTCGGTCTGGTTGTGGACTTTTGGTCAGTTACTGTTTGTTCAGGGAGGTTGTGGTCAGTGGGTCAGTTCATGTGTGTTCGGTCAGGTTTTGTTCAGTGGGTCACTTTCTGTTTGATCGGTCAGGCTGTGTTCAGTGGGTCAGTATGTGTGTGTTCTGTCAGCTTGCAGTCAGTGGGCCGCTTTGTGTGTGTTCAGTCAGCTTGTGGTCAGTGGGTCCGTTTCTGTGTGTCTGTACAGATTCTGCTGTGTGGGTCAGCTTCTGTGTGTTCGGACAGGTTGTGGTCAGTGGGTTAGTTTCTTTGTTTTCAGAGAGTTTGTGGTCAATGTGTCAGTTTCTTTGTTTTCTCTCATGTTATGGTCAGTGGGTCAGTTTCTTTGTGTTCGGTTAGTTTGTGTTCAGTGGGTCAGTTACTTTGTGCTCAGTCGGGTTGTTGTCCGTTGGTCAATTTCCGTGTGTTCTGCCAATTTCTGTTGAGTGGGTCAGTTTCTGTGTGTTCGGACAGTTTGTGGTCATTGGGTCAGTTTCTCTTTTTCGGAGAGTTTATGGTCAGTGGGTAAGTTTCTGTCTATTCGGTCAAGTTGTGTTCAGTAGTTCAGTTACTGTTTGCTCTGGCTGGTTGTGGGCAGTGAGTCAGCTTCTTTGTGTTTGGACAGTTTGTGGTCAGTGGGTCAGTTAATGTGTGTTCAGTCATGTTATGGTCAGTTGGTCAGTTTCTGTGTGTTCGGTCAAGTTGTGTTCATTGTGTCAGTTACTGTGTGCTCGGTCAGGTTGTGGTCAATGGGTCAATTTCCATGTTTTCCGCCAGCTTCTGTTGAGTGCTTGAGTTTCTGTGTGTTCGGACAGTTTGTGGTCATTCGGTCAGTTTGTGTGTGTTCAGTCAGGTTGTGTTCAGTGGATCAGTTTCTGTGTCTGCGGACAGGTTGTGGTCAGTGGTTCAGTGACTTTGTGTTTGGGCAGTTTGTGGTCAGTGAGTCAGTTTCTGTTTGTTTGGTCAGGTTGTGGTCAATGTGTCAGTTTCTGTCTGTTCAGAGAGTTTATGTTCAGTAGTTCAGTTACTGTGTGCTCGGGCTGGTTGTGGTAAGTGTGTCAGTTTTTGTGTGTTCGGACAGGTTGTGGTCAGTGGGTCTGTTTCTGTGTGTTCAGCCAGGTGGTGGTCAGTGGTCAGTTTCTGTGTTTTCGGACAGATTCTGTTGAGTGGGTCAGTTTCTGTGTGTTCGGACAGGTTGTGGTCAGTGGGTCATTTTCTTTGTTTTCGGAGAGTTTGTGGTCAGTGGATCAGTTTCTGTGTGTTCTGTCATGTTATGTTCAGTGGGTCAGTTTCTGTGTGTTCGGTCAGTTGGTGTTCAGTGGGTCAGTTACTGTGTGCTCGGTCAGGTTGTGTTCAGTGGGTCAATTTCCGTGTGCTCGGACAGTTTCTGTTGAGTGGGTCAGTTTCTGTGTGTTCGGACAGTTTGTGGTATGTGGGTCTGTTTCTGTGTTTTAGGACAGTTTGTGTCAATGGGTCAGTTTCTGTGTGTTCTGTCATTTTGTGGTCTGTGGGTAAGTTTCCGTGTGTTCGGTCAGGTTGTGGTCAGTGTGTCAGTTTCTTTGTGTTCGGTCAGGTTGGTTTCAGTGGGTAAGTTACTGTGTGCTCAGTCTGGTTGCGGTCAGTGTGTCAGTTTCTGAGTGTTCGGACAGGTTGTGGTCAGTGGGTCAGTTTCTGTGTGTTCTGTCATTTTGTGGTCAGTGTGTCAGTTTCTTTGTGTTTGGTCAGTTTGTATTCAGTGGGTAAGTTACTGTGTGCTCGGTCTGGTTGTGTTCAGAGGCTCAGTTACTGTGTGCTTGGTGAGATTGTGGTCAGTGCGTCAGTTTCTGTGTAATCGGACAGATTCTGTTGAGTGGGTCAGTTTCTGTGTGTTCGGATAAGTTGTGGTCAGTGGGTCAGTTTCTGTGTCTTCTGTCATGTTGTGGTCAGTGGGTCAGTTTCTTCGTGTTTGGTCAGGTTGTATTCAGTAGTGAGTTACTGTGTGCCCGGTCAGGTTGTGTTCAGTGGGTCAGTTTTCGTGTGTTTGTTCAGCTTCTGTTGAGTGGGGCATTTTCTGTGTGTTTGGACTAGCTGTGTTCAGTGGGGCAGTTTCTGTGTTTTCCGACAGTTTGTGGTCAGTGGGTCAATTTCTGTGTGCTCTATCATGTTGTGGTCTGTGGGTCAGTTTCCTTGTATTCTGTCAGGTTGTGTTCAGTGGGTCAATGTCTGTGTGTTTGTTCAGGTTGTGGTCAGTGGGACAGTTTCTGTGTTCTTGGACAGTTTGGGGTCTGTGGTTCAGTTTCTATTTGTTCGATCATGTTGTGGTCAGTGTGTCAGTTTCTGTGTGTTCAGTCAACTTGTGTACAGTGTGTTAGTTTCTATGTGTCCTGTCATGTTGTGGTCTCTGGTTCAGTTTCTGTGTGTTTGGTGAGGTTGTTTTCTGTTGCTCAGACTCTGTGTGTTTGTTCACGTAGTGGTCAGTGTGTCAGTTTCTGTGTTCCGATCAGGTTATGATCAGTGGCCCTGATTCTGTATGTTTGTTCATGCTGTTTTCATTGGGTCAGTTTCTGCGTGTTCCATCAGGTTGTGGTCAGTGGGACAGTTTCTGTTTGTTCGGTCAGTTTCTGTGTGTTCAGTCAGGATGTGGTCAGTGGGTCAGTTTCTGTGTGTTCAGTCAGTTTCTGTGTTTTTGGACAGGATGTTGTCTGTGGGTCAGTTTCTCTGTTTTCTGCCAGCTTGTGGTCAGTTGTTCAGTTTTTGTGTGTTGGTTCAGCTTGTGGTGAAAGGGGCTGTTTCTGAGTGTTTGGTTATTTTGTGGCCAGCGGGTCCGTTTCTGAGTTTTTGTTCAGTTTGTGGTCAGTGGGTCTGATTCTTTGTGATCGGTCAAGTTGCATTCAGTGTGTCAGTTTCTGTGTGTTCGATCAGCTTGTGGTCATTGGGTCACTTATTGTGTGTTCAGTCAAGTTGTGATCAGTGGGTCATCTACTCTGTGTTTGGTCAGGTTTAGTTCAGTCAGTCAGCTTCTGTGTGCGAGCTCTGGTTGTTGTCATTGGTTCAGTTTCTGTCTTTCTGATCAGCTTCTGGTGAGCGGGTCAGTTTCTGAGTGTTCGGTCAGGTTGTGTTCAGTGGGTCAGTTACTGTGTGCTCGGTCATGTTGTGGTGAGTGGGTCAGTTTCCATGTGTTCGCAAAGTTCCTGTTGAGTGGGTCAGTTTCTGTGTGTTCGGACAGGGTGTGGTAAGTGGGTCAGTTTCTGTGTTTTCGCACAGTTTGTGGTAAGTGGGTCAGTTTCTGAGTTTTCTGTCATGGTGTGGTCTGTGGTTCAGTTTCCATGTGTTCGGTCAGGCTGTGTTCAGTGGGTCAGAGTCTGTGTGTT
Organism: Somniosus microcephalus; assembly: GCF_052327205.1. Classification (NCBI taxonomy): domain Eukaryota; kingdom Metazoa; phylum Chordata; class Chondrichthyes; order Squaliformes; family Somniosidae; genus Somniosus; species Somniosus microcephalus. Next base: position 4,794,392 of record NW_028225183.1, on the reverse strand, counting down.
CGGTCAGGTTGCGTTCAGTGGGTCAGTTACTGTGTGCTCGGTCTTTTTGTGGTCAGTGTGTCAATTTCTTTGTTATCGGACAGTTTGTGGTCAGTGGATCAGTTTCTATGTGTTTGGTCAGTTTGTGCTCAGCTGGTAAGTTTCTGTGTGCTCTGTCATGTTGTAGTCTGTGGGTCAGTTAACCTGTGCTCGGTCAGGTTGTGTTCAGTGGGTCAATGCCTGTGTGTTTGTTCAGGTTGTTGTCAGTGGGTCAGTTTCTGCTCTCTCTGATTGTTTGGGGTCAGTGGATCATTTCAGTTTGTTCGGTCATGTTGTGGTCAGTGTGTCAGTTGCTGTGTGTTCAGTCAGTTTGTGGCCTGTGGTTCAGTTTCTGTGTGTTTGGTCAAGTTGTTTTCAGTTGTTCAGTTTCTTTGTGTTTGGTCAGGTTGTGGTCAGTTGGTCAGTTTCTGTGTTTTTGGACAGTTTGTGTTCAGTGGGTCATTTTTTGTTTGTTCAGTCAGGTTGTCTTCAGTGTGTAAGTTTCTATGTGTTCGGTCAATTTGTGGTCTGTGGGTCAGGTTCTGTGTGTTCAGTCAGGATTTGTTAAGTGGGTCAGTTTCAGTGTGTTTGGTCAGGTAGTAGTCATTGTGTCAGTTTCTGTGTGTTCGGTCAGGTTATGATCAGTGGCATTGTTTCTTTGTGTTTGGTCATGCTGTGTTCATTGGGTCAGTTTCTGCGTGCTCTGTCAGGTTGTGGTCAATGGGACAGTTTCTGTGTGTTCGCTCAGTTTCTGTGTGTTCAGTCAGGATGTGGTCAGTGGGTCAGTTTCTGTGTGTTCAGTCAGTTTCTGTGTGTTCAGTCAGGTTATGATTAATGGCCCTGTTTCTGTGTGTTTGGTCATGCTGTGTTCATTGGGTTAGTTTCTGCGTGTTCCGTCAGGTTGTGGTCAGTGGGACAGTTTCTCTGTGTTCGGTCAGTTTCTGTGTATTCGGTCAGTATCTGGGCAGTGGGTCAGTTTCTGCGAGTTCAGTCAGTTTCTGTGTGTTCGGACAGGATGTTGTCTGTGGGTCAGTTTCTGTGTTTTCTGTCAGGTTGTGGTCAGTTGTTCAGTTTCTGTGCGTTGGTTCAGCTTGTGGTCAAAGGGTCAGTTTCTGAGTGTTTGGTTATATTGTGGCCAGTGGGTCAGTTTCTGAGTGTTTGGTCAGTTTGTGGTCAGTGGGTCAGAATCTTTGTGACTGTTCAGTTTGCATTCAGTGCGTCAGTTTCTGTGTGTTCGATCAGCGTGTGGTCAGTGGGTCACTTACTGCGTGTTCAATCAGGTTGTGATCAGTGGGTCATGTTCTGGATGTTTGGGCAGGTTTTGGTCAGTGGGTCAGCTTCTGTGTGCGCGCTCCGGTTGTTGTCAGTGGTTCAGATTCTGCCTTTCTGATCAGCTTCTGGTCAGCGGGTCAGTTACTGTGTGTTTGGTCAGGTTGTGGTCAGTGGGACAGTTTCCATGTGTTCGGACAGTTCCTGTTGAGTGGGTCAGTTTCTGTGTGTTCCTGCAGGATGTGGTCAGCGGGTCAGTTTCTGTTTTTTCGGACAGTTTGTGGTAAGTGGTTCAGTTTCTGAGTTTTCTGTCATGTTGTGGTCTGTGGTTCAGTTTCCGTGTGTTCGGTCAGGTGTGTTCAGTGTGTCAGTTTCTGGTTCAGTTGCTGTGTGCTCGGTCTTTTTGTGGCCAGCGTGTCAATTTCTGTGTTATTGGACATTTTGTGGTCAGTGGAACAGTTTCCATGTGTTCGGTCAGTTTGTGGTCAGCTGCTAAGTTTCTGTGTGCTTGGTCAGATTGTGGTCAGTGGGTCAGTTTTTGTGTGTTCAGACAGGTTGTTGTCAGTGGGTAACTCTCTGTCTGTTCGGTCAGGTTGTGTTCAGTGGTGCAGTTACGGTGTGCTCGGGCTAGTTCTGATCAGTGTGTCAGTTTCTGTGTGTTCAGTCAGGTTGTATTCAGTGGGTCAGTTTTTGTGTGTTCAGTCAGGTTGTATTCAGTGGGTCAGTTTTTGTGTGTTCAGTCAGGTTGTGTTCAGTGGGTCAGTTTTTGTGTGTTCAGTCAGATTGTGCTCAGCGGGTCAGTTACTGTGTGCTCGGTCAGGTTGTGGTCAGTGGGTCAGTTTCTGTGTGTTCGTACAGATTCAGTTGAGTGGGTCAGTTACTTTGTTTTCAGAGAGTTGTGGTCAGTGGATCAGTTTCTGAGTTTTCTGTCATGTTATGGTCAGTGGGTTAGTTTCTGTGTGTTCAGTCAGGTTGTGTTCAGTTGGTCATTTACTGTGTGCTCGGTCAGGTTGTGGTCAGTGGGTTAATTTCCGTGTGTTCCACCAGTTTCTGTTGAGTGGGTCAGTTTTTGTGTGTTCGGACAGTTTGTGGTCAGTGGGTCAGTTTCTGTGTGTTCCATCAGCTTGTGATCAGTGGGTCCATTTGTGTGTGTTCAGTCAGGTTGTGTTCAGTGAATCTGTTTCTGGGTCTTTGGTCGGGTTGTTTTCATTGGTTCAGCTTCTGCGTGTTCAGTCAGGTTGTGGTGAGTGGGTCAATTTCTGTGTTTTCGTTCAGCTTCTGGTCAGTGGGTCAGTTTTTGTGTGTTCGGTCGGGTTGTGGTCAGAGGGTCACTGTCTTTGTTTTTGGTCAGGTTGTGGTCAGTGGGTCAGTTTCTGTGTGTTCGGTCATGTTGTGACCATTGGTTCAGTTTCTGTGTGTATGTTCAGGTTGTAGTCAGTGGGACAGTTTCTGTGCTTTTGCTCAGGCTGTGTTCAGTGATTCAGTTTCTGTGTGAACGGTCAGGTTGTGTTCACTGGGTCAATTTCTGTGTTTCCAGTCAGCTTCTGGTCAGCGGGTCAGTTACTGTGTTCTCGGACTTTTTGTGGTCAGTGGGTCAGTTTCTGTGTGTTCGGTCAGTTTATGGTCAGTGGGTCAGTTTCTCTGTGTATGTTCAGGTTGTGGTCAGTGGGTCAGTTACTGTTTGTTCGGTCAGGTTGTGGTCAGAGTGTCAGTTTCTGTCTGTTCTGTCTGGTTGTGTTCACTGGTTCAGTTATTGTGTGCTCGGGCTGGTTGTGGTCAGTGGGTCAGTTTGTCTGTGTTCAGTCAGGTTGTGGTCAGTGGGTCAGTTTTTGTGACTTCGGTCAGATTGTGTTCAGTGGGTCAATTACTTTGTGCTCGGTCAGTTTGTCGTCAGTGGGTGAATTACCGTGTGTTCCACCAGTTTCTAATGAGTGGGTCAGTTTATTTGTGTTCGGAAAGTTTGTGGTCAGTGCGTCAGTTTCTGTGTGTACTGTCAGCTTGTGGTCTGTGGGTCAGTTTGTGTGTGTTCAGTCAGTTTATGTTCAGTGGATCAGCTTCTGGTTGTGCGGACATGTTGTGGTCAGTGGTTCAGTGTCTTTGTGTTTGGGCAGGTTGTGGTCAGTGTGTCTGTTTCTGTCTGTTCAGTCAGGTTGTGTTCCGTAGTTCAGTTACTGTATGCTCGGGCTGGTTGTGGTCAGTGGGTCAGTTTATGTGTGTTCAGTCACGTTGTGGTTAGTGGGTCAGTTTATGTGTGTTCGGACAGGCTGTGGTCAGTGGGTCTCTTTATGTGTGTTCAGTCAGGTTGTGGTCAGTGGGTTTTTTTGTGTGTCTGGTCAGATTGTGTTCAATGGGTCAGTTACTGTGTGCTCGGTCAGGTTGTGGTCAGTGGGTCAGTTTCTGTGTGTTCGGACAGATTCTGTTGAGTGGGTCAGTTTCTGCGTGTTTGGACAGGTTGTGGTCAGTGGGTCAGTTTCGTTGTTTTCGGAGAGTTTGTGGTCAGTGGGTCAGTCTCTGTGTGTTCTGTCATGTTATGGTCAGTGGGTCAGTTTCTGTGTTTTCGGTCATGTTGTGTTCAGTGGGTCACTTACTGTGTGCTCGATCAGGTTGTGGTCCGTGTGTCAGTTTCTGGTTCTTTGGAAAGTTTCTGTTGATTGGGTCAGTTACTGTGTGTTCGGACAGTTTGTGGTCAGTGGGTCAGTTTCTGTGTTTTCGGACAGTTTGTGGTCAGTTGTTCAGTTTCTGTGTGTTATGTAATGTTGTTGTCTGTGGGTCAGTTTCCGTGTGTTTGGTCAGGTTCTTGTCAGAGTGTCAGTTTTTGGTGTTCGGTCAGGTTGTCTTCAGTGGGTCAGTTATTGTGTGCTCAGTCTGGTTGTGCTCAGTGGGTCAGTTTCTGTTTGTTCGAATACGTTGTCGTCATTGGGTCAGTTTCTTTGAGTTTGGTCAGGTAGTGTTCAGTGGGCCAGTTACTGTGTGCTCGGTGAGGTTGTGGTCAGTGGGTCTGTTTCTTTGTGTTCGGACAGATTCTGTTGAGTGGGTCAGTTTCTGTGTGTTCAGACACGTTGTTTTCAGTGGGTTAGTTTCTGTGTTTCGGAGAGTTTGTGGTCAGTGTGTCAGTTTCTATGTTTACGACCAGTTTGTGTTCAGTGTGTCAGATGCTGTGTGTTCGGTTAGGTTGTGGTCAGTGGGTCAGTTTCCATGTGTTCGGTCAGTTTCTGTTGAGTGTGTCAGTTTCTGTGTGATCGGGCAGGATGTGGTCAGTGGGTCAGTTTATGTGTTCTCCGACAGTTTGTGTTCAGTGGGTCAAATTTATGTGTGTTCTGTCATGTTGTGGTCTGTGGGTCAGTTTCCGTGTGATCAGTCAGGTTGTGTTCAGTGGGTCAGTTTCTGTGTGTTTGTTCAGGTTGTGGTTAGTGCGTCACTTTTTCTGTTCTCGGACAGTTTGTGGTCAGTGGGTCAGTTTCTGTTCGTTCGTTCATGTTGTGGTCTGTGCGTCAGTTTCTGTGTGTTCAGTCAGCTTGTGTTCAGTGTGTCAGTTTCTGTGTGTTTTGTCAGGTTGCGTTCTGTGGGTCAGTTTCTGTTTGTCCAGTCAGGTTTTATTCAGTGTATCAGTTTCTGTGTGTTCGGCCAGGTTGTGGTCAGTGGTCCTCTTTCTGTGTGTTTGGTCATGCTGTGTTCATTGGGTCAGTTTCTGCGAGTTCGGTCAGGTTGTGGTCAGTGGGACAGTTTCTGTGTGTTTGGTCAGATTCTGTGTATTCAGTCAGGATGTTGTCTGTTGGTCAGTTTCTGTGTTTTCTGTCATGATGTGGTCAGTTTTACAGTTTCTGTGTGTTGGTTCAGCTTGTCGTCAATGGGTCAGTTTCTGAGTGTTTGGTTATGTTGTGGCCAGTGGGTCAGTTTCTGTGTGTTCGGACATGTTGTCCTCAGTGGGTCAGTTTCTCTGTCTTCAGTCAGGTTGTGGAGAGTGGGTCAGTTTTTGTGTTTTCGGACTGCTTTGGGTCAGTGGGTCAGTTTGTGTCTGTTCGGTCATGTTGTGGTCAGAGTGTCAGTTTCTCTTTGTTCGGTCAGCTTGTGTTCAGTGTTTCCGTTTCTGTGTGTTCGATCAGGTTGTGTTCAGTGAGTCCGTTTCTGTGTGTTCATTCAACTTTTGATCAGTGGGTCAGGTTCTGGTCAGCGTGTCAGTTTCTGTGTGTTCGGTCAGGTTGTGTTCAGTGGGTCAGTTACTGTGTGCTCGTACAGGTTCTGGTCAGTGGATCAGTTTCTGTGTGTTCGGACAGGTTGTGTTCAGTGGGTCAGTTACTGTGTGCTCGTAAAGGTTGTGGTCAGTGGATCAGTTTCTGTGTGTTCGGACAGGTTGTGGTCAATGAGCCAGTTTCTGTGTGTTCGGTCAGGTTATGTTCAGTGGGTCAGTTACTGTGCTCGGTCAGGTTGTGGTCAATGAGTCAGTTTCAGTGTGTTCAGTCAGGTTGTGTTCAGTGGGTCAGCTACTGTGCTCAGTCAGATTGTGGTCAGTGGGTCAGTTTATGTGTGTTCTGTCATGTTGTGGTCAATGGTTCAGTTCCTGTGTGTTCGGTTAGGTTGTGGTCATTGTGTCAGTTTCTGTGTGTTCGGTCAGTTTGTGGTCAGTGGTTCAGTTACTGTGTGATCGGACTGGTTGTGTTCAGTGGGTCTATTTCTGTGTTTCCAGTCAGCTTCTGGTCAGCGGGTCAGTTTCTGTGTGTTCGGTCAGGTCGTGTTCATTGGGTCACTTACTTTGTGCTCGGTCTGGTTGTGGTCAGTGGGTCAGTTTCTGTGTCTTTGGTCAGGTTGTGTTCAATGGATCATTTACTGCGTCCTCTCTCTGGTGGTGGTCCTTTGGTCAGTTTCTGTTTGTTGAGGAAGCTTGTGGTCAATGGGTCAGTTTCTGTGTGTTCGGTCAGGTTGTGTTCAGTGCGTCAGTTTCTGTGTGATCAGTCAGGTTGTGTTCAGTGGGTTAGATTTTGTGTGTTCCATCAGCTTGCGGTCAGTGGGTCAGTTTGTGTGTGTTCAGTCAGGTTGTGGGCAATAGAACAGTTTCTGGGAGTTCAGTAAGTTTGTGGTCAGTGGTTCAGCTTCTGTGTATTCTGTCAGGTTGTGGTCTGTGGGTAAATTTCTGTGGTTTCGGTCAGCTTCTGTTCAGCGGGTCAATTTCTGTGTGATCAGTCAGGTTGCGTTCAGTGGGTCAGTTACTGTGTGCTCGGACTTTTTGTTTTCAGTGGGTCAATTTCTTTGTTATCGGAAAGATTGTGGTCAGTGGATCAGTTTCTATGTGTTCGGTCAGTTTGTGGTCAGCTGGTAAGCTTCTGTGTGTTTGGTCAGATTCTGGTCAGTGAGTCAGTTAATGTGTGTTCGGACAGGCTGTGGTCAGTGGGTAGGTTTCTGTCAGTTCGGTCAGGTTGTGGTCAGTCGGTCAGTTCCTGTGTGTTTGTTGAGCTTGTGATCAATGGCTCAGTTTCTGTGTGTTCGGTCAGTTTGTGGCCAGTGGGTCAGTTTCTGTTTGTTCCGTCAGGTTTTGGTCATTGTGTCAGTTTCTGTGTGTTCGGTCAGGTGGTGTTCAGTGGATCAATAACCGTGTGCTCAGTCTAGTTGTGGTCGGTGGGTCAGTTTCTGTGTGTTCGGACAATTTGTTGTCAGTGGGTCAGTTTCTGTTTGTTCAGGCAAGTTGTGGTCAATGGGTCAGTTTTGTGTATTCGGTCAGGTTGCGTTCAGTGTGTCAGTTACTGTGTGCTCAGTCAGGTTGTGGTCAGTGTGTCAGTTTCTGTGTGTTCGGTCAGATTCTGTTGAGTAGGCCAGCTTATGTGTGTTCGGACAGGTTGTGGTCAGTGTCTCAGTTTCTGTGCAATCGATCAGTTTTTGGTCAGTGGGTCAGTTTCTGTGTGAACGGTCAGGTTTTTTTCAGTGGGACAATTTCTTTGATTCCAGTCAGCTTCTGGACAGCGGGTCAGTTACTGTGGGATCGGAATTCTTGTGGTCAGTGGGCCAATTTATGTGTTTTCAGAAATGTTGTGGTCAGTGGGTCAGTTTCTGTGTGTTCAGTCATGCTGTGGTCAGCTGGTAATTTTATGTGTGTTTGGTCAGTTTGTGTTCAGTGGGTCAGTTTGTGTGTGTTCAGACAGGTTGTGGTCATTGGGTCAGTTTCTGTGTATTTGTTCAGGTTGTGGTCAGTGGGTCAGTTTCTGCGTGTTCAGTCAGGTTGTGGTCAGTGGGTCAGTTTCTGTGTGTATGTCCTGGTTGTGGTCAGTGGGACAGTTTCTGTGCTTTCGCTCAGGCTGTGTTCAGTGGGTCAGTTTCTGTGTGTTCGGTCGTGTTGTGGTCAGTGGGTCACATTCTGTGTGTTTGTTCAGGTTGTGGTCAGTGGGTCAGTTTCTGTGTATTTGTTAATGTTCTGGCCAGTGTGTCAGTTTCTGTGTGTTCGCTCAGTTTGTGGTCAGTGGGTCATTTCTGTGTGAACGGTCAGGTTGTGTTCACTGGTTCAATTTTTTGTTTCCAGTCAGCTTCTGGTCAGCGGGTCAGTTACTGTGTTCTCGGAATTTTGTGGTCAGTGGGTCAGTTTCTGCGTTTTCGGTCAGCTTGTGGTCAATGTGTCAGTTTCTGTGTATTTGGTCAGGTTGTGGCCAGTGGGACTGTTCCTGTGTGTTCGCACCGGTTGTTGTCAGTGGGTCAATTTCTTTATGATCAGTCAGGTTCTGGTCAGTGGGTCAGTTACTTTGCTTTCGATCAGTTTCTGATCAGCTGGTCAGTTTCTTTGTGTTCGGTTAGGTTGTTGTCAGTGGGTCATTTACTGTGTTCTCGGTCTGGTTGTTGTCAGTGGGTCAGTTTCTGTCTGTTCTGTCAGGTTGTGGCCAGTGGGACAGTTTCTGTGTGATACATCAGTTTGTTTTCAGAGGGACAGTTTCTTTGTGTTCATTCAGCTTAAGGTCAGCGTTTCATTTTCTGTGTTTCGGTCAGGTTGTGGTCAACATGTCAGTTTCTATGTGTTCGTTCAGGTTGTGGTCAGTCGGTCAATTTCAGTGGGTTCGTTCAGGTTGTGGTCAGTGGGTCAGTCACTGTGTGTGCGGTTAGTTTGTGGTCAGTGTTTCAGTTTCTGTGTCTACTGTCAGTTTGTGGTGAGTGAGTCAGTCTCTGTGTGTTCGGTCAGCCTGTGGTCAATGGGTCAGCTTCTGTGTGTTCGGTCATGTTTTGGCCAGTGGGTCAGTTCCTGTCTGTTCAGTGAGGTTGTGTTCTGTGGGTCAGTTTTTGTAAGATCGGTCGGGTTGTGTTCAGTGGGACAATTTCTGTGTTTCCAGTCAGCATCTGGTCAGCGGGTCAGTTTCTGTGTTTTTGGCCATGTTGTGTTCAGTGGATCACTTACTGTGTGCTCGGTCTAGTTGTGGTCAGTGGGTCTGTTTCTGTGTGATCCATCAGGTTGATTTCAGTGGGACAGTTTCTGTGTCTTCGGTCAGATTCTGGTCTGCGCATAATTTTCTGTGTTTTCTGTCTGGTTGTCGACAGTGGGCCAGTTTCTGGGTTTTCGGACAGGTTGTGGTCAGTGGGTCGGTTTCTGTGTGTTCAGTCAGGTTGTGGTCTGTGGGCCAGTTTTTTGTGTGTTCGGTCAGGTTGTGTTCATTATGTCAGTTACTGTGTGCTCGGTCTTGGTGTGTTCAGGGTGTCAGTTTCTGTGTGTTCAGTCAGATTCTGGTCTGCGCATAATTTTTTGTGTTTTCTATCTGGTTGTGATCAGTGGGCCATTTTCTGTATTTTCGGACAGGTTGTGGTCAGTGGGTCAGTTTCTGTGTGTTTGGATAGGTGGTGGTCTGTGGGACAGTTTCTGTGTTTGTAAGTTTGTGGTCAGCGGGTCAGTTTCTGTGTGTTCGGTCAGGTTGTTGTCTGTTGGGCAGTTTCTGTGTGCTCAGTCTGGTTGTGGTCTGTGGGTCAGTTTCTGTGTGCTCAGTCTGGTTGTGGTCTGTTGGTCAGTATCTGTGTGTATGTTCAGGTTGTGGGCAGTGGGTCAGTTTCTGTGTGCCCGGTTTGGTTGTGGTCAGTGGGTCAGTTACTGTGTGCTCAGTCTTGTTGTCATCTGTGGGTCAGTTTCTGTGTGCTCAGTCTGGTTGTGGTCTGTTGGTCAGTTTCTGTGTGTTCGTTCAGGTTGTGGGCAGTGGGTCAGTTTCTGTGTGCCCAGTTTGGTTGTGGTCAGTGGGTCAGTTACTGTGTGCTCAGTCTGGTTGTGATCTGTGGGTCAGTTTCTGTGTGCTCAGTCTGGTTGTGGTCTGTGGGACAGTTTCTGTGTTTTCGGACAGGTAGTGGTCAGTAGGTCAGTTTCTCTGTGTTCGGTCATCCTGTGGTCTGTGGGTCAGTTACTGTGTGTTCGGTCAGCTTTGGTCAGTGGGTCATTTTCCATTTGTTCTGACAGATTGTGTTCAGTGGGTCAGTTACTTTTTGTTAGGACAAGTTGTGGTCAGTGGGTCAGTTTCAATGTGTTTGATCAGGTTGTGTTCAGTGGTTCAGATTCTGTGTGTTCTGTCAGGCTGTGTTCAGTGGGTCAGTTTCTGTGTGTTCTGTCAGGTTCTGTTCAGTGGGTCAGTTTCTGTGTTTTCGGTCAGCCTGTGTTCAGAGTGTCAGTTTCTGTGTGTTCTTTCAGGCTGTGGTCAGAGAGTCAGTTGCTGTGTGTTCTGTGGGGCAGGATTCTTTGTGCTCAGTCTCGTTGTGGTCAGTGGATCAGTAACTGTGTTTTCGGTCTGGTTGTTGTCAGTGGGTCAGTTTCTGTGCATTCAGTCAGGTTTTGGTCTGTGGGTCAGTTTCTGTTTCATCGTAAAGGTTGTGTTCAGTGGGTCAGTTATTGTGTGCACGATCATTTTGTGGTCAGTGGGTCATTTTCCGTGTGTTTGGACCGGTTGTGTTCAGTGTGTCAGTTTCTGTGTGTTCGGACATCTTGTGGTCATTAAGTCAGATTATGTCTGTTTGGTCAAGTTGTGATCAGTGGGTCAGTTTCCGTGAGTTCGATCAGGTTGTGGTCAGTGTGTCAGTTTCTGTGTGTTCGCTCAGGTTGTGGTCATTGGATCAGTTTCTGTATGTTCGGACATGTTGTCCTCAGTGGGTCAGTTTCTCTGTCTTCAGTCAGGTTGTGGAGAGTGGGTCAGTTTTCGTGTTTTCGGACTGTTTTGGGTCAGTGGGTCAGTTTGTGTCTGTTCGGTCATGTTGTGGTCAGAGTGTCAGTTTCTCTTTGTTCGGTCAGCTTGTGTTCAGTGTTTCCGGTTCTGTGTGTTCGATCAGGTTGCGTTCAGTGAGTCCGTTTCTGAGTGTTCATTCAACTTTTGATCAGTGGGTCAGGTTCTGGTCAGCGTGTCAGTTTCTGTGTGTTCGGTCAGGTTGTGTTCAGTGGGTCAGTTACTGTGTGCTCGTACAGGTTCTGGTCAGTGGATCAGTTTCTGTGTGTTCGGACAGGTTGTGTTCAGTGGGTCAGTTACTGTGTGCATGTCCTGGTTGTGGTCAGTGGGTCAGTTTCTGTGTTTTAGGACAGGTTGTGTTCAGTATGTCAGTTTCTGTATGTTCGGTAAGGTTGTATACATTTGATCAGTTTCTGAGTTTTCGGTCAGCTTGTGGTCAGCGGATCAGTTGTGTGTTTTCTGTCACGTTGCAGTCAATGGGTCAGTTACTGTGTGTTCGGTCTGGTTGTGGTCAGTTTGACAGTTTCTGGGTTTTCGGACAGGATTTGGCCAGTGGGTCAGTTTCTGTGTGTTCGATAAGGTTGTGCTCAGTTAATCAGTTTCTGAGTTTTTGGTCAGCATGTGGTCAGCGGGTCAGTTGCTGAGTGTTCTGTCAGGGTCTGGTCAATGTGTCAGTTACTGTGTGCACGGCCTGGTTGTGGTCAGTGTGTCAGTGTCTGTGTTTTCGGACCGGATGTAGTCAGTGGGTCCGTTTCTGTGTGTTGGGTTTGGTTGTGGTCAGCGGGTCAGTTTCTGTGAATTCGGACAGGCTGTGGTCTGTGATTCAGTTTCTATGTGCTCGGTCAGGTTGTGGTCAGTGGGTCAGTTTGTTTGTGTTCGGTCAGGTTGTGGTCAGTGGGTCAGTTTCTATGTGTTCGGTCAGGTTGTGGTTAGTGGTACAGTTCCTGTGTGCTCGGTCAATTTGTGGTCAGTGGGTCGTTTTCCTTGTGTTCTGAATGGTTGTGTTCAGTGGGTCAGTTTCTTTGTGTTTGGACAGGTTGTGGTCAGTGGGTCAGGTTCTCTATGTTTTGTCAAGTTGTGGTCAGTGAGTCAGTATTTGTCTGTTCGGTCAGGTTGTGGTCAGTGTGTCAGTTTCTGTGTGTTCGGTCAGCTTGTGGTCAGTGGGTCAGTTTCTGTGTATTCGGTCAGATTGTGGTCAGTAGGTCAGTTTCTGTGTGTTCGGTGAGAGTGTGATCACTGGGTCTGTTGCTGTGTGTTTGGCCATGTTGTGGTCATTGGGTTAGTTTCTGTGTGTTCAGTGAGTATGTTGTCTGTGAGTCATTTTCTGTATTTTCTGTCTGGTTGTGTTCAGTGGGTCAGTTTCTGTGTGTTCTGTGAGCTTGTAGTCAATGGGTCAGTTTCTGTGTGTTCAGTCAAGTTGTGGTCAGCGTGTCAGATTCTGTTTGCATGTTCGGCTTGTGGTCAGTGGGTCAGTTACTGTGTGCTCGGTCTGGTTGTGTTCAGTGGGAGATTTTCTGTGTGTTCGGTCAGCTTGTGGTCAGTGGGTCAGTTTCTGTGTGTTCGGTCAGGTTGTGGTCAATAGGTCTGTTTCTGTGTGTTCAGTCAGGTTGTCGTCAGTGAGTCAGTTTCTGTGTGATCGGTCTGTTTGTGGTCAGTGGGTCAGTTTCTTTGTTTTCGATCAGCATCTGGTCAGCGGGTCAGTTTCTGTGTGTTCAGTCAGGTTGTGGTCTGTGGTTCAGTTTCTGCTTGTTTGGACACGTTGTGGTCATTGGATCAGTTTTTGTGTGTTCGGTCAAGTTGTGGTCAATGGTACAATTTCTGTGTGTTCGTTCAACTTGTGATCAGTGGGCCAGTTACTGTGTGTTTCGCTAGGTTGCGGGCAGTGGGTCAGTTTCTCTGCTTTCACTCAGGTAGGGGTCAGTGGGTCAGTTTCTGTGTGTTAAGTCAGGTTGTGGTCTGTGGGTCAGTTTCTGTGTGTTCAGTCAGGTTGTTGTCAGTGGGGCAGATTCTGTGTGTTCGGTCAGGTAGTGGTCAACATGTGAGTTTCTGTGTGTTGTTTCAGGTTGTGGTCAGTCGGTGAGTTTCAATGTGTTTGTTCAGGTTGTGGTCAGTGGGTCAGTCACTGTGTGTGCAGCTAGGTTGTGGTCAGTGTGTCAGTTTCTGTGTGTTCTATCAGTTTGTGATCAGTGGGTCTGTTGCTGTGTGTTTGGCCATGTTGTGGTCATTGGGTTAGTTTCTGTGTGTTCAGTGAGGATATTTTCTGTGGGTCAGTTTCTGTGTTTTCTGTCACGTTGTGGTCAGTGTGTCAGATTATGAGTGTTGAGTCAAGTTGTAGTCAATGTGTCAGTTACTTTGTGATCGGTCAGGTTGTGTTCATTGGGACAGTTTCTGTCTTTTCGGTCAGTTTGTGGTCAGTGTGTCAGTTTATCTGTGTTCGGAGATTTTGTGGACCATGGTTCTGTTTCTGTGTGTTCGGTCAGGTTGTAGTCAGGGGGTCAGTTTCTGTGTGTTCGGAGAGGTTGTGGACAGTGATTAAGTTTCTGTGTGTTCGATAAGTTTTTGGTCAGTGGGTCATTTACTGTGTGTTCGGTCAGGTTGTGGTCAGTGGGTCAGTTCCTGTGTGATCAGTCAGCTTTTGGTCAATGGGTCAGTTACTGTGTGCTAGGTCTGGTTGTTGTTAATGGGTCGGTTTCTGTGTGTTTGGACAGGTTCTGATCAGTGTTTCAGTTTCTGTGTATTCGGTCAGGTTGTGGTCTGTGAGTCAGTTACTGTGTGATCGGAGAGGTTGTGATCAGTGGGACAGCTTTTGTGTGTACGGTCTGTTAGTAGTCTGTGGGTGAGTTTCTCTCTGTTGGGAAATGTTGTGGTCAGTGGGTCTGTTACTGTGTGCTCGGTCGGCTTGTGTTCAGTCTGTCAGTTACTGTGCGCATGGTCAGGTTGTGGTTAGTGGGTCAGTTTCTGTGTGTTCTGTCAGGTTGTGGTCCGTGGGTCAGTTTCTGCGTGTTCGGATAGGTTGTGTTCATAGCATCAGTATCTGTGTGTTCGGTTCGGTTGTGGTCAATGGTTCAGTGCCTGTGAGTTCGGTCAGTTTGTAGTCAGTGGTCAGTTTCTGTGTGTTTGGTCAAGTTGGTGTCAGTGAGTCAGTTTCTGTGTGTTCGGTCAGGTTGTGGTCAGTGTGTCAGCTTCTGTGTTTTTGGTCAGGTTGGTGTCAGTGAGTCAGTTTCTGTGTGTTCGGTCAGATTGTGGTCAATGGGTCAGTTTCTGTTTGTTCAGTCAGGTAGTTGCTAATGGGTCAGTTCCTGTGTGTTCGCTCAGGTTGTGGTCTGTTGGTCAGTTTCTGTAAGCTCGGTCGGGTTTTTTTCATTGGCTCAATTTCTTTGTTTCCTTTTAACTTCTGGTCAGCGGCACTGTTTCTGTGTGTGCGGTCATGTTGTGTTCAGTGGGTCACTTACTGTGTGCTCGGTCTGGTTGTGGTCAGTGGGTCAGTTTCAGTTTATCAGTCAGGTTGTATTCAGTGGGTCAGTTTATGCGTGTTCAGTCAGCTTCAGGTCAGCGTGTCAGATTCTCTGTGTTCTTTCAGTTTGTGTTCAGTATGTCAGTTACTGTCTGCTCGGTCTGGTTGTGGTCAGTGTTCAGGTTCTGTGTTTTCGGACAGGTTGTGGTCAGTGGGTCAGTTTCTGTGTGTTCGTTCAGGTTGTGTTCAGTGTGTCAGTTTATGTGTGTTCGGACAGGTTGTGGTCAGTGGATCAGTTAATGTCTGCTAGGTCTGGTTGTGGTCTGTGGGTCAGTTTCTGTGTGTTCTGTCAGGATGGTGTCAGTGGGTTAGTCTATTAGTGGTATGTCTGGTTGTGGCCTGTGGGTCTGTTCCTGTGTGTTCGGATAGTTCGTGGTCAGTGGGTCAGTTGCTGTGTGCTTGGTCAGGTTGTGGTCAGTAGGTCAGGTTCTGTGTGTTCTGTCAGGTTGTGGTCAGTGTGTCAGCTACTGTGTCCTCGGTCAGGCTGTGGTCATTTGGTCAGTTTCTGTGTGTTCGGTCAGTTTCCGTGTGTTCGGTGAGGATGTGGTCTGTGGGTCATTTTCTGTGTTTTCTGTCAGGTTGTGGTCAGTGGGACAGTTTCTGTGTGTTCTTTCAGGTTGTGTCCAGTTTCTGTGTGTCCGGAGAGGTTGTGGACTGTGATTCAGTTTCTGTGTGTTCGATCAGGTTGTCGTCAGTTTGGTCAGTTTCTGTGTGTTCGGAGAGGTTGTGGACAGTGGGTCAGTTTCTGTGTGTTCTGTCAGAATGTGGTCAGTAGATCAGTTTCTGTGTGTTTTGTGAGGTTGTGGTCAATGTGTCTGTTTCTGTGTTTTTGGTCAGGTTGTGGTCATTGGGTCAGTTTCTATGTGTTCGGTCAGGTTGTGTTCAGTGGGTCATTTACTGTGTCCTCGGTCAGGATGTGGTCAGTGGGTCAGTTTTTGTGTGTTCGTTCAGCTTGTGGTCAATGGGTCAGTTTCTGAGTGTTCGACTATGCTGTGGCCAGTGGGTCAGTTCCTGAGTGATCGGGCAGGTTCTGGTCAGTGTGTCAGATACTTTGTGATCGGTCAGGTTGTGGTCAGTGGCTCAGTTTCTGTGTGTTCGGAAAGGTTGAGGTCAGTGGGCCAGTTCCTGTGTGATCGGTTAGCTTGCGGTTAATGTGTCAGTTTCTGTGTGTTCGGTCAGATTGTGGCCAGTGTGTCAGTTTCTGTGTGTTCTGTCATGTTGTGGTCAGTGGTTCAGTTTCTCTGAGTTTGGAGAGGTCGTGGTCAGTGTGTCAGACTCTGTGTGTTCGGTCAGCTTGTGGTCTATAGGCCAGTTTCTGTGTGTTCGCTCAGGTTGTGGTCAGTGGGTCAGTAATTTTGTGCTCGGTCAGGCTGTGCTCAGTGGGTCATTTTCCATCGGTTCCGACAGGATGTGTTCAGTGGGTCTGTTTATGTGTGTTCGGAAAGTTTATCATCAGTGTTTCAGTTTCTGTGTGTTTAGTCAATTTGCGGTCAGTTGTTCAGTTTCTGTGTGTTCGGTCAGGTTGTGGTCAGTGGGTCAGTTTCTGTGCATTCGTTCAGATTGTGTTCAGTAGGTCAGTTTCTGTGTGTTCGGTGAGGTTGTGGTCAGTGGGTCTGTTTCTGCATGTTTGGTCAGGTTCTGATCTTTAGGACAGTTTCTGTTTGTTCGGTCAGTATGTGTTCAGTGGGTCAGTTACTGTGTGCTCAGTCAGGAAGTGGTCAATGGGTCAGATTCTGTGTGTTCGGTCTGGTTGTGGTCAACATGTCAGTTTCTGTGTGTTCATTCAGGTTGTAGTCGTTGGGTCTGTTTCTGTGTGTTTGTTCAGTTTGTGGTCAGTAAGTCAGTTTCTGTGCGATCGATCAAGTTGTGTTCATTGGGTCAGTTACTATGTGCTCAGTCTGTTTGTTTTCAGTGGGTCAGGTTCTGTGTGTTCGGTCTGGTTGTGGCCAGTGGGTCATTTTCCGTGTGTTCGGACAGCTGGTGTTCAGTGGGTCAGTTTCTGTGTGTTTGTTCAAGTTGTCATCAGTGAGTCAGCTTCTGTGTCTTCGGGCATGTTTTGTTCAGTGTGTCAGTTTCTGTGTTTTCGGTCAGGTTGTGGTCAGTGTGTCAGTTTCTCTGTGTTTGCTCAGGTAGTGGCCAGTGGTTCAGTTTCCGTGTGTTTTTGGTCATGTGGTCTTCAGTGGTTCACTTACTATGTACTCGGTCCGGTTGTGGTCTGTGGGTCAGTTTCTTTGTGTTCGGTCAGGTTGTGGTCAGTTGTTCAGCTTCTGTGTTTTCCGTCTGCTTCTGGTCTGTGGGTCAGTTTCTGTGTGTTCTTTCAGGTTGTGTTCATTAGGTCAGTTTCTGTGTGATGGGACAGGTTATTGTCAGTGGATCAGTTACTTTGTGCTCGGTCTGGTTGTGGCCTGTGGGTCAGTTCTGTGTGTTCTGTCAGGATGAGGTCAGTGTGTCAGTCTCTGTGTGCTCGGTCAGCTTGTGGTCTGTGGAACAGTTTCTGTGTGGTCGGTCAGCTTGTGGTCAATGGGTCAGTTTCTGTATGTTCGGTCAGGTTGTGGCCAATGGGTCCGTTCCTGTTTGTTCAGTCAGGTTGTGGTCTGTGGGACAGTATCTGTAAGTTCGGTCGGGTTTTGTACATTGGGTCAATTTCTGTGTTTCCTTTTAGCTTCTGAACAGCGGGTCAGTTCCTGTGTGTTCAGTCATGTTGTGTTCAGTGAGTCACTTACTCTGTACTCGGTCTGGTTGTGGTCAGTGGTTCAGTTTCAGTGTCTTCGATCAGGTTGTTTTCGTTGAGTCATTTTCTGTGTGTTCGGTCAGATTGTGGTCTATGGGTCAGTTTCTGTTTGTTCAGTCAGGTAGTGGCCAATGGGTCGGTTCCTGTGTGTTCGGTCAGGTTGTGGTCTGTGGGTCAGTTTCTGAAAGCTTGGTCGGGTTTTTTTCATTGAAACAATTTCTGTGTTTCCTTTTATCTTCTGGTCAGCGGCACTGTTTCTGTGTGTGCGGTCATGTTGTGTTCAGTGGGTCACTTACTGTATGCTCGGTCTGGTTGTGGTCAGTGGGTCAGTTTCAGTGTTTTCAGTCAGGTTGTATTCAGTGGGTCAGTTTATGTGTGTTCGGTCAGCTTCAGGTCAGCGTGTCAGTTTCTCTGTGTTCGTTCAAGTTTGTGTTTATTATGTCAGTTACTGTTTGCTTGGTCTGGTTGTGGTCAGTGTTCAAATTCTGTGGTTTCGGACAGGTTGTGGTCAGTGGGTCAGTTTCTGTGTGTTCGTTCAGGTTGTGTTCAGTGTGCCAGTTTCTTTGTGTTCGGACAGTTTGTGGTCATTGTTCAGCTTTTGTGTTTTCGTTCAGCTTCTGGTCAGTGGGTCAGTGTATGTGTGTTAGTTCAGGTTGTGTTCAGTGTGTCAGTTTCTGTGTGTTCGGACAGGTTGTGGTCAGTGGATCAGTTAATGCCTGCTAGGTCTGGTTGTGGTCTGTGGGTCAGTTTCTGTGTGTTCTGTCTGGATGAGGTCAGTGGGTCAGTCTATTTGTGCTAAGTCTGGTTGTGGTCTGTGGGTCAGTTTCTGTGTGTTTGGAGAGTTCGTGGTCAGTGGGTCAGTTGCTGTGTGCTTGGTCAGGTTGTAGTCAGTGTGTCATTTTCCATGTGTTTGGACAGGTTGTGTACAGTGAGCCACTTTCTGTGTGTTCGGACAGGTTGTGGTCAGTGGGTCAGTTTCTGTGTTTTTGGTCAAGTTGTGGTCAGTGGATCAGTTTATGTGTGTTCTGTCAGGCTGTGGTCACTGGGTCAGTTACTGTGTCCTCGATCAGGCTGTGGTCAGTTGGTCAGTTTCTGTGTTTTCGGTCAGTTTCTGTGTGTTCAGTGAGGATGTGGTCTGTCGGTCATTTTCTGTGTTTTCTGTCAGGTTGTGGTCAGTGGGACAGTTTATGTGTGTTCTTTCAGGTTCTGTTCAGTTTCTGTGTGTTCGGAGAGGTTGTGGACAGTGGTTCAGTTTCTGTGTGTTCGATCAGGTTGTCAGCAGTTTGGTCAGTTTCTGTGTGTTCGGAGAGGTTGTGCACAGTGGTTCAGTTTCTGTGTGTTCAGTCAGATTGTGGTCAGTAGAGCAGATTCTGTGTGGTTTGTGAGGTTGTGGTCAATGTTTCTGTTTCTGTGTGTTTGGTCATGTTGTGATCATTGGGTCAGTTTCTATGTGTTCGTTCAGGTTGTGTTCAGTGGGTCATTTACTTTGTCCTGGCTCAGGATGTGGTCAGTGGGTCAGTTTTTGTGTGTTCGTTCAGCTTGTGGTCAATGGGTCAGTTTCTGAGTGTTCATCTATGCTGTGGCCAGTGGGTCAGTTTCTGAGTTTTCGGGCAGGTTGTGGTCAGTGTGTCAGTTATTTTGTGTTCGGTCAGGTTGTGGTCAAAGGTGCAGTTTCTATCTGTTCTTTGAGTTTCTGTTCAGTGGGTTATTTTCTGTGTACTCGGTCTGGTTGTGGACAGTGGGTCAGTTTCTGTGTGTTCGGACAGGTTGAGGTCAGAGGGTCAGTTCCGGTGTGTTCGGTCAGCTTGTGGTCAGTGGTTCAGTTTCTCTGAGTTTGGAGAGGTCGTGGTCAGTGTGTCAGACTCTGTGTGTTCGGTCAGCTTGTGGTCTGTCTGTCAGTTTTTTTGTGTTCGCTCAGGTTGTGGTCAGTGGGTCAGTAATTGTGTGCTCGGTCAGTTTGTGCTCAGTGGGTCAATTTCCATGTGTTCCGACAGGATGCGTTCAGTGGGTCTGTTTATGTGTTTTTGGAAAGTTTGTGGTCAGTGGGTCAGTTTCTGTGTATTTGGTCAATTTGCGGTCGTTGGGTCAGTTTCTGTGTGCTCGGTCAGGTTGTGGTCAGTGGGTCAGTTTCTGTGCATTCCTTCAGATTGTGTTCAGTAGGTCAGTTTCTGTGTGTTCGTTGAGGTTGTGGTCAGTGGGTCTGTTTCTGTGTGTTTGGTCAGGTTCTGATCTTTAGGACAGTTTCTGTTTGTTCGGTCAGTTTGTGTTCAATGGGTCAGTTACTGTGTGCTCAGTCAGGAAGTGTTCAATGGGTCAGATTCTGTGTGTTCGGTCTGGTTGTGGTCAACATGTCAGTTTCTTTGTGCTCATTCAGGTTGTAGTCATTGGGTCTGTTTCTATGTGTTTGTTCAGTTTGTGGTCAGTGGGTCAGTTTCTGTGTGATCGGTCAAGTTGTGTTCAGTGGGTCAGTTACTATGTGCTTGGTCTGTTTGTTTTCAGTGAGTCAGTTTCTGTGTGTTCGGTCAGATTGTGGTCTATGGGTCAGTTTCTGTTTGATCAGTCAGGTAGTGGCCAATGGGTCAGTTCCTGTGTGTTCAGTCAGGTTGTGGTCTGTGGGTCAGTTTCTGTAAGCTCGGTCGGGTTTTTATCATTGAATCAATTTCTGTGTTTCCTTTTATCTTCTGGTCAGCGGCACTGTTTCTGTGTGTGTGGTCATGCTGTGTTCAGTGGGTCACTTACTGTGTGCTCGGTCTGGTTGTGGTCAGTGGGTCAGTTTTAGTGTTTTCAATCAGGTTGTATTCAGTGGGTCAGTTTATGTGTGTTCGGTCAGCTTCAGGTCAGCGTGTCAGTTTCTCTGTGTTCGTTCAGTTTGTGTTTAGTATGTCAGTTACTGTATGCTCGGACTGGTTGTGGTCAGTGTTCAGCTTCTGCGTTTTCGGACATGTTGTGGTCAGTGGGTCAGTTTCTGTGTGTTCGGTCAGGTTGTGGTCAGTGGGTCAGTTTCTGGGTGTTCGGACAGGTTGTGGTCAGTGGATCAGTTAATGTCTGCTAGGTCTGGCTGTGGTCTTTGGGTCAATTTCTATGTTTTCTTTCAGGATGAGGTCAGTGGGTCAGTCTACTTGTGCTAGGTCTGGTTGTGGTCTGTGGGTCAGTTCCTGTGTATTCGGAGAGTTCCTGGTCAGTGGGTCAGTTGCTGTGTGCTTGGTCAGGTTGTGGTCAGTGGGTCATTTTCCATGTGTTTGGACAGGTTGTTTACAGTGAGCCAGTTTCTGTGTGTTCGGACAGGTTGTGGTCAGTTGGTTAGTTTCTGTGTTTATGGTCAAGTTGTGGTCAGTGGATCAATTTTTGTGTTCTCTGTCAGGTTGTGGTCAGTGGGTGAGTTACTGTGTCCTCGGTCAGGCTGTGGTCAGTTGGTCAGTTTCTGTGTGTTCGGTCAGTTTCGGTATCTTCGGTGAGGATGTGGTCTGTGGGTCATTTTCTGTGTTTTCTGTCAGGTTGTGGTCAGTGGGACAGTTTCTGTGTGTTCTTTCGTGTTGTGTTCAGTTTCTGTGAGTTCGTAGAGGTTGTGGACAGTGGTTCAGTTTCTGTGTGTTCGATCAGGTATTCGTCAGTTTGGTCAGTTTCTGTGTGTTCGGAGAGGTTGTGGACATTGGTTCAGTTTCTGTGTGTTCGGTCAGATTGTGGTCAGTAGATCAGTTTCTGTGTGTTTTGTGAGGTTGTGGTAAATTTGTCCGTTTCTGTGTGTTTGGTCAGGTTGTGGTCATTGGGTCAGTTTCTATGTGTTCGGACAGGTTGTTTTCAGTGGGTCATTTACTGTGTCCTGGGTTAGGATGTGTTCAGTGGATCAGTTTTTGTGTGTTCGTTCAGCTTGTGGTCAAGGGGTCAGTTTCTGAGTCTTCGTCTATGCTGTGGCCAGTGGGTCAGTTTCTGAGTGTTCGGCAGGTTGTGGTCAGTGTGTCAGTTACTTTGTGATCGGTCAGGTTGTGGTCAAAGGGGCAGTTTCTGTGTGTTCTTTGAGTTTGTGTTCAGTGGGTCATTTTCTGTGTACTCGGTCTGGTTGTGGCCAGTGTGACAGTTTCTGTGTGTTCGGACATGTTGAGGTCAGTGGGACAGTTCCTGTGTGTTCGGTCAGCTTGTGGTTAATGGGTCAGTTTCTGTGTGTTCGGTCAGGTTGTGGCCAGCGTGTCAGTTTCTGTGTCTTCTGACAGGTTGTGGTCAGTGTGTCAGTTTCTGTGTGTTCTGTCAGGTTGTGGTCAGTGGTTCAGTTTCTCTGAGTTTGGAGAGGTCGTGGTCAGTCTGTCAGACTCTGTGTGTTCGATCAGCTTGTGGTCTGTAGGTCTGTTTCTGTGTGTTCGGTCAGGTTGGGGTCAGTGGGTCAGTAATTGTGTGCTCGGTCAGATGGTGCTCAGTGGGTCATTTTCCATGTGTTCCGACAGTATGTGTTCAGTGGGTCTGTTTATGTGTGTTCTGTCAATTTGCGGAGAGTGGGTCAGTTTCTGTGTGTTCGGTCAGGTTGTGGTCAGTGTGCCAGTTTCTGTGTGTTTGGTCAGGTTGTGGTCACTGGGTCAGTTTCTGTGCATTCGTTCAGATTGAGTTCAGTAAGTCAGTTTCTGTGTATTCCGTGAGGTTATGGTCAGTGGGACTGTGTCTGTGTGTTTGGTCAGGTTCTGGTCTTTAGGACAGTTTCTGTTTGTTCGGTCAGTTTGTGTTCAGTGGGTCAGTTACTGTGTGCTCAATCAGGAAGTGGTCAATGTGTCAGATTCTGTGTGTTCGTTCTGGGTGTGGTCAACATGTTAGTTTCTGTGCATTCATTCAGGATTCAGTCATTGGGTCTGTTTCTGTGTGTTTGTTCAGGTTGTGATCAGTGGGTCAGTTTCTGTGTGATCGGTCAAGTTGTGTTCAGTGGGTCAGTTACTATGTGCTCGGTCTGTTTGTTTTCAGTGGGTCAGGCTCTGTGTGTACGGTCTGGTTGTGGCCAGTGGATCATTTTCGTGTATTTGGACATGTTGTGTTCAGTGGGACAGTTTCTGTGTGTCCGGACATTTTGAGGTCAGTGGGTCAGTTTCTGTGTGTTTGCTCATGTTCTCGTCAGTGAGTCAGGTTCTGTGTTTTCGGGCAGTTTGTGTTCAGTGTGTCAGTTTCTGTGAGTTCGGTCAGTTTCTTGTCTGTGATCAGTTTCTGTGTGTTAGGTCAGGTTGTGATCAGCGCGTCAGTTTCTGTGTTTTCGGTCATGTTGTCTTCAGTGGTTCACTTGCTATGTACTCCGTCTGCTTGTGGTCAGTGGGTCAGTTTCAGTGTTATCGTTCATGATGTTTTCAGTGGGTCAGTTTCTGTGTGTTCGGTCAGGTTGTGTTCAGTATGTTAGTTACTTTGTGATCGGTCTGGTTGTGATCAGTGGGTCAGTTTCTGTGTGTTCGGTCCGGTTATGGTCTGTGGGTCAGTTTCTTTGTGTTCGGTCAGGTTGTGGTCAGTTGTTCAGCTTCTGTGTTTTCCGTCTGCTTCTGGTCTGTGGGTCAGTTTCTGTGTGTTCTTTCAGGTTGTGTTTAGTGGGTTAGTTTCTGTATGATGGGTCAGGTTATTGTCAATGGATCAGTTACTTTGTGCTCGGTCTGGTTGTGGCCTGTGGGTCAGTTTCTGTGTGTTCTGTCAGGATGAGGTCAGTGTGTCAGTCTCTGTGTGCTCGGTCTGGTTGTGTTCTGTGGGTCTGTTTCTGTGTGTTCGGGGAGGTCGTGGTCAGTGGGACAGTTACTCTTTGTTCGGTCAGCTTGTGGTCTGCGGAACAGTTTCTGTTTGGTCGGTCAGCTTGTGGTCAATGGGTCAGTTTCTGTGTGTTCGGTCAGGTTGTGGCCAATGGGTCCGTGCCTTTGTGTTCAGTCAGGTTGTGGTCTTTGGGACAGTTTCTGTAAGACCGGTCGCGTTTTGTTCAGTTGGTCAATTTCTGTGTTTCCTTTCAGCTTCTGGACAGCGGGTCAGTTCCTATGTTTTCGGTCATGTTGTGTTCAGTGAGTCACTTACTCTGTACTCGGTCTGGTTGTGGTCAGTGGTTCAGTTTCAGTGTTTTCGGTCAGGTTGTTTTCAGTGGGTCAGTTTATGTGTGTTCGGTCAGCTTCAGGTCAGTGGGTCAGTTTCTGTTTGTTCGGTCAGGTTGTGTTCAGTATGTCAGTTACTCTGTGCTTAATCTGTTTGAGGTCAATCGGACACTTTCTGTGTTTTCGGACAGGTTGTGGTCGGTGGGTCAGTTTCTGGGTGTTCGGTCAGGTTGTGGTCAGTGTTCAGCTTCTGTGTTTTCGGGCAGCTTCTGATCAGCGGGTAAGTTTATGTGTGTTCTTTCAGGTTGTGTTCATAGGTCAGTTTCTGTGTGTTCCGTCAGGTTGTGGTCAGTGGATCAGTTACTGTGTGCTCGGTCTGGTTGTGGTCTGTGGGTCAGTTTCTATGTGCTCTGTAAGGATGAGGTCACTGGGTCAGTCTCTGTGTGCTCGGTCTCGTTGTTGTCTGTCGGTCAGTTTCTGTGTGTTCGGAGAGTTCGTGGTCAGTGGGTCAGTTACTGTGTGCTCGGTCAGGTTGTGGTCAGTGGGTCATTTTCCATGTGTTTGGACAGGTTGTGTTCAGTGGGTCAGTTACTGTGTGTTCGGACAGGTTCTTGTCAGTGGGACAGTTTCTGTGTATTTGGTCAAGTTGTGGTCAGTGTGTCAGTTTCTGTGTGTTCTGTCAGGTTGTGGTCAGTGTGGACAGTTACTGTGTGTTCGGTCAGATTGTGGACAGTTGGTCAGTTTCTGTGTGTTTGGTGAGGTTGTGGTCAGTGGGTCTGTTTCTGTGTGTTTGGTCAGGTTGTGTTGATTGGGTCAGTTTCTGTGTGTTCATTCAGGGTGTGTTCAGTGGGTCATTTACTGTGTCCTCGGTCAGGATGTGACCAGTGGTTCAGTTTGTGTGTTCGGTTAGTTCCTGTGTGTTTGGTGAGGATGTTGTCTGTGGGTCAGTTTCTGTGTTTTCTGTCAGGTTGTGGTCAGTGGGTCAGTTTTTGTGTGTTCGTTCATCTTGTGGTCAATGGGTCATTTTCTGAGTGTTCGACTATTTTGTGGCCAGTGGGACAGTTTCTGAGTGTTCTGTCAGGTTCTGCTCAGCGTGTCAGTTACTTTGTGATCGGTCAGGTTGTGGTCAGTGGGTCAGTTTCTGTGTGTTCTTTGAGCTTGTGTTCACTGTGTCAGTTTCTGTGTGTTCGGTCAGGTTGTGGACAGTGGGTCAGTTTCTGTGTGTCAATCAGGTTGTGGTCAATGGCTCAGTTTCTGTGTGTTCGGACAGTTTGAGGTCAGTGGGCCAGTTCCTTTGTGTTCGGTCAGCTTGTGGTTAATGGGTCAGTTTCTATGTGTTCGGTTAGGTTGTGGTCAGTGGGTCAGTTACTGTCTACTCAGTCAGATTGTGCTCAGTGGCTCATTTTCCATGTGTTCATACAGTTTGTGTTCAGTGGGTCAGTTTCTGTGTGTTCGGAAAGTTTGTGGTTATTGGGTCAGTTTCTGTGTGTTTGGTCAAGTTGCGGTCAGTGGGTCAGTTACTGTGTGTTCGGTCAGGTTGTGGTCGGTGTGTCATTTTCTGTGTGTTCTGTGAGGTTGTGGTCAGTGGGTCTGTTTCTGTGTGTTTGGTCAGGTTCTGGTCATTGGGTCAGTTTCTGTGTGCTCGGTCAGTTTTGTAATGTATATACCTTTAAGGGGGAACTATCTTTTACAGCTCATGTATACTACAGTACCGGCAGTGACCACAGCTGTCTATAGCACTGAGTAGTAATCTGTACAGATCAATTCCAGAGTGAGCCGCGTTTAGTAACACCTGTTGTACGGATCTCCTGCAGTCTGTGTCTTATTATACACAGACACAACATTGGCAATGACGCAAGTTCGGACCTACCTGCAACTCTACATCACCTCCCGGGGATTCGTTCCTGGAGATCAGTGGATCGGAGGTCAAGGCCAGAGACACTTGTGTCGACCACGGGCATCCGCCCAGTCATTCAGCAGAGACTCGAGAATTGCGGGGTAGGCTGTCGAGAGCCAGGCTTGGCTTTCCAGTTGTGGTGGTCCAGTGAAACGGGCTGGCAAGGGGTAGTGTGCAGACCCTTCCCGGACAGTGGCGGGCTAGAGCCCGACTGAGCGGCACAGCAAAGGGCTGAGCAGCGTCGACGGGGCAGAGAGAGAGAGGGCAGAGCGCACAAGGGGCAGCCGGTG
Source organism: Somniosus microcephalus (assembly GCF_052327205.1). NCBI lineage: Eukaryota > Metazoa > Chordata > Chondrichthyes > Squaliformes > Somniosidae > Somniosus > Somniosus microcephalus. The sequence goes on along the minus strand of NW_028225183.1, from coordinate 4,769,486 downwards.
TTCAGGGGCCGAGCTGCATCGAGGAGAGGGAGAGAGAGATGCGCAGAAGCAAGTGAGGCGCCGCCATTGCCACAAGGACCGCCGAGAGCGGCGTTGGCAGCAGCGCAGGAGAAGCGCGCAAAACCTACAGGGCGCCGCCATTGCCACGAGAACCACAGGGAGCGGCGTTGGCAGCAGCGGGGGAGGAAGGAAAGCGCGGGAGACGCCATTTTAAGCCATTGGGGACGCCATTTTAAATCACACCCAAAATGCTGAAGAGTGGCCGTATCACCGCATTTGACAATGAAGTCGAAGATTGGACTACATATTTCGAACGAATAGAGGTATACTGCAAGGCAAATGAGGTGTCAGACAACAAGAAAGCTTCGATATTGTTAAATTTAATGGGTGCAAAGACGTATGGTTTATTACGAAATCTATTAACCCCAATGAAGCCAATGGAAAAGAGTTTTGAAGACATAGTAACGATACTACAGGAACATTTAAACCCCACACCGCTGCTGATAGCAGAAAGATTCAAGTTTCACAAACGGAACCAGCATAAGGATGAAAGCAATGCTGATTATTTAACAGAACTGCGCAAACTATCGAAACACTGCCAGTTTGGAACGGGACTGGCAGATACCTTAAGGGACAAGTTTGTGTGTGGCCTTCAAAGTGAAGGAACCCAGAAACAGCTTTTATCTGAAAAGGACCTTACGCTGGACAAGGCTTTCAGCATTGCAGTATCATATGAAGCAGCAGCACGGGGCGCTGCAGAGATACAACAGAGAACGCAAGAATATGGCACAAATGAAATGTCATATGGAGCAGAGAAGTGCTATCGCTGCGGCAGAACAACACATGACCAGAATGATTGCTGGTTCAAAAACAAAATGTGCAGACAGTGTGGAAAAGTAGGACACATAGCACGAGTCTGCAGGTCGGGAGAGAAAACAAGCAATAAGAAATCTACCAAAGAAAAGTACAAGAAGGTACATAAGATGACGGAGAATATGTCAGACGAACAAAAGAGTGATAACGACTCCGAAAGCAGAGAACTGAGTTGTCTGAAAGTACATAATGTGATCACAACGGAGGATCACCGAACCATTTGCGTCACTCTCAAGATAGCAGGAGTCCAGGTAAAGATGGAATTGAACACAGGATCAGCCCTAACAGTCATAAACCGACGGGACTATGAGTGGCTATTCTCACACATACCCTTGAGAGACAAAAACATTATTTTGAAGACGTACACGGGGCAAAAAGTCCTCCCCAAAGGAAAAATAAGGGTGACCGTTATATATAACGGCAAGGAAACACCAAAATTAGACCTGTAGGTATTGCAAGATGGAGGACCACCATTACTGGGACGTGAATGGATCCGGAAAATACAACTGGATTGGCATTCCATAAAGGCATTGACTGTGGCTGACAAAAAGGATGACGACGTCACACCTGGGCGACTGTCAAAGATCCTAACTGACGTGAAAGAAGTGTTCCAGCAAGGACTCGGAACGCTAAAAGGCATGACAGCGACGATTAAAATTGAAGAAAACGCAAGCACAACTGTGGTGCATGTGCCTTTAAGAGCAATTGTGGTGTATGTGCCTTTAAGAGCCCCAGGTGTGCGTAATGCCGGTAATTGCCACTTGTGCTAAATAAGCCTGTGTATTGTGTATATCCTTTAGAACCCCCCCCCCCAGACTTGCTTAGTAAATACCTATGAACCAACTCCTGTCTTCAGTGTCTTTATCTACACACGGACACTACAGTGGCGATGAAGTGGAAACGGACTTACCTGCAATTCGGCAGCACTTCAAGGACATCGATTCCTCCAGCGTCCAGAAGACTCAAGGAAGTAATAGAAACTGTGGTTTCACCAGCTGGCCAAGCTGGTGGCAGGTACTGCGCTAATCCTTCCTGGGCGTCAGGCTGGGGCTCCAGCGGCGGGCTCTACAGCTGAGACAGGCAGCGAAATCGGAGGCAAGCAATAACGGACTGGGAGGGTGCACTCCGGAGACGGCCGGCGCGGCAAGCAGGTCAGCGTTTAGACCTCCGTCGGGAACGAGTCTCCAACAGTGAATAAACGGAAACCACAGTAAAACAGCATTGTTATCGGTAGCAGCGGCGGGAAAGCGCAGGAAGCGCCATATCGTTGCTACAGAGAGAAAAAAAAAAAGCGCGGGAAGCGCCATATCTTTTTTGAAATGCCTAAGTCTGGCAATATTGATGCTTTTGATAACGAAACAGAGCCTAACTTTGGCAATATTGATGTTTTTGATAACAAGATAGAGGATTGGACCACATATGTAGAAAGAGTGGAGGTGTTTTGCACCGCAAATGGAATAGAAGATGAAAAAAAAGCTTCAGTGCTTCTGGATCTAATGGGCGCAGAAACATACAAGCTGTTACGCAACTTAATCACTCCAGCCGAACAGATGGACAACAATTTTGAGGAGATTGTTGATACCCTACACTGCCAATTCGAGGCAGGACTGGCACATTCTCTGCAAGACAAATTCATCTGCGATCCCCTAAGTGTAGAAACACAAAAAAAGGTATCTTCTGGAAAAGATTTAACACTGGACAAGGCTTTCAGTGCAATAGGAGCGGCAAAGATACAGCAAAGGCCACAGGACTTCGGCACGCATGAAATGACACGGGGTTTCGACAGATGTTATCGCTGCGGCAGATCCAACCATGACCAGAGGGATTGCTGGTTCAAAGAAAAAGCATGCAGGCGATGCGGAAAGATGGGACACATTCCACGTGTATGCCGATCTGAAAATAAAAAATCCACTAACGGGAAAAGAATCAATAAGGAAAAGCACAGAAAGGTACAAATGATGACGGACAGTAGCTCCAAAGACCAGAAGAGCGATAGCGACTCCGGGAACAAGAGACTAAGCTCTCTCAAATTACATAATGTAATTGCCAATGAAGATTACCAGACCATTTGGGTTACCCTCATAATAGCAGGGTCCCCAGTTAAAATGGAGCGAGATACAGGATCAGCTCTAACCGTAATAAATCGACGAGATTACGAGAGGCTATTTTCGCATATACCTCTAAAAGACACATCCATTATCTTAAAAACATATACGGGGCAGAAAGTATACCCCAAAGGAAAAATAGAGGTGCCTGTGGTATACAACGGCAAAGAAATACAAAAGTTGTATTTATACATTCTACAAGATGGTGGTCCACCGTTGTTGGGACGTGAATGGATAAGGAAGATACGTTTAGACTGGCACTCCATTCAGGCACTGACGGTGACCAGTAAGGAAAAAAACAATGATGACATCATACCTGAACGATTAAAAGACATCTTGGCCAACGCCAAAGAAGTGTTTCAAGAGAAACTAGGAACCTTGAAAGGCATCACCGCCTCAATAAAAGTGGAAGATGCAGCAATTCCAAAATTTTTTAAGGCAAGACCGGTGCCATACGCATTACGTCCGGCAGTCGAGGCAGAGCTGGAGAATTTGGAAAAGACAGGCGTATTATCCAAAATAGATTGGAGCGAATGGGCAACACCCATCGTTCCAGTCATGAAAAAAGCATTGAAAAATAACTCTGAGGAACAGAGAAAAATTCGCATCTGTGGGGACTTTAAGGTGACTGTAAACGCGGTCCTTCACACGGTACAGTATCCTCTTCCGAGGATAGAAGATATTTTCGCCTCACTATCCGGAGGAAAACGTTTCACAAAAATTGACTTGGCACAGGCATATCCACAGATGGAGGTTGAGGAGACCTCTAAAAAGTATCTCACAATAAACACACACAAAGGCCTGTACCAGTACAATCGACTGGTTTTTGGAGTAGCATCAGCTCCAGCTATCTGGCAAAGAGCTATGGAGCAAGTCCTGCAAGGGATTCCGGGGACTCAGTGTTACCTAGACGACATCCTTATAACAGGAGAAAACGACAACGAGCACCTTGCCAATTTGGAGCAGGTGCTCACTAGGCTGAAAGAACGGCGCCTACGAGCAAATCGCCCCAAGTGCGAATTTTTCCAAAATCAGTTATCATGTTGTGGCCACATAATTAATAAGGAAGGGTTGCATAAGTCACCTGAAAAAATTGAAGCAGTTATAAAAGCCCCAGCACCTGAAAATGTTTCACAATTGAGGTCATTCCTGGGATTAATAAATTAGTATCATAAATTTTTACCGAACTTATTAACTATTCTACACCCTCTTAATGATCTTCTACACACAGGCGTGATTTGGAAATGGATGAAAGACTGTAAACATGCCTTCCATAAATGTAAAGACTTAATCACATCCGAGAAAGTGTTGGCTCATTACAACCCATCACTACCAATCAGACTGGCGTGCGATGCATCCCCTTACGGCATAGGAGCGGTATTGTCCCATAGATTCCCTGATGGCTCGGAACGGCCGATAGCTTTTGCGTCACGCTCATTGAACTCAGCTGAGCGTAACTATTCCCAGATAGACAGGGAAGCACTCAGCCTGGTATGGGGAGTGAAGAAATTCAACCATTACCTACACGGACAAAAATTTACCTTGCTGACTGACCATCAACCCCTCATCTCCATATTCAACCCTAAGAAAGGTGTCCCCATTATGACAGCACAAAGACTACAGAGGTGGTCCCTTTTTCTAGGGGCACACCAATACAACATTGAATACAAAGGGTCAAAACAGCATGGGAATGCTGACGGTTTATCGCGCCTGCCGTTGCCAACGATAGAAGAGGCACCTACAGTAGACCCAGTAGAGATATTCCACTCTACCATAGTGGAATGTCTACCGGTGACAAATTCTGCCATTGAAAGGGAGACCAGAAATGACCCTACTGTCTCACGGGTCTACGATTTAACAATGAAGGGATGGCCAGCACATGGCGAAACATTGTTGCCAGCATTCTCACAAAGAAGAGAACAGCTGTCAGTGTGCCGAGGAACCTTGATGTGTGGATCCAGAGTGGTGATTCCACCCAAACTCCAGGATAAAGTGCTAAAGGAGCTTCACGAGGGGCATCTGGGTGGAGTGAAAACGAAGAACCTAGCTAGGACGTTTGTATGGTGGCCAGGTATCGATGGAGACATCGAAGACATGACCAAGAGCTGCCTAGGGTGCCAGAAGGTCCAAAATGCTCCGCCACAGGCCCCTCTACATCCAGGGGAGTGGCCCTCATCTCCCTGGCAAAGGGTGCACATCGACTTTGCTGGTCCATTTATGGACTCAATGTTCTTAATTTCAGTTGATGCACACTCCAAGTGGCCGGAGGTAATAAAGATGTCCTCCACCACCACGGAAAAAACCATCACAGTATTAAGGACCATATTTGCCAGGAATGGGCTGCCGGAACAGATATGTTCTGATAATGGACCGCAATTTGTGTCCGAAGAATTCAGAAAGTTCTTAAAGAACAATGGGGTAAAGCACTACACGTCCGCCCCATACCATCCCGCCACCAATGGATTGGCTGAAAGGTTTGTCCAGACCTTTAAGAAGGCCATAAAGGCCATGGGTAATGAAGACATAAAACTTCAGCACAAGGTGGATAACTTCTTATTTGCATATATTAATGCAACACATATGGTTACAAACCAAACTCCCGCCATGATGTTCCACAATAGAAACCTAAGATGCCGGCTGGATTTGGTCAAGCCCAACATCCGAAGGGACGTGGAGAACCGGCAGTTTCAGGGCATGAATGAAAGGCCAACTAGGGCCTTCCAGATAGGCCAACCGGTTTTGGCCCGGGACTACCGTACCGAGAAATGGCAGCCTGGAACTATCTGCACATGACTAGGACCACTGATGTATACCGTGGACATCGGAGAAAGCATAATAAGGCGCCATGCTGACCAAATCATCAAGTCATCCGAAAAGGGACAACCTACACCACCACGCTATACATCTAACGATGATGTAGAGATACCCATATCTACCTCCGATCCGGTGATACTGGAACCCGATGAACCCGACACTGGCCTTCAAGCCGAATCAGCCTTGCCAGAAGAACCTACTACACCACCAGAAACTACTACACCCCCGAGGCGTTATCCGGACCGAGTCAGGAAGCCTCCTGAGAGACTAACTTATAATTAATTAATACAGCAATGTATTTTATTTTGCATATAACATGTAATTAATAATTACTTAAAATATGATGTACTAGCTAGCTAGAAGGGGAGGAATTGTGGTGTATGTGCCTTTAAGAGCAATTGTGGTGTATGTGCCTTTAAGAGCCCCAGGTGTGTGTAATGCCGGTAATTGCCACTTGGGCTATATAAGCCTGTGTATTGTGTATATCCTTTAGAACCCCCCCCCAGACTTGCTTAGTAAATACCTATGAACCAACTCCTGTCTTCAGTGTCTTTAGCTACACACGGACACTACAACAACAGTTTTTAAGGCCAGACCAGTACCTTACGCGATCCGCCCAGCCGTCGAAGCTGAGCTGGAGTGTCTGGAACGTTCAGGTGTACTGTCCAAGGTAGACTGGAGCGAGTGGGCTACACCCATCGTCCCTGTGAAGAAAAAGTCGTTGAGCAGCACGCCTGGGATACCAAGGAAGGTTCGCATCTGTGGGGACTTTAAGGTAACAGTGAACCCGGTCCTTCACACCGTACAATATCCACTTCCGCAGATTGAAGATATTTTCGCCTCGCTATCTGGAGGGAAACGCTTCAATAAGATTGATATGGCCCAGGCGTATCTGCAAATGGAGGTAGAAGAAGCATCAAAAAAATACCTCACAATCAACACCCATAAAGGTCTCTACCAATACAACCGCTGGTATTCAGGTTAGCATCAGCTCCGGCTATTTGGCAGAGGGCAATGGAACAAGTCCTGCAAGGGATCCCAGGGACCCAGTGTTATTTGGACGACGTCCTGGTCACGGGCGAAACTGACAGTGATCACCTTGCCAACCTGGAGCAGCTGCTCACTAGATTGCAGGAATATGGGCTCCGAGCTAACCGCCCCAAATGCGAGTGTTTTAGAAAACAGATCTCGTATTGTGGCCACGTTATCGATAAAGTGGGATTACATAAGTCCCCAGAGAAGATTGAGGCAGTAGTCAAGGCTCCAGCACCGGAAAATGTGTCACAACTGAGGTCGTTCCTCGGGCTGGCAAGCTATTACCATAATTTCTTGCCAAATTTGTCTACAGTGCTACACCCACTGAACACCCTACTGCAAACTGGGGTGCCATGGAAGTGGAGTGACGAATGTAGACCAGCTTTCCAGAAGAGCAAAACACTAATCACATCGAAAGAGGTACTGGCCCACTACAACCCAGCATTACCAATTCGGTTGGCATGAGATGCATCACCCTACAGCATATGAGCAGTGCTATCGCACAAATTCTCGGACGGCTCAGAGAGGCCAATAGCCTTTGCGTCACGATCACTAACCTCAGCCGAGCGTAACTACACCCAGATTGACAGGGAGGCCCTCAGCCTAGTGTGGGGAGTCAAAAAGTTCAATCACTATCTGCACGGGCAGAAATTCACCTTGCTGACTGATCACCAGCCTCTTGTCTCCATTTTTAATCCGAAGAAGTGCATTCCGGTGATGACTGCGCAACAACTACAAAGATGGTCACTTTTTCTAGGGGCACACCACTATGAGATTGAATATAAAGGCACGAAAAGGCATGGAAATGCTGATGGGTTATCACGCCTGCCACTGCCTTCTGCGGAGGAAGAACCAGCAGTGGATCCTGTCGAAATATTCCATTCGACTAGAGTTGAATACCTACCAGTAACTAACGCTTGTATCGAAAAGGAAACCCGTAACGACCCGACACAGTCTCGGGTATATGATTTGACGGTGAAGGGATGGCCAGCACATGGCGACTCACTGTTGCCAGCATTCTCGACAAGGAGAGAACAGCTGTCAGTGTGCCGGGGGATCTTGATGTGCGGATTCCAAGTGGTAATTCCACCCAAGTTAAGGGATAGAGTGCTCAATGAGCTTCATGAGGGTCATCTGGGAGGGGTAAAAATGAAAAGCCTAGCCAGGGCTTATGTTTGGTGGCCGGGAATCGATAAACAAATCGAGGACCTGACCAAGAGCTGCTCAGGATGCCAGAAAGTCCAAAATGCACCACCACAGGCCTCTCTACACCCATGGGAGTGGCCCGCATCTCCATGGCAATGGGTGCATATTGATTTTGCTGGTCCATTCATTGACTCAATGTTTTTAATAGCCGTGGATGCGCACTCGAAATGGCCTGAGGTCATCAAAATGTCCTCCACCACCACGGAGAAAACTATTGCAGTCCTTAGGACCATTTTTGCCAGGACTGGCTTGCCAGAACAGATTTGCTCCGACAACGGACCACAGTTTGTGTCCGAAGAGTTCCGGAGGTTCTTGAAAAACAATGGGGTAAGGCATTACACATCCGCCCCGTATCATCCAGCCACAAATGGATTGGCTGAGAGGTTCATACAAACCTTTAAGAAGGCAATAAAGGCTATGTACAATGACAACATTCTGCTGCAGCACAAGGTGGATAATTTCCTGTTCGCCTTCCGGAATGCGACACATGCAGTCACCAACCAATCCCCAGCCATGATGTTCTTTACCCGAAGGTTAAGATCTCGCCTGGATTTGCTCAGACCAAACGTACGAAGATATGTTGAGAGTAACAATTCCAGAACATCCATGAGAAGCCAACAAGGAGCTTCAATGTAGGGCAACCAGTCTTGGCCCACGACTACCGAACAGAAAAATGGCAGCCAGGAATGATAGGCACACGGCAGGGCCCACTAATGTACACAGTGGACGTTGGGGAGAGCATCATGAGACGCCATGCTGACCAGATGCTAGAGTCACAGGAACAAGTCAACCCCATGCCTCGCCCATATGTACCTGGTGATGAACCCGATGTACGGGTTGCATCTACCCCAGAAACAGTAGCAGCGGAATCTAATGAACCAACCGACGACAGGGGGCCACAATCGCCTCCGCACCAAGAGCAAGACACTCGGGAAAGGCGCTATCCAGAAAGGATCAGGAAGCCTCCCCAAAGACTGGATATATAAACAGTCTATATTCCGCTAATGTTGCATGTTAAAAGTGTTAATTGTAATTAGTTTGAAACTTCATTGTTAAATGAGTGTTATGGTACTGTTAATCTAAAAGGGGAGGAATTGTAATGTATTTACCTTCAAGGGGGGAACTACCTTTTACAGCTCATGTATACTGCAGTACCGGCAGTGACCACAACTGTATATAGAACTGCATATAAATCTGCACAGAGCAGTTCCAGTGTGAGCCACGTTGAGTAAACACCTGTTGTACCGTTCTCCTGCAGTCTGTGTCTTATTATACATGGATACAACAGGCTGTACCGTGGCAAATGGAATTTAACCCTGAAAATTGTGAGGTGATGCATTTTAGGAGGACTGACAAGGCAAGGGAATGCACAATGAATGGTAGGACCCTAGGAAGGACAGAGGATCAGAGGGATCTTGGTGTGCATGCAGATAGAGCCATGAAGGCAGCAGGACAGGTAGGTAAGTTTGTTAAAATGGCATTTGGGATATTTGCGTTCATTAGCCGAGGCATAGAATATAAGAGCAGGGAGGTTATGATGGAGCAGTACAAAACGCTAGTTAGGCCACAGCTGGAATACTGTGTGCAGTTCTGGTCGCCACACTATAGGAGGGATGTGATTGCATTGGCGAGGGTGCAGAGGAGATTGACCAGCATGTTACTAGAGCGCTTCAGCTATGAGGAGCGACTCGGCAGGCTGGGGTTGTCTTCCTTAGAGCAGAGAAGGCTGAGGGGGGGGCCTGATTGAGGTGCACAAAATTATGAGGGGCATAGATAGGGTAGATAGAAAGGATCATTTCCCCTTAGTAGAGGGCTCAATAACCGGTGGCATAGGTTCAAGATAAGCGGCAGGATGTTTAGAGGGGATTTGAGGTAAAACTGTTGCACCCAGAGGGTGGTTGGAATCTGGAACTCACTGCCTGAAAGCGTGATAGAGGCAGGAAACCTAACAACATTCAGGAAACATTTAGATGAGCACTTAAAACGCCATTGCATACAAGGCTATGGGCTGCAAAATGGGATTAGAATAGACAGGGCTTGATAGCCAATGCGGACACGATGGGCCGAAGCACCTCATTCTTTGCTGTATAAATCTATGACCCTATCTACGGTGGGCGATTTTCCAGATGGATTTTCATTGCAAGAACGCTGCACTTGGAAAATTGGTAAAAGGGAAGTGGAATATCCAGGCTGCCTGGCAGGAGACTGATCGATGAAGCGATTGTTTCCATTGGAAGCAGGAAGGCAGCAACAGTTGCTCACCACTGTTCATTTCCCGGAATCAAATACTCCATTTTATACAATAGATAAGTTTGCAACCAAATCAGCTCGCGTCAAATATTTCATGATTCGTATTTCATAACGCCAGCATTTGCCTTAAAACAAAAGAATGCAGGGGCTGCTCGCTTCTCGGTCGCGGCGCCAGCGACAGGAACAAGTCATCCGCTCACAACCGAGTCCTCCAACGTAAGGGAGCTGATTGTGAAGGAGCAGCTCAATCCTCAGGCCCTGATTGGACACATGCAATGGGGGCGTTCTTGCGCTGCTGTATGTGATTTGTTGGTTGTTGTCACATGATCAGTGTGTGGGGCGATGCAAGTAAGCTGAAGTTCTCTGGCAATTGTTATTGCTTCAAATCTTTCCGTTCTTATCCATGAAAGTGATAAACTGAGGAAATTGTAGAAAAGTATTTTCAGAATGGATTATCTATTGTGGGCGATTTTCCGTGTGGATTTTAATGGCAAGAACGCCGCACTTAGAATATTGGTAAAAGGGAAGTAGATTATCCAGGCTGCCTGGCAGGAGACTGATCGCTGAAGCGATTCTTCCCATTCGAAGCATGAAGGCAGCAGCAGTTACTCACCACTGTTCATTTCACGGAATCAAAGACTCTATTTTTATACAATAGATAACAGGGAATATTTGGCCTCCCAAACACAATTTCCTCAGACTAATTGAATTAAAAAACAGATCTGACCCTCATCCTGAACACAGAGTCCAGCTCACCACCTGTTCATAGAGAATTGATCTTCTCCTATCGTTGTCTTAATCTAAGGTTCACTGTCTGGATCGGACAGTTTGAGAATATATTCTTGTTATATTAATCGGAATGGAGTGCAGGAGCAAATGAGATGCGCTGCTCAACAGGGAAGTTTGGAAGGGTGAACGAGGAAGCATCTGTTCACCTTCGAGCAGAGAATGTAAAGAAAAGATTTGATAGCAGAGTTAAAAATCTTAAATTAATATGACAGTGTAAATAAGGATGATCTGTGGAACATAGTTCGGTAAACTGAGGACACAGGTTCAAGGTGAGTGCCAATGGAAGGATGTTGGCAGCAGATATAATAATAACATTCAAAAAGGATTTGGAAGGTATGCTTATAGTTTAAAAAAATAACGGGGAAAGGGCAGAGGAGTGGGATTAATTGGATGGCTCTACCAAAGAGCTGGAACAAGCATTATGGGCCGAATGGACTCCTTCTGCGCTGTATCATTCTATGATTCTTTAATCACCTGCAACTTAGAATATAAGAAACTGAATGGGGCAGAAGAGCAAAGCGATCTAGTGATACAGGTAGGAGCAAATAATTAAAATCAGTATCACATTTCAGCAAAGCAAGTAAAATGCTAACAATGAACTCGGGTCTATTTCTGAAGCAATAGATTTCAAAATTAGTTAAGTTGGCAAATCGTTTGATGCGCTGTTCCACAAGAATCGTTTCTGGGACCAGTCGTGTTCCCCATTTACAGAAACAATTTGGACTCTAGAAACGGAAGGGCAATTTTAAAGATTGTGGATGCCACCAAAATGGAGTTTTACAGTTAATACGGAGGACGACTGCGACAGAATGCAGGAAGACAATAATAAAGTTGCAGAATGTGCGTGGAATTGGAAAAGGAACTTCAATATTTATAACAATAATAACAAAAACAAGTGCATCTATATCGCTCCTTTAACGTAGTGAAATCTCCCAGGGTGCTTCACATGAGCGTTATCAAATAAAATTTGTCCCATAAGGAGATACCAGGAAAGATGACAAAAATCTTGGTCAAATAGGCAATTATCAAGAAGCATCTTAAAAGGAGGAGAGAGAGTTAGAGAGGCAGGGAGGTTTAGGGAGGGATTCTCAGAGCTTCGGGCCCAGGCAGCTGAAAGCACAGCCGCCAATGCTGGAGCGGTTACAATCAGGGATGTGCAAGATGTACTTTTGGAGGAGCACAGAGAACTCGGGAGGTCGTGGAGCTGGTGGAAGTTAGCGAGATAGAGAGGCCATTTGAAAACATGGATGATAATTTTAAAATTGTGGTGTTGCTGGACCGGGAGCTAATGTAGTTCAGCGAGCACAAGGGTGGTGGGTAATTGGGATATGGTGCGAGCTAGCATACGGACAGCAGAGTTTTAGATGAGCAAACATTAATGGAGGGTGGGAGAGGGCAAGCCGGGCAGAAGAGCATTGGAGTAGTCAAGTCTAGAATTAGCAAAGGCATGGATGAAGGTTTGAGCAACAGATGAGCTGAGGCAGGGGCGGAGTTAAGCGATGTTACCGTGGTGGAAGTAGGCCATCCTGGTGATGGAGTGGATATGTGGTCGGAAAATCATCCAGCGCTCAAATACCACAAAAAGTTTGCATATGGTCTGGTTCAGCATTAGAAAAGTGTCAAGGAGAGCGATGGAATCGATGGCTAGGCAATGGAGCTTACTGCAGGGGACAGCATCTTCGGTCTTACAAACACTTATTTGGACGGCAGCAGAACTGAGAGTATACAGCTAGCTGGAAAGATTGAACAGGTTGGGCATTTTTGCATTTGAAGAGACAGGAGTTAGAGGATAACTGATAGAGGTCTTGAAAATTATGAATGGATGTGGAGAGAACGTTTCCACTTGTGGGAGAATCTTAAACTATGGCGTTTTTTTAGCTGTATATTCTATGAAATGTAATCTACTGAACAGCAGCTCAGCTCTGTCTGCCCAGCGATTGACGAGGCTCTTACTCCGGAAGCTGCAATAAATTGCTCCATTAAATAGCTGAAGTGACTCTTTAGAGAAGAGCGCAGACGGAATCCATGAAACTATTGGTGCTGTCCCAGAAGACAATGTGGGAACTGTCAGTCAGCAATAGTGCCGTGTCTTAAACAAAGTGCTTGCCGCTCCGCTGGTTTTATTTTCAGATCACCAGCGATTTTATGTGTAATTCAGTTGAAGTCAATCTGTGGCTAAATATTACATTGATGGACTGGAAACACTGGGTTCCACCTCTGGGCTGCGCTCAGTTGTTTCTGATTATTTATCAATTGAATAATTGAGGTAAGCGGATATTTCACCACCCTCTTCACCTGCTCTCTGAACTTGGACTGGGTCACCCCATAAATAAATGTGTTTGTGCAGCAACTGAAATTCTGCAGCAAATAACCGACCTGTCGAAGGTTATATAAAGAAGTAGTGGAATTATCTATTCCTGCAATTATATAATATAAGAAATGTATAACATTTGTTAACCACAGCAGTATGAATCTGGCGGATATGGTGAAGAGTAAAATTATACACTTCCTTCTGCTCTCCATCTCTGGGTCACTGCGATTCTCTCACTTGCTCTCACCCCTCAATCCCTTACGGACTCGACTGGCCAGTAAAAGGTTTCTGAATGTCAGAGCGTTGAGCAGCAACATTAAAGTGAATGGGAGCAATGGAGTTAAAACCGTACCAGACCTTGCAAATACCACCCACCCGGCCTCAGTAAAATAGCTTGGCCTCAACCTGCTGAAAAACGGTACATTGTCGATTATCTTTCTAGTTTCGCGTGTAAAGTAGAGGGGAATGTTTTTTAAACAGAGCAAAATGCAGACTGTAGCTAGAACCACAGCCACAGTTTACTCGGTGCAATATTTTGTTCTCAGCTTCTGGCAACAAATGGCCACAAATCGATCAAACGTGAAAGCGATGGTGAACCAGACAGAACATTCGTTGGCCAAACCGGACAGGACAAGGATAACAGTACACACAGGGGTGATGTCCAGGAAAGATACTGGGAAATAATGCCATCTGATCCGCCTCACTATGATCTGAGTAACAATGACCAGTAGATCCACCGCTGCCATGGCCACCAGGTAACGAGTGGTGCAGATGGAGAGTCCGCACATTCCTCAGGACAGGATCACAATCGCCAATTAATTAACTGCGAAAAAGAGAAGGGAAAGAAATTGAAAATTACAGATCAGTCATTCTCCATGTCTGAGGCCAGTCATTAAGGCCGGGATTTTACCACCAAAATCTGGTGTTTTGGCGTCAGGTCTGAGGTTATTATTTCAAAACCTCCTCAAACAACCGTGCATATCTTCACCCTTTCTCATAGATTCCAAACACAAAGGCAGTTCCAAGGAGGGTTACCTCAGTCACCTGAAAGCATGATTTCAAAAGAAAACACATTTGTTCTATTCCTGTCAGTGACCCACAATCAGTACAATTCAAAAGTGACAGATACTCCCAGTAATATGTCACCACTGACATCAGCCGTCGGGATAATGCTGGGATCCATTGTTAATAAAGTTGTATCGAGTCACTTAGAAAACCAGACCATGATTATGCAGAGGCAACATCGTTTTATCAAATGGAAATCGTGTTTGACAAATTTATTATAATTTTATGAAGCTGTAACAAGCAGGGTAGATAAAGTGAAACCAGCGGATATAGTATATTTGGATTTCCAAAAGGCATTCGTTTAATAAATTATTATTACACAAGATTAGGGCTCATGGGGTTGGAGGTAATATAATAGCAAGTAAAGAGAATTGGTTAACGGACAGAAAACAGAGAATAGGGATGAATGGATAATTTTCAGGTTGTCAGGCGGTTACTAGTGGGGTGCCACACGCATCAGTGTTGGGGCCTCAGATATTGAAAATCTATATAACTGACATGGATGAAGGGACAGAGTGTAATGTGTTCAAGTTTGCTGATGATACAAAGTTAGGTGGGACAGTAAGCTGTGAGGAGAATACAAAGATTCTGAAAAGGGATACAGATAGACTAAGTGAGTGTGCAGTAAGTTGGCAGATGGAGTATAATGTAGGGAAACGTGAGGTTATTCACTTTGGTAGGAAGAATAGAAAAACAGAATGTTTTTTAAATGGTGAGAAATTTTCAAATGTTGGTGTTCAGATAGATTTGGGTGTCCTCGTGCAATAAACACAGAAAGGTAAATGCAGGTACAATAAGCAACAAGGAAGGTAAATGGCATATTGGCCTTTGTTGCAAGGGGGTTGGAGTATAAGAGGAAGGATGAATTGATACAGTTCTAGAGGGCCTTGTTTAGACCACACCTGGAGTACTGTGCATCGTTTTGGTCTCCTTATCTAAGGAAGGATATATTTGCCTTCGAGGTGGTGCAAAGAAGGGAAAGTGGATTGATTCCTAGAATGAGAGGTCTGTCCTACGATGAGACATTGTGTAGAATGGGCCTATCGTCTCTGAAGTTTAGAAGAATGAGAGGTGATCTCATTGAAACATACATGATTCTGAAGGGCAGTGACAGGGTTGATGCTGAGAGGTTGTTTCCCCCTGGATGACGGGGCTAGAACTAGGGGGCATAGTCTCAGGTTAAAGGGTAGGCCATTTAAGACTGAGAAGATGAAGAATGTCATCACTCAGAGGGTTGTGAATCTTTTGGAATTATCTGCTCCAGTGGGCTGTGAATGCTGAGTCTTTGAATATGTTCAAGGCTGAGATAGATAGATTTTTGGACTCTAGGGCAATCAAGGGATATGGAGATCGGGCGCGAAAGTGGAGTTGAGGTCGATGATCAGCCATGGCCCTATTGAATGGTGGAGCTGGCTCGTGGGGGCAAATGGCCTGCTCCTGCTGTTATTTCTTATGTTCTTTACTTCCACTTCGGTTAATGACCCACACTCAGGACAGTTCTACAGTGACAGGTACTCCCACTAATACCTTCTCTCAAACAGTTGCCGGCAATTGTTATCTGATTCCACACTTCATGATATTCCATTAAATGCAATAACTTGGTAATTCCACGAGACTGTGAATTAACAACAGAGGTTTCCTTTCTGTTTAGGCAATGGAAAAATCCCACACACGAAATTCGTGACATTTGACTTAACAGAATTATATCATGGATCGGGTGACTGTATACCGGGGAACAGTACATCACCATGTAACATTATCAGTCACAGAGCAAAACCAGAGTCTACCTCACGCACTGATTTGCACGACTTCAATGTTTACATTCACTTACCGGGAACACTAATGGCAGCAAGGATAGGGTAGTATGTTTTCTGGACTTATTAAATTGGTCGATGCATTTTTTTTCAAGCGATCTGTCCCTTCGTGCTGCAAGCAATCTCTCTGCCCCCGATCTGCACTTACCCGACCCGCCCGGCGTTCATCTCCAGGGACGACTGGAATTCCTGTTTGAAAAAGATGACTCCCGGGCAGCGTGTGACGTCACGCCGCCCAGGAGTGCAGCCAGCGCGAAGCCTGTAGCGTGCAGTGCAAGTGAGACACGTCCCTTGAGGTCTCATTTTAATAGTACACGCCCATAATCTTTGCAAGCAGCTGGAGAGGACTCATTCTTACAGAACAGAAGTGCAGGTAGGTTATGTGTATTTTTATCAATGTTTTGGTAACTTTTATAAACTTTTAAAAACGTTTGAATGATTTTGATGATTCTGAGATAGTTTTAAAGAGAATTGAAGCTATTTGATCAGTTTTTAAAGCCTTGAAAACATTCTTTTAATTCTATTCAGTTAATTAGCAAATTGAGATGGCTGGAATGACCACATTTAACGTGATTAAAAGAACTCTGAACTTCACTGAGGATGACCTCAGCAATCTCCTCAATGAGGTGAAGGGGAAGCGCCTGCGCAGCAAGGGGAATGAGCAGTCGAGGGCACCGTGAAAAGGTCAGATGTCAGCGTGGTCGGAAGTTGCACAAGCTGTCAGTGCGAGCTCCACCATTACATGTACAGCGGAACAATGGTGCAAGAAATTCAATGACTTGTTGCGATCTGTCAGGGTTTGTACAGTTTTAACTAAAGTGTACTGTTACAGTGCAAAGAGTTTAATTTAACTTGATTTCAAAAGGCTCATGCATTTAATTTTCTGAATTTACTTCTTGGTAAAGTCACCTGAGCTAGCAATAAAACTTTATGGCTTTGCGGCCAGCTCAGGGTTAACTATTGTTCTCTTATCTTCATTCCACTGCTTTGAGCTGTAAAACTTCAATCACAGATTTTAAGAAACACCCAACCCAGTCTTCAAAGCCTTTGCTGAGCATGTCAGAAATGCAGCTGTTTGATTCTCTTTTTACTTCTGTAATATCAGAGTAAGAGTTCTCACAATGGCAGTGAACACACACGCACAGGCGATGGTGTTGCCATGCTGAGGGTTTTGACCGAACATGTGGAACAGGTCGAATAGATGTGCGGAGTTGCTAGCAATCGCCCTGCGGAAGGATCTCAAACAAACATTAATGACCCTCAAAGTGAGTTGGCCTGCCCAGCTATATGTTGAATAAGGATAGGTGTGTGCTGGATGTTGTGATGTGGCACATCGTGCTTTACCTTTGCAAATGTTTTGTAATTCCTTCCCACAGCTGGACAGCAGACCTCTCACACACGGGATGAGCAGTGCGTGGAGTCAGCGGCCGCAGAGGGCATTGGGTAAGGTGTTTCTGCTGCGGTGGCAGCAGTTACTGAGCTGGTTGAGGAACAGGAGGAACCTGACCTTTGTGAGCAAGTGCAGCAGGAGTGTATAGACCCTGTGTCACTGCCCACTATCTCACCATCTCCTGGCCCCTGTGGCTCGGTGCGAGTCACTGCTGACTGTAGCTCCACAGACAGACACCATATTGACACTTCAGTGCACGTGGGAGGAGCAGAAAGACATTCAGTAGAACAGCACCTACAAGATGAGGAGCAAGATATTGCAGGTTTCAGGCAATTGCTGAGCTCTCTCACTGACAAGGATGTAGACTCCAGCGACTCTATCAGGCAGGGAATCGATAATCTTTGCATGACACTAAATCAGATATCATCGCAGTTGGTGGTGGTTATTGAGAATTCTCTTAATCAGGTGACATTGCAGTTGGTGGCGTTTAATGAGACTATGACTGCACTACTTCATTCGCGTGAACCTATTCCTACTGCCATTACGCTGACTCCAGCAGAAGGGCTGTTCCCAGGTAACATTGCAGATCCACTTTGGTCCCAGGAGCCAGCAGCTGCGCCAGTCATGATGCAGGGAAACGTAGAATTGCCTCAGCAACAACACTTTCGTGAGAGCGCTGCTGAAGAGCAGGAAAAGTCTGACAGCGCCCTTGCATGTAGCTCTGGAGGGCTCCAGTCACGGGCATTGAAAAGGTGCAGGAAACGTTAGGGTGTCACCTTCAGCCCACTCCGCCTCCTTCAACTCTCAGTCACAGAGGCCAGTGGCCAAATCGTTAAATTGCTATATTTATCATTTTATTGAAA
This sequence comes from Somniosus microcephalus, assembly GCF_052327205.1. Classification (NCBI taxonomy): domain Eukaryota; kingdom Metazoa; phylum Chordata; class Chondrichthyes; order Squaliformes; family Somniosidae; genus Somniosus; species Somniosus microcephalus. The sequence goes on along the minus strand of NW_028225183.1, from coordinate 4,750,971 downwards.
TGTTAAATGTTTTCTTACATATTTAAATTAAAATGTTTATTTCTGAATGAAATGATATGTAACCTTTTCGTTTAAGCAGTACACCCAGTAATCAATCTTAAAAGAATTTGAACATTTATTTTATTTCAAAAAGTTTGACAACAACTGTTACAGAAGTAGAAAATAGCCAGTTCCCACCTTGAATGTCTGTATTGTAGTAAGAAAGTAAAAATTACTGTAAAATGTTTACACTTTCTTTTCGAACAGTTAGCATTTTGCACGTTTGAAAACGTTACAAGAGATAGTACCCATCTTAAATGTTGCAATTTCACTATGAATCAAACAAAAATGACTTAAACCTGTTTACAAAGAGATTTCAAAATTGTTAACTTTAATATTTTTAAATTGCATAAAAGAGGTCCTTAACATCCTGAATGTCTTACTTGCACAAAAAAAGAAAGACATGTAAAAACGAACCGTTTCCAATATTTCTTCCTCATTGTTCATGGTTAGAAATTTTTTTATAGTACAGAAGCTTTACTTAAAATTTACAAGTTGTTCACTTTATCCATCGAAACTGAAGATTAAAAGTTTTTGATGATGCAATAAAAGTTCACTGTTTCACTTGAATATGTGTCTGCTTCTGTCTTTGCCTTGCGGGGGGAGGGGTAGGTACAGGGCGTAACTACCGCATGAAAGTGTTGGCTACCAGCAGTTCGCGAACAGCCTTAGATTCGGCGGCTCTTGGCTCCTCCCCATGAGGCCTGGCAACATGCACATTGCCATCGCCTTCATCCTCCATTTCAACAGGCAGCTGTTCCTCATTGTTAAGACTCAGTCCTTCCTGCAGGGCAAGGTTGTGCAAAGCAGAGCAGGCAAGCACAATCCTTGCCACTTTCTGGTGAGAGTACTGCAAGGTCCCCCCTGATCTATCGAGGCACCGGAAGCGTGATTTCAGAAATCCTATTGTCCTCTCCACCACTTGACGTGTAGACACGTGTGCATGGTTGTATCTCTCCTGAGACTGATTAATGGTATTGCGGTAGGGGGGTCATCAGCCATGGTTTTAGCGGGTAGCCCTTGTCGCCCAATATCCATGCGGATCCTGTAGGCAATTTGCTGAGAAAATCATACAATTTAGAGTTAGAGAGGACGAAGGAGTCATGATTACTTCCCCGGTGCCCTGTATTCACGTTTAGGATCCGGAGGTGTGCATCACATAATATCATAACATTCAATGAATGATACCCCTTCTCTGTTTAAGAATGTCACAGGTGCATCCTTGGGTGCCTTCAATGCAATATGGGTTCCATCGATGGACCCAATCATTTTGGGGAATCCAGCAATGCGATGAAATGCTAAGGCCATCTCCTTTTGATGTCGAGTGGACAAGTCATAATTAATGAAATCTGAAATCCTACGGCAAGTGGCTTCTGTGACGTGGTGAATGCAAACCCTCGCAGCATTCTTGGAGATGTTGCTTATGTCACCGGTGCCTGCTTGAAATGATCCACTTGCAAAGAAGTTCAATGCTGTGGTTACCTTCATGTTCACTGACAAGGCAGTGCGGGTCTTCAAGCGTGGCTCCAAGTCCACCTTCAACATGTCACATAGTCGGCCAATTGCCTCTTTACTGAAGCGCAGCCTTCTGATAGACTAATCCTCGGACAGCATTTCAAATGATCGCCTCTCCCTGTAAACTCTGTGGGGTGGGTAGTTGTTCCTTCTGATCAGGAGACGGTTATGGTTCCTCAATCTTCTACGTTGCTCCCTGGCGTTCCGATTTCTTTGAAGCAAATACACATAGAGCATCACGGCAACATTTCTATAAGAGGGCATGTTTCTCGCTCACAGGACTCCTCACTGCACAGACGTACCTGTACAGCGTAAATGGAAATAGTTGTTACAGTTATTTTAATAAACTGAGTGCCTATAACATCAACTCGGCCTATGCCAGCAAGCATGCTTTAACGGCTTGCAAAGACATCCTTCCCTCCTGATGAATATCACAGGCCAAGATCCTTTTCCAATAAATTTCATTTGCAGAAATTCATCATTGCATAAATACTTTCATCCACGAACTGAAAGGAATACATACATAAATGCACATTCTTCAAGGAATATATACAGACATACAATCATATATACATACATACTAAAAATAAGATATATTACTGATGACAAGTTCATTATGTTAGCATTTTATTCTTTTTAAAATCATTTTCACATTTAATAATCTCAACATATTCAGTTGGGCCTTGCCCACAACCACAATTGCTCATTCTACCTACAGTACTGAAAAACCGTTTAAAAAAAAAAGTTTAAAACTTACCTCAGCCTTTCTTAAAATAACTTGCCTCCCTTTCCCAAACAGAAATAGTGACTTTCAGAAGCTCCACGATGAAAGACTTCTTCCTCCGCAGCTTCTCGACCAGCTTTACTCCTGCTTTTTTGATGCATAAGTTGTGAGGACTTACCATCACTGAATCCATGAATGAAATCGACGAATTTCACTGCGCACGCGCTGCCTGTGCAGTCGCACGCGTTCTGCCTCTTAACCCCTTAAGTCAGAGGAGAGGAAATGCCGGTTTTGCCCGCATGCACTGTGCATGCTGAAAACCGGCAATTCCTCCAGCCACACGTATGAGTACCCCGTCCGTACATGCATTCTGAGAGGAATTACTGGGCCATTGTTTAGAAGAGCAGGTCAGAAGCTGGGTATGCTGCAGCAAGTACCACACCTTCTAACTCCTAAATGTATTTCCACAAAACACAAGTCAGGAATGTGATGGGATAATCTTCACTTGCCTGAATGTGTGCAGCTCCCGCAACACACAAGTGGCTGGACACCATCCAGTACAAAGCAGCCCGGTTGATCGGCACACCATCCATCATTTCATACATTCACTCCCTCCACCACTGCCGCAACTTGGCTGCTATGTGTGCCATCTACCAGGTGCACTGCAGCAACTCGCCAAGTCCTCCTCGACAGCACCTCCCAAACCTGCGAACGCTAACACCTAGAAGGAAAACGGCAACAGGTGCATGGGAACAACACCAACTCCAAGTTACCCTCCAAGTCACACACCATCCTGCCTTGGGAATATATCGGCCGTTCTTTCATCGTCGCTGGGTCCAAATCCTGGAACTCCCTCCCGAACAGCACTGTGGGAGCACCTTCACCACACAGACTGCAGCAGTTCAAAAAGGCGGCTCACCACCTTAACGGCAATTCGGGATGGGCAATAAATGCTGGCCTTGACTGCCACGCCCACTCCGTGGATGGAATAAAAAAATTGCCCGGCTCTGTGTACGAGCTCGCTGTGTCTGTGTCGGAGTATTTTGAGTTGGGTTCTGTGTAGGAGCAGTCTGTGCCTGTGACGTTAGTTTTGTGGGTCTCTGTAGTATCTGTCTAGTTCTGTGCAGGAGCTGCCTGTTCCTGTGACATTAGTTTTCTGGTTCTGAGACTGTGTAGGAGCTGTCTGGGCCCAAGTAGGCCCTGTCTGGGTCTGTTTAGGAGCCGTCTAGTTCTATGTAGCAGCTGCTGCATCTATGTAGGAGCTTCGTTTTCTGGCTAGGAGTCGTCTTTGTCTTTCATGTAGCTCCGTGTGTCAGAGTTCCGACTATCTGGTTCTATGTAGGAGTGCTAGATTTGTGTAGATGCTGTTTGTGTAGAACCTATCTGGTTCTGTGTAGGAGATGCCAGGTTCTGTGCACAAACTCCCGCTTAGCTGTGTAGGAGCAGTCTGGGCTTGTGCAGGACATGTGTGTGTCTGTGTGTGAGCTGTCTGTGTCTTTTTAGAATCTGTCTGCGTATGTCCAGTATCTGTCTTGTTCTGTGCTGGACCTGTCTGGAAACAGTCTGGTGAAACTTCGTTGGACTCCCTCTATGGCAAGTCGATCCTTCCTTATGTAAGGACACTAAAACTGTACACAATACACCAGGTGTGGTCTCACCAGGCCCTATATAATTGCAGTGACACGTCTTTACTCTTATGCACATATTCTCTTGTAATCAAGACCAACATATCATTTGATTTCCTAGTTGCTTGCTGTACCTGAATGTTACATTTCAGTGATTCGTGTACAAGGACACCGAGGTCCATCTGAACAACAACATTTCCCAATATCTCACCATTTAAGCTGTTCCATTTTTCCTACGAAAGTGAATAAATTCACATTTCTCCACATTATATTCGATTTGCCATGTTCTTGGCACTCACTTAGCTTGTCTACACACCCTTGAAGCCTCCTTGCATCCTCCCCACAACTTACATTCCCACCCAGCTTTGTATCATCAGCAAACTTGATACATTACATATCGTCCCCTCATCCAAATCATTGATGTAGCTTGAGAATAGCTGAGGCCCAATCACTGATTCTTCCGGTACACCACGTGTTACAGCCTGCCAACTAAAAAATTACCCGTTTATTCCTACTCTCTGTTTTCTGTCCGTTAACCAACCTCAATCCATGCTAATATATTACTCCCAATCCCATGAGCCCTAATTTTGTTCAATAACCTCCTGTGTGGCACCTTATCGAATGCATTCTGAAAATTCAAATAGATCACATCCACTGCTCTTCTCTTATCTCTTCTGCTCGTTACAAACGCAAAAAACTCTAACAGATTTGTGAAACACGATTTCCTTTTCATAAATCCGTTTTGACTGCTGAATCCTATTATTATTTTCTAAGTGCCCTGCTACCATGACCTTTATAATATACTCTAGCATTGTCCCTGTTACTAATGTCAGGCTAACTGGTCTGGAGTTCCCTCTTCTCCCACCCTCTTTTCTTAAATAGACAGTTTACATTTGCTACCTTCCAATCCGCAGGTATCATTCTGGAATCTATGGAATTTTGGATAATATCAACCAATGCATTCTTTTCTCTATAGCCAACTCTTTCAAAACTCGAGGATGTAGACCATCAGGTCCAGGGGATTTATGGGCTTTCCATGCCATTAATTTCTCCATTGCTTTTTTTTAACTAATAATAATTACTTTCAGATCCTCATTCTCGCTAGAACCTTCTTTCAAAACTGTCTCTGGGAAGATTTTGCACCTTCATCCGTGAAGATAGATACAAAGCATTTGTTTAAATTCTCGGCCATTTCCTTATTCTCCATTATAATTTCTGCTGTCTCAACCTGAAGGGACAATATTTGTTGCACTAATCATTTCCATTTTACATACCTATAGAAGCGTTGCCAGTCACTTTTACGTCGCTCACTTGTTTACTCTCATATATTATTTTCCCTTTCTTTGTCATTTTCTTGGTCCTCCTTTGCTGAATTCTAAAATCCTCCCAATCCTTCGGGTTAGTTTGTAACTCAAACTAATCCAGCACCTCAAACTAATACAGGGCTTCAAATGAAAAAAAACACGTCAAACTAATACAGCCCTGAAAACAATGCAGCCGCTCAAGCTAATGAATCACACCAAACTGACACAAACCTTCAAACTAATATAGGCCCTCAAACCAATACATTACACAAAATATTGCACGACCTCAAAATAATATACACTCTCAAAGGAATTCGGCACCTAAAACTGTTACAGCCCTTTAAAGTAATACAGCCCTTCATCCAATATACGCTCGTACACAAATGCACCCCTCAAACTAGTGCTGTCCATAAAACTAAGGCGCCATCTCCAAGTAATGTAGCTCATCCAACCACAATCAAACCAACACAGAACCTCAATCCAATACAGCTGGACACCATCCAGGGCAAATCTATCCCGCATGATCACCTCCCAATCCATCACCTTAAACTTTCGTTCCCTCCACTGGTGCAGCATTGCTGAAATGTGTAACATCGGCAAGATGCATTTCAACAACTCCATAAGAACATAAGAACATAAGAAATAGGAGCAGGAGTAGGCCATATGGCCCCTCGGGCCTGCTCCGCCATTCAATAGGATCATGGTTGATCTGAATCTAGACTCAAGTCCACTTCTCTGCCATCTCCCCGTAACCATTAATTCCCTTATCTGCTAGGAAAATGTCTATCTCCATTTTAAATTTATTTAATGTTGCAGCTTCCAAAGCTCTCTGGGGCAGCAAATTCCATAGACTTACTACCCTCTGAGTGAAGAAGTTTCTCCTCATCTCAGTTTTGCAAGGGCAGCCCCTTATTCTAAGATAATGCCCCCTAGTTCTAGTCTCACCCATCAGTGGAAACATCCTCACTGCATCCACCCGATCAAGCCCCCTCACAATCTTATATGTTTCGATATGATTGCCTCTCATTCTTCTGAAATCCAATGAGTAGAGTCCCAACCTACTCAACCTTTCCTCATACGTCAAGCCCCTCATCTCTGGAATCAACCGAGTGAACCTTCTCTGAACCGCCTCGAGAGCAAGTATATATTTTCTTAAATAGGGAAACCAAAACTGCACGCAGTATTCCAGGTGTGGCCTCACCAATACCCTATATAACTGCAGCAAGACTTCCCTGTTTTTATAATTCATCCCCCTTGCAATAAAAGCCAAGATTCCACTGGCCTTCCTGATCAACTGCTGCACCTGCATACTAACTTTTTGTGTTTCATGCACCAGGACCCCCAGATCCCTTTGTGCTGTAGCACTTTGCAGTTTCTCTCCATTTAGATAATAACTTGCTCTTTGATTTTTTCTGCCAAACTGCATAACCTCACACTTTCCAACATTATATTGCATCTGTCAAATCTCTGCCCACTCACTTAGCCTGTCTATGTCCTTTTGCAGGTTTTTTTTGTCTTCCTCACTCACTGCTTTTCCTCCCATCTTTGTATCGTTGGCAAACTTGGATATGTGGCACTCAGTCGCTTCCTCCAAATCGTTAATATAGATTGTAAAGAGTTGGGGACCCAGCACTGACCACTGCAGAACAACACTAGTTACTGATTGCCCACCCGAGAATGAAACATTTATCCCAACTCTTTGTTTACTGTTAAATAGCCAATCTTACACCCATGCCAGGATATTACCCCCAATCCCGTGATTTTTTATCTTGATCAGTAATCTTTCGTGTGGAACCTTGGCAAATGCCTTTTGGAAGTCTAAATACACTACATCCACTGGTTCCCCTTTATCCACCCTGTATGTTACATCCTCAAAGTATTCGAGCAAATTTGTCAAACATGACTTCCCCTTCGTAAAACCATGCTGACTCTGTCCTATTAAATTATGTTGATCCAAATGCTCTGTTACTGCTCCTTAATAATCGACTCCAACATTTTGCCAACCACAGATGTTAGGCTAACTGGTCTATAGTTTCCAGCTTTTTGTTTACTTCCCTTCTTAAATAAGGGTATTACATTAGCAGTTTTCCAATCTGCCGGGACCTTTCCTGAGTCCAGGGAGTTCTGGAAAATGATCACCAATGCATCCACAATCCCTACCGCCACTTCTCTCAAGACCCTAGGATGTAGGCCATCAGGTCCGGGGGATTTGTCCGCCTTAAGTCCCATTATTTTACTGAGTACCATCTCCTTAGTGATTTTAATCGTGTTTAGCTCCTCCCCCCCCCATTGCCCCCTGTTTGTCCAGTGTTGGGATATTTATAGTGTCCTCTACTGTAAAGACTGATACAAAATATTTGTTCAGCGTCTTTGCCATCTCCATGTTCCCCACCATTAGTTTGCCGGTCCCATCCTCTAAGGGACCAATGTTTACTTTAGCCACCCTTTTTCTTTTTATACAGCTGTAGAAACTCTTGCTATCTGTTTTTATATATTTTGATAGTTTACTTTCATAATCTATCTTCCCTTTCTTAATTAATCTTTTAGTTACTGTTTGCTGGCTTTTAAATGCTTCCCAATCTTCTATCCTCCCACTAGATTTGGCTACTTTATATGCCCTTGTTTTCAGTGGAATACTATCCTTTATTACTTTACTAAGCCACGTATGCATGTCTTTTCTTTTACTCCCCTTTTTCCTCAGTGAAATATATTTATCTTGAAAGATGTGAAATATCTCCTTGAATGTAGACCACTGCTCTTGTACCGTCTTACACTTTAATCTGTTTTCCCAGTCCACTTTAGTCAATTCTACTCTCATACCTTCATAGTCTTCTTTATTTAAGCTTAGTTCGCTGGTTTGAGATCCAAATCTCTCACCCTCAAAATGAATTTGGAATTCAACTATATTATGGTCACTCATTCCAAGAGGATCCTTTACTATGATATTTTTTATTAATCCTGTCTCATTACACAGGACCAGATCTAAGATTGCCTGCCCCCTGGTTGGTTCAGTTACATACTGTTCAAGGAACCCGTCCCTAATACACTCTATGAACTCTTCCTCAATGCTGCGATGCCCAATTTGATTAGTCCAGTCAATATGAAAGTGAAAATCGCCCATGATTATCGCTGTTCCCTTATTACAAGCCCCAACTATTTCCTGATCTATACTCCGACCAACAGAGTTGCAACTGTTAGGAGGCCTATAGACTACACCCACTAGTGACTTTTTCCCCTTATTATTCCTTATCTCCACCCAAACTGTTTCACTATCCTGATCCTTTGACCCAATATCATTTCTGACTATTGCAGTGATTACATCCTTGATTAACATAGCAACCACACCTCCCTTTCCTTCCTCTCTGTCCTTCCTAATTGTCAAATACCCTTGTATGTTTAGTTCCCAGTCATGATTATCTTGCAGCCATGTTTCCGTAATGGCCACCAGATCATACCCATGTGTAGTTATTTGTACCGTTAAATTGTCAATTTTGTTATGAATGCTGCGTGCATTCAGATAAAGAACTTTCAAATATGTTTTCTGACAATTTATTCCTGCTTTTACCCCTTTTACTACTTTACCTTTATGATTATACATTCTGTCCCTTCCTGTCATGCTCTGGTTTTTAATTTCCACACTGCTAACTTGCTCTATTGCCTTCTCCGCTGTCATTTTTACATTTCGCTCTCTTAAAACCTCCCCCCCACTAATTAGTTAAAAGCCCTCTCTACAGCCCTAGTTATTCGATTCGACAGGATTCTAGTCCCAGCACTGGCCAAGTGAAGTCTGTCCCAATGGAACAGCTCTCTCCTGTCCCAGTACTGGTGCCAGTGTCCCAGGAAGAAAAAACCATTTCTCCCACACCAGACTTTGAGCCACGCATTTAACTCTCTAATTTTATTTACCCTAACCAAATTTGCACGTGGCTAAGGTAGTAATCCAGAGATTATTACCCTTGTAGTTCTGCTTTTTAGTTTGGCCCCTAGCTGCTCAAACTCCCTCAGCAGAACCTCCTTCCTTGTCCTATCTATGTCGTTGGTATCAACATGGACCACAACAACTGGATCCTCCGCCTCCCACTCCAAGTGACTCTCCAGCCCAGAGTAGATGTCCTTAACCCTGGCACCGGGCAGGCAACACAGCCTTCGGGATTCTCGCACTCGGCTGCAAACAAATCTATCTATCCCCCTAACGATACTATCCCCTACCACTACAACATTTCTTTTAACTCCCCCCACTTGAATGGCCCCCCACTCCACGGTGCTGTGGCCAGTTTGCTCATCCTCCCCGCAGTCCCTGTTTCCATCCTCACAGGGAGTAAGAGCCTCAAACATGTTGGACAAGAGCAAGGGCATCTTGGACAGCACATGCCAAACCTGCCAACTCTGCCACCTAGAAGGACAAGGAAAGTGGGCGCTTGGAAGTACCTCCACCTCCCATCTCCAGTCCATGTCACGCAGCTTTCTGAATAGGAAAAATATATAAACCTAAAGGCTTACATCCTAGGGTCTTGAGAGTATTAGCGGCAGGGATTGTGGATGCATTGGTGGTAATTTTCCAAAAATCCCTGGATTCAGGTAGGGTCCCAGCGGATTGGAAAACTGCTAATGTTTAAAAAGGGAGGCAGACAAATGACTGGAAACTATAGTATAATTGGCCTAACATCTGTGGTTGGTAAAATGCTGGAGTCCATTATTAAGGAAGCAGTAACCGGACATTTCAATAAGCATAATTTAATCGGACAGAGTCAGCTTGTTTTTACGAAGGGGAAGTCATCTTTGACAAATTTGCTCGAATTCTTTGAGGATGCAACAAACAGTGTGGATGAAGGGGAACCAGTGGATGTGGTGTATTTGGACTTCCAAAAGGCATTTGACAAGGTGCCACACAAAAGATTACTGCACAAGATAGAAAATCACGGGATTAGGGGCAATATACTGGCATGGGTGGAAGATTGGCTATCTAACAGAAAACAGAGAGTTAGGATAAAAGATTCATTCTCGGGTTGGCAATCAATAAGCAGTGGTGTTCAGCAGGGGTCAGTGCTGGGACCCCAAAACTCTACAATCTATATTAACGGTTTGGAGGAAGGGACCGAGTGCAACGTACCCAAGTTTGCCGACGATACAAAAATGGGAAGGAAAGCAGTGAGTGAGGAGGACATAAAAAACCTGCAAAAGAACATAGACAGGCTAAGTGAGTGGGCAAAAATTTGGCAGATGCAATATAATGTTGCAAAGTGGCAGAAAAAATCAAAAAGAAAGTTATTATCTAAATGGAGCGAAACTCCAAAGTGCTACAGTAAAAAGGGATCTGGGCGTCCTGGTGCATGAAACACAGAAGGTTTGTATGCAGGTACAGCAGATGATCAGGAAGGCCAATGGAATCTTGGCTTTTATTGCAAGGGGAATGGAGTATAATAGCAGGGAAGTCTTGGTGCAGTTATACAGTGTACTGGTGAGGTGACACCTGGAATACTGCGTACAGTTTTGGTTTCCATATTTAAGAAAAGATATACTTGCTCTCGAGACAGTTCAGACAAAGTTCACTCGGTTGATTGCGGAGATGAGGGGGTTGACTTATGAGGAAAGGTTGAGTAGGTTGGGCCTCTACTCATTGGAATTCAGAAGAATGAGAGGCGATCTTATCGAAAAGTATTAGATTGTGAGGGGGCTTGATCGGGTGGATCCTGTGAGGATGTTTCCACTGATTGGTGAGATTAGAACTAGGGGGCATAATCTTAGAATAAGGGGCTGCCCTTTCAAAACTGAGATGAGGAGAAACTTCTTCACTCAGAGGGTAGTAAATCTATGGAATTTGCTACCTCGGAGAGCTGTGGAAGCTACGACATTAAATAAATTTAAAACGGAGATAGACAGTTCCTTGCTGATAAGGGAATAAAGGATTACGGGGAAAGGGCAGGGAAGTGGACGTGATTCTAATTTCACATCAGCCTCGATCCTATTGAATGGCGGAGCAGGCCCGAGGGGCCGTATGGCCTACTCCTGCTCCTACTTCTTATGTTCTTATGTTCTTATATCGTCGTTCATTCATCATCACTGGGTCAATTTCCTGGAACTCAAGGCCTTTCATCAGTGCGGGAGCAACTTCACCACACGGACTGAAAATTTCAAGAAAGCGGCTCGCCACTGCCTTCTCAAGGACACTTAAGAATGAGAATAAATGATGGATTATCCAGCAAACTCCAGAACGCATCAAAACATCAATTAAATAATTCTGAGGTGATTACAGCAACCAAATTGAACACCAAAAATCTGGCCAACTTACCAGAATCTAACCAAGCACCAAGTAACTGGCCAACTAAACAAAATCTGACAGAAAACGCAGAAACTGACCCACCGACATCAAACTTAACGACAATTTATGAACTGGACAAATGGCCACAACATGACCGATCACACAAAAGCTGATGAGCTGATCACAAGCTGACCGAAGACACAGAATCTGACTCACTGACCACAACTTGACTGAGCACACAGAAACTGACCCACTGACCACCACCTGACCGAACTCACAGCAACTGACATGATGACCACAACCTGGCCGAATTCACAGACACTGACCCAGTGACCACAAGCTTACCGATCACACAGATACTGACCCACTGAAGACAACGTGACCGAGCAGACAAAAAACTGAATCGCTTACCAGAACATGACTTAAAAAACAGAAACTGACCCACTAACCACAACCTGACAGAGCTCACAGAAACTGATCCACTGACCACAACCTGACATAACACACAGAAAATAACCCACTGACCACAACCTTGCCGAACACACAGAAACTGAGCCACTGACCACAAATTGACCGAACACACTGAAACTGATCCACTGACCACAACCAGACCGAAATCACAGAAACTGTCCCACTGATCACAACCTGACGGAACACACAGAATCTGACCCACTGACCAGCACCTGACCAAACACACAGAAACTGAGCCACTGACCATAAGCTGACCGAACACACAGAAAATATCCCACTGACCATAACCTGACAAACACACAGAAACAGACACACTACCACAACATGACTGAACACACAGAAACTTACCCACAGATCACAACCTGACTGAACACCAAGAAACTGACCCACTGACCACAAGTTGACGGAACACACAGAAACTGACCCACTGACCACAAGCTGACCAAACACACATAAACTGACCCACTGACCAGATCTTGACCGAACACACAGCAACTGACCACTGACCATAAAATGACTGAGCACAAAAAACTGACTCACTGACCACAACCTGACCAAACACACAGCAACTGACCCACTGACCATCACCTGACCGAACACATACCAACTGGCTACTGACCACAACCTTATTGAACACATAGAAAATGAAATTCTGACCACAACCTGAACAAGCACTTAGAAAATGACCCAATGTCCAGTACATGACAGAGCAGAGAGAAACTGACCCAATAAACACAACCTGGCTGAACATACAGAAAGTAACCCACTGAAAAAAAATGACAAAACACACAGAAACGGAGTCATTGAGCACAACCTGAAAGAGCTCACAGAATCTGAGCCAGTGACCACAACCTGACTGAACACACAGAAACTGAACCGTGTACACACAGAAACGGAGTTATTGACCACAACCTGAAAGAGCTCACAGAAACTGACCACGGGCGACAATCTGACCGAACACACAGAAACTATCCCACTGACAACAAGCAGAAAACACACAGAAACTGACCCACTGACCACCTCCTGACCGAAAACACAGCAACTGACACTGACCACAACCTGACTGAGCACAAAAAACTGACCCAATGACCACAACCCGACCAAACACACAGAATCTGACCCACTGACCACCTCCTGACCGAACACATAGCCACTGACCACTGACCACAACCTTACTGAACACATTGAAAATGAATTTCAGGCCACAACCTGAGCAAGCATATAGAAACTGACCCAATGTCCTGTACCTGACAGAACACAGAGAAACTAACCCACTGAAAACAACCTGGCTGAACATACAGAAAGTAACCCATAGACCACAGCCTGACCGAACACAAAGAAACTGACCCACGGAACACAACATGACAGAATTCACAGAAATTTACCCACTGACCACAACCTGGCATAACACACAGAAACTGACCCACTGACCACAACCTTGCCGAACACACAGAAACTGAGCCACTGACCACAAATTGACCGAACACACTGAAACTGATCCACTGACCACAACCAGACCGAAATCACAGAAACTGTCCCACTGATCACAATCTGACCGAACACACAGAATCTGACCCACTGACCATAAACTGAACGAACACACAGAAAATGAACCACTGATCATAACCTGACAAACACACATAAACGGACTCACTGCCACAACATGAATGAACACACAGAAACTTACCCACTGATCACAACCTGACTGAACACCAAGAAACTGACCCACTGACCACAAGTTGATGGAACACACAGAAACTGTCCCATTGACCACAAGCTGACCAAACACACATAAACTGACCCACTGACCAGATCCTGACCGAACACACAGCAACTGACCACTGACCATAAAATGACCGAGCACAAAAAACTGACTCACTGACCGCAACCTGACCAATCACACAGCAACTGACCCACTGACCACCACCTGACCGAACACATAGCAACTGACCACTGACCACAAACTTACGGAACACATAGGAAATGAAATTCTGACCATAACCTGAACAAGCACATAGAAAATGACCCAATGTCCAGTACATGACAGAGCACAGAGAAACTGACCAACTAAACACAAATTGGCTGAACATAAGAAAAGTAACCCACAGACCACAGCCTGACCAAACACACAGAAACTGACCCACTGAACACAACATGACCGAACTCATAGAAACTGAACAATGAAAAAACTTACCAAACACACAGAAACGGAGTCATTGACCACAACCTGAAAGACCTCACAGAACCTGACCCAGTGGCCACAACCTGACTGAACACACAGAAACTGAACCGTGTACACACATAAACGGAGTCATTGACCACAACCTGAAAGAGCTCACAGAAACTGACCCACGGACCACAATCTGACCGAACACACATAAACTATCCCAGTGACCACAAGCAGAGAAAACACACAGAAACTGACCCACTGACCACCTCCTGACCCAAAACACAGCAACTGACCACTGACCACAAACTTACTGAGCACAAAAAACTGACCCACTGACCACAACCCGACCAAACACAATGAATCTGACCCACTGACCACCTCCTGACCGAACACATAGCCACTGACCACTGACCACAACCTTACTGAACACATTGAAAATGAAATTCTGGCCACAACCTGAACAAGCATATAGAAACTGACGCAATGTCCTGTACCTGACAGAACACAGGGAAACTAACCCACTGAACACAACCTGGCTGAACATACAGAAAGTAACCCACAGACCACAGCCTGACCGAACACAAAGAAACTGACTCACGGAACATAACATGACCGAATTCACACAAACTTACACACTGGCCACAACCTGACATAACACACAGAAACTGACCCACTGACCACAACCTTGCCGAACACACAGAAACTGAGCCACTGACCACAAATTAACCGAACACACTGAAACTGATCCACTGACCACAACCAGACCGAAATCACATAAACTGTCCCACTGATCGCAGCCTGACCGAACACACAGAATCCGAGCCACTGACCATAAGCTGACCGAACACACAGAAAATGACCCTCTGACCATAACCTGACAAACACACATAAACGGACTCACTGCCACAACATGACTGAACACACAGAAAATTACAAACTGATCACAACCTGACTGAACACCAAGAAACTGACCCACTGACCACAAGTTGACCAAACACACATAAACTGACCAACTGACTAGCTCCTGACTGAACACACAGCAACTGACCACTGACCGTAAAATGACCGAGCACAAAAACTGACTCACTGACCACAACCTGACCAAACACACAGCAACTGACCCACTGACCACCACCTGACCGAACACATAGCAACTGACCACTGACCATAAACTTACTGAACACATAGAAAATGAAATTCTGACCATAACCTGAACAAGCACATAGAAAATTACCCAATGTCCAGTACAAGACAGAGCACAGAGAAACTGACCAACTAAATACATATTGGCTGAACATAAGAAAAGTAACCCACAGACCACAGCCTGACCAAACACAAAGAAACTGACCCACTGAACATGACATGCCCGAACTCATAGAATCTGACCCAATGAAAAAACTTACCAAACACACAGAAACTGAGTCATTGACCACAACCTGAAAGAACTCACAGAAACTGACCCAGTGACCACAACCTGACTGAACACACAGACAGTGATCCAGTGACCACAAGCTGACGGATCACACAGACACTGACCCACTGAACACAACCTGATCAAACACACAAAAAACTGGCCCACTTAACACAACCTGAACAAACAAACAGAAACTGACCCATTGACCACAACCTGACCGAGCTCACAGAAACTGACCCAGCGACCACAATATACTGAGCACACAGAAACTGGCCCACTGAACACAACTTGACCTAACATGCAGAAACGAACAAACCGACCACAACCTGACAGAACACACAGAAACCGAGCCATTGACCACAATTGACCGAACACACAGAAACTGACCCACTGACCACCACCTGACCGAACACATAGCAACTGACCACTGACCACAAACTTACGGAACACATAGGAAATGAAATTCTGACCATAACCTGAACAAGCACATAGAAAATGACCCAATGTCCAGTACATGACAGAGCACAGAGAAACTGACCAACTAAACACAAATTGGCTGAACATAAGAAAAGTAACCCACAGACCACAGCCTGACCAAACACACAGAAACTGACCCACTGAACACAACATGACCGAACTCATAGAAACTGAACAATGAAAAAACTTACCAAACACACAGAAACGGAGTCATTGACCACAACCTGAAAGACCTCACAGAACCTGACCCAGTGGCCACAACCTGACTGAACACACAGAAACTGAACCGTGTACACACAGAAACGGAGTCATTGACCACAACCTGAAAGAGCTCACAGAAACTGACCCACGGACCACAATCTGACCGAACACACATAAACTATCCCAGTGACCACAAGCAGAGAAAACACACAGAAACTGACCCACTGACCACCTCCTGACCGAAAACACAGCAACTGACCACTGACCACAAACTTACTGAGCACAAAAAACTGACCCACTGACCACAACCCGACCAAACACAATGAATCTGACCCACTGACCACCTCCTGACCGAACACATAGCCACTGACCACTGACCACAACCTTACTGAACACATTGAAAATGAAATTCTGGCCACAACCTGAACAAGCATATAGAAACTGACGCAATGTCCTGTACCTGACAGAACACATGGAAACTAACCCACTGAACACAACCTGGCTGAACATACAGAAAGTAACCCACAGACCACAGCCTGACCGAACACAAAGAAACTGACTCACGGAACATAACATGACCGAATTCACACAAACTTACACACTGGCCACAACCTGACATAACACACAGAAACTGACCCACTGACCACAACCTTGCCGAACACACAGAAACTGAGCCACTGACCACAAATTAACCGAACACACTGAAACTGATCCACTGACCACAACCAGACCGAAATCACATAAACTGTCCCACTGATCGCAGCCTGACCGAACACACAGAATCCGAGCCACTGACCATAAGCTGACCGAACACACAGAAAATGACCCTCTGACCATAACCTGACAAACACACATAAACGGACTCACTGCCACAACATGACTGAACACACAGAAAATTACAAACTGATCACAACCTGACTGAACACCAAGAAACTGATCCACTGACCACAAGTTGACCAAACACACATAAACTGACCAACTGACTAGCTCCTGACTGAACACACAGCAACTGACCACTGACCGTAAAATGACCGAGCACAAAAACTGACTCACTGACCACAACCTGACCAAACACACAGCAACTGACCCACTGACCACCACCTGACCGAACACATAGCAACTGACCACTGACCATAAACTTACTGAACACATAGAAAATGAAATTCTGACCATAACCTGAACAAGCACATAGAAAATTACCCAATGTCCAGTACAAGACAGAGCACAGAGAAACTGACCAACTAAATACATATTGGCTGAACATAAGAAAAGTAACCCACAGACCACAGCCTGACCAAACACAAAGAAACTGACCCACTGAACATGACATGCCCGAACTCATAGAATCTGACCCAATGAAAAAACTTACCAAACACACAGAAACTGAGTCATTGACCACAACCTGAAAGAACTCACAGAAACTGACCCAGTGACCACAACCTGACTGAACACACAGACAGTGATCCAGTGACCACAAGCTGACGGATCACACAGACACTGACCCACTGAACACAACCTGATCAAACACACAAAAAACTGGCCCACTTAACACAACCTGAACAAACAAACAGAAACTGACCCATTGACCACAACCTGACCGAGCTCACAGAAACTGACCCAGCGACCACAATATACTGAGCACACAGAAACTGGCCCACTGAACACAACTTGACCTAACACGCAGAAACGAACAAACCGACCACAACCTGACAGAACACACAGAAACCGAGCCATTGACCACAATTGACCGAACACACAGAAACTGACCCACTGAACACAACCTGACGGAACACACAGACACTGAAACACTGAACGCAATATTACCAAACAAACAGTAACTGAGTCACTGACCACAACATGAAAGAGCTCACAGAAACTGACCCATGGACCAAAATCTGACCGACCACGCAGAAACTATCCCACGGATCACAAGCAGAGATAACACACAGAAACTGTTCCATTGATCACCTCCTCACCGAACACACAGCAACTGACCACTGACCACAAACTGACTAAGCACAAAAAACTGACCCACTGACCACAACCCGACCAAATACACAGAAGCTGACCCACTGACCACCTCCTGACCGAACACATAGCCGCTGACCACTGACCACATATTTACTAAACACATAGAAAATGAAATTCTGGCCACAACCTGAACAAGCATATCGAAACTGACCCAATGTCCTGTACCTGACAGAACACAGAGAAACTGAACCACTGAACACAACCTGGCTGAACATACAGAAAGTAACCCATAGACCACAGCCTGACCGAACACAAAGAAACTGACCCACGGAACACAACATGACCGAACTCAAAGAAACTGACCCACTGTCCAAAACCTGACCAAACACACAGAAAGTGAGTCAATGACCACAACTTAAAGAGCTCATAGAAACTGACCCAGTGACCACAACCTGACTGAACACACAGAAACTGACCCGCTGACAACAACCTGACCGAACTAAGAGACTGACCCAGTGACGACAAGCTGACCGATCACACAGACACTGACACACTGACCACAACCTGACCGAACACACAACAAACTGACCAACTTACCACAAACTGACCAAACAAACAGTCACTGACCCATTGACCAAAACCTGACCGAGCTCACAGAAACTGACCCAGCGACCACAATACTACTGAGCACACAGAAACTGAACCATTGAACACAACTTGACTGAACACACAGAAACTGACACACTGACCACAACCAGACAGAACACACAGAAACTGATCCACTGACCGCAACCTGACTGAACACACAGAAACTGACACACTGTCCCCACAACCTGACCGAACACACAGAAACTGACCGACTGAGCACAACCTGACTGAACACACAGCAACTGAACCACTGAACGCAACATTATCGAACAAACAGAAACTGAGCCACTGACCACAACCTGAAAGAGCTCACAGAAACTGACCCACTGACCACAAACTAACCGAACACACAGAGACTGACACACTGACGACCTCCTGACTGAAAACACAGCAACTGACCACTGACCACAAACTGACCGAACACAAAACACTTACCCAATGACCACAACCTGTCCAAACACACAGAAACTGACCCACTGACCCCCTCCTGACCGAACACACTGCAACTGACCACTGACCAAAAACTTAATGAACACATAGAAAAATAAATTCTGAACCACAAGCTGAGCAACCACATAGAAACTGACACAAGGTCCAGAACCCGAAAGAAAGCAGAGAAACTGACCGACTGAACAAAACCTGACCGAACACACAGAAACTGACCCACTGAACACAAGATGACCGAACTCACAGAAACTGACTCACTGACCAAAACCTGACCAAACACACAGAAACTGAGCCATTGACAAGAATCTGAAAGAGCTCACAGAAACTGAACCACTGAACAAAATCTGACTGAGCACACAGAAACTGACCCACCGAACACAAATGTCCGAGTTCACAGAAAATGAGCCAGAGACCACAATCTTACTGAGCACAGAGAAACTGACCCGCTGAACAAAACCTGACTGAACACACAGAAACTGACCCACTGAACGCTACCTGACTGAAGTTACAGAAACTGACCCACTGACAACCAAAAACCAAACACACAGAAAGTGAGCCACTGACCACAACCTGAAAGAACTCACCGAAATTGACCCACTGACCACAACCTGACCGAACACACAGAAACTGACCCACTGATGACAAACTGACAAAACACAACGAAAATGACCCATTTACCACAACCTGATCGAACTCACATAAACTGATCCACTGAACACTACCTGAACGAACACACAGGACCTGATCAAATGAACATAAACTGACCGAACACACAGAAACTGACTGATATACCTATCAATTCATTCAATGAAAAGCGACGAGTTAAGAAAGTAACCATAGGTTTTTATTGGCTAAAAAACAGAGCCCACCCTCGTGGGTGATCGGTTCCAACAAGGAGGAATACCAGCCAGTCGACCACCTTTATACCTGGGCAAGCAGGCGGAGCCATGGGCGGAGTCAGCTGTGGTCAGCCCAGGCATAACAGCGTGACAAGAGGTGACCTTGTGTAGTGATACAACAGTGTAAACAGTGATAACCATAGTGTAACGATATAAACAGTGATAACCATAGTGTAACGATAGTGAACGATAAAAGTGGTTTACCACATTCACCCCTTGTTTAAATTTGAGTCCGGCGGGGTGAAGTGTACTACCAGTTCGGGTATGTCAGTCTGTCCAGAGGCCTCGTAAGTCTTTCTGATCGGCGCAGCAGCGGCGGCGGTGGTGCAGTATCCGATGTTAATGCTGGTGTCTGCGTGGTCGGCGAAGGCTCGTGGGGTTCTGGCATGCCGTCTACCTGGGCTGGATTTGGGGGGGTGGTGCGGGCTAACAGTGGTGTCTCAGGGGTGCCCGAGGGTGCAAGGTCTCGTAAGGAGACTGTGTCCTCCCGCCCGTCTGGGTATGCCACATAGGCGTACTGGGGGTTGGCGTGCAGGAGATCCACCCTCTCGACCAGGGGGTCCGTTTTATGGGCCCTCACGTGCTTTCGCAGCAAGACGGGCCCCGGAGAAGTCAGCCATGTTGGTAGCGAGGTTCCCGTATTCGACTTCCTGGGGAAAACAAACATTCGTTCATGGGGGGTGGCGTTAATGGCCATGCAAAGCAGTGACCGGATGGAATGCAGCGCTGCCGGGAGGCCTTCCTGCCAGCATGAGGTTGGGAGGCCCTTAGACTTTAAGGCTAAGAGGACGGCCTTCCAGACAGTCGCGTTCTCTCTTTCCACCTGGCCGTTCCCTCGGGGGTTGTAGCTGGTGGTCCTGTTTGCAGCAATACCTCTCGCTAGTAGGAACTGGCGAAGTTCCTCGCTCATGAAGGATGAGCCCCGGTCGCTATATATATAGTTCGGGAACCCGAACAAGGCGAAGAGGTCCTTCAGGCATTTGATGACCGTGGTACTGGTCATGTCTGGGCAGGGGAAGGCAAAGGGGAAACGGGAGTACTCATCAATGATGTTGAGGAAGTACACATTACGGTCAGATGACGGGAGGGTCCCCTTAAAATCGATGCTCAAGCGCTCGAAGGGGCGGGTGGCCTTGATCAGGCTTGCTCTGTCTGGCCTAAAGAAATGCAGTTTGCATTCGGCACAGATTTGGCAGTTCCTGGTCATGGTCCTGACCTCCTCGATGGAGTAGGGCAGGTTGCGGGCCTTAATGAAGTGGTAAAGTCTGGTGACCCCGGGGTGGCAGAGGTCGTTGTGGAGGGTCTGCAGTCTATCAATTTGCGCGTTGGCGCATGTACTTCGTGATAGAGCACCTGGGGGTTCGTTCAGTTTACCAGGCCAGTACAAGATAGCATAATCATAGGTGGAGAGCTCGATTCCCCACCTCAAGATCTTGTCGTTCTTGATTTTGCCCCTCAGCTTGTTATTAAACATAAAAGCGACCGAACGCTGGTCGGTGAGGAGGGTAAATCGTTTGCCTGCCAGGTAATGCCTCCAGTGTCGTACTGCCTCCACGATCGCCTGGGCCTCCTTCTCGACCAAAGAGTGTCGGATCTCAGGGCCCTGGAGGGTCCTTGAGAAGAAGGCCACAGGCCTCCCCGCCTTGTTAAGGGTTGCAGCTAGGACGAAGTCGGATGCATCGCTCTCCACTTGGAAAGGGATAGACTCATCCACCGCGTGCATTGTGACCTTAGCAATGTCTCCCTTTATGAGGGAGAAGGCTGCGCATGCTTCTGCCATCAGGGAGAAGGAGGTGGATTTCATGAGGGGTCTGGCTTTGCCCGCATAGTTCGGCACCCATTGGGCATAGTAGGTGAAGAGCCCCAGGGTTCTCTTCAGCGCCTTTGGACAGTGGGGGAGGGGTAGCTCCATGAGGGGGCGCATTCTTTCGGGGTCGGGGCCGATGACTCCGTTCTCTACTACGCAGCCGAGGATGGCAAGGCGCGAGGTGTTAAACACACATTTCTCCTTATTGTAAGTGAGGTTCAGCCGTTGGGCCGTACGGAGGAATTTCTCCAAATTAACATCGTGGTCCTGCTGGTCGCAGCCGCAGATGGTGACGTTATCTAGATAAGGGAACGTGGCCTGCAGCCCGTTCTGGTCAACCATCCGGTCCATCTCCCTTTGGAAGACCGAAACCCCGTTGGTGACGCCGAAGGGAACCCTAAGGAAGCGGTAGAGGCGGCCATTCGCCTCGAAGGCGGTATACCGGTGGTCCTCAGGGCGGATAGGGAGTTGGTGATAGGCCGACTTAAGGTCGATGGTAGAGAATACCCGCTACTGTGCAATCTGATTGACCATATCAGATATGCGGGGAAGGGGGTATGCATCCAGCTGGGTGTACCGGTTTATGGTTTGGCTGTAGTCGATGACCAGTTGGTTTTTATTGCCGGTCTTAACGACTACGACCTGGGCACGCCAGGGGCAGTTGCTCCTCTCGATGATGCCCTCCTTCAGGAGATGCTGTACCTCAGAGCTAATAAAAGCTCTGTCCCCGGCGCTGTACTACCTGCTCTTGGTGGCGACGGGTTTACAGTCGCGGGTGAGGTTAGCGAACAGGGAGGGGGCGGGACCTTGAGGGTGGATAGGCCACAGGTGGTACGTGGTGGGCGGTTAAAAGGCTGCTGGTTGTCGACTGTGAGTGGGGGGAGGGGTCCACCGTATGCCAAAGTGACACTTTGAAGGTGGGATTGGAAGTCCAGCCCTAGTAGGACGGCAGCGCAGAGCAGAGGCAGGACGAGGAGTTTAAAATTTTTATACTC
Organism: Somniosus microcephalus; assembly: GCF_052327205.1. Lineage (NCBI taxonomy): Eukaryota > Metazoa > Chordata > Chondrichthyes > Squaliformes > Somniosidae > Somniosus > Somniosus microcephalus. The sequence goes on along the minus strand of NW_028225183.1, from coordinate 4,728,005 downwards.
CGTGCCCCTAACCGACAGGGTCACAACACAGTAGCCGCTGATGTCTGTAGAATGGGACCTCGACGCCATCGAGATCCGGTTGCGCGTTGGCCGGACAGTGAGGGAGTAGTGGCTCACCGTGTCTGGATGGATGAAACTCTCCATGCTTCCGCTGTCGAACAGGCAGGTCGTGGCGTGGCCGTTTACTTTGATGTCCATCATGGACTTGGACAGGTGATGCGGGCGAGCTTGGTCCAGTGTGATGGAGGCTAGTGTATGGCTGAGCGAGCTGCTGTAGTCTGCGGGTGAGGCGGTCGTCGGGTCTGGAGACAAGGTGGCAGTCGAGTGTGGTGGACAAAATGGCGGCACCCATGACGTTGAATAAAATGGCGGAGAAGATGGCCACCCCCACAACTCACATGAGGCACTGCTGGTGTCGGTGGCCTTGATGAAAGATGGCCGCCCCCACAACTCGCATGAGGCACTGCTGGCGTCTGTGGCTCTCCCCCTGCAGGCCTTCGCGAAGTGGCCTTTCTTGTGGCAGTCGGAGCAAGTCGCGTTTCTTGCAGGGCAGCGCGTCCTCGGGTGTTTCGCCTGGCCACAGAAGAAGCAGCCGGCGGCCCGATCGTGGGGCTCCGATGTCGCAGCCGGTACCGGGGGTGGCGGTCCCGATCGGTTCTGGGACGCCGACGCTGATGTAGGTCCCAGAGGCGGCGGTGCGAGGGGTATTGCGGCCGTGGTCGGGCCCGAGTCCCAGGGTCGCGCAGCACAGTACCTGGAGTACGCCTCGAGGTCCCGATGGGCCACTTCCAGAGAGCGAGCGAGGGCTGCGGTTGTATTCAGGTCGAGGTCCTTTGATTCGAGCAGTCTTTGCCGTGAGTAGTCGGACCGAAGGCCTTTCACGAAGGCATCGCGGATATTCCCTTCAGTATTTTCTGCAGCCATTACAGCTTTAAAGTCACAGTCCCTGCCGAGTGTTTGTAGCACCCGTAAAAATTCATCTACAGACTCTCCTGGCTGTTGCGATCGGGATCTTAGGAGATGTCTGGCATACATAGAATTTACCGGGCTCCGGTACTGCTCTTTCAGCAGGTTGAGGGCGTCCTCGTATGTAGCAAGGTCCCGGATGATTGCAAATACTTTAGGGCTCACCTGTGCGGTCAGAACTCTTAGTTTGGATCCCGGAGGCACGCCGGATTCTCCCAGGTAGGATTCGAAACAGCTCAGCCAGTGTTCAAAGTCGAGGGCTGAGTTCGCTGCCTGTGGGTTTAGAGCCAGGTACGGCGGTCGGAGGGCTGCTGTGGCTGTTGTGGCTGGCCGTTTGGCTGGTCGTTTGGCTGCTCCGATCCACTCATTTCAAAATTTAGCCAATAAAATTGATATACCTATCAATTAATTCAATGAAAAGCGACGAGTTAAGAAAGTAACTATAGGTTTTTATTGGCTAAATATCAGAGCCCACCCTCGTGGGTGATCGGGTCCAACAAGGAGGAAAACCAGCCAGTCGACCACCTTTATACCTGGGCAAGCAGGCGGAGCCATGGGCGGAGTGAGCTGTGGTCAGCCCAGGTACAACAGAGTGACAAGAGGTGACCTTGTGTAGTTATACAACAGTGTAAACAGTGATAACCATAGTGTAACGATATAAACAGTGATAACTAAAGTGTACCGATAGTGAACGATAAAAGTGGTTTACCACACTGACCCACTGAACACAAATTGTCCGAGCACATAAAAACTGGCCTACTGACCACAAGCTCTCAAAACAAACAGAAACTGACACATTGACCACAACCTGACCAAGCACAAGGAAATTGACGAACTGATCACAACCTGATCGTTCACTCATAATCTCACCCACTGATCACAACCTTACTGAACACACAGAAACTGACCCGCTGAACACAAGCTGAGAGAATACACAGAAAATGACCCACTGACCGCAACCTGACCGAACACAGATAAACTTACACAGGGACCACAATATTACTTAGCACACAGAAACTGACCCACTGAACAAAACTTAACTGAACATACAGAAACTGACCACAACCTGAAGGGACACCAAGAAACTGACCCACTGACCACAAGTTGACTGAACACACAGGAACTGACGCACTGATCAAAACCTGACCGAACACACAGAAACTGACCCACCGAAAACAAATTGACCGATCACATGTAAACTGGCCTACTGACCACAACCTGTCAAAACAAACAGAAACTGTCCCACTGACCACAACCTGAACAAGCACAAAGAAACTGACCCACTGATCACAACCTGATCCCTCACTCATAATCTGACCCACTGATCACAACCTGAGCGAGCTCACAGCAACTGACCCAGAGACCACAATCTTACTGAGCACACAGAAACTGACACACTGAACAAAACCTGACCAAACACACAGAAACTGACCCACTGAACACAACCTGACTGAAGTCACAGAAGCTGACCCACTGACCACAACTAGACCAAACACACAGAAACTGAGCCACTGACCATAACCTGAAAGAGCACACAGAAACTGACGCACTCACCACAACCTGACCGAACATACAGAAACTGACCCACTGACCAAAACCTGGCCGAACACACGGAAACTGACCCACTGAACCCAACATGACCGAACACACAGAAACTGACCCACGGATCACACCCTCACCAAACACACAAAATCTCTCCCACTGCCCAGCACCTGACCGAAAACACAGAAACTGACCCGCTGACCACAAGCCGATAGAGCACGCAGAAAATGACCCACTGCCCACAATCTGACTGAGCACACAGAAACTTACACATTGACCACAACCTACCCGAACACACAGAAACTGAACCACTGAACACAACCTGACCAAACACGCAGAAACTGACCAACTGGCCACAACCTGACATAGCACACAGAAAATGACCCACTGACCAGAACCTGACTGAGCCCACTGAAACTGACGCACTCAACACAACCTGACCGAGCTGACAGAAGCTTACCAGAGACCACAATATTACTGAGCACACAGAAACTGACCCACTGAACAAAACCTGACCGAACACAAAGAAACTTTCCACAACCTGACTGGACAACAAGAAACTGACCCACTGACAACATGTTGACTGAACACACAGAAACTGACAAACTGATCACAACCTAACCGAACACACAGAAACAGACACACTGACCACAACCTGACCAACACACAGGAACTGACCCACTGATGACAAACTGAACAATCACAATGAAAATGACCCACTTACCAAAACCTGATCGAAACCACATAAACTGATCCACTGAACACTACCTGAACGAACACACAGGAACTGATCAACTGAACATAACCTGACCGAACACACAGAAACTGACCCAAGGATCACACCCTCACCAAACACACAAAATCTCTCCCACTGCCCAGCACCTGACCGAAAACACAGAAACTGTCCCGCTGACCACAAGCTGACATTACACACAGAAAATGACCCACTGACCACAACCTGACTGAGCACACAGAAACTGACACACTGACCACAACCTGCCGGAACACACAGAAGCTGAACCACTGAACACAATCTCACCAAACACACAGAAACTGACCAACTGGCCACAACCTGACCGAGCACATAGAAAATGACACACTGACCAGAACCTGACTGAGCCCACTGAAACTGACGTACTCAACACAACCTGACCGAGCTGACTGAAGCTGACCAGAGACCACAATATTACTGAACACACAGAAACTGACCCACTGAACAAAACCTAACTGAACAGACAGAAACTGACCACAAGCTGACGGGCAACAAGAAACTGACCCACTGACCACAAGTTGACTGAACACACAGAAACTGGCACACTGATCACAACCTGACCGAGCACACAGAAACTGACCCAAGGATCACACCCTCACCAAACACACAAAATCTCTCCCACTGCCCAGCACCTGACCGAAAACACAGAAACTGTCCCGCTGACCACAAGCTGACATTACACACAGTAAATGACCCACTGACCACAACCTGACTGAGCACACAGAAACTGACACACTGACCACAACCTGCCGGAACACACAGAAACTGAACCACTGAACACAATCTCACCAAACACACAGAAACTGATCAACTGGCCACAACCTGATCGAGCACACAGAAAATGACACACTGACCAGAACCTGACTGAGCCCACTGAAACTGACGTACTCAACACAACCTGACCGAGCTGACTGATGCTGACCAGAGACCACAATATTACTGAACACACAGAAACTGACCCACTGAACAAAACCTAACTGAACAGACAGAAACTGACCACAAGCTGACGGGCAACAAGAAACTGACCCACTGACCACAAGTTGACTGAACACACAGAAACTGGCACACTGATCACAACCTGACCGAGCACACAGAAACTGACCCAAGGATCACACCCTCACCAAACACACAAAATCTCTCCCACTGCCCAGCACCTGACCGAAAACACAGAAACTGTCCCGCTGACCACAAGCTGACATTACACACAGTAAATGACCCACTGACCACAACCTGACTGAGCACACAGAAACTGACACACTGACCACAACCTGCCGGAACACACAGAAACTGAACCACTGAACACAATCTCACCAAACACACAGAAACTGATCAACTGGCCACAACCTGATCGAGCACACAGAAAATGACACACTGACCAGAACCTGACTGAGCCCACTGAAACTGACGTACTCAACACAACCTGACCGAGCTGACTGATGCTGACCAGAGACCACAATATTACTGAACACACAGAAACTGACCCACTGAACAAAACCTAACTGAACAGACAGAAACTGACCACAAGCTGACGGGCAACAAGAAACTGACCCACTGACCACAACTTGACTGAACACACAGAAACTGGCGCACTGATCACAACCTGACCGAGCACACAGAAACTGACCCAAGGATCACACCCTCACCAAACACACAAAATCTCTCCCACTGCCCAGCACCTGACCGAAAACAGAGAAACTGTCCCGCTGACCACAAGCTGACATTACACACAGAAAATGACCCACTGACCACAACTTGACTGAGCACACAGAAACTGACACACTGACCACAACCTGCCGGAACACACAGAAACTGAACCACTGAACACAATCTCACCAAACACACAGAAACTGACCAATTGGCCACAACCTGACCGAGCACACAGAAAATGACACACTGACCAGAACCTGACTGAGCCCACTGAAACTGACGTACTCAACACAACCTGACCGAGCTGACTGAAGCTGACCAGAGACCACAATATTACTGAACACACAGAAACTGACCCACTGAACAAAACCAAACTGAACAGACAGAAACTGACCACAAGCTGACGGGCAACAAGAAACTGACCCACTGACCACAAGTTGACTGAACACACAGAAACTGGCGCACTGATCACAACCTGACCGAACACACAGAAACTGACCCACCGAAAACAAATTGACCAATCACATGTAAAATGATCTACTGAACACAACCTGTCAAAACAAACAGGAACTGACCCACTGACCACAACCTGAACAAGCACAAAGAAACTGACCCACTGATCACAACCCAATCGTTCACTCATAATCTGACCCACTGATCACAACCTGACCGAGCCCGCAGAAACTGACCCAGAGACCACAATCTTACGGAGCACACAGATACTGACACACTGAACAAAACCTGACAAATCACACAGAAACTGACCCACTGAACACAACCTTGCTTAAGTCATAGAAACTGACCCACTGACCACAATTAGACCAAAAACACAGAATCTGAGCCACTGAACACAACGTGAAAGAGCACACAGAATCTGACCAACTGACCACAACCTGACCGAACATACAGAAACTGACCCACTGACCACAACCTGGCCGAACACACAGAAATTGACCCACTTATCACAATTTGATCGAACTCACATAATCTGACCAATGAACACAAACTGAACGAACACAAAGTAACTGAACCACTGAATACAAATTGACCGAACATACATAAACTGACGCACTGATCACAACCTCACCAAACACACAGAGTCTGTTCCACTGCCCAGCACCTGACCGAAATCACATAAACTGACCCGCTGACCAAAAGCTGACAGAGCACACAGAGAATGACCTAGGCCACAAACTGACTGAGGACACAGAGCCTGACACACTGACCACAACCTGCCCGCACACACAGAAACTGAACCACTGAACACAACCTGACCAAACACACAGAAACTGACCAACTGGCCACAACCTGACCGAGCACACAGAAAATGACCCACTGACCAGAACCTGACTGAGCTCACTGAAAGTGACGCACTCAACACAAACTGACTGAGCTGACAGGAACTGACCAGAGACCACAACCTTACTGAGCAGACAGAAACTGACCCACTGAATAAAACCTGACCGAACACACAGAAGCTTTCCACAACCTCACTGGACACCAAAAACTGACACACTGACCACAAGTTGACTGAACACACAGAAACAGAACCACTGAACACAACCTGACCCAATGACCAGAAGCTGACTGAGCACACTGAAACTGATGCACTAAACACAACCTGACCAAGCTGACAGAAACTGACCAGAGACCACAATCTTACTGAGCACACAGAAACTGACCCACTGACCACAGCCTGACCGAACTCACTGAAACTGACTCACTGACCAAAACCTGACCAAACACACAGAAACTGAGCCATTGACCAGAATCTGAAAGAGCTCACAGAAACTGACCCAGTGACCACAACCTGGCCGATCACACAGACACTGACCCACTGAACACAGCCTGATCAAACACACAGAAGCTGACCTAATTACCACAACCTGACCAAACCAACAGAAACTGACCCACTGACCACAAATTGACTGAGCTCACAGAAACTGACCCAGCGACCGCAATATTTCAGAGCACACAGAAACTGACCCACTGAAAAAAACTTGACCGAACGCACAGAAATTGGCACACTGATCACAGCTTGAACGAACACACAGAAACTAACCCACTGACCACAATCTGACGGAACACACAGAAACTGAACCATTGAACACAATCTGACCAAACACACAGAAACTGGCCCACTCAATACAACCTTATTGAACAAACAGAAACTGACCCACTGACCACAACCTGACCGAACACACTGAAACTGACCCACTGACCACAACCTGTCATAATACACATAAACTGACCCACTGACCACAAACTGACCAAACACACCGATACTGACCCACTTACTGCAAACTGACCGAACTCAAATAAACTGACCACTGAACACAACCTGACTGAACACACAGAAACTGGCCCACTGAACACAACCTGACTGAACACACATAAACTCACCCACTGATCACAACTTGACCGAACACACAGAAACTGACCGAATGACGAGCACCTGACCGAACACACAGAAAGTGACACAGAGACCACAATCTTACTCAGCACACAGAGACTGACCCACTGAACAAAACCTGAATGAACACACAGAAACTGCCCCACTGAACACAACATGACGGAGCTAGCAGAAACGACTCAGACACCACAATCTTACTGAGTGCACAGAAACTGACCCACTGAACAAAACCTGACTGAACACACAGAAACTGACCCACTGAACACAACATGTCCGAGTTCACAGAAACTGAGCCAGAGACCACAATCTTACTGAGCACAGAGAAATTGATCCGCTGAACAAAACTTGACCGATCACACAGAAACTGACCCACTGAACGCAACCTGACTGAAGTTACAGTAACTGACCCACTGACCACAAAGACCAAACACACAGAAACTGAGCCACTGACCACAACCTGAAAGAGCTCACCGAAATTGACCCACTGACCACAACCTGACCGAACACACAGAAACTGACCCACTGATGACCAACTGACAAAACACAACGAAAATGACCCATTAACCACAACTTGATCGAACTCACATAAACTGACCCACTGAACACTACATGAACGAACACACAGGAACTGATCAACTGAAAATAAACTGACCGAACACACAGAAACTGACCCACTGAACACAAATTGTCCGAGCACATATAACCTGGCCTACTGACCACAAACTCTCAAAACAAACAGAAACTGGCACACTGACCACAACCTGACCAAGCACAAAGAAATTGACCAACTGATCACAACCTGATCGTTCACTCATAATCTCACCCACTGATCACAACCTTACCGAACACACAGAAACTGACCCGCTGAACACAAGCTGACAGAACACACGGAAAATGACCCAGTGACCGCAAACTGATCAAACACAGATAAACTTACACAGGGACCACAATATTACTTAGCACACAGAAACTAAACAACTGAACAAAACTTAACTGAACATACCGAAACTGACCACAACCTGACGGGACACCAAGAAGCTGACCCACTGACCACAAGTTGACTGAACACACAGAAACTGACGCACTGATCACAACCTGATCGAACACACAGAAACTGACCCACAGAAAACAAATTGACCGATCACATGTAAATTGGCCTACTGACCACAACCTGTCAAAACAAACAGAAACTGTCCCACTGACCACAACCTGAACAAGCACAAAGATACTGACCCACTGATCACAACCTGATCCCCTCACTCTTAATCTGACCCACTGATCACAACCTGAGCGAGCTACCAGAAACTGACCCAGAGACCACAATCTTACTGAGCACACAGAAACTGACACACTGAACAAAACCTGACCAAACACACAGAAACTGACCCACTGAACACAGCCTGACTGAAGTCACAGAAACTGACCCACTGACCACAACTAGACCAAACACACAGAAACTGAGCCACTGACCATAACCTGAAAGAGCACACCGAAACTGACCCACTCTCCCCAACCTGACCGAACATACTGAAACTGACCCACTGACGACAACCTGACCGAACACACGGAAACTGACCCACTTAACACAACAGGACCGAACACACAGAAACTGACACACGGATCACACCCTCACCAAACACACAAAATCTCTCCCACTGCCCAGCACCTGACCGAAAACACAGAAAATGACCCACTGACCACAACCTGACTGAGCACACAGAAACTGCACCACAGAACACAACCTGACCAAACACACACAAACTGACCAACTGGCCACAACCTGACATAGCACACAGAAAATGACCCACTGACCAGAACCTGACTGAGCCCACTGAAACTGATGCACTCAACACAACATGACCGAGCTGATAGTAGCTGACCAGAGACAACCATAACCTGAAAGAGCACACCGAAACTGACCCACTCTCCCCAACCTGACCGAACATACTGAAACTGACCCACTGAAAACAAATTGTCCAAGCACATAGAAACTGACCCGCTGACCACATGCTGACAGATAACACAGAAAATGACCCACTTGACCACAACCTGACCGAACACAGATAAACTGACACAGAGACCACAATATTACTGAGCACACAGAAACTGACCCACTGAACAAAACCTAACCGAACAGACAGAAACTGACCACAAGCTGACGGGCAACAAGAAACTGACCCACTGACCACAAGTTGACTGAGCACACAGAAACTGACCCACTGAACAAAACCTGACCGAACACACAGAAACTTTCCACAACCTGACTGGACACCAAGAAACTGACCCATTGACCACAAGTTGACTGAACACACAGAAACTGACAAACTGATCACAACCTGACCGAACACACAGAAACAGACACACTGACCACAACCTGACCGAACACACAGGAACTGACCCACTGATGACAAACTGACCAATCACAACGAAAATGACCCACTTTCCACAACCTGATCGAAACCACATAAACTGATCCACTGAACACTACCTGAACGAACACACAGGAACTGATCAACTGAACATAACCTGACCGAACACACAGAAACTGACCCACTGAACACAACCTGACTGAACACACAGAAACTGACCCACTGAAAACAAATTGTCCAAGCACATAGAAACTGACCCGCTGACCACATGCTGACAGATAACACAGAAAATGACCCACTTGACCACAACCTGACCGAACACAGATAAACTGACACAGAGACCACAATATTACTGAGCACACAGAAACTGACCCACTGAACAAAACCTAACCGAACAGACAGAAACTGACCACAAGCTGACGGGCAACAAGAAACTGACCCACTGACCACAAGTTGACTGAACACACAGAAACTGAGGCACTGATCACAACCTGACCGAACACACAGAAACTTCCCCACCGAAAACAAATTGACCAATCACATGTAAACTGACCTACTGACCACAACCTGTGAAAACAAACAGAAACTGACCCACTGACCACAACCTGAACAAGCACAAAGAAACTGACCCACTGATCACAACCTAATCGTTCACTCATAATCTGACCCACTGATCACAACCTGACCGAGCCCGCAGAAACTGACCCAGAGACCACAATCTTACGGAGCACACAGAAACTGATACACTGAACAAAACCTGACCAAACACACAGAAACTGACCCACTGAACACAACCTGACCGAAAATACAGAAACTGACCCACTGACGACAACCTGGCCGAACACACAGAAATTGACCCACTTATCACAATTTGATCGAACTCACATAATCTGACCAATGAACACAACCTGAACGAACACACAGTAACTGAACCACTGAATACAAATTGACCGAACATACATCAACTGACCCACTGATCATAACCTCACCAAACACACATAATCTGTTCCACTGCCCAGCACCTGACCGAAAACACAGTAACTGACCCACTGACCAAAAGCTGTCAGAGCACACAGAGATTGACCCACAGACCACAAACTGACTTAGGACACAGAGCCTGACACACTGACCACAACCTGACCGAACACACAGAAACTGAGCCACTGAACACAACCTGACCAAACACACAGAAACTGACCAACTGGCCACAACCTGACCGAGCACACAGAAAATGACCCACTGACCAGAACCTGACTGAGCCCACTGAAACTGACGCACTCAACACAAACTGACCGAGCTGACAGGAATTGACCAGAGACCACAATCTTACTGAGCAGACAGAAACTGGCCCACTGATCAAAACCTGACCGAACACACAGAAACTTTCCACAACCTGACTGGACACCAAGAAACTGACACACTGACCACAAGTTGACTGAACACACAGAAACAGAACCACTGAACACAACGTGACCCACTGACGAGAACCTGACTGAGCACACTGAAACAGACGCACTCAACACAACCTGACTGAGCTGACAGAAACTGACCAGAGACCACAATCTTACTGAGCACACAGAAACTGACCCACTGACAACAGCCTGACCGCACACAGAAAATGACCCACTGAACAGAACCTGACTAAACTCAGAGAAACTGACCCACTGTCCACAAACTGACCAAAGACACAGAAACTGAGCCACTTACCACCACCTGAAAGAGCTCACAGAATCTGCCCGACTGACCACAACTTGACCGAACTTACATAACCTGCCCCACGGACCACAATCTGACCGATCACACCAAAACTGACCCACTGACCCACAACCTGACCGAATGCATAGAAAGTGACCCATTGATCACAAGGTGACCAAACACACAGAAAATGATCCACTGAACACAGGTCTCAACCTGACCGAACACACAGAATCTGTCCCATTGACCAGCACCTGACCGAAAACACGGAATCTGACCCATTGACCAGCACCTGACCGAACACACAGAAACTGACTCGCTGACAACAAACTGAACACAACCTCACTGAGCACAAAGAAACTGACCTACTGGCCACAACCTGACCGATCACACAGAAACTGAACCACTGACAAGATCGGCACTGAACACACAGAAACTGACCCACTGAACAAAGCCTGTCCGAGCTCACAGTAACTGAACCAGTTACCACAATCTTGCTGAGCACACAGAAATTGACCCGCTGAACAATATCTGAACAAACACACTGAAACTGACCCACTGAACACAACCTCAAAGTGCTCAAAGAAACTGACCCACTGACCACAACCTGAGCTAACATACAGAAACTGACCCACTCACCACAACCTGCCGAACACACAGAAACTGACCCAATGATGACAAACTGACCAAACACAACGAAACTGACCCACTGACCACAATCAGACCAAACACACAGAATCTGACCCGATGACCAGCAGATGACCGAACACACAGAATCTGACCGCTGACCACAAGCTGACAGAGCACATAGAAAATGACACACGGACCACAACCTGACTGAGCACAAAGAAACTGACACCTGACCGAACATACAGCAACTGACCACTAACCACAACTTACCAAACACAGAGTAAATGAAATTCTTACCACAACCAGAACAAGCAATCAGAAACTGACCCCATGTCCACAACCTGAAAGAACACAGAGAAACTGACCCACTGACCACAACCTGACTGAACACACAGAAACTGACCCACTTACTACAACCTCACCAAACTCATATAAACTGACCACTGAACACATCCTGACCGAACACACAGAAACTGACCCGCTGACCTGAAACTGACTGAACACAAAGAAACTGGCCCGCTCTCCACAAGCTGACCGAACACACAGAAACTGACCTACTGACCATAACCTGACTGACCACACAGAAACTGACACACTGACGACAACCTGACCGAAAACAGAGAAACTGACACACTTACCACAACCTGACCAAATACACCGAAACTGACCAACTGACCACAACATGATTGAACATGTAGGAACTTACCCACGGAGCACAACCTGACATAACATCAAGAAACTGACCCACATAACACAAGTTGACTAAACACTCAGAAACTGACCCACTGAACACAACATGACCGAACACACTGAAACTGACCCACTGACCACAACCTGACTGAACACACATAAACTGACCCACTGACCACAAACTGACCAAACACACCGAAACTGACCCACTTACTACAAACTCACCAAACTCATATAAACTGACCACTGAACACATCATGACCGAACACACAGAAACTGGCCCACTGAACAGAACCTGACTGAACACAAAGAAACTGACCCACTGATCACAACTTGACTGAAAACACAAAAACAGAACCAATGATGAGCTCCTGACTGAACACACTAAAGTGACCCAGAAACAACAATCTTATTGAGCAGACAGGAAGTGACACACTGAACAAAATCTGACTGAACACACAAAAACTGACCCACTGAACACAACCTGTCCGAGCTCACAGAAACTGACCCAGAGACCACAATATTCCTGAGCACACAGAAACTGACCCGCTGAACAAAACTTGACTGAACACACAAAAACTGACCCACTGAACACAATCTTAAAGAGCGCACAGAAACTGACCCACTGACCACAACCTGACCTAACATACATAAACTGACCCACTGACCACAACCTTACCGAATACACAGAAATTGGCCCACTGATGACAAACTGACCAAACACAAAGAAACTGAACCACTTACCACAACCTGATAGAACTCACATAAACTGACACAGAGAACAGTGCCTGAATGAACATAGAGAAACTGATCAACTGAACACAACCTGACCGAACACACAGAAACTGACCCACTGATCACAACCTGACCAAACAAACAGAAACTGACCCGATGACCAGCAACTGACCGAACACACATAAACTGACCCACTGACCACAAACTGACCAAACACACCGAAACTGACCCACTTACTAAAACCTCACCATACTCATATAAACTGACCACTGAACACAACCTGGCCGAACACACAGAAACTGGCCCACTGGACACAACTTGACCGAACACACAGAAACAGAACCAATGACGAGCACCTGTCCGAACACACTAAAGTGACCCAGAGAGCACAATCTTATTGAGCACACAGAAAGTGACCCACTGAACAATACCTGACTGAACACACAAAAACTGACACACTGAACATAACCTGACCGAACACACAGTAACTGAACCACTAAACACAACCTGTCCGAGCTCACAGAAACTGCACCAGAGACCACAATCTTACTGAGCACACAGAAACTGACCCGCTGAACAAAACTTGACCGAAAACACAAAAACTGTCCCACTGAACACAGTCTTAAAGAGCGCACAGAGACTGACCCACTGACCACAACCTGACCTAACATACAGAAACTGACCCACTGACCACAACCTTACCGAATACACAGAAACTGGCCCACTGAACACAACCTGACTGAACACACATAAACTCACCCACTGATCACAACTTGACCGAACACACAGAAACTGACCGAATGACGAGCACCTGACCGAACACACAGAAAGTGACACAGAGACCACAATCTTACTCAGCACACAGAGACTGACCCACTGAACAAAACCTGAATGAACACACAGAAACTGCCCCACTGAACACAACATGACGGAGCTAGCAGAAACGACTCAGACACCACAATCTTACTGAGTGCACAGAAACTGACCCACTGAACAAAACCTGACTGAACACACAGAAACTGACCCACTGAACACAACATGTCCGAGTTCACAGAAACTGAGCCAGAGACCACAATCTTACTGAGCACAGAGAAATTGATCCGCTGAACAAAACTTGACCGATCACACAGAAACTGACCCACTGAACGCAACCTGACTGAAGTTACAGTAACTGACCCACTGACCACAAAGACCAAACACACAGAAACTGAGCCACTGACCACAACCTGAAAGAGCTCACCGAAATTGACCCACTGACCACAACCTGACCGAACACACAGAAACTGACCCACTGATGACCAACTGACAAAACACAACGAAAATGACCCATTAACCACAACTTGATCGAACTCACATAAACTGACCCACTGAACACTACATGAACGAACACACAGGAACTGATCAACTGAAAATAAACTGACCGAACACACAGAAACTGACCCACTGAACACAAATTGTCCGAGCACATATAAACTGGCCTACTGACCACAAACTCTCAAAACAAACAGAAACTGGCACACTGACCACAACCTGACCAAGCACAAAGAAATTGACCAACTGATCACAACCTGATCGTTCACTCATAATCTCACCCACTGATCACAACCTTACCGAACACACAGAAACTAACCCGCTGAACACAAGCTGACAGAACACACGGAAAATGACCCAGTGACCGCAAACTGACCAAACACAGATAAACTTACACAGGGACCACAATATTACTTAGCACACAGAAACTAAACAACTGAACAAAACTTAACTGAACATACCGAAACTGACCACAACCTGACGGGACACCAAGAAGCTGACCCACTGACCACAAGTTGACTGAACACACAGAAACTGACGCACTGATCACAACCTGATCGAACACACAGAAACTGACCCACAGAAAACAAATTGACCGATCACATGTAAATTGGCCTACTGACCACAACCTGTCAAAACAAACAGAAACTGTCCCACTGACCACAACCTGAACAAGCACAAAGATACTGACCCACTGATCACAACCTGATCCCCTCACTCTTAATCTGACCCACTGATCACAACCTGAGCGAGCTACCAGAAACTGACCCAGAGACCACAATCTTACTGAGCACACAGAAACTGACACACTGAACAAAACCTGACCAAACACACAGAAACTGACCCACTGAACACAGCCTGACTGAAGTCACAGAAACTGACCCACTGACCACAACTAGACCAAACACACAGAAACTGAGCCACTGACCATAACCTGAAAGAGCACACCGAAACTGACCCACTCTCCCCAACCTGACCGAACATACTGAAACTGACCCACTGACGACAACCTGACCGAACACACGGAAACTGACCCACTTAACACAACAGGACCGAACACACAGAAACTGACACACGGATCACACCCTCACCAAACACACAAAATCTCTCCCACTGCCCAGCACCTGACCGAAAACACAGAAAATGACCCACTGACCACAACCTGACTGAGCACACAGAAACTGCACCACAGAACACAACCTGACCAAACACACACAAACTGACCAACTGGCCACAACCTGACATAGCACACAGAAAATGACCCACTGACCAGAACCTGACTGAGCCCACTGAAACTGATGCACTCAACACAACATGACCGAGCTGATAGTAGCTGACCAGAGACAACCATAACCTGAAAGAGCACACCGAAACTGACCCACTCTCCCCAACCTGACCGAACATACTGAAACTGACCCACTGAAAACAAATTGTCCAAGCACATAGAAACTGACCCGCTGACCACATGCTGACAGATAACACAGAAAATGACCCACTTGACCACAACCTGACCGAACACAGATAAACTGACACAGAGACCACAATATTACTGAGCACACAGAAACTGACCCACTGAACAAAACCTAACCGAACAGACAGAAACTGACCACAAGCTGACGGGCAACAAGAAACTGACCCACTGACCACAAGTTGACTGAGCACACAGAAACTGACCCACTGAACAAAACCTGACCGAACACACAGAAACTTTCCACAACCTGACTGGACACCAAGAAACTGACCCATTGACCACAAGTTGACTGAACACACAGAAACTGACAAACTGATCACAACCTGACCGAACACACAGAAACAGACACACTGACCACAACCTGACCGAACACACAGGAACTGACCCACTGATGACAAACTGACCAATCACAACGAAAATGACCCACTTTCCACAACCTGATCGAAACCACATAAACTGATCCACTGAACACTACCTGAACGAACACACAGGAACTGATCAACTGAACATAACCTGACCGAACACACAGAAACTGACCCACTGAACACAACCTGACTGAACACACAGAAACTGACCCACTGAAAACAAATTGTCCAAGCACATAGAAACTGACCCGCTGACCACATGCTGACAGATAACACAGAAAATGACCCACTTGACCACAACCTGACCGAACACAGATAAACTGACACAGAGACCACAATATTACTGAGCACACAGAAACTGACCCACTGAACAAAACCTAACCGAACAGACAGAAACTGACCACAAGCTGACGGGCAACAAGAAACTGACCCACTGACCACAAGTTGACTGAACACA
The DNA here is from genome assembly GCF_052327205.1 of Somniosus microcephalus. Classification (NCBI taxonomy): domain Eukaryota; kingdom Metazoa; phylum Chordata; class Chondrichthyes; order Squaliformes; family Somniosidae; genus Somniosus; species Somniosus microcephalus. Next base: position 4,710,942 of record NW_028225183.1, on the reverse strand, counting down.
CAGAAACTGAGGCACTGATCACAACCTGACCGAACACACAGAAACTTCCCCACCGAAAACAAATTGACCAATCACATGTAAACTGACCTACTGACCACAACCTGTGAAAACAAACAGAAACTGACCCACTGACCACAACCTGAACAAGCACAAAGAAACTGACCCACTGATCACAACCTAATCGTTCACTCATAATCTGACCCACTGATCACAACCTGACCGAGCCCGCAGAAACTGACCCAGAGACCACAATCTTACGGAGCACACAGAAACTGATACACTGAACAAAACCTGACCAAACACACAGAAACTGACCCACTGAACACAACCTGACCGAAAATACAGAAACTGACCCACTGACGACAACCTGGCCGAACACACAGAAATTGACCCACTTATCACAATTTGATCGAACTCACATAATCTGACCAATGAACACAACCTGAACGAACACACAGTAACTGAACCACTGAATACAAATTGACCGAACATACATCAACTGACCCACTGATCATAACCTCACCAAACACACATAATCTGTTCCACTGCCCAGCACCTGACCGAAAACACAGTAACTGACCCACTGACCAAAAGCTGTCAGAGCACACAGAGATTGACCCACAGACCACAAACTGACTTAGGACACAGAGCCTGACACACTGACCACAACCTGACCGAACACACAGAAACTGAGCCACTGAACACAACCTGACCAAACACACAGAAACTGACCAACTGGCCACAACCTGACCGAGCACACAGAAAATGACCCACTGACCAGAACCTGACTGAGCCCACTGAAACTGACGCACTCAACACAAACTGACCGAGCTGACAGGAATTGACCAGAGACCACAATCTTACTGAGCAGACAGAAACTGGCCCACTGAACAAAACCTGACCGAACACACAGAAACTTTCCACAACCTGACTGGACACCAAGAAACTGACACACTGACCACAAGTTGACTGAACACACAGAAACAGAACCACTGAACACAACGTGACCCACTGACGAGAACCTGACTGAGCACACTGAAACAGACGCACTCAACACAACCTGACTGAGCTGACAGAAACTGACCAGAGACCACAATCTTACTGAGCACACAGAAACTGACCCACTGACAACAGCCTGACCGCACACAGAAAATGACCCACTGAACAGAACCTGACTAAACTCAGAGAAACTGACCCACTGTCCACAAACTGACCAAAGACACAGAAACTGAGCCACTTACCACCACCTGAAAGAGCTCACAGAATCTGCCCGACTGACCACAACTTGACCGAACTTACATAACCTGCCCCACGGACCACAATCTGACCGATCACACCAAAACTGACCCACTGACCCACAACCTGACCGAATGCATAGAAAGTGACCCATTGATCACAAGGTGACCAAACACACAGAAAATGATCCACTGAACACAGGTCTCAACCTGACCGAACACACAGAATCTGTCCCATTGACCAGCACCTGACCGAAAACACGGAATCTGACCCATTGACCAGCACCTGACCGAACACACAGAAACTGACTCGCTGACAACAAACTGAACACAACCTCACTGAGCACAAAGAAACTGACCTACTGGCCACAACCTGACCGATCACACAGAAACTGAACCACTGACAAGATCGGCACTGAACACACAGAAACTGACCCACTGAACAAAGCCTGTCCGAGCTCACAGTAACTGAACCCGTTACCACAATCTTGCTGAGCACACAGAAATTGACCCGCTGAACAATATCTGAACAAACACACTGAAACTGACCCACTGAACACAACCTGAAAGTGCTCAAAGAAACTGACCCACTGACCACAACCTGAGCTAACATACAGAAACTGACCCACTCACCACAACCTGCCGAACACACAGAAACTGACCCAATGATGACAAACTGACCAAACACAACGAAACTGACCCACTGACCACAATCAGACCAAACACACAGAATCTGACCCGATGACCAGCAGATGACCGAACACACAGAATCTGACCCCTGACCACAAGCTGACAGAGCACATAGAAAATGACACACGGACCACAACCTGACTGAGCACAAAGAAACTGACACCTGACCGAACATACAGCAACTGACCACTAACCACAACTTACCAAACACAGAGTAAATGAAATTCTTACCACAACCAGAACAAGCAATCAGAAACTGACCCCATGTCCACAACCTGAAAGAACACAGAGAAACTGACCCACTGACCACAACCTGACTGAACACACAGAAACTGACCCACTTACTACAACCTCACCAAACTCATATAAACTGACCACTGAACACATCCTGACCGAACACACAGAAACTGACCCGCTGACCTGAACCTGACTGAACACAAAGAAACTGGCCCGCTCTCCACAAGCTGACCGAACACACAGAAACTGACCTACTGACCATAACCTGACTGACCACACAGAAACTGACACACTGACGACAACCTGACCGAAAACAGAGAAACTGACACACTTACCACAACCTGACCAAATACACCGAAACTGACCAACTGACCACAACATGATTGAACATGTAGGAACTTACCCACGGAGCACAACCTGACATAACATCAAGAAACTGACCCACATAACACAAGTTGACTAAACACTCAGAAACTGATCCACTGAACACAATATGACCGAACACACTGAAACTGACCCACTGACCACAACCTGACTGAACACACATAAACTGACCCACTGACCACAAACTGACCAAACACACCGAAACTGACCCACTTACTACAAACTCACCAAACTCATATAAACTGACCACTGAACACATCATGACCGAACACACAGAAACTGGCCCACTGAACAGAACCTGACTGAACACAAAGAAACTGACCCACTGATCACAACTTGACTGAAAACACAAAAACAGAACCAATGATGAGCTCCTGACTGAACACACTAAAGTGACCCAGAAACAACAATCTTATTGAGCAGACAGGAAGTGACACACTGAACAAAATCTGACTGAACACACAAAAACTGACCCACTGAACACAACCTGTCCGAGCTCACAGAAACTGACCCAGAGACCACAATATTCCTGAGCACACAGAAACTGACCCGCTGAACAAAACTTGACTGAACACACAAAAACTGACCCACTGAACACAATCTTAAAGAGCGCACAGAAACTGACCCACTGACCACAACCTGACCTAAGATACATAAACTGACCCACTGACCACAACCTTACCGAATACACAGAAATTGGCCCACTGATGACAAACTGACCAAACACAAAGAAACTGAACCACTTACCACAACCTGATAGAACTCACATAAACTGACACAGAGAACAGTGCCTGAATGAACATAGAGAAACTGATCAACTGAACACAACCTGACCGAACACACAGAAACTGACCCACTGATCACAACCTGACCAAACAAACAGAAACTGACCCGATGACCAGCAACTGACCGAACACACATAAACTGACCCACTGACCACAAACTGACCAAACACACCGAAACTGACCCACTTACTAAAACCTCACCATACTCATATAAACTGACCACTGAACACAACCTGGCCGAACACACAGAAACTGGCCCACTGGACACAACTTGACCGAACACACAGAAACAGAACCAATGACGAGCACCTGTCCGAACACACTAAAGTGACCCAGAGACCACAATCTTATTGAGCACACAGAAAGTGACCCACTGAACAATACCTGACTGAACACACAAAAACTGACACATTGAACATAACCTGACCGAACACACAGTAACTGAACCATTAAACACAACCTGTCCGAGCTCACAGAAACTGCACCAGAGACCACAATCTTACTGAGCACACAGAAACTGACCCGCTGAACAAAACTTGACCGAAAACACAAAAACTGTCCCACTGAACACAGTCTTAAAGAGCGCACAGAGACTGACCCACTGACCACAACCTGACCTAACATACAGAAACTGACCCACTGACCACAACCTTACCGAATACACAGAAACTGACCCACTGATGACAAACTGACCAAACACAAAGAAACTGAACCACTTACAACAACCTGATAGAACTCACATAAACTGACACACTGAACAGTACCTGAATGAACATAGAGAAACTGATCAACTGAACACAACCTGACCAAACACACAGGAACTGACCCATTGATCACAACCTGACAAAACACACAGAATCTGATCTGATGACCAGCACCTGACCGAACACACAGAAATTGACCCGCAGACCACAAGCTGATAGAACACACAGAAAATGACCCACTGAGCACAATCTCACTGAGCACACAGAAACTGACACACTGACCACAACCTGACCGAGCACATATAAACTTTCCCTCTGACCACAACCTGACCGAACACACAGAAACTGACCTACTGAACACAAATTGTCCGAGCACATATAAACTGACCCACTGACCACAAACTGACCAACCTCAAAGAAACTGACCCACTGATCACAATCTGACCGAACACACAGAAAATGACCCACTGACCACAACTTCACTGAGGACATAGAAACTGACCCACTGACCACAACCTGACCGAACACAGACAAACTGACCCAGAGCCCACAATATTACTGAGCACACAGAAACTGACCCACTGAACAAAACCTAACCGAAAACACAGCAACTGACCACAACCTGACTGGACACGAAGAAACTGACCCACTGACCACAAGTTGACTGAACATACAGAAAACGGCGCACTGATCACAACCTGACCGAAAACACAGGAACAGACCTACTGAACACAACCTGACCAAACACACAGAAGCTGACTTCCTGAACACAACCTGATCGTTCACTCATAATCTGACCCACTGATCACAATCTGACCGAACACACAGACACTGACTCACTGATGAGAAACTAACCAAACACAACGAAACTGACCCAATTAACACAACCTGATCGAACTCAGGTAATCTGACCCACTGAACACAACCTGAACGAACACACAGAAACAGACCCACTGAACACAAACAGACCGAACACACAGAAACTGACCCGCTGAGCACAAGCTGGCAGAACACACAGAAAATGACCCACTGACGACAACATCACTGAGCACAAAGAAACTTACCCACTGACCACAACCTGACCGAACACAGATAAAATGACCCAGAGACCAAAATCTTACTGAGCGCACAGAAACTGACTCACTGAACAAAACCTGACCAGACACACAGAAATTGCCCACAAACTGACTGGACACCAAGAAACTGACCCATTGATCACAAGTTGACTGAACACACAGAAACTGACCCACTGAGCAGAACCTGACCGAACACAGAAACTGACCACTGACTACAAACTGAACGAACACAAGTAAAATGAAATTCTGAGCACAACCTGAACAAGGACATAGAAACTGACCCAATGGCAACAACTTCACAGAACGCAAAGAAAGTAACCCACTGACCAGAACATGACCAAAGACACAGAAACTGACCCATTGATCTCAACCTGACCGAACACACAGAATCTGACGCATTGACCAGCACCTGACCGACAACACAGATTCTGACGCATTGAGCAGCACCTGACCGAACACAGAGAAACTGACTCGCTGACAACAAGCTCACAGAACACACAGTAAAGGACCCACTGAACACAACCTCACTGAGCAAAAAGAAACTGACCCACTGGCCACAACCTGACCGATCACACAGAGCTGTCCCACTGACAAGAATGGCACTGAACACACAGATACTGACCCACTGAATAAAGCCTGTCCGAGCTCACAGTAACTGACCCAGAGACCACAACCTTGCTGAGCACACAGAAACTGACCCGCTGAACAAAACCTGAACGAACACACAGAAACTGACCCACTGAACACAACCTGACTGAAGTCACAGAAACTGAAGCACTGATGACAAAAGACCAAACACACAGAAACTGATCCACTGACCACAACCTGAAATAGCTCAAAGAAACTGACCCACGGACCACAAACTGTGCTAACATACAGAAACTGACACAATCACCACAACTTGAGCTAACATACAGAAACTGACCCACTCACCACAAACTGACCGAACACACAGAAACTGATCCACTAATGACAAACTGACCAAACACAACGAAACTGACCCACTGATCACAACCTGACCAAACACACAGAATCTGACCCGATGACCAGCAGCTGACCGAACACACAGAAACTGACCCGCTGATCACAAGCTGACAGAAAACACAGAAAATGACACACGGACCACAACCTGGCTGAGCACACAGAAACTGACTCACTGTCCACCACCTGACCGAACATACAGCAACTGACCACTAACCACAACTTACCAAACACAGAGTAAATGAAATTCTGACCACAACCAGAACAAGCGCACAGAAACTGACCCCATGTCCACAACCTGACAGAACACATAGAAACTGACCCACTGACCACAACCTGACTGAACACACAGAAACTGAACCACTTACAACAACCTCACCAAACTCATATAAACTGACCACTGAACACATCCTGACCTAACACACAGAAAATGAGCGACTGAGCACAAATTGACCGAAGACACAGAAACAGAACCAAAGACGAGCACCTGACCGAACACACTAAAGTGACCCAGAGACCACAATATTATTGAGCACACAGAAAGTGACCCACTGAACAAAACCTGACTGAACACACAAACACTGATACACTGAACAGAACCTGGCCGAGCTCGCAGAAACCGACCCAGAGACCACAACCTTACTGAGTACACAGAAACTGACCGGCTGAACAAAACCTGACTGAACACACAGTAACTGACCCACTGAACACAACCTGTCCGAGCTCACAGAAGATGACCCAGAGACCACAATCTTACTGAGCACACAGAAACTGACCTGCTGAACAAAACTTGACCGAACACACAAAAAGTGACCCACTGAACACAATCTTAAAGAGCGCACAGAAACTGACCCACTGACCACAACCTGACCTAACATACAGAAACTGACCCACTGATCACAACCTGACCAAACAAACAGAAACTGACCCGATGTCCGGCACCTGACCGAACACACATAAACCGACCCACTGACCACAAAGTGATAGAACACACAGAAAATGACCCACTGAGCTCAATCTCACTGATCACACAGAAACTGACACACTGACCACAATCTGACCGAACATACAGAAACTGACCCACTGACCACAACCTGACCGAACAAACAGTAACTGACTCACCAAGGAGAAACTAACCAAACCCAACGAAACTGACCCAATTACCACAAACTGATCGAACACAGATAAACTGACCCAGAGACCACAATCTTGCTGAGCACACAGAAACTGACCCGCTGAAAAAAATCTGAACGAACACACAGAAACTGACCCACTGAACACAACCTGACTGTAGTCACAGAAACTGACGCACTGACCACAAAAGACCAAACACACAGAAACTGATCCACTGAACACAGCCTGACTAAAGTCACAGAAACTGAGCCACTGACCACAACCTGCGCTAACATACAAAAACTGACCCACTCACCCCAACCTGAGCAACATACAGAAGCTGACCCACTCACCACAATCTGACCGAACACACAGAAACTGACCCACTGATGACAAACTGACGAAACACATCGAAACTGACCCACTGATCACAACCTGACCAAACAGACAGAATCTGACCCTATGACCAGCAGCTGACCGAACACACATAAACTTACCCTCTGGCCACAAGCTGACAGAACACACAGAAAATGACACCTGGCTGAGCACAGAGAAACTGACATACTGATCACAACCAGAACAAGCACACAGAAACTCACCCCATGTCCACAACCTGACAGAACACAGAGAAACTGACCCACTGACCACAACCTGACTGAACACACAGAAACTGACCCATTGATCACAACTTGACCGAACAGACAGAAACAGAACCAAAGACGAGTACCTGACCAAACACACTAAAGTGACACAGAGACCACAATATTATTAAGCACACAGAAAGTGACCCACTGAACAAAACCTGACTGAACACACAAAAACTGACACACTGAACAGAACCTGACCGAGCTCGCAGAAACCGACCCAGAGACCACAATATTACTCAGTACACAGAAACTGACCCACTGAAGAAATCCTGACCGAACACACAGTAACTGACCCACTGAACACAACCTGTCCGAGCTCACAGAAACTGACCCAGAGACCACATTCTTGCTGCGCACACAGAAACTGACTGGCTGAACAAAACTTGACCGAACACACAAAAACTGACCCACTGAACACAATCTTAAAGAACGCACAGAAACTGACCCACTGACCACAACCAGACCTAACATGCAGAAACTGAACCACTGACCACAACCTTACCGAATACACAGAAACTGACCCACTGGTGACAAACAGACCAAACACAAAGAAACTAAACCAGTTACCACAACCTGATAGAACTCACATGAACTGACGCACTGAACTGTGCCTGAATGAACAGAAACTGCTCAACTGAACACAACTTGACCGAACAAACAGAAACTGCCCCATTGATCACAACCTAAGCAAACACACAGAATCTGACCCGATGACCAGCACCTGACCGAACACACAGAAACTGACCCGCTGACCACAAGCTGATAGAACACACAGAAAACGACTCACTGAGCTCAATCTCACTGAGCACACAGAAACTGACACACTGACCACAACCTGCCCGAGCACATATAAACTTACCCTCTGATCACAACCTGACCGAACACACAGAAACTGGCCCACTGAACACAAATTGTCCGAGCACAGATAAACTGACCCACTGACCACAACCTGTCAAAACAAACAGACACTGACCCACTGACCAAAAACTGACCAAGCACAAAGAAACTGACCCACTGATCACAACCAGCCCGAGCACATATAAACTTACCCTCTGATCACAACCTGACCGAACACACAGAAACTGGCCCGCTGAACGCAAATTGTCCGAGCACATATAAACTGACCTACTGACCACAACCTGTCAAAACAAACAGACACTGACCCACTGACCACAAACTGACAAGCACAAAGAAACTGACCCGCTGACCACAAGCTGGCAGAACACACAGAAAATGACCCACTGACCACAACATCATTGAGCACAAAGAAACTGACCCAATGACCACAGCCTGACCGCACACAGATAAACTGACCCAGAGACCACAATCTTACTGAGTCCACAGAAACTGACCCACTGAACAAAACCTGACCAAACACACAGAAATTGACCACAAACTGACTGGACACCAAGAAACTGACCCACTGACCACAAGTTGACTGAACACACAGAAACTGCCCCACTGAGCAGAACACACAGAAACTGACCACTGACTACAAACTGAACGAACACAAGTAAAATGAAATTCTGACCACAACCTGAACAAGGACATAGAAACAGACCAAATGGCAACAACCTGACAGAACATACAGAAAGTAACCCACTGACCAGAACCTGACCAAAGACACAGAAACTGACCCACTGATCTCAACCTGACCGAGCACACAGAATCTGATCCATTGACCAGCACTTGTCCGAAAACACAGAATCTGACCCATTGACCAGCACCTGACCGAGCACAGAGAAACTGACTCGCTGACAACAAGCTCACAGAACACACAGTAAATGACCCACTGAACACAAACTCACTGAGCAAAAAGAAACTGACCCAAACGCCACAACCTGACCGATCACACAGAAACTGACCCACTGACAAGAACGGCACTGAACACACAGAAACTTACCCACTGAACAAAGCCTCTCCGAGCTCACAGTAACTGACCCGGAGACCACAATCTTACTGAGCACAGAGGAACTGACCCGCTGTACAAAATCTGAACGAACCCACAAAAACTGACCCACTGAACACAACCTGACTGAAGTCACAGAAACTGACGCACTGACCACAAAAGAACAAACACACAGAAAATGATCCACTGACCACAACCTTAAATAGCTGAAAGAAACTGACCCACGGACCACAACCTGAGCTAACATACAGAAACTGACCCACTCACCACAACCTGAGCTAACATACAGAAACTGACCCACTCACCACAAACTGATCGAACACACATAAACTGACTCACTGATGAGAAAGTAACCAAACACAACGAAACTGACCCAATTACCACAACCTGAATGAACTCACGTAATCTGACCCACTGAACACAACCTGAACGAACACACAGAAACAGAACCACTGAACACAACCAGACCGAACACACAGAAACTGACCCGCTGACCACAAGCTGGCAGAACACACAGAGAATGACCCACTGACCACAACATCATTGAGCACAAAGAAACTGACCCAATGACCACAGCCTGACCGCACACAGATAAACTGACCCAGAGACCACAATCTTACTGAGTGCACAGAAACTGACCCACTGAACAAAACCTGACCAAACACACAGAAATTGACCACAAACTGACTGGACACCAAGAAACTGACCCACTGACCACATGTTGACTGAACACACAGAAACTGCCCCACTGAGCAGAACACACAGAAACTGACCACTGACTACAAACTGAACGAACACAAGTAAAATGAAATTCTGACCACAACCTGAACAAGGACATAGAAACTGACCAAATGGCAACAATCTGACAGAACATACAGAAAGTAACCCACTGACCAGAACCTGACCAAAGACACAGAAACTGACCCACTGATCTCAACCTGACCGAACACACAGAATCTGATCCATTGACCAGCACTTGTCCGAAAACACAGAATCTGACCCATTGACCAGCACCTGACCGAGCACAGAGAAACTGACTCGCTGACAACAAGCTCACAGAACACACAGTAAATGACCCACTGAACACAAACTCACTGAGCAAAAAGAAACTGACCCAAACGCCACAACCTGACCGATCACACAGAAACTGACCCACTGACAAGAACGGCACTGAACACACAGAAACTTACCCACTGAACAAAGCCTCTCCAAGCTCACAGTAACTGACCCGGAGACCACAATCTTGCTGAGCACAGAGGAACTGACCCGCTGTACGAAATCTGAACGAACCCACAGAAACTGACCCACTGAACACAACCTGACTGAAGTCACAGAAACTGATGCACTGACCACAAAAGAACAAACACACAGAAACTGATCCACTGACCACAACCTTAAATAGCTGAAAGAAACTGACCCACGGACCACAACCTGAGCTAACATACAGAAACTGACCCACTCACCACAACCTTAGCTAACATACAGAAACTGACCCACTCACCACAAACTGATCGAACACACATAAACTGACTCACTGATGAGAAAGTAACCAAACACAACGAAACAGACCCAATTACCACAACCTGAATGAACTCACATAATCTGACCCACTGAACACAACCTGAACGAACACACAGAAACAGAACCACTGAACACAAGCAGACCGAATACACAGAAACTGACCCGCTGACCACAAGCTGGCAGAACACAGAGAAAATGACCCACTGACCACAACATCATTGAGCACAAAGAAACTGACCAAACTGACCACAACCTGAACGAATACAGATAAACTGACCCAGAGACCACAATCTTGCTGAGTGCACAGAAACTGATCCACTGAACAAAACCTGACCAAACACACAGAAATTGACCACAAACTGACTGGACACCAAGAAACTGACCCACTGACCACAAGTTGACTGAACACACAGAAACTGACCCACTGAGCAGAACCTGACCGAACAAACAGAAACTGACCACTGACTACAAACTGAACGAACACAAGTAAAATGAAATTCTGACCACAACCTGAACAAGGACATAGAAACTGCCCCAATGGCAACAACCTGACAGAACATACAGAAAGTAACCCACTGACCAGAACCTGATCAAAGACACAGAAACTGTCCACTGATCAACCTGAACGAACACACAGAATCTGACCCATTGACCAGCACTTGACCGAAAACACAGAATCTGACCCATTGACCAGCACCTGACCGAACACAGAGAAACTGACTCGCTGACAACAAGCTCACAGAACACACAGTAAATGACCCAATGAAAACAACCTCACTGAGCAAAAAGAAACTGACCCACTGGCCACAACGGACCGATCACACAGAAACTGACGCACTGACAAGAACGGCACTGAACACACAGAAACTGACCCACTGAACAAAGCCTGTCCGAGCTCACAGTGACTGACCCAGAGACCAAAATCTTGCTGAGCACACAGAAACTGACCCGCTGAACAAAATTTGAACGAACACACAGAAACTGACCCACTGAACAGAACCTGACTGAAGTCACAGAAACTGACGCACTGACCACAAAAGACCAAACACACAGAAACTGATCCAGTGACCACAACCTGAAATAGCTCAAAGAAACTGACCCACTGTCCACAACCTGTGCTAACATACAGAAACTGACCCACTCACCACAACCTGAGCTAACATACAGAAACTGACACTCTCACCACAAACTGACCGAACACACAGAAACTGGCCCACTGATCACAACCTGACCAAACACACAGGATCTGACCCGATGACCAGCAGCTGGCCGAACACACAGAAACTGACCCGCAGACCACAAGCTGACAGAACACACAGAAACCGACCCACTGGCCACCACCTGACCGAACATACAGCAGCTGACCACTAACCACAACTTACCAAACACAGAGTAAATGAAATTCTGACCACTACCAGAATAAGCACACAGAAATTGACCCCATGTCCACAACCTGACAGAACACAGATTAACTGACCCACTGACCACAACCTGACTGAACACATAGAAACTGACCCACTTACTACATACTCACCAAACTCATATAAACTGACCACTGAACACATCCTGACCGAACACACAGAAACTGGCCCACTGAACACAACCTGACTGAACACACAGAAACTGCCCCTCTGATCACAACTTGACCGAACACACAGAAACAGAACCAAAGACGAGCACCTGACCAAACACACTAAAGTGACACAGAGACCACAATATTATTGAGCACACAGAAAGTGACCCACTGAACAAAACCTGATTGAACACACAGTAACTAACCCACTGAACACAACCTGTCCGAGCTCACAGAGACTGACCCAGAGACCACAATCTTACTGAGCACACAGAAACTGACCAGCTGAACAAAACTTGACCGAACACACAAAAACTGACCCACTGAACTCAATCTTAAAGAGCGCACAGAAACTGACCCACTGACCGCAACCTGATCTAACATGCAGAAACTGACCCACTGACCACAACCTGACCGAACACAGATAAACTGACCCAGAGACCACAATCTTACTGAGCACACAATAACTGACCCACTGCACAAACCTAACCGAAAACACAGAAACTGACCACAACGTGACTGGACACCAAGAAACATTACCCACTGACAACAAGTTGACTGAACACACAGAAACTGACGCACTGATCACAACCTGACCGTAAAAACAGGAACAGACCTACTGAACACAACCTGACAAAACACACAGAAACTGACCACTGACTACTAACTGAACGAACACAAGTAAAATGAAATTCTGACCACAAAATGAACAAGCACATAGAAACTGACCCAATGGCAACAACCTGACAGAACATACAGAAAGTAACCCACTGACCACAACCTGACCAAAGACACAGAAACTGACCCACTGACCACAAGCTGACCGAACACACAGAAACTGACCCACTGACCACAATATGAATGAACACACAGAAACTGAACAACTTACCACAATCTGACCGAACACACATAAACTGACCCATTGACCACAAACTGACCAAACACAAAGAAACTGACCCACTGACCACAACCTGACTGAACACAGATAAACTGACCCAGAGACCACAATCTTACTAAGCACACAGAAACTGACCCACTGAACAAAACCTGACCAAACACACAGAAGTTGAACACAAACTGACTGGACATCAAGAAACTGACCCACTGAACACGTCCTGACCGAACACACAGCAACTGACCACTGACTACAACCTTACCGAACACAAGTGAAATGAAATTCTGACCACAACCTGAACAAGGAAATAGAAACTGACCCACTCACTACAACCTGACACAACTCACATAAACTGACCACTGAACACAACCTGACCGATCACACAGAAACTGGCCCACTGAACACAACCTGACCAAACACACAGAAAGTGACCCACTGATCACAACTTGAACGAACCCACAGTATCTGACCCAAAGACAAGCACCTGACTGAACACACAGAAAGTGACCCAGATACCACAATCTTTCTGAGCACACAGTCACTGACCCACTGAACAAAACCTGACTGAACACACAGAAACTGACCCGGTGAACACAAACTGACCGAGCTCAAAGAAGCTGACCCAGCGACCACAATCTTCCTGAGCACACAGAAACTGACCAACTGAACAAAACCTCACCGAACACACAGAAACTGACCCACTGAACACAACATTGCCGAGCTCACAGAAACTGAGACAGAGACCACAATCTTACTGAGCACACAGAAACAGACACACTGAAAATATACTGACCAAACACACAGAAACTGACCCACTGAACACAGCCTGACTAAAGTCACAGAAACTGACCCACTGACCAAAACTGGACCAAACACACACAAAACATTTCACTGGCCACAACCTGAAAGAGCTCACAGAAACTGACCAACTGACCACAACCTGACCGAACATGCAGAAACTGACCCACTGACTAAAACCTGACCGAACAGACAGAAATTGAACCACTGATGACAGACGAACCAAACACAACGAAACTGACGAACTTACTGTTGTATCCATGTGTGAATAGAGACACGGAAGGCAGGAGTTGGTTTTACAGTTGTTTACTGAACAAAGTCTGGAAGTGACCTAACAGATACTAGAGAATATACAGGCTTATATAGCCCGAGTGGCCATTACCGACATTACAGTACACAGGGGGCTCTTAAAGGCACATACACCACAATTCCTCCCCTTTTAGACAACCAGTACATAATATTTTAAGTAATCATTAATTAACATGTTACAAGAACAATAATCTACACATTTGCTGCAGTTAATCAATTATAAGTCAGGCTCTCTGGAGGCTTCCTGACTCAGTCTGGATAACGCCTCGGTGGTGTAGTAGTTTCTGGTGGTGTAGCAGGTTCTTTTGGCAAGGCTGATTCGGCTTGAATGCCAGTGTCGGGTTCATCTGGTTCCAGTATCACCGGATCAGATGTAGATACTATGGTTATCTCTACTTCATCATTAGGCATATAGAGTTGTGGTGTAGGTTGTCCCTTTTCGGATGACTCTATGATCTGGTCAGCATGGCGCCTTATTATGCTTTCTCCAATGTCCACGGTATACATCAGCAGTCCTAGTCGTGTGCAAATAGTTCCAGGCTGCCATTTCTCGGTACGGTCGTCCCAGGCCAAAACTTGTTGACCTATCTGTAAGGTTCTAGTTGGCCTTTCATTCATGCCTTGAAATTGCTGGTTCTCCACGTCCCTTCTGATGTTTGGCTTGATCAAATCCAGCCGGCATCTTAGGCTTCTATTGAAGAACATCATGGCGGGAGTTCGGTTTGTAACCACATGTGTTGCATTCCTGTATGCGAACAAGAAGTTATCTACCTTATGCTGAAGTTTTATGTCTTCATTACCCATGGCCTTTATGGCCTTCTTGAAGGTCTGGACAAACCTTTCAGCCAATCCATTGGTGGCGGGATGGTATAGGGTGGACGTGTAGTGCTTAACCCCATTGTTTTTTAAGAACTTCCTGAATTCTTCGGACACAAATTGCGGTCCATTATCAGAACAGATCTGTTCAGGCAGCCCATTCCTGGCAAATATGGTCCTTAATACTGTGATTTTTTTCCCGTGGTGGTGGAGGACATCTAAATTACCTCCCGCCACTTGGAGTTTGCATCAACCGCGATTAAGAACATTGAGTCCATAAATGAACCAGCCAAGTCGATGTGTACCCTTTGCCATGGAGATGAGGGCCACTCCCATGGATGTAGAGGGGCTTGTGGTGGGGCGTTTTGTCCTTCTGGCATCCTAGGCAGCTCTTGGTCATTTCTTCGATGTCTCCATCGATACCTGGCCACCACACAAACGCTCTGGCTAGGTTCTTCATTTTCACTCCACCCAGGTGCCCCTCGTGAAGCTCCTTTAGCACTTTATCCTGGAGTTTGGGTGAAATCACCACTCTGGATCCACACATCAAAGTTCCTCGGCACACTGACAGCTGTTCTCTGCTTTGCGAGAATGCTGGCAACAGTGGTTCGCCATGTGCTGGCCATCCCTTCACCGTTAAATCGTAGACTCGTGGAGAGAGTTGCATCATTTCTCCTTTCCTTTTCAATGGCAGAATTTGTTACTGGTAGACATTCCACTATGGTTGAGTGGAACATCTCCACTGGGTCTATGGTAGGTGCCTCTTCTACCGTTGGCAATGGTAGAAGCGATAAACCGTCAGCATTCCCATGCTGATTAGATCCGTTGTATTCTATGTCACATTGGTGTGCCCCTAGGAAAAGGGACCACCTCTGTAGCCTTTGCGCTGTCATAATGGGAACACCCTTTATAGGGCTGAATATGGAGACGAGGGGTTGATGGTCAGTCAACAAGGTAAATTTTTGTCCGTGTAGTTAATGGTTGAATTTCTTCACTCCCCATACCAGGCTGAGTGCTTCCCTGTCGATCTGGGCATAGTTACGCTCAGCTGAGTTGAATGAGCGTGACGCAAAAGCTATTGGCCGCTCCGAGCTATCAGGGAATCTATGTGATAATAACGCTCCTACGCCATAAGGGGATGCATCGCACGCCAGTCTGATTGGCAGTGATTGGTTGTAATGCGCCAAAACTTCCTTGGACGTGATCAAGCCTTTGCATTTATGGAAGGCACGTTTACAGTCTTCGCTCCATTTCCAAATTACTCCCGTTTGTAGCAGTTCGTTAAGAGGGTGCAGAAGAGTTGACAAGTTCGGTAAAAATTTATGATAGTAATTTATCAATCCCAGGAACGACCTTAATTGTGAGACATTTTCAGGTGCTGGGGCTTTTATGAGCGCTTCAATTTTTTCAGGTGACTTATGCAACCCTTCCTCGTTAATTATGTGGCCACAATATGATATTTGTTTCTTGGGGCGATTTGCTCGTTGGCCCCGTTCTCTCAGCCTAGTTTGCACTTGCTCCAAATTGTCGTTTTCTCCTGTTACAAGGATGTCGTCTAGGTAGCATTGAGTCCCCGGAATTCCTTGGAGGACTTGCTCCATAGCTCTTTGCCAGATAGCTGGAGCTGATGCTACTCCGAAAACCAGTCGATTGTACTGGTACAGGCCTTTGTGTGTATTTATCGTGAGATACTTTTTAGAGGCCTCTTCAACCTCCATCTGTAGACATGCCTGTGCCAAGTCAATTTTGGTGAAACGTTTCCCTCCGGATAGTGAGGTGAAAATATCTTCTCTCCTCGGAACAGGATACTGTACCGTGTGAAGGACCGGGTTAACAGTCACCAAAAAGTCCCCACAGACGCGAATTTTTCTCCGGTCTTCAGATTTATCACAGATCACAGATCACAGATACCCCACAGTGCAGATAGAGGCCATTTCGGCCCATCGAGCCTGCACCGACACATATCCCACCCTATCCCCGTAACCCCACATATTTAATCCCCCTAACACTAAGGGTCAATTTATCATAGCCAATCAACCTAACCCGCACATCTTTGGACTGTGGGAGGAAACCAGAGCACCCGGAGGAAACCCACGAAAACACGGGGAGAATGTGCAAACTCCACACAGACAGTCGCCCGAGGCCGGATTTGAACCCGGGTCCCTGGCGCTGTGAGGCAACAGTGCTAACCACTATGCCACCGTGCCACCATTATTCAACGCTTTCTTCATGACTGGGACGATGGGTGTTGCCCACTCGCTGCAATCTATCTTGGATAATATGGCTGCCTTTTCCAAATTCTCCAGCTCTGCCTTCACTGCTGGACGAATTGCATATGGCACCGGCCTTGCCTTAAAAAACTTGGGAATTGCCGCATCTTCCACTTTTATTGCGGCGGTGATGCCTTTCAAGGTTCCTAATTTCTGTTGAAACACTTCCGTGCCGTTGGCCAAGATGTCTTTTAATTGTTCAGGTATGACGTCATCATCATTTTTCTTCTTACTGGTCACCGTCAGTGCCTGAATGGAGTGCCAGTCAAAACGTATCTTCCTGATCCATTCACGTCCCAACAGCGGTGGACCACCATCTTGCAGAACTTATAAATACAACTTCTGTATTTTCTTGCCGTTGTATACAACAGGCACCCTTATTTTCCCTTTGGGCTTTACTTTCTGCCCCGTATATGTTTTCAAGATAATGGATATGTCTTTCAAAGGTATATGCGGAAGTAGCTGCTCGTAATCCCGTCGACTTATGACGGTCAGAGCTGATCCTGTATCTAGCTCCATTTTAACTGGGGACCCCGCTATCGTGAGGGTAACCCAAATGGTCTGGTAATCTTCTTTGGCAAATACATTATGTAATTTGAGACAGCTTAGTCTCTTGTTTCCGGAGTCGCTATTGCTCTTCTGGTCTTCGGAGCTACTGTCCGTCATCATTTGTACCATTCTGTACTTTTTCATGTTGATATTTTTCCTGTCCGTGGATTTTTTGTGTCCAGATCGGCATACACGTGCAATGTGTCCAATCTTTCCGCATTGCCTGCATGCTTTGTCCTTGAACCAGCAGCCCCTCTGGTCATGGGTGGATCTGCTGCAGCGATAACATCTCTCGAAACCTTGTGTCATTTATGGGTGCCGAGGTCCTGTGTCTTTTGCTGTATCTCTGCTGCTCCTCTTGCGGCTGCTTCATATGATACAGCCACACTGAAACCCTTGTCCAGTGTCAAACCTTTCTCAGAAAGTAGCCTTTTCAGTGTTCCTTCACTTACGAGACCGCAGACGAATTTGTCTCGAAGAGAAACTGCCAGTCCTGCCCCGAATTGGCAGTGCTTTGATAGCTTCCTTAATTCGGTGAGGTAATCAGCGTTACTTTCATTCTTGTGCTGATTCCTCTTGAAGAATTTGAATCGTTCTGCTATCAGCAGCGGTGGTGGGTTTAGATGCTCCTGTAGGGTATCAACAATCTCCTTAAAATTCTTGTCCTTTGGTTTGGCTGGAGTGATTAAGTTTCGTAACAGCCCGTATGTCCTTAACATAGAAACAGAGAAGATAGGAGCAGGAGTAGGCCATTCGGCCCTTCAAGCCTGCTCCGCCATTCAACGGAATCATGGCTGATCATCCAAACCCTAGCACCCGGTCCCTACACCGACAGCCATCCCACACAAGCCCTATCCCCATAACCTCGTAACCCCACGTATTTAATCCTCCCTAACACTAAGGTCCAATTTTTTTTATCATGGCCAATCAACCTAACCCGCACATCCTTGCGCCCATTAGATTTAGAAGCACTGAAGCCTTTTTTTATCATTTTCTATTCCATTTGCTGTGCAATATACCTCCACTCTTTCCACACTTGTGGTCCAATCCTCTATATCGTTATGGAAAGCATTAATATTGCCAGCCTTAGGAATCCTGAAAAAAAATAGTGCCTCCCGCGCTTTCCTTTCTTCCCTGCAGAAAAAAAATGGTGCTTCCCGCACTTTCCCACCGCTGCTGGTGCTGACAACGCTGTTTTCCGCGGTTTTTATTTACAGGTGGATACTCGTTCCCACCGGACTCTCTGGGATGTTTCCCTCCCTCTGCTTGGTCAGAATGTCTCTGTTTGCCGCCGCCTTCGCTGCTCGGCCCCACTGCAGAGCCAGCTGATGGAGCCCCAGCCCGCCGCCTAGGAAGGATTATTGCAGTACCTGCCACCAGCTCGGATAGCTGGTGAAACCACAGTTTTTATTTCTTTCTTGCTTTTCTTCGACTTTCGTCTGAGGAATTGATCTCCTTGAGGTGCTGCCAAATTGCAGGTAAGTCCATTTCCAATTCGTCACCACTGTTGTATCAGTGTGTTAATAGAGACACGGAAGGCAGGAGTTGGTTTCACAGGTGTTTACTGTACAAAGTCTGGAGGTGAACTAACAGATACAAGACAATATACAGGCTTATATAGCCCGAGTGGCCATTACCGGCATTCGAGTACACAGGGGGCTCTTAAAGGCACATACACCACACTTACCACAACCTGATCGAACTCACATAATCTGACCCTCTGAACACAACCTGACCGAACACACAGAAACTGACCCAATGATCATAATTTGACCAAACACAGAATCTGTCCCACCGAACACAAATTGACCGAGCACATATAAACTGACCTACTGACCACAACCTTTCAAAACAAACAGAAACTGACCCACTGACCACAACCTGACCAAGCACAAAGAAACTGACCCACTGATCACAACCTGATCGTTCACTCATAATCTGACCCACTGTTCACAACGTGACCGAACACACAGAAACTGACCCGCTGACCACAAGCTGACAGAACACACAGAAAATGACCCACTGACCATAAACTCACCGACCACAAAGAAACTGACCCACCGACCACAACCTGACTGAACACGGATAAACTGACCCAGGGAACACAATCTTACTGAGCACAAAGAAACTGACCCACTGAACAAAACCTGACCAAACACACAGAAAATGTGCAGAGCCTGACTGGACACCAAGAAACTGACCCACTGACCACAAGTTGACTGAACACACAGAAACAGTCCCACTGAAAAGAACGTGACCAAACACACAGAAACTGACCCACTGGCCACAACCTGACCAAGTACACAGGAAATGACACACTGACCAGAACCTGACTGAGCACACTGAAACTGAACCACTTATAACAACCTGAAAAAGCTGACAGAAACTGACCCAGAGACCTCAATCTTACTGTGCACACAGAAACTGACCCACTGACCACAGCCTGACCCAACTCACAGAAACTGACCCACTGAACAGAACCTGTCCGAACTCACAGAAACTGACCCACTGACCACAACCTGACCGATCTCACACCAAAACTGACCCACTGACCCACAACCTGACTGAAGGCACATATACTGACCCATTAACCACAAGGTGACCGAACACACAGAAACTGACCCATTGATCTCAACCTAATCGAACACACAGAATCTGAGCCATTGACCAGCACCTGACCGAACACACAGAAACTGATTCGCTGACAACAAGCTGACAGAACACACTGTAAATGACCCACTGACCACAAACTCACCGAGCACAAAGAAACTGACCAAGTGACCACACCCTGACCAAAAAAACCGAAACCGACCCCCTTACCACAACCAGACCAAACTCACATAAACTGACCCACAAGCCACAACCTGACCGAACTCACAGAAACTGACCCACTGACCACAAACTGATCGAACACATAGAAACTGACCCACTGACCACAAACTGACCGAACACATAGAAACTGACCCAATGAACACAACCTGTTCGAGCACAGAGAAACTGATCCACTGACCACAGCCTGACCAAACAAACAGAAACTGAACCTCTGACCACAACCTGACAAAGGACATTGAAACTGAACCACTGATCACAGCCTGATTGTTCAAACATAATCTGACCCACTGATCACAAACTGACCGAACACACAGAAACAGACCCACTGAACACAACCTGACCAAATACACAGGAGCTGAACCACTGAGCACATCCTGACCGAACAAACTGCAACTGACCACTGACTACAACCTTAACGAACACAAATAAAATGAAATAGTGAACACAACCTGAACAAGGACATAGAAACTGACCCAATGGCAGCAACCTGTCAGAACATACCAAAAGTAACACACTGACCACAACCTGACCAAAGACACAGAAACTGACCCACTTACCAGAAACTGACCGAACACATAGAAACAAAGCCACTGACCACAATATGACTGAACACACAGAAACTGACACACTGACCACAACCTGAACGAGCACACAGTAAATGACCCACTGACCAGACCCTGACTGTGCACACTGAAACTGACCCACTCATCACAAACTGACCGAGCTGACAGAAACTCACCCAGAGACGACAATCTTACTGAGCTCACAGAAACTGACCAACTGATCACGGACAGAACGAACACACAGAAACTGACCCACTGACCACAAATTGACCATAGAAACAGAAACTGAGCCACTGACCACAACCTGAAAGAGTTCACAGAAACTGACCCACTGACCACAACCTGACCGAACTCACATAAACTAACCCACGGACCACAACCTGATTGATCAAAAGAAAAATGACCCACTAGCCCACAACCTAACCGAGCGCTTATAAACTGAAGCATTGACCACAAGGTGAGCGAACACACAGAAACAGATCCACTGACCACAACCTGACTCAACACACAGAAACTGACCCACTGATCTCAATTTGACCGAACACACAGAATCTGACACATTGACCAGCAAATGACCGAACACACAGAAACTGAATCGCTGACTACAAGCTGACAGAATACAAATTAAATGACCCACTGACCACAACCTCACGGAGCACAAAGAAACTGACCCATTGGCCACAACCTGACCGATCACACAGAAACTGACCCACTGACAACAACGTGACCGAACACACAGAAACTGAGCCACTGACCACAACCTGACCAAGCACACAGAAAGTGACCCACTGGCCACCAACTGACAGATCACACAGCAACTGACCACTAACCACAAACTTACCGAACACAAATTAAATGAAATTCTGACCACAACCTGAACAAGAACACAGAAACTGACCCCATGTCCACAACCTGACAGAACACGGAGAAACTGCCCCACTGACCACAACCTGACTGAACACAGAGAAACTGACCCACTGACCACAACCTGACCGAACACACAGAAACTGACCCACTGACCAGAACATGACTGAACACAAAGAAATTGACCCTTTGTCCACACGCTGACCGAACACACAGAAACTGACCCACTGACCACAACCTGACTGAACTCACATAAACTGACCCACGGACCACAACCTGATTGATCAAAAGAAAAATGACCCACTAACCCACAACCTGACCGAGCGCTTATAAATTGAAGCATTGACCACAAGGTGAGCGAACACACAGAAACAGATCCACTGACCACAACCTGACTGAACACACAGAAACTGACCCACTGATCTCAACTTGACCGAACACACAGAATCTGGCACATTGACCAGCAAATGACCGAACACACAGAAACTGAATCGCTGACCACAAGCTGACAGAATACAAATTAAATGACCCACTGACCACAACCTCACGGAGCACAAAGAAACTGACCCACTGGCCTCAACCTGACCGATCACACAGAAACTGACCCACTGACAACAACGTGACCGAACACACAGAAACTGAGCCACTGACCACAACCTGACCAAGCACACAGAAAGTGACCCACTGGCCACCAACTGACAGATCACACAGCAACTGACCACTAACCACAAAATTACCGAACACAAATTAAATGAAATTCTGTCCACAACCTGAACAAGAACACAGAAACTGACCCCATGTCCACAACCTGACAGAACACGGAGAAACTGCCCCACTGACCACAACCTGACTGAACACAGAGAAACTGACCCACTGACCCCAACCTGACTGAACACACAGAAACTGACCCACTGACCAGAACATGACTGAACACAAAGAAATTGACCCTTTGTCCACATGCTGACCGAACACACAGAAACTGACCCACTGACCACAACCTGACCGAACACACAGAAAATGACACACTGAACACAACCTGACCAAACACACAGAAACTGACCAACTGACCACAACCTGACTGAACACCAAGAAACTGGCCCACAGACCAAAAGTTGAATAAACACACAGAAACTGACCCACTGACCACATCTTGAGCGTACACAAATAAACTGACCCAATGACCACAACCTGAACGAACACACAGGAACTGACCCACAGACGACAACCTGACCGAACACACAGAAAATGACACACTGACCACAACCTCACCAAACACACAGAAGCTGACCAACTGACCACAACATGAATGAACATGCAGAAACTTACACACTGACCACAAACTGAATGAAAACCAAGAAACTGACCCACAGACCACAAGTTGACTAAACACACAGAAACTGACCGACTGAACATAACCTGACCGAACACACAGAAACTGACCCACTGACCACAACCTGACTGAACTCACATAAACTGACCCACGGACCACAACCTGATTGATCAAAAGAAAAATGACCCACTCACCCACAACCTGACCGAGCGCTTATAAATTGAAGCATTGACCACAAGGTGAGCGAACACACAGAAACAGATCCACTGACCACAACCTGACTGAACACACAGAAACTGACCCACTGATCTCAACTTGACCGAACACACAGAATCTGACACATTGACCAGCAAATGACCGAACACACAGAAACTGAATCGCTGACCACAAGCTGACAGAATACAAATTAAATGACCCACTGACCACAACCTCACGGAGCACAAAGAAACTGACCCACTGGCCTCAACCTGACCGATCACACAGAAACTGACCCACTGACAACAACGTGACCGAACACACAGAAACTGAGCCACTGACCACAACCTGACCAAGCACACAGAAAGTGACCCACTGGCCACCAACTGACAGATCACACAGCAACTGACCACTAACCACAAACTTACCGAACACAAATTAAATGAAATTCTGTCCACAACCTGAACAAGAACACAGAAACTGACCCCATGTCCACAACCTGACAGAACACGGAGAAACTGCCCCACTGACCACAACCTGACTGAACACAGAGAAACTGACCCACTGACCCCAACCTGACTGAACACACAGAAACTGACCCACTGACCAGAACATGACTGAACACAAAGAAATTGAACTTTTGTCCACACGCTGACCGAACACACAGAAACTGACCCACTGACCACAACCTGACCGAACACACAGAAAATGACACACTGAACACAACCTGACCAAACACACAGAAACTGACCAACTGACCACAACCTGACTGAACACCAAGAAACTGACCCACAGACCAAAAGTTGAATAAACACACAGAAACTGACCCACTGACCACATCTTGAGCGAACACAAATAAACTGACCCAATGACCACAACCTGAACGAACACACAGGAACTGACCCACAGACGACAACCTGACCGAACACACAGAAAATGACACACTGACCACAACCTCACCAAACACACAGAAGCTGACCAACTGACCACAACATGAATGAACACGCAGAAACTTACACACTGACCACAAACTGAATGAAAACCAAGAAACTGACCCACAGACCACAAGTTGACTAAACACACAGAAACTGACCGACTGAACATAACCTGACCGAACACACAGAAGATGACCCCATGTCCACAACCTGACAGAACACAGAGAAACTGACCCGCTGATCACATACTGACCAAACACACAGACACAGAGGCACTGACCACAACCTGATAAAGTACAAAGAAGCTGACCCGCTGATCACAACCTGATCGTTCAAACATAATCTGACCCACTGATCACAAACTGAACGAACACACAGATACTGACTCACTGACCAGAACCTGACTGAAAACAAAGAAACTGACCCGCTGTCCACAAGTTGACCGAACACACAGAAACTGGCCCACTGATCACAACCTTAACGATCACACAGACACTGACCCACTGAACACAACCTGACCGAACACACGAAAAACTTACCCACTTACTACAATCACATCAAACAAACAGAAACTGACCCACTGACCACAACCTGACCGAACACAGATAAACTGACCCAGAGACCACAATCTTACTGAGCACACAGAAAATAACCCACTGAACAAAACCTGTCCGAACACACAGAAACTGACCACAACCTTACTGGACCCCAAGAAACTGACTCACTGACCACAAGTTGACTGAACACACAGAAACTGACCCACTGCTCACAACATGACCAAACACACAGAAACAGACCCATTGAACACAAACTGACCAAATACACAGGAGCTGACCCACTGAGCACATCCTGACCGAACACACTGCAACTGACCACTGACTACAACCTTAACGAACACAAATAAAATGAAATAGTGAACACAAACTGAACAAGGACATAGAAACTGACCCAATGGCAGCAACCTGTCAGAACATACAGAAAGTAACACACTGACCACAACCTGACCAAAGACACAGAAACTGACCCACTTACCACAAACTGACCGAACACACAGAAACTAAGCCACTGACCACAATATGACTGAACACACAGAAACTGACACACTGACCACAACCTGACCGAGCACACAGTAAATGACCCACTGACCAGACCCTGACTGTGCACACTGAAACTGACAAACTCAACACAACTTGACCGAGCTGACAGAAACTGACCCAGAGACCACAATCTTACTGAGCTCACAGAAACTGACCCACTGATCACGGACAGAACGAACACACAGAAACTGACCCACTGAACAGAACATGACCGAACTCACAGAAACTGACCCACTGACCACAAACTGACCATAGAAACAGAAACTGAGCCACTGACCACAACCTGAAAGAGTTCACAGAAACTGACCCACTGAACACAACCTGACCGAACTAACATAAACTGACCCACGGACCACAACCTGATTGATCAAAAGAAAAATGACCCACTAACCCACAACCTGAACGAGCGCTTATAAACTGAAGCATTGACCACAAGGTGAGCGAACACACAGAAACAGATCCACTGACCACAACCTGACTGAACACACAGATACTGACCCATTGATCTCAACTTGACCGAACACACAGAATCTGACACATTGACCAGCAAATGACCGAACACACAGAAACTGAATCGCTGACCACAAGCTGACAGAATACAAATTAAATGACCCACTGACCACAACCTCACCGAGCACAAAGAAACTTACCCACTGGCCTCAACCTGACCGAACACACAGAAACTGACCCACTGACAACAACGTGACCAAACACACAGAAACTGACCCACTTACGACAACCTGACCGAGCATACATAAACTGACCCACTGAACACAACCTGACAGATCATTCATAAACGGACTTCAGACCACAACCTGACCGAACACACAGGAACTGATCCACTGACCACAAACTGACCAAAAACACCGAAACCGACTAACTTACCACAACCTCACCGAACTCACAGAAACTGACCCACTGAACACATCTTGACCGAACACAAATAAACTGACCCAATGACCACAACCTGACCGAACACACAGAAAATGACACACTGACCACAACCTCACCAAACACACAGAAGCTGACCAACTGACCACAACATGAATGAACACGCAGAAACTTACACACTGACCACAAACTGAATGAAAACCAAGAAACTGACCCACAGACCACAAGTTGACTAAACACACAGAAACTGATCGACTGAACATAACCTGACCGAACACACAGAAACTGACCCCATGTCCACAACCTGACAGAACACAGAGAAACTGACCCGCTGATCACATACTGACCAAACACACAGACACAGAGGCACTGACCACAACCTGATAAAGTACAAAGAAGCTGACCCGCTGATCACAACCTGATCGTTCAAACATAATCTGACCCACTGATCACAAACTGAACGAACACACAGATACTGACTCACTGACCAGAACCTGACTGAAAACAAAGAAACTGACCCGCTGTCCACAAGCTGACCGAACACACAGAAACTGGCCCACTGATCACAACCTTAACGATCACACAGACACTGACCCACTGAACACAACCTGACCGAACACACGAAAAACTTACCCACTTACTACAATCACATCAAACAAACAGAAACTGACCCACTGACCACAACCTGACCGAACACAGATAAACTGACCCAGAGACCACAATCTTACTGAGCACACAGAAAATAATCCACTGAACAAAACCTGTCCGAACACACAGAAACTGACCACAACCTTACTGGACCCCAAGAAACTGACTCACTGACCACAAGTTGACTGAACAAACAGAAACTGACCCATTGATCAAAACATGACCAAACACACAGAAACAGACCCATTGAACACAAACTGACCAAATACACAGGAGCTGACCCACTGAGCACATCCTGACCGAACACACTGCAAATGACCACTGACTACAACCTTAACGAACACAAATAAAATGAAATAGTGAACACAAACTGAACAAGGACATAGAAACTGACCCAATGTCAGCAACCTGTCAGAACATACAGAAAGTAACACACTGACCACAACCTCACCAAAGACACAGAAACTGACCCACTTACCACAAACTGACCGAACACACAGAAACTAAGCCACTGACCACAATATGACTGAACACACAGAAACTGACACACTGACCACAACCTGACCGAGCACACAGTAAATGACCCACTGACCAGACCCTGACTGTGCACACTGAAACTGACAAACTCAACACAACTTGACCGAGCTGACAGAAACTGACCCAGAGACCACAATCTTACTGAGCTCACAGAAACTGACCCACTGATCACGGACAGAACGAACACACAGAAACTGACCCACTGAACAGAACATGACCGAACTCACAGAAACTGACCCACTGACCACAAACTGACCATAGAAACAGAAACTGAGCCACTAACCACAACCTGAAAGAGTTCACAGAAACTGACCCACTGAACACAACCTGACCGAACTAACATAAACTGACCCACGGACCACAACCTGATTGATCAAAAGAAAAATGACCCACTAACCCACAACCTGAACGAGCGCTTATAAACTGAAGCATTGACCACAAGGTGAGCGAACACACAGAAACAGATCCACTGACCACAACCTGACTGAACACACAGATACTGACCCATTGATCTCAACTTGACCGAACACACAGAATCTGACACATTGACCAGCAAATGACCGAACACACAGAAACTGAATCGCTGACCACAAGCTGACAGAATACAAATTAAATGACCCACTGACCACAACCTCACCGAGCACAAAGAAACTTACCCACTGGCCTCAACCTGACCGAACACACAGAAACTGACCCACTGACAACAACGTGACCAAACACACAGAAACTGACCCACTTACGACAACCTGACCGAGCATACATAAACTGACTCACTGAACACAACCTGACAGATCATTCATAAACGGACTTCAGACCACAACCTGACCGAACACACAGGAACTGATCCACTGACCACAAACTGACCAAAAACACCGAAACCGACTAACTTACCACAACCTCACCGAACTCACAGAAACTGACCCACTGAAAACAAACTGACTGAACACACAGAGACTGACCTACTGACCACAACGTGAAAAACACACAAAAAGCGACCAGCTGAACACAACCTGTTCGAGCACACAGAAACTGGCCCACTGACCACAACCTGAACAAGCAAACAGATTCTGAACCACTGACAACAACCTGACAAAGTACAAAGAAACGGAACCACTGATCACAACCTGATCGTGCAAACTTAATCTGACCCACTGATCACAAACTGACCGAAACACTGACCAGATCCTGACTAAACACAAATAAACTGACCCACTGACCACAACCTGATCGACCACACAGAAACTGACCCACTGACCACAACCTGACCGTACACACAGAAAAGGACCCACTGACCACAACCCGACCAAACACACAGAAACTGACCAACTGACCACCACATGACTGAACACGCAGAATCTTTACCATGAACACAACCTGACTGAACACCAAGAAACTGACCCACAGACCAGAAGTTGACTAAACATACAGAAAAATACCCAATGACCACAACCTGACCGAACACACAGAAACTGACCCACTGACCACAACCTGACAAAGCACACAGAAAGTAACCCACTGACCACCAACTGACAGATCACACAGCAACTGACCACTAACCACAACCTTACCGAACACATATTAAATGAAATCCTGACCACAACCTGAACAAGAACACACAGAAACTGACCAACTGACCACAACCTGAACGACCACACAGAAACTGACCCACTGACCACAACCTGACCGACCACACAGAATCTGACCCACTGGCCACAACCTGACCGAACACACAGAAAATGACCCACTGACCACAACCTGACCAAACACACAGAAACTGACCAACTGACCACAACATGACTGAACACGCAGAACCTTTACCATGAACACAACCTGA
Source organism: Somniosus microcephalus (assembly GCF_052327205.1). Classification (NCBI taxonomy): domain Eukaryota; kingdom Metazoa; phylum Chordata; class Chondrichthyes; order Squaliformes; family Somniosidae; genus Somniosus; species Somniosus microcephalus. The sequence continues at coordinate 4,680,724 of NW_028225183.1, read as the reverse complement.
CTGAACACCAAGAAACTGACCCACAGACCAGAAGTTGAGTAAACATACAGAAACATACCCAATGACCAAAACCTGACCGAACACACAGAAGCTGAACCACTGACCATAACCTGACCAAGCACACAGAAAGTGACCCACTGGCCACCAACTGACAGATCACACAGCAACTGACCACTAACCACAACCTTACCGAACACAAATTAAATGAAATTCTGACCACAACCTGAACAATAACACAGAGAAACTGACCCACTGACCACAACCTGACCGAACACACAGAAACTGACACACTGTCCACAACCTGACCAAACACACAGACACTGAGGCACTGACCACAACCTGACCAAGCACACAGAAAGTGACCCACTGGCCACCAACTGACAGATCACACAGCAACTGACCACTAACCACAAACTTACCGAACACAAATTAAATGAAATTCTGACCACAACCTGAACAAGAACACAGAAACTGACCCCATGTCCACAACCTGACAGAACACGGAGAAACTGCCCCACTGACCACAACCTGACTGAACACAGAGAAACTGACCCACTGACCACAACCTGACCGAACACACAGAAACTGACCCACTGACCAGAACATGACTGAACACAAAGAAATTGACCCTTTGTCCACACGCTGACCGAACACACTAAAACTGACCCACTGACCACAACCTGACTGAACTCACATAAACTGACCCACGGACCACAACCTGATTGATCAAAAGAAAAATGACCCACTAACCCACAACCTGACCGAGCGCTTATAAATTGAAGCATTGACCACAAGGTGAGCGAACACACAGAAACAGATCCACTGACCACAACCTGACTGAACACACAGAAACTGACCCACTGATCTCAACTTGACCGAACACACAGAATCTGGCACATTGACCAGCAAATGACCGAACACACAGAAACTGAATCGCTGACCACAAGCTGACAGAATACAAATTAAATGACCCACTGACCACAACCTCACGGAGCACAAAGAAACTGACCCACTGGCCTCAACCTGACCGATCACACAGAAACTGACCCACTGACAACAACGTGACCGAACACACAGAAACTGAGCCACTGACCACAACCTGACCAAGCACACAGAAAGTGACCCACTGGCCACCAACTGACAGATCACACAGCAACTGACCACTAACCACAAAATTACCGAACACAAATTAAATGAAATTCTGTCCACAACCTGAACAAGAACACAGAAACTGACCCCATGTCCACAACCTGACAGAACACGGAGAAACTGCCCCACTGACCACAACCTGACTGAACACAGAGAAACTGACCCACTGACCCCAACCTGACTGAACACACAGAAACTGACCCACTGACCAGAACATGACTGAACACAAAGAAATTGACCCTTTGTCCACATGCTGACTGAACACACAGAAACTGACCCACTGACCACAACCTGACCGAACACACAGAAAATGACACACTGAACACAACCTGACCAAACACACAGAAACTGACCAACTGACCACAACCTGACTGAACACCAAGAAACTGGCCCACAGACCAAAAGTTGAATAAACACACAGAAACTGACCCACTGACCACATCTTGAGCGTACACAAATAAACTGACCCAATGACCACAACCTGAACGAACACACAGGAACTGACCCACAGACGACAACCTGACCGAACACACAGAAAATGACACACTGACCACAACCTCACCAAAAACACAGAAGCTGACCAACTGACCACAACATGAATGAACATGCAGAAACTTACACACTGACCACAAACTGAATGAAAACCAAGAAACTGACCCACAGACCACAAGTTGACTAAACACACAGAAACTGACCGACTGAACATAACCTGACCGAACACACAGAAACTGACCCACTGACCACAACCTGACTGAACTCACATAAACTGACCCACGGACCACAACCTGATTGATCAAAAGAAAAATGACCCACTCACCCACAACCTGACCGAGCGCTTATAAATTGAAGCATTGACCACAAGGTGAGCGAACACACAGAAACAGATCCACTGACCACAACCTGACTGAACACACAGAAACTGACCCACTGATCTCAACTTGACCGAACACACAGAATCTGACACATTGACCAGCAAATGACCGAACACACAGAAACTGAATCGCTGACCACAAGCTGACAGAATACAAATTAAATGACCCACTGACCACAACCTCACGGAGCACAAAGAAACTGACCCACTGGCCTCAACCTGACCGATCACACAGAAACTGACCCACTGACAACAACGTGACCGAACACACAGAAACTGAGCCACTGACCACAACCTGACCAAGCACACAGAAAGTGACCCACTGGCCTCCAACTGACAGATCACACAGCAACTGACCACTAACCACAAACTTACCGAACACAAATTAAATGAAATTCTGTCCACAACCTGAACAAGAACACAGAAACTGACCCCATGTCCACAACCTGACAGAACACGGAGAAACTGCCCCACTGACCACAACCTGACTGAACACAGAGAAACTGACCCACTGACCCCAACCTGACTGAACACACAGAAACTGACCCACTGACCAGAACATGACTGAACACAAAGAAATTGAACTTTTGTCCACACGCTGACCGAACACACAGAAACTGACCCACTGACCACAACCTGACCGAACACACAGAAAATGACACACTGAACACAACCTGACCAAACACACAGAAACTGACCAACTGACCACAACCTGACTGAACACCAAGAAACTGACCCACAGACCAAAAGTTGAATAAACACACAGAAACTGACCCACTGACCACATCTTGAGCGAACACAAATAAACTGACCCAATGACCACAACCTGAACAAACACACAGGAACTGACCCACAGACGACAACCTGACCGAACACACAGAAAATGACACACTGACCACAACCTCACCAAACACACAGAAGCTGACCAACTGACCACAACATGAATGAACACGCAGAAACTTACACACTGACCACAAACTGAATGAAAACCAAGAAACTGACCCACAGACCACAAGTTGACTAAACACACAGAAACTGACCGACTGAACATAACCTGACCGAACACACAGAAGATGACCCCATGTCCACAACCTGACAGAACACAGAGAAACTGACCCGCTGATCACATACTGACCAAACACACAGACACAGAGGCACTGACCACAACCTGATAAAGTACAAAGAAGCTGACCCGCTGATCACAACCTGATCGTTCAAACATAATCTGACCCACTGATCACAAACTGAACGAACACACAGATACTGACTCACTGACCAGAACCTGACTGAAAACAAAGAAACTGACCCGCTGTCCACAAGCTGACCGAACACACAGAAACTGGCCCACTGATCACAACCTTAACGATCACACAGACACTGACCCACTGAACACAACCTGACCGAACACACGAAAAACTTACCCACTTACTACAATCACATCAAACAAACAGAAACTGACCCACTGACCACAACCTGACCGAACACAGATAAACTGACCCAGAGACCACAATCTTACTGAGCACACAGAAAATAACCCACTGAACAAAACCTGTCCGAACACACAGAAACTGACCACAACCTTACTGGACCCCAAGAAACTGACTCACTGACCACAAGTTGACTGAACACACAGAAACTGACCCACTGATCACAACATGACCAAACACACAGAAACAGACCCATTGAACACAAACTGACCAAATACACAGGAGCTGACCCACTGAGCACATCCTGACCGAACACACTGCAACTGACCACTGACTACAACCTTAACGAACACAAATAAAATGAAATAGTGAACACAAACTGAACAAGGACATAGAAACTGACCCAATGGCAGCAACCTGTCAGAACATACAGAAAGTAACACACTGACCACAACCTGACCAAAGACACAGAAACTGACCCACTTACCACAAACTGACCGAACACACAGAAACTAAGCCACTGACCACAATATGACTGAACACACAGAAACTGACACACTGACCACAACCTGACCGAGCACACAGTAAATGACCCACTGACCAGACCCTGACTGTGCACACTGAAACTGACAAACTCAACACAACTTGACCGAGCTGACAGAAACTGACCCAGAGACCACAATCTTACTGAGCTCACAGAAACTGACCCACTGATCACGGACAGAACGAACACACAGAAACTGACCCACTGAACAGAACATGACCGAACTCACAGCAACTGACCCACTGACCACAAACTGACCATAGAAACAGAAACTGAGCCACTGACAACAACCTGAAAGAGTTCACAGAAACTGACCCACTGAACACAACCTGACCGAACTAACATAAACTGACCCACGGACCACAACCTGATTGATCAAAAGAAAAATGACCCACTAACCCACAACCTGAACGAGCGCTTATAAACTGAAGCATTGACCACAAGGTGAGCGAACACACAGAAACAGATCCACTGACCACAACCTGACTGAACACACAGATACTGACCCATTGATCTCAACTTGACCGAACACACAGAATCTGACACATTGACCAGCAAATGACCGAACACACAGAAACTGAATCGCTGACCACAAGCTGACAGAATACAAATTAAATGACCCACTGACCACAACCTCACCGAGCACAAAGAAACTTACCCACTGGCCTCAACCTGACCGAACACACAGAAACTGACCCACTGACAACAACGTGACCAAACACACAGAAACTGACCCACTTACGACAACCTGACCGAGCATACATAAACTGACTCACTGAACACAACCTGACAGATCATTCATAAACGGACTTCAGACCACAAACTGACCGAACACACAGGAACTGATCCACTGACCACAAACTGAACAAAAACACCGAAACCGACTAACTTACCACAACCTCACCGAACTCACAGAAACTGACCCACTGAAAACAAACTGACTGAACACACAGAGACTGACCTACTGACCACAACGTGAAAAACACACAAAAAGCGACCAGCTGAACACAACCTGTTCGAGCACACAGAAACTGGCCCACTGACCACAACCTGAACAAGCAAACAGATTCTGAACCACTGACAACAACCTGACAAAGTACAAAGAAACGGAACCACTGATCACAACCTGATCGTGCAAACTTAATCTGACCCACTGATCACAAACTGACCGAAACACTGACCAGATCCTGACTAAACACAAATAAACTGACCCACTGACCACAACCTGATCGACCACACAGAAACTGACCCACTGACCACAACCTGACCGTACACACAGAAAAGGACCCACTGACCACAACCCGACCAAACACACAGAAACTGACCAACTGACCACCACATGACTGAACACGCAGAATCTTTACCATGAACACAACCTGACTGAACACCAAGAAACTGACCCACAGACCAGAAGTTGACTAAACATACAGAAAAATACCCAATGACCACAACCTGACCGAACACACAGAAACTGACCCACTGACCACAACCTGACAAAGCACACAGAAAGTAACCCACTGACCACCAACTGACAGATCACACAGCAACTGACCACTAACCACAACCTTACCGAACACATATTAAATGAAATCCTGACCACAACCTGAACAAGAACACACAGAAACTGACCAACTGACCACAACCTGAACGACCACACAGAAACTGACCCACTGACCACAACCTGACCGACCACACAGAATCTGACCCACTGGCCACAACCTGACCGAACACACAGAAAATGACCCACTGACCACAACCTGACCAAACACACAGAAACTGACCAACTGACCACAACATGACTGAACACGCAGAACCTTTACCATGAACACAACCTGACTGAACACCAAGAAACTGACCCACAGACCAGAAGTTGAGTAAACATACAGAAACATACCCAATGACCAAAACCTGACCGAACACACAGAAGCTGAACCACTGACCATAACCTGACCAAGCACACAGAAAGTGACCCACTGGCCACCAACTGACAGATCACACAGCAACTGACCACTAACCACAACCTTACCGAACACAAATTAAATGAAATTCTGACCACAACCTGAACAATAACACAGAGAAACTGACCCACTGACCACAACCTGACCGAACACACAGAAACTGACACACTGTCCACAACCTGACCAAACACACAGACACTGAGGCACTGACCACAACCTGACCAAACACACAGACACTGAGGCACTGACCACAACCTGACAGAACACAGAGAAACTTAACGACTGACCACAACCTGATCGTTCAAACATAATCTGACCCACTGATACCAAACTGACCAAACACACAGATACGGTCCCACTGACCACAACCTGACTGAACACAGAGAAACTGATCCACTGACCACAACCTGACCGAACACACAGCAACTGACCCACTGACCAGAACATGACTGAACACAAAGAAATTGAACCTTTGTCCACACGCTGACCGAACACACAGAAACTGACCCACTGACCACAACCTGACCGAACACACAGAAAATGACACACTGAACACAACCTGACCAAACACACAGAAACTGACCAACTGACCACAGCCTGACTGAACACCAAGAAACTGACCCACAGACCAAAAGTTGAATAAACACACAGAAACTGACCCACTGACCACATCCTGAGCGAACACAAATAAACTGACCCACTGACACAACCTGAACGAACACACAGGGACTGACCCACAGACGACAACCTGACCGAACGCACAGAAAATGACACACTGACCACAACCTGACCAAACACACAGAAACTGACCAACTGACCACAACATGACTGAACACGCAGAAACTTACACACTGACCACAAACTGAATGAAAACCAAGAAACTGACCCACAGACCACATGTTGACTAAACACACAGAAACTGACTGACTGACCACAACCTGACCGAACACACAGAAACTGACCCCATGTCCACAACCTGACAGAACACAGTGAAACTGACCCGCTGATCACATACTGACCAAACACACAGACACAGAGGCACTGACCACAACCTGACAAAGTACAAAAAAAATGACTCGCTGATCACAACCTGATCGTTCAAACATAATCTGACCCACTGATCACAAACTGAACGAACACACAGATACTGACCCACTGACCAGAACCTGACTGAACACAAAGAAACTGACCCGCTGTCCACAAGCTGACCGAACACACAGAAACTGGCCCACTGATCACAACCTTAACGATCACACAGACACTGACCCACTGAACACAACCTGACCGAACACACAAAAAACTTACCCACTTACCACAATCACATCAAACAAACAGAAACTGACCCACTGACCACAACCTGACCGAACACAGATAAACTGACCCAGAGACCATAATCTTACTGGGCACACAGAAACTAACCCACTGAACAAAACCTGTCCGAACACACAAAACTGACCACAACCTGACTGGACCCCAAGAAACTGACTCACTGACCACAAGTTGACTGAACACACAGAAACTGACCCACTGATCACAACATGACCAAACACACAGAAACAGACCCATTGAACACAGCCTGACCAAATACACAGGAGCTGACCCACTGAGCACATCCTGACCGAACACACTGCAACTGACCACTGACTACAACCTTAACGAACACAAATAAAATGAAATAGTGAACACAAACTGAACAAGGACATAGAAACTGACCCAATGGCAGCAACCTGTCAGAACATACAGAAAGTAACACACTGACCACAACCTGACCAAAGACACAGAAACTCACCCACTTACCACAAACTGACTGAACACACAGAAACTGACACACTGACCACAACCTGACCGAGCACACAGTAAATGACCCACTGACCAGACCCTGACTGTGCACACTGAAACTGACCCACTCAACACAACTTGACCGAGCTGACAGAAACTGACCCAGAGACCAGAATCTTACTGAGCTTACAGAAACAGACCCACTGATCACGGACAGAATGAACACACAGAAACTGACCCACTGAACAGAACATGACCGAACTCACAGAAACTGACCCACTGACCACAAACTGAGCATAGAAACAGAAACTGAGCCACTGACCACAACCTGAAAGAGTTCACAGAAACTGACCCACTGACCACAACCTGACCGAACTCACATAAACTGACCCAGAGACCACAACCTGATTGATCAAAAGAAAAATGACCCACTAACCCACAACCTGAACGAGCGCTTATAAACTGAAGCATTGACCACAAGGTGAGCTAACACACAGAAACAGATCCACTGACCACAACCTGACTGAACACACAGATACTGACCCATTGATCTCAACTTGACCGAACACACAGAATCTGACACATTGACCAGCAAATGACCGAACACAGAGAAACTGAATCGCTGACCACAAGCTGACAGAATACAAATTAAATGACCCACTGACCACAACCTCACCGAGCACAAAGAAACTTACCCACTGGCCTCAACCTGACCGATCACACAGAAACTGACCCACTGACAACAACGTGACCAAACACACAGAAACTGACCCACTTACGACAACCTGACCGAGCATACATAAACTGAGTCACTGACCACAACCTGACAGATCATACATAAACTGACCACAGACCACAACCTGACCGAACACACGGGAACTGATCAACTGACCACAAACTGACCAAAAACACCGAAACCGACTAACTTGCCACAACCTCACCGAACTCACAGAAACTGACCCACTGAACACAAACTGACCGAACACACAGAGACTGACCTACTGACCACAACGTGAAAAACACACAAAAAGCGACCAGCTGAACACAACCTGTTCGAGCACACAGAAACTGGCCCACTGACCTCAACCTGAATAAGCAAACAGAATCTGACCCACTGACAACAACCTGACAAAGTACAAAGAAACGGACCCACTGATCACAACCTGATCGTGCAAACTTAATCTGACCCACTGATCACAAACTGACCGAAACACACTGACCAGATCCTGGCTAAACAGAAATAAACTGACCCACTGACCACAAGCTGACCGAACACACAGAAACTGACCAACTGACCACAACCTGAACGACCACACAGAAACTGACCCACTGACAACAACATGACCGACCACACAGAAACTGACCCACTGACCACAACCTGACCGAACACACAGAAAAGGACCCACTGACCACAACCTGACCAAACACACAGAAACTGACCAACTGACCACAACATGACTGAACACGCAGAACCTTTACCATGAACACAACCTGACTAAACACCAAGAAACTGACCCACAGACCAGTAGTTGACTAAACATACAGATACATACCCAATGACCACAACCAGACCGAACACACCGAAACTGACCCACTGACCACAACCTGGCCAACCACACAGAAAGTTACCCACTGGCCACCGACTGACAGATCACACAGCAACTGACCACTAACCACAACCTTACCAAACACAAATTAAATGAAATCCTGACCACAACCTGAACAAGGACACAGAGAAACTGACCCACTGACCACAACCTGACCGAACACACAGAAACTGACCCACTGTCCACAACCTGACCAAACACACAGACACTGAGGCACTGACCACAAACTGACCAAACACAGCGAAACTGACACATTGACCGCAACTAAACCGAACTCACTTAAACTGACCAACTGACCATAAGGTGACGGAACACACAGAAACTGACCGACTGAACACAACCTGACTGAGCACGCAGAAACTGACCCACTGAACAGCACCTGGCCGAACACACCAAAACTGATAGGCTGACCACAAGCTGACCAAACACACGGAAACTAACACGTGGACCACATGACCGACCACACAGAAACTGACCCACTGATGACAAACTGAACAAACACACATGAACTGTCCCGTTGACCTCAAGCTGAACGAACACACAGAATCTGACCCATTGGCCAGCAGCTGGCCGAAAACATAGAAACTGACCCGCGGGCCACAAGCTGACCAAACACACAGAAACTGACCCACAGACCACAACATGCCCGACCACACAGAAAATGAGCCACTGACAACAACCTGATGGAACACTAAGTAACTGACCCACTGACCATAAACAGACCAAACACACAGAAAGTGACCCACTGACCACATCCTGAACGAACACACAGAAACTAACCACTAACGACAACATTACCAAACACGCAGAAAATGACATTCTGACCACAACCTGAACAATCACAAAGAAACTGAAACAATGTCCACAACCTGACAGAACACAGAGAAACTGACCCACTGATCACAACTTGGCTGAAAATACAGAAAGTAATCCACTGACCGCAAACTGACCGAACACACAGAAACTGACACATTGACCACAACATTACCGAACACACAGAAACTGAACCACTGACCACAACCTGACTGAACACACAGAAACTGACCCGCTGACCACAAGCTGACCGAACACACAGAAACTGACCAACTGACCACAACCTGAACGACCACACAGAAACTGACCCACTGACCACAACCTGTCCTACCACACAGAAACTGACCCACTGACCACAACCTGACCAAACACACAGAAACTGACCCATTGGCCACATCCTGACCGAACACACAGCAACTGACCACTAACCACAAATTACCGAACACACAGAAAATGAAATTCTGACCACAACCTGAGCAAGTTACACAGAAACTGACCCCATATCCACAACCTGAAAGAGATCACAGAATCTGACCCACTGACAGAAACCTGACAGAAAACACAGAAACTTAACCACTGACCACAACATTACCGAACACAAATTAAGTGAAATCCTGACCACAACCTGAACAAGAACACAGAGAAACTGACCCACTGACCACAACCTGACCGAACACACAGAAACTGACCCACTGTCCACAACCTGACCAAACACACAGACACTGAGGCACTGACCACAACCTGACCAAACACACAGACGCTGAGGCACTGACCACAACCTGACAGAACACAGAGAAACTTAACGACTGACCACAAACTGACTGAACACACAGAAACTGACCCACTGACCAGAACCTGACAAAGTACAAGGTAACTGACCCACTGATCACAACCTGATCGTTCAAACATAATCTGACCCACTGATCCCAAACTGACCAAACACACACATACGGTCCCACTGACCAGAACCTGATTGGACAAAAAGAAACTGACCCGCTGTCCACAAGCTGACCGAACACACAGAAACTGACCCACTGACCACAACCTGACCAAACACACAGAAACTGACCCATTGGCCACATCCTGACCGAACACACAACAACTGACCACTAACCACAAATTACCGAACACACAGAAAATGAAATTCTGACCACAACCTGAACAAGTTACACAGAAACTGACCCCATATCCACAACCTGAAAGAGATCACAGAATCCGACCCACTGACAGCAACCTGACAGAAAACACAGAAACTTAACCACTGACCACAACCTGACCAAACACACAGAAACTGAGGCACTGACCACAACCTGAAAGAGATCACAGAATCTGACCCATTGACTACAACCTGAGCGAACACACAGAAACTGACCCGCTGACCACAACCTGACTGACATACAGACACTGACCCAGTGAACACAAGGTGACCGATCACACAGATACTGACCCACTGAATACAACCTGACCAAACACAACAAAAACTAACCCACATACCACAACCTCACCAAACAAACAGAAACTGATGCATTGACGACAACCTGACTGAACACACAGAAACTGACCAACTGGCCTTAACCTGACCGAACATACAGAAACTGTCCAACTGGCCACAACCTGACCAATCACACAGAAACTGACCCACTGACCATAACGTGACCGAACACACAGAAAATGACCCACTCACCACAACTTAACCAAACACAGAGAAACTGACCAACTGACCACAACATGACTGAACACGCAGAAACTTACCCACTGACCACAACCAGACTGAACACCAAGAAACTGACCCGCAGACCACAAGTTGACTAAACACAAGAAGCTTACCCATCGACCACAACGTGACCGAACACACAGAAACTGACCCACTTACCACCTCCTGAACGAACACACAGACTGACCATGACCACTACATTACCAAACACGCAGAAACTGACCCACTTACCACCTCCTGAACGAACACACAGACTGACCATGACCACTACATTACCAAACACGCAGAAACTGACAGTTTGACCACAACCTGAACAAGCACAAAGAAACTGACCCAATGTCTACAACCTGATACCACACAGAGCAACTGACCCACTGATCACAACTTGGCTGAAAATAGAGAAAGTAACCCACTGACCACAACCTGACCGAACACACAGAAACTGACACACTGACCAGAACCTGACCGAATACACAGAAACTTAACCACTGACCATAACCTGACTGAATACACAGTTAATGACCCACTGACCAAAAAGTGACTGAGCCCACAGAAACTGACCCACTGAACACAACCGGACCGAACACACAAAAACTGACCCACTGACCACAAGCTGACTGAACACATGGAAAATAACCCACTGACCACAACCTAACCGAACACAAAGAAACTGACTCACTGACCACAATCTGACCGAACACACAGAAACTGACCCATTGACCACAATCTGACTGAACACACAGAAACTGATCCACTGACCACAAACTGACCAAACACAGCGAAACTGACACATTGACCGCAACTAAACCGAACTCACTTAAACTGACCAACTGACCATAAGGTGACGGAACACACAGAAACTGACCGACTGAACACAACCTGACTGAACACGCAGAAACTGACCCACTGAACAGCACCTGGCCGAACACACCAAAACTGATAGGCTGACCACAAGCTGACCAAACACACGGAAACTAACACGTGGACCACATGACCGACCACACAGAAACTGACCCACTGATGACAAACTGAACAAACACACATGAACTGTCCCGTTGACCACAAGCTGAACGAACACACAGAATCTGACCCATTGGCCAGCACCTGGCCGAAAACATAGATACTGACCCGCGGGCCACAAGCTGACCGAACACACAGAAACTGACCAACAGACCACAACATGCCCGACCACACAGAAAATGAGCCACTGAAAACAACCTGACCGAACACAAAGTAACTGACCCACTGACCATAAACAGACCAAACACACAGAAAGTGACCCACTGACCACATCCTGAACGAACACAAAGAAACTAACCACTAACGACAACATTACCAAACACGCAGAAAATGACATTCTGACCACAACCTGAACAATCACAAAGAAACTGACACAATGTCCACAACCTGACAGAACACAGAGAAACTGACCCACTGATCACAACTTGGCTGAAAATACAGAAAGTAACCCACTGACCGCAAACCGACCGAACACACAGAAACTGACACATTGACCACAACATTACCGAACACACAGAAACTGAACCACTGACCACAACTTGACTGAACACACAGAAACTGACCCACTGACCACAACCTGACCGAACAGACAGAATCTGACACACTGACCAGCACCTGAACGAACACACAGAAACTGACCCGCTAAACACAAGTTGACCGAACACACAAAAACGGAACCACTGACCACAAGCTGACCGAACACATGGAAAATAACCCACTGATCACAACCTAACCGAACACAAAGAAACTGACTCACTGACCACAATCTGACCGAACACACAGAAACTGACCCATTGACCACAATCTGACTGAACACACAGAAACTGATCCACTGACCACAAACTGACCAAACACAGCGAAACTGACACATTGACCGCAACTAAACCGAACTCACTTAAACTGACCAACTGATCATAAGGTGACGGAACACACAGAAACTGACCGACTGAACACAACCTGACTGAACACGCAGAAACTGACCCACTGAACAGCACCTGGCCGAACACACCAAAACTGATAGGCTGACCACAAGCTGACCAAACACACGGAAACTGACCCGCTAAACACAAGTTGACCGAACACACAGAAAATGACCCACTGACCACAACCTCACCGAGCACAAATAAACTGAGCCACTGACCACAATCTGACCGAACAGACAGAAGCTGATCCACAGAACACTAACTGACATAACACGCCGAATCTGACCCACTGACCACCTCGTGAACGAACACACAGAAACTGACCACTGACCACAAAATTATCAAACATGCAGAAACTCACATTCTGACCACAACCTGAACAACCACATAGAAACTTACCCAATGTACACAAACTGACAGAACACAGAGAAACTGAACCACTGATCACAACTTGGCTGAAAATACAGAAAGTAACCAACTGACCACAACCTGACAAAACACACAGAAACTGACACACTGACCACAACCTGACCAAATGCACAGAAACTGACCCAGTGACCAGAACCTGACCGACCACACAGAAAATGACCCACTGAGGACAACCTGACCGAACACTAAGAAACTGATCCACTGATCACAAACTGACCAAATACACAGGAACTGACCCACTGACCATCTCCTGAAAGAACACACAGAAACTGACCAGTGACCACAGCATTAACAAACACGCAGAAACTGGCATTCTGAACACAACCTGAACAAGCACACAGAAACTGACCCAATGTCCACAATATGACAGAACACAGGGAAACAGACCCACTGACCACAATTTGGCTGAAAATGCAGAAAGTAACTCACTGACCACAACCTGACCGAACACACAGAAACTGACACACTGACCACACAGAAACTGACCCGCTGACAACAAGCTGACCGAAAACACAGAAAATGACCCACTGACCACAACCTAACCGAGCACAAGGAAAGTGACCCACTGACCACAACCTGACCGAACATACAGAAACTGACCCACTGACCACAATCTGACTGAACTCATCGAAACTGACACACTGACCACAACATGACAGAACACAGAAAAACTGACCCGCTGACCACAAGCTGGCCGAACACACAGAAAATCACCCATGACCACAATCTAAAGGAGCACAAGGAAACTGACCCACTGACCACAACCTGACCGAACACACAGAAACTGAACCACTGACCACTTCCTGAACGAACACGCAGAAACTGTCCACTGACCACAACATTACTGAACACGGAGAAACTGACATTGTGACCACAACTTGAACAAGCACATAGAAACTGAACCAATGTCAAGAATCTGAAAGAACACAGAGAAACTGACCCAATGACCACAACTTGGCTGAAAATACAGAAAGTAACCCACTGACCACAACCTGACCGAACACACAGAAACTGACACACTGACGATAACCTGACCAAACTCACTGAAACTGAATCACTGCCCACAACCTGCACGACCACACACAAGATGACCCACTGACGACAACCTGACTGAACACTAAGAATCGGATCCACCGGTCACAAACTGACTAAACACACAGAAAGTGACCCACTGACCACCTCCTGAACGACCACAGAGAAACTGACCAATGACCACAGCATTAACAAACAGGCAGAAACTTACATTCTGACCACAACTTGAACAAGCACATAGGAACTGACCCAATGTCCACAACATGACAAAACACAGAGAAACAGACCCACTGAACACAACTTGGCTGAAAATACAGAAAGTTAGTCATTGACCACAACCTGACCGAACACACATAAACTGACACACTGACCACAACCGGACCGAACACACAGAAACTGACCCGCTGAACACATGCTGACTGAACACACAGAAAATGACCCACTGACCACAACCTAAACGAGCAGAAAGAAACCGACCCACTGACCACAACCTGACCGAGCACACAGAAACTGACCCAGTGACCAGAATCTGATTGAACACACAGAAACAGATCCACTGACCACAAACTGAATAAACACACCGAAACTGACCCACTGCCACAACCTCACCTAACTCACATAAACTGACCAACTGACCACAAGGTGACCGAATACACAGAAACTGACCCGCTGAACAGCACCTGGCCGAACACACCAAAACTGACCCGCTGACCACAAGCTGACCAAACACACAGAAACTAACCCACTGACCACAACGTGACGGAACACACAGATTCTGAGCCATTCACCAGCACCTGGCCGAACACATAGAAACTGACCCACTGACCGCAAGCTGACCGAACGGACAGAAACTGACCCACTGACCACAACCTGCCTGACCACACAGAAAATGAGCCACTGATGGCAATCTGACCAAACACAAAGCAACTGACCAACTGACCACAAACTGACCAAACACACAGAAACTGACCCACTGACCACCTCCTGAACAAACACACAGAAACTTACCACTGACCACAACATTACCAAACACGCAGAAACTGACATTCTGACCACAAACTGAACAAGCACAAAGAAACTGACCCAATGTCCACAACCTGACAGAATACAGAGAAAATGAACCACTGATCACAGCTTGGCTGAAAATACAGAAAGTAACCCACTGACCACAACCTGACCGAACACATAGAAACTGACCCACTGACCACAACCTGACCGAACACACAGAAACTGAACCACAAGCCACAAACGGAATGAACACACAGAAACTGACCCACTGACCACAACCTGACCGAACACACAGTATCTGACACACTGACCAGCACCTGACCGAACACACAGAAACTGACCCGCTCAGTACAAGCTGACCGAACACACAGAAAATGACCCACTGACCACAGCCTCACTGAGCACAAATAAACTGACCCACTGACCAGAGCCTGACCGAACACACAGTAACTGACCCACTGACCACAATCTGAACGAACACACCGAATCTGACCCTCTGACCACAACCTAACTGAACTCACATAAACTGACCAACTGACCACAAGGTGACTGAACACACAGAACCTGACCGAATGCACACAACCTGACCAACCACACAGAAAATGTGCAACAGACAACAACCTCACCAAACAATAAGCAACTGACCCAATGACCACAACCTGCCTGACCACAAAAAAATGAGCCACTGATGGCAACCTGACCAAACACACAGAAACTGACCCACTGACCACCTCCTGAACGAACACACAGAAACTTACCACTGACCACAACATTACCAAACACGCAGAAACTGACATTCTGACCACAAACTGAACAAGCACAAAGAAATTGACCCAATGTCCACAACCTGACAGAATACAGAGAAAATGAACCACTGATCACAACTTGGCTGAAAATACAGAAAGTAACCCACTGACCACAACCTGACCGAACACATAGAAACTGACCCATTGGCCACAACCTGACCGAACACACAGAAGCTGAACCACAAGCCATAAACGGAATGAACACACAGAAACTGACCCACTGACCACAACCTGACCGAACACACAGAATCTGACACACTGACCAGCACCTGACCGAACACACAGAAACTGACCTGCTGAATACAAGCTGACCGAACACACAGAAAATGACCCACTGACCACAGCCTCACTGAGCACAAATAAACAGACCCACTGACCAGAGCCTGACCGAACACAAAGAAACTGACCCACTGACCACAATCTGACAGAACACACCGAATCTGACCCTCTGACCACAACCTAACTGAACTCACATAAACTGACCAACTCACCACAAGGTGACCGAACACACAGAAACTGACCGAATGAACACAAACTGACCGACCACACAGAAAATGAGCAACAGACAACAACCTCACCGAACAATAAGCAACTGACCCACTGACCACAAACTGAACAAACACATAGAAACTGACCCACTGACCACTTCCTGAACGAACACACGGAAACTGACCACTGACCACATCATTACCAAACATGCAGAATCTGACATTCTGACCACAACCTGAACAAGCACATAGAAACTGACCCAATGTCCACAAACTGACAGAACACAAAGAAACTGAACCACTGATTACTACTTGGCTGAAAATACAGAAAACCAATTGACTACAACCTAACAACACACACAGAAACTGACCCAGTGACCAGAACCTGAACGACCACACAGAAAATGACCTACTGACCACAACCTGACCGAACACTAAGAAACTGATCCACTGATCACAAACTGACCAAATACACAGGAACTGACCCACTGACCATCTCCTGAAAGAACACACAGAAACTGACCAGTGACCACAGCATTAACAAACACGCAGAAACTGGCATTCTGAACACAACCTGAACAAGCACACAGAAACTGACCCAATGTCCACAATATGACAGAACACAGGGAAACAGACCCACTGACCACAATTTGGCTGAAAATGCAGAAAGTAACTCACTGACCACAACCTGACCGAACACACAGAAACTGACACACTGACCACACAGAAACTGACCCGCTGACAACAAGCTGACCGAAAACACAGAAAATGACCCACTGACCACAACCTAACCGAGCACAAGGAAAGTGACCCACTGACCACAACCTGACCGAACATACAGAAACTGACCCACTGACCACAATCTGACTGAACTCATCGAAACTGACACACTGACCACAACATGACAGAACACAGAAAAACTGACCCGCTGACCACAAGCTGGCCGAACACACAGAAAATCACCCATGACCACAATCTAAAGGAGCACAAGGAAACTGACCCACTGACCACAACCTGACCGAACACACAGAAACTGAACCACTGACCACTTCCTGAACGAACACGCAGAAACTGTCCACTGACCACAACATTACTGAACACGGA
Source organism: Somniosus microcephalus (assembly GCF_052327205.1). Lineage (NCBI taxonomy): Eukaryota > Metazoa > Chordata > Chondrichthyes > Squaliformes > Somniosidae > Somniosus > Somniosus microcephalus. Next base: position 4,662,052 of record NW_028225183.1, on the reverse strand, counting down.
GAAACTGACATTGTGACCACAACTTGAACAAGCACATAGAAACTGAACCAATGTCAAGAATCTGAAAGAACACAGAGAAACTGACCCAATGACCACAACTTGGCTGAAAATACAGAAAGTAACCCACTGACCACAACCTGACCGAACACACAGAAACTGACACACTGACGATAACCTGACCAAACTCACTGAAACTGAATCACTGCCCACAACCTGCACGACCACACACAAGATGACCCACTGACGACAACCTGACTGAACACTAAGAATCGGATCCACCGGTCACAAACTGACTAAACACACAGAAAGTGACCCACTGACCACCTCCTGAACGACCACAGAGAAACTGACCAATGACCACAGCATTAACATACAGGCAGAAACTTACATTCTGACCACAACTTGAACAAGCACATAGGAACTGACCCAATGTCCACAACATGACAAAACACAGAGAAACAGACCCACTGAACACAACTTGGCTGAAAATACAGAAAGTTAGTCATTGACCACAACCTGACCGAACACACATAAACTGACACACTGACCACAACCGGACCGAACACACAGAAACTGACCCGCTGAACACATGCTGACTGAACACACAGAAAATGACCCACTGACCACAACCTAAACGAGCAGAAAGAAACCGACCCACTGACCACAACCTGACCGAGCACACAGAAACTGACCCAGTGACCAGAATCTGATTGAACACACAGAAACAGATCCACTGACCACAAACTGAATAAACACACCGAAACTGACCCACTGCCACAACCTCACCTAACTCACATAAACTGACCAACTGACCACAAGGTGACCGAATACACAGAAACTGACCCGCTGAACAGCACCTGGCCGAACACACCAAAACTGACCCGCTGACCACAAGCTGACCAAACACACAGAAACTAACCCACTGACCACAACGTGACGGAACACACAGATTCTGAGCCATTCACCAGCACCTGGCCGAACACATAGAAACTGACCCACTGACCGCAAGCTGACCGAACGGACAGAAACTGACCCACTGACCACACCCTGCCTGACCACACAGAAAATGAGCCACTGATGGCAATCTGACCAAACACAAAGCAACTGACCCACTGACCACAAACTGACCAAACACACAGAAACTGACCCACTGACCACCTCCTGAACAAACACACAGAAACTTACCACTGACCACAACATTACCAAACACGCAGAAACTGACATTCTGACCACAAACTGAACAAGCACAAAGAAACTGACCCAATGTCCACAACCTGACAGAATACAGAGAAAATGAACCACTGATCACAGCTTGGCTGAAAATACAGAAAGTAACCCACTGACCACAACCTGACCGAACACATAGAAACTGACCCACTGACCAGCACCTGACCGAACACACAAAAACTGAACCACAAGCCACAAACGGAATGAACACACAGAAACTGACCCACTGACCACAACCTGACCGAACACACAGTATCTGACACACTGACGAGCACCTGACCGAACACACAAAAACTGACCCGCTCAGTACAAGCTGACCGAACACACAGAAAATGACCCACTGACCACAGCCTCACTGAGCACAAATAAACTGACCCACTGACCAGAGCCTGACCGAACACACAGTAACTGACCCACTGACCACAATCTTAACGAACACACCGAATCTGACCCTCTGACCACAACCTAACTGAACTCACATAAACTGACCAACTGACCACAAGGTGACTGAACACACAGAACCTGACCGAATGCACACAACCTGACCAACCACACAGAAAATGTGCAACAGACAACAACCTCACCAAACAATAAGCAACTGACCCAATGACCACAACCTGCCTGACCACAAAAAAATGAGTCACTGATGGCAACCTGACCAAACACACAGAAACTGACCCACTGACCACCTCCTGAACGAACACACAGAAACTTACCACTGACCACAACATTACCAAACACGCAGAAACTGACATTCTGACCACAAACTGAACAAGCACAAAGAAATTGACCCAATGTCCACAACCTGACAGAATACAGAGAAAATGAACCACTGATCACAACTTGGCTGAAAATACAAAAAGTAACCCACTGACCACAACCTGACCGAACACATAGAAACTGACCCACTGGCCACAACCTGACCGAACACACAGAAGCTGAACCACAAGCCACAAACGGAATGAACACACAGAAACTGACCCACTGACCACAACCTGACCGAACACACAGAATCTGACACACTGACCAGCACCTGACCGAACACACAGAAACTGACCTGCTGAATACAAGCTGACCGAACACACAGAAAATGACCCACTGACCACAGCCTCACTGAGCACAAATAAACAGACCCACTGACCAGAGCCTGACCGAACACAAAGAAACTGACCCACTGACCACAATCTGACAGAACACACCGAATCTGACCCTCTGACCACAACCTAACTGAACTCACATAAACTGACCAACTCACCACAAGGTGACCGAACACACAGAAACTGACCGAATGAACACAAACTGACCGACCACACAGAAAATGAGCAACAGACAACAACCTCACCGAACAATAAGCAACTGACCCACTGACCACAAACTGAACAAACACATAGAAACTGACCCACTGACCACTTCCTGAATGAACACACGGAAACTGACCACTGACCACATCATTACCAAACATGCAGAATCTGACATTCTGACCACAACCTGAACAAGCACATAGAAACTGACCCAATGTCCACAAACTGACAGAACACAAAGAAACTGAACCACTGATTACTACTTGGCTGAAAATACAGAAAACCAATTGACTACAACCTAACAACACACACAGAAACTGACCCAGTGACCAGAGCCTGAACGACCACACAGAAAATGACCTACTGACCACAACCTGACCGAACACTAAGAAACTGATCCACTGATCACAAACTGACCAAACACACAGAAACTGATGCACTGATCACCTCCTGAACGAACACACAGAAACTGATCACTGACCACAGCATTACCAAACACACAGAAACTGATATTCTGACCACAACCTGAACAAGCACATAGAAACTGACCCAATGTCCACAACATGACAGAACACAGAGAAACAGACCCACTGTCCTCAACTTGGCTGAAAATACAGAAAGTAACTCACTGACTGCAAACTGACCGAACACACAGAAACTGACACACTGACCACAACCTGACCGAACACACAAAAACTGATCTGCTGACCACAAGCTGAGCGAACACACAGAATCTGATCCAATGCCCAGCACATGGCCGAACACACAGAAACTGACCCACTGACCACAACCTGACCGACCACAAAGAAAGTGACCCCCTGACGACAACCTGACTGATCACTAAGAAACTGATCCACTGACCACAAACTGAACAAACACACACAAACTGACCCACTGACCTCCTCCTGAACGAACATGCAGAAACTGTCCAGTGACCACCACTTTACTGAACACGCAGAAACTGACATTCTGACCACAATCTGAGCAAGCACACACAAACTGACCCAATGTCCAAAACCTGACAGAATACAGAGAAACTGACCCACTGACCACAACTTGGCTGAAAATGCCGAAAGTAACCTACTGACCACAACCTGACCGAGCACGCAGAAACTGACGCACTGACCATAACCTGACCGAACTCACTGAAACTGAACCACTGCCCACAAACTGACAGTACACACAGACACTGACCACAAACTGACCAAGCACACAGAAATTAACCCACTGACCAGAACCTGACCAAACACAAAGAAATTGACCCACTGAATACAATTTGACCTAGCTGACAGAAACTGACCCAGAGACCATAATCTTACTGAGCACACAGAAACTGACCCACTGACCACAGCCTGAACGAACACGCAGAAAATGTCCACTGACCACAACATTACTGAACATGCAGAAACTGGCATTCTGACCACAACCTGAAAAAGCACATAGAAACTGAACCAATGACAAGAACCTGACAGAACACAGAGAAACTGACCCAATGACCACAACTTGGCTGGAAATACAGAAAGTAACCCACTGACCACAACCTGCCCGAACACACAGAAACTGACGCACTGACCATAACCTAACCAAACTCACTGAAACTGAGCCACTGACCACAACCTCACTGAGCATAAAGAAACTGACCCACTGACCACAACCTGACCGAAAACACAGAAACTGACACACTGACCACAACCTGACCGAACACAGAGAAACTGACCCGCTGACCACAAGCTGACCGAACAAACAGAAAATCACCCACTGACCACAATCAAAAGGAGCACAAGGAAACTGACCCACTGACCACAAACTGACCGAACACACAGAAACTGAACCACTGACCACTTCCTGAATGAACACGCAGAAACTGTCCACTGACCACAACATTACTGAACACGCAGAAACTGACATTCTGACCACAACCTGAACAAGCACATAGAAACTGAACCAATGTCAAGCACCTGACACAACACAGAGAAACTGACCCAATGACCACAACTTGGCTGAAAATACAGAAAGTAAACCACTGACCAAACTTGACCGAACACACAGAAACTGACGCACTGACCATAACCTGACCAAACTCACTGAAACTGAACCAGTGCCCTCAACCTGACTGTACACACAGAACTGACCTCAAACTGACCAAGCACACAGAAATTGACCCAATGACCGGAACCTGACCAAACACTCAGAAATTGTCCCACTGAACACAATCTGACCGAGCTGACAGAAACTGACCCAGAGACCACAATCTTCCTGAGCACACAGAAACTGACCCGCTGAACCTAACGTGACATAACACAGAGAAACTGACACACTGACAACAACCTGGCTGGAAATATAGAAAGTAACACACTGACCACAACATGACCGAATTCATAGAAGCTGCCCCCTGACCAGAACCTCACCGAACACATAGATACTGACCCGCTGACCACAAGCTGATCGAACACACAGAAACTGACACACTGACCACAACCTTACCGACCACATAGAAATAGAACCACTTAGGACAACCTGACTGAACACTAAGAAACTGACCCACTGGCCACAACCTGGCCAAACACACAGAAACTGACACCCTTACCGAACATGCAGAAACTGACATTCTGACCACAACATGAACAAGCACATAGAAACTGACCCAATGACCACAAGCTGACAGAACACACAGAAACTGACACACTGACCTCATCCTGTCCGAAAACACAGAAACTGAACCACTGACGACAACCTGACTGAGCACACAGAAACTGACCCACTGATTACAGCATGACCAAACACACAGAAACTGACCCACTGACCACAACATGACAGAGCTCATGGAAATTGACCCACTGACCACAACTTGACTGAACACACAGAAACTGACCTGCTGACCACAAACTGACCAAACACACAGAATCTGACCCACTGACCAGCACCTGACCGAACACACAGAATCTGACCCGCAGGCCACAAGTGGACTGAACACAAAGAAACTGACCCACAGACCCCAACCTGACCGAAAACACAGAAACTGACCCAATGACCACAATCTGACAGAAAACACAGAAACTGATCCGCTGACCACAAACTGACCAATCACACCGAAACTGACCCACTGACCACAACCTGACCGAACTCACAGAAACTGACCAAGTGACTGCAAGGAGACCGAAAACACAGAAACTGACCGACTGAACACAACTTGACCCAACACACAGAAACTTACTCGATGACCAGCACCTGGCCAAACACACAGAAACTGACCCGAAGACCATAAGGTGACTGAACACACAGAAACTAACCCACTGACCACAACTTGCCGGAACACACAGAAACTGACCCATTGACGACAACGTGACCAGACACACAGAAACCGACCCACTGACCACAACATGATAGCGCCCACAGAAATTGGCCCACTGACCACAACCTGACCGAATGCACAGAAACTGACCCGCTGACCACAAGCTGACTGAACACACAGAATCTGACACACTGACCAAAACCTGGCCGAACACATAGAAACTGACCTGCTGACCACAAGCTGACTGAATACACAGAAACCGACCCACTGACCACAACCTGACCGACCACAAATAAAAGTTCCCACTGACGACAACCTGACTGAAAACTAAGAAACTGACCCACTAACCACAAACTGACCAAACACACAGAAACTGACCCACTGACCACCTCCTGAACGAACACACAGAAACTGACCACAACATTACTGAACATGCAGAAACGGACATTTTGAAAACAACCTGAACAAGCACAAAGAAACTGACCCAATGTCCACAATCTGACAGAACACAGAGTAACTGACCCACTGACAGCAACTTGGCTTAAAATACAGAGAGCAACCCAATGACCAAACCTGAACGAGCAGACAGAAACTGACACACTGAAAACAAATTGGCCGAACTCACAGAAACTGAACCACTGCCCACAACCTGACTGAACACTCAGGAACTGACCACAAACTGACAAAGCACACAGAAGTTGACCCACTGACCAGAACATGACCAAACACAAAGAAACTGACCCACTGGCCACAGCCTGAGCGAACACAAAGAAACTGACCCAATGCTGACAACTGACAGAAAACAGAGAAACTGACACACTGACCACATCCTGGCTGAAAATACAGCAAGAAACACACTGACTACAACATGACCGAACACAGAGAAACTGACACACTGACCACAACCTGACCAAACACACGTAATCTGACACACTGACCACAACCTGAAGGAACACACAGAAACTGACCTGCTGACCAGAAACTGACCAAAAACACCGAAACTGACCCACTAACCACAACCTGACCGAACTCACATAAATTGTGCACATGACCACAAGGTGACTGAATACACAGAAACTGATCCGCTGACCAGCACCTGGCCGAACACACAGAATCTGAACCACTGACCAGCACCTGGCCGAACAAACAGAAACTGACCCGCTGACAACAAGCTGACCAAACACACAGAAAATGAGCCACTGACCACAACCTCACAGAACACAAAGCAACTGACCCACTGACCACAAAGTGACCGAACAGACAGAAACTGGCCCACTGCCCACAATTTGACTGAACACACAGAAAATGATCCACTGACCACAAACTCACCAAAAACACCAAAACTGATCAACTGACAACAAACCGACCGAACGCACATAAACTGCCCAACTGACAACAAGGAGACTGAACACAGAGAAACTGATGGACTGAGCACAACCTGACCGAACACACAGAAACTGACCCACTGACCACAACCTGACCGAACACACAGAAACTGACCAACTGACCACAACATGACCGAACACACAGAAACTGACACGCTGACCAGCACCTGGCCGAACACACAGAAACTGACCCACTGACCACAAGCTGACCGAACACAAAGAAACTGACCCACTGACCACAAGCTGACCGAACACACAGAAACTGACACGCTGACCAGCACCTGGCCGAACACACAGAAAATGAACCACTGACGACAATCTGACCGAACACTAAGAAAATGACACGCTGACCAGCACCTGGCCGAACACATAGAAACTGACCCACTGACCACAACCTGACCGAACACACAGAAACTGATCCACTGACCACAACCTGACCGAACACACAGAAGCTGACCCACTGACCAGAACCTGCCCGACCACACAGAAAATGAACCACTGACGACAATCTGACCGAACACTAAGAAACTGCTCCACCGGTCACAAACTGACCAAACATAATGAAACTGACCCACTGACCACCTCCTGAACGAACACACAGAAACTGACAACAGACCACAAACTTACCAAACATGCAGAAACTGATATTCTGACCACAACCTGAACAAGCACATAGAACCTGACCCAATGACCACAACCTGACAGAACAGAGAGAAACTGGAACACTGACCACAAACTGGCTGAAAATACAGAAAGTAACAAACTGAACACAAGCAGACCGAACACACAGAAACTGACACACTGACCACAACCTGACCGATCACACAGAAACTGACCCACTGACCACAACCTGACCGATCACACAGAAACTGACCCACTGACTACAACCTGACTGAACACACAGAAACGGACCCACTGACATCATTCTGTCCGAAAACACAGAAACTGAACCATTGACTACAACCTGACTGAACACACAGAAACGAACCTACTGATCACAACATGACCAAACACACAGAAACTCACCCACTGACCACAACCTGACAGAGCTCATGGAAATTGATCCACTGACCACAACTTGACTGAACACATAGAAACTGACCTGCTGACCACAAACTGACCAAACACATCGAATCTGGCCCACTGACCACAACCTGACCGAACTCACATAAATTGAACAACAGACCACAAGGTTACCGAACAGCCAGAAACTGACCCACTGATCACAGGCTGAGCGAACACACAGAATCTGACCCACTGACCAGCACCTGACCGAACACACAGAAACTGACCCGCAGACCACAAGCTGACTGAACACACAGAAACTGACCCGCAGACCACAAGCTGACTGAACACACAGAACAGGACCCACTGACCACAACCTCACTGAGCACAAAGAAACTGACCCACTGACCACAACCTGACCGAAAACACAGAAACTGACCCACTGACCACAATCTGACAGAAAACACAGAAACTGATCCACTGACCACAAACTGACCGAACTCACAGAAACTGACCAAGTGACTACAAGGTGACCGAATACACAGAAACTGACCGACTGAACACAACCTGACCGAACACACAGAAAGTTACTCGATGACCAGCACCTGGCCAAACACACAGAAACTGACCCGAAGACCATAAGGTGACCGAACACACAGAAACTAACCCACTGACCACAACTTGCCGGAACACACAGAAACCGACCCACTGACCACAACATGACAGCGCCCACAGAAATTGGCCCACTGACCACAACCTGACCGAACGCACAGAAACTGACCCGCTGACCACAAGCTGAATGAACACACAGAATCTGACCCACTGACCAAAACCTGGCCAAACATATAGAAACTGACCTGCTGACCACAAGCTGACTGAACACACAGAAACCGACCCACTGACGACAACCTGACCGACCACAAATAAAAGGTCCCAATGACGACAACCTGACTGATAACTAAGAAACTGACCCACTAAGCACAAACTGACCAAACACACAGAAACTGACCCACTGACCACCTCCAGAACGAACACACAGAAACTGACCACAACATTACTGAACACGCAGAAACTGACATTTTGAAAACAACCTGAACAAGCACATAGAAGCTGACCCAATGTCCACAATCTGACAGAACACAGAGAAACTGACCCACTGACAGCAACTTGGCTTAAAATACAGAGAGCAACCCACTGACCACAACCTGACCGAGCAGACAGAAACTGACACACTGACAACAAATTGGCCGAACTCACAGAAACTGAACCACTGCCCACAACCTGACCGAACTCACAGAAACTGACCAAGTGACTACAAGGTGACCGAAAACACAGAATCTGACCGACTGAACACAACCTGACCGAACTCACAGAAACTTACTCGATGACCAGCACCTGACCAAACACACAGAAACTGACCCGAAGAACATAAGGTGACCGAACACACAGAAACTAACCCACTGACCACAACTTGCCGGAACACAGAGAAACTGACCCACTGACGACAACGTGACCAGACACACAGAAACCGACCCACTGACCACAACATGACAGCGCCCACAGAAATTGGCCCACTGACCACAACCTGACCGAACGCACAGAAACTGACCCGCTGACCACAAGCTGAATGAATACACAGAATCTGACCCACTGACCAAAACCTGGCCGAACGTATAGAAACTGACCTGCTGACCACAAGCTGACTGAACACACAGAAACCGACCCACTGACGACAACATGACCGACCACAAATAAAAGGTCCCAATGACGACAACCTGACTGAAAACTAAGAAACTGACCCACTAACCACAAACTGACCAAACACACAGAAACTGACCCACTGACCACCTCCTGAACGATCACACAGAAACTGACCACAACATTACTGAACACGCAGAAACTGACATTTTGTAAACAAACTGAACAAGCACATAGAAGCTGACCCAATGTCCACAACATGACAGAACACAAAGAAACTGACCCACTGACAGCAACTTGGCTTAAAATACAGAGAGCAACCCACTGACCAAACCTGACCGAGCAGACAGAAACTGACACACTGACAACAAATTGGCCGAAATCACAGAAACTGACCCACTGACCACAACCTGATTGAACACTCAGGAACTGACCACAAACTGACCAAGCACACAGAAGTTGACCCACTGACCAGAAAATGACCAAACACACAGAAACTGACCCACTGGCCACAGCCTGAGTGAACACACAGAAACTGACCCAATGTCAACAACTGACAGAGAACAGAGAAACTGACACACTGACCACATCCTGGCTGAAAATACAGCAAGAAACACACTGACTACAACATGACCGAACACACAGAAACTGACACACTGACCACAACCTGACCAAACACATAAACAGACCCACTAACCACAACCTGAACGATCACACAGAAACTGACCTGCTGACCACAAACTGACCAAACATACCGAAACTGACCCACTGACCACAACCTGACTGAACTCACATAAATTGTGCACATGACCACAAGGTGACCGAAAACACAGAAACTGACCCACTGACCAGCACCTGGCCGAACACACAGAATCTGTACCACTGACCAGCACCTGGCCGAACAAACAGAAACTGACCCGCTGACAAAAAGCTGACCAAACACACAGAAAATGAGCCAGTGACCACAACCTCACAGAACACAAAGCAACTGACCCACTGACCACAAAGTGACCAAACACACAGAAACTGGCCCAATGCCCACAATCTGACCGAGCACACAGAAATGATCCACTGACCACAAACTCACCAAACACACCAAAACGGAACAACTGACAACAACGAGACCGAACACAGAGAAACTGACGGACTGAGCACAACCTGACCGAACACACAGACACTGACACGCTGACCAGCACCTGGCCGAACACACAGAAACTGACCCACTGACCACAAGCTGACCGAACACACAGAAACTGATCCACTGACCACAACCTGACCGAACACACAGAAACTAGGCCACTGACCACAACCTGACCAAACAGACAGAAGCTGACCCACTGACCACAACCTGACCAAGCACACAGAAACTGATCCACTGACCAGAACTTGCCCGACCACACAGAAAATGACCCACTGACGACAATCTGACCAAACATTAAGAAACTGATCCACGGGTCACAAACTGACCAAACATACTGAAACTGACCCACTGACCACCTGCTGAACGAACACACAGAAACTGACCAATGACCACAGCATTAACAAATTCGCAGAAACTGAAATTCTGACCACAACTTGAACAAGCACACAGAAGCTGACCCAATATCGACAACATGACAAAACACAAAGAAACAGTCCCACTGAACACAACTTGGCTGAAAATACAGAAAGTAACTCACTGACCAGAACCTGACCGAACACACAGAAACTTACACACTGACCACAACCTGACCGAACAAACAGAAACTGAACCACTGACCACAACCTGATTGAATACACCGTAAATGACCCACTAACCACAAACTGACTGAGCCCACAGAAGCTAACCCACTGACCACAACCGGACCGAACACACAGAAACTGACCCGCTGACCACAAGCTGACCGAACACACAGAAAATGACCCACTGACCACAACCTAAACGAGCACAAAAAACAAACCCATTGACCACAACCTGACCGAACACACAGAAACTGACCCACTGACCACAATCTGACAGAACACACAGAAACTTACCCACTGACCACAATCTGAACAAACACACCGAAACTGACCCACTGAACACAACCTAACCTAACTCACATAAACTGACCAACTGGCCATAAGGTGACGAAATACACAGAAACTGACCCGCTGAAAAGCACCTGGACGAACACACCAAAACTGATCCGCTGACCACAAGCTGACCAAACACACAGAAACTAACCCACTGACCACAACGTGATGGAACACTCAGAAACTGACCCACTGATGACAACCTGACCAAACACACAGAAACTGAGCCACTGACCACAGCATCACAGCGCTCACAGAAACTGTCCCGCTGACCACAAGCTGAAAGAACGCACAGAATCTGACCCTTTGACCAGCACCTTGCCGAGCACATATAAACTGACCCGCTGACCACAAGCTGACTGAAAACACAGGAACTGACCCACTGACCACAGCGTGCTTGACCACACAGAAAATGCGCCACTGATAGCAACCTGACGAAACACAAAATAACTGACCCACTGACCAGAAACTAACCAATAACACAAAAACTGACCCACTGACCACCTCCTGAACGAACAAAGAGAAACTGACCACTGACCACAACAATACCAAACACGCAGAAACTGACACTCTGACCACAAACTGAACAAGCACAAAGAAACTGACCCAATGTCCACAACCTGAGATAATACAGAGAGACTGACCCCCTGATCACAACTTGGCTGAAAATACAGAAAGTAACCCACTGACCACAACCTGACCGAATAGACAGAAACTGACACACTGACCACAAATTGGCCAAACTCACAGAAACTGAACCACTGCCCACAACCTGACTGAACACACAGAAACTGACCACAAACTGACCAAGCACAAAGCAATTGACCCACTGACCTGAACATGACCAAACACACAGAAATTAACCCACTAAACAGAACCTGACAGAGCTGACAGAAGCTAACCCAGAGACAACAATCTTCCTGAGCACACAGAAACTGACCCACTGGCCACAGCCTGAGCGAACACACAGAAACTGACCCAATGTCGACAAACTGACAGAAAACAGAGAAACTGACACACTGACCACATCCCGGCTGAAAATACAGCAAGAAACACACTCACCACAACCTGAGCGAACACACAGAAACTGACGCACTGACCACAACCTGACCGAACACACAGAAACTGACCCACAGACCACAACCTGACCGAGAACTCAGAAACTGTCCCACTGACCAGAACCTGACCAGGCACACAGAAACTGACGCACTGAACACAACCTGACCGAAATCGCAGAAACTAACCCACGGACCTCATCCTGTCCATACACACAGAAACTGACCCACTGACCACAAACTGACCGAACACACAGAAACTGACCCACTGATCACAACATGACCAAACACACAGAAACAGAGCCACTGACCACAACCTGACAGAGTTCAAGGAAATTGACCCACTGACCACAACCTGACTGAACACACATAAACTGATCCACTGACCACAACCTGAACGAACACACATAAACTGACCTGCTGACCACAAACTGACCAAACACACCGAAACTGACCCACTGACCACAACCTGACCGAATTCACATAAATTGTCCAACTGACCACAAGGTGAACGAACACACAGAAACTGACCCATTGACCAGCACCTGGCCGAACACACAGAATCCTTTGCGATCACGTTGTGTAACTTTAGGCAACTTAGTCTCCTGCTCCCGGAGTCATTATCACTCCCCTGTTCTTCCGAACTACTGTCTGTCATTTTGTTTACTTTCTTGTACTTTTCCTTAGTAGTTCTTGTAGTGTTGGTTTTCTTTCCCGACCTGCAGACTCTTGCTATATGTCCCATTTTTCCCCATTGCCTGCATACTTTGTCCTTAAACAAGCAGTCCTTCTGCTCATGGGTTGTTCTGCCGCAGCGATAGCATGTTTCTGCTCCATACGCCATTTTGTTAGTGCTGTATTTTTGTGGTTTCTGTTGTATTTCCACAGCTCCCCGTGCTGCTGCTTCGTATGATACTGCCATGCTGAAAGCCTGTTCTAGTGTCAGGTCCTTTTTCGAAAGTAGTCGTTTCTGGGTTCCTTCAATCTGGAGCCCGCAGACAAACTTATCCCGTAAGGTGTCTACCAGTCCTGCTCTGAACTGGCAGTGCTTCGATAACTTGCATAGTTCCGTAAGGTAGTTAGCATTGCTCTCCTCTTTGTGCTGGTTTCTTTTATGGAACTTGAATCTTTCTGCTATCAGCAGCGGTGTAGGGTTTAGGTGTTCCTGTAAGATATTAACAATCTCCTCAAAACTTTTCTCCGATTGGTTTAGCTGGGGTAATTAAATTCCGCAATAGGCCGTACGTTCCCACGCCCATCAAATTTAATAATACCGACGTCTTCTTTCCATCGGCCACCTCATTTGCCTTGCAGTACACTTCAATTCTTTCCACATACGTTGTCCAGACTTCTACCTCGTTGTCGAAAGCAGTGATACTGCCACTTTTCGGCATCTTGGGTGATGTAAAATGGCGCCTCCCGCGCTTTTTTTACTTCCCCAATGGAATAAAATGGCGCCTCCCGCGCTTTTCCTTCTTCCCCAATGGTATAAAATGGCACCTCCCGCGCTTTTCCTTCTTCCCCTTGCTGCCACGCTGATCCGAGCGTTCTACAGTGTAATGGCGCTGACCCGCGGCTTCGGCAGAGCTCACTTTCCTTCCCGTCGTTTATTTTCTCCCTGCTGCCCAGTTCTTGAGCACTGACCACGCCCTGTGCACTCCACCCACTCTCTCTCTCTTTTTCCTCCCGGCGACGCTGCACGGCCCCTTTTGCATAGCCGCTCGATCGAGCTCAAGCCCGCCGCAGTCCGGAAGGGTCAGGGCACTACCTGCTACCAGCACGATTTGCTGGAACACCTTAACTGGGGAGCGAAGCTCAGATCTCCACAGCCTCTCCTTCAATTCTCCGAACACCGATGGATCCTTGGGCGGTTGCCCGCGTTCGACACCCGTTGCTCAGACTTCGACCTCCAAGAAATTTCTTCTCAGGGTGAGATCCCTGTGAGGTGATGTAACTCTGCCGATGAGTTTGAACTTGCTCGTCGCCACTGTAAAGTCCGTGCCTCAATAATACACGGACTTCGGGAGAACATTTAACAGGTATTTTACGGAACAGAGGGTAACGTCAGACTGAAGTACAGGAGCCTACTAGGGCCTTTTATACAGGGGTGGTCACTGCCAGTACTGCAGTATAAAATCAGTTCTTCCCTTAAAGGTACATACACAACAACCACAACATTACCAAACATGCAGAAACTGACATTCTGACCACAACCTGAACAAGCACAAAGAAACTGACCAAATGTCCACAACCTGACAGAACACACAGAAACTGACCCGCTGAACAGCACCTGGCTGAACACACAGAAACTGTCCCGCTGACCACAAGCTGACCAAACACACAGAAACTAACCCACTGACCACAACGTGACCGAACACACAGAAACTGAACCACTGATGGCAAACTGACCAAAAACAAAGAAACTCAGCCACTGACCAGAGCATGACAGCGCTCACAGAAACTGACCCGCTGACCACAAGCTGAACGAACACACAGAATCTGACCCACTGACCAGCACCTGGCCGAACACATAGAAACTGACCGGCAGACCACATCATTACCAAACACGCAGAAACTGACATTCTGACCACAAACTGAACAAGCACAAAGAAACTGACCCAATGTCCACAACCTGACAGAACACAGAGAAACTGACCCACTGATCACAACTTGGCTGAAAAAAAAGAAAGTAACTCACTGACCAGAACCTGACTGAATACACAGAAACTTACACACTGACCACAACCTGACCGAACAAACAGAAACTGAACCACTGACCACAACCTGACTGAATACACCGTAAATGACCCACTGACCACAAACTGACTGAGCCCACAGAAGCGAACCCACTGACCACAACCGGACCGAACACACAGAAACTGACCCGCTGACCACAAGCTGTCCGAACACACAGAAACTGAAACACTGACCACAACCTGACTGAACACACAGAAACTGACCCACTGACCAGAACTTGACCGAGCACACAGAAACTGAACCACTGACCACAAACTGAATGCACACACAGAAACTGACCCACTGACCACAAACTGACTGAACACACAGAATCTGACACATTGACCAACACATGATCGAACACACAGAAACTGACCCGCTGAACACAAGCTGACCGAACACAAGGAAAATGACCCATTGGACACAGCCTGAATGAACACACAGAAACTGACCCACTGAACGCAACCTGACAGAACACAGAGAAACTGACACACTGACCACAACTTGGCTGAAAATATAGAAAGTAATACACTGACCACAACATGAATGAACTCACAGAAACTGCCGCCTGACCAGAAACTGACCGAACACATAGATACTGACCCGCTGTCCACAAGCTGCCAGAACACACAGAAACTGACACACTGACCACAACCTGACCGACCATACCGAAATAGAACCACTGACGACATCTGACTGAAAACTAAGAAACTGACCCACTGATAACAACCTGAACAAACACACAGAAACTGACAACAGACCACAACCATACCGAACATGCAGAAACTGACATTCTGACAACAACCTGAACAAGCTCGGACCTGCGTGCGAGCAGCTGAGGACATCAAAAACCGGCGGCAGTTGTGGAGCGGCGGCTGATTCAGCGAACGAGGCCCGACCAGAGTGGACCTGCGTGCGAGCAGCTGAGGAGTTCAAAAACCGGCGGCAGTTGGGGAGCGGCGGCTGATTCAGCGAACGAGGCCCAACCAATTCAACAGCAGGGGAGAGAGGTAAAAAGTAATCAAAGTGTGACGTCACCAGGAAGCAGGTAAGTGATTGGTTGGTGAGTATTTCTCTCTTATTTTAAACTTTAACTCTGGTTTATAGTTTCTAAGTTCTCTCTAGTTCAGCAGGGACTGTCGGTAAACCAGTTAACTGTAGTGTAATTAGTGGGATTGATTGATTTAATTTATATTCAATTAATTAAATGGTAAGTCATGGCAGGGCAGCTGAGCCCCATGATCTGCTCCTCCTGCGATATGTGGGAACTCAGGGACACTTCCTGTGTCCCTGACAACTACATGTGCAGGAAGTGCATCCAGCTGCAGCTACTGACAGACCGCATTGCGGCGCTGGAGCTGCAATTGGATACATACTGGAGCATTCACGATGCTCAGGACATCGTGAATAGCACATTTACGGAGTTGGACACACCGCAGGTAGAGGTTGGACAGGAAGAAAGGGAACGGGTGACCAACAGGCAGAGTACTAGGCGCAGGCAGGTAGTGCAGTGGTCCCCTGTGACCATCCCCCTCTCCAACAGGTACACCACTTTGTGTATTGTTGCGGGGGATGGCTTTTCGGAGGAAGGCAGCAGCAGCCAACTTCCTGGCACCAGGAGTGGCTCTGCTGCACACAATGGGAGGAAAAGAGGAGTAGAGCTATAGTAATAGGGGATTCAATTGTAAGGTGAATAGATAGGCATTTCTGCGGCCGCAAACGAGACTCCAGGATGGTGTGTTGCCTCCCTGGTGCAAGGGTCAAGGATGTCTTCGAGCAGCTGCAGAACATATTGGAAGGGGAGGGTGAAAAACCAGTTGTCGTGGTGCATATAAGCACCAACGATATAGCTAAAAAGCGGGATGAGGTCCTAAAAGCGGAATATAGGGAGTTATAAGATAAATTAAAAAATAGGACCACAAAGGTAGTAATCTCAGGATTGCTACCAGTGCCACGTGCTAATCAGAGTAGAACTAGAAGGATACTTTAGATGAATACATGGCTAGAGGAATGGTGCCAGGTGGAGGGATTCAAGTTCCTGGGACATTGGAACCGGTTCTGGGGGAGGTGGGACCAGAAAGCAAATATTTGGAATAAACGGGTCATTTTCAGTGTGGCAGGGAGTGACTAGTGGGGTACCGTAAGGATTGGTCCTAGGAGCCCAGCTGTTCACAATATATATTAATGATCTGGACGAGGGAATTGTATGTAATATCTCTAAATTTGCAGACGACACAAAGCTGGGTGGGAGGGTATGCTGTGAGGAGGATGTCGTGAAGCTCCAGTACGATTTGGACTGGTTGGTTTATTGGGCAGATACATGGCAAATGCACTACAATGTGGATAAATGTGAGGTTATCCACTTTGGTGGCAAAAACAGGAAGGCAGATTATCATTTGAATGACAATAGATTGGGAGAAGGGGATGTGCAAAGAGACCTGGGTGCTCTTGTGCACCAGTCGCTGAAGGTAAGCATGCAGTTGCAGCAGGCGGTTAAGAAGGCAAATGGTATGTCAGCCTTCGTAGCAAGAGGGTTCGAGTCAGGAACAAGGATGTCTTGCTACAGTTGTACAGGGCCTTCGTGAGACTGCACCTTGAGTATTGTGCGCAGTTTTGTTCGCCTTACCTGAGGAAGGACGTACTTGCCATGGAAGGAGTGCAGCGAAGATTCACGAGGCTGATACCTGGGATGGCAGGAATGACGTATGAGGAGAGATTGTGTCGATTGAGCTTATACTCACTGGAGTTTAGAAGATTGAGAGGGGATCTCATCGAAACCTAAAAAGTTCTGTCAGGCCTGGACATACTAGATGCAGGAAGGATGTTTCTGATGGCTGGGGAGTACAGAACCAGGGGTCATAGTCTATGGATAAGGGGTAAGCCATTTAAGACTGAAATGAGGAGGGATTTCTTCACCCAGAGAGTGGTGAACCTGTGGGATTCTCAGCCACAGAGGGCGGTGGAGGTCAGTTCATTAAATATATTCAAGGAAGAGTTGGATATATTTGTTAAGGCTAAAGGGATCAAGGGATATGGGGAGAAGGCAGGGACAGGGTACTGAATTTGGATGATCAGCCATGATCTCATTGAATGGTGGAGCAGGTTCGAGGGGCCGAATGGCCTACTCCTGCTCCTATCTTCTATGTTTCTATGTTTCTATTTCGAGAAGGCATTCGATAAGGTGCCACGTAAAAGGGTACTGCGTACGATAAGAGCTCACTGAGTTGTTGGTAATATATTAGCATGGATAGATAATTGGCTAACTATCAGAAAGCAGAGTGCCGGGTTAAATGGGGCACATTCCGGTTGGCAAACGGTAACTAATTGGGTGCCACGGGGATCGGTACTGGCGCCTTAAATATTTACAATCAACATTAACGACTTGGATGAAGGGACCAAGTGTAATGGAGCCAAGTTTGCAGATTATACAGAGATGGGTGGGAAAGCAATTTGTGCAGAGGACACAAAGAATCTGCAAAGGGATATAGACAGGTTAAGTGAGTGGGTAAACATTTGGTAGATGGAATATAACGTGGGAAATGCGAGATTACCCACCTTGACAGGAAAAATAAAAACGCGAATTATTATTTAAATGGAGAAAGATTACAAAATGCTACATTTCAGAGGGACCTTGAGGTCCTTGTGCGTGAAACACAAAAAGTTAGCATGCAGGTGCAACAACTAATCGAAAAGGCAAATGGAATGTTCTCCTTTATTGGAAGGGGGTTGGAGAATAAAAGCAGTGAAGTCCTGCTACAACAGTACAAGGTTATGGTGAGATCTCACCTTGAGTACTGCGTACAGTTTTGGTCTCCTTATGTAAGGAAAGATATACATGCATTGAAGGCAGTTCAGAGACGATTCAGACGGTTGATTCATGAAGAAAGGTTGAGCAGATTGGACCTATACTCATTGGAATTTCGAAGAATGAGAGGTGATCTCATTGAAACATATAAGATACTGAGGGGGCTCGAAAAGTTAGATGCAGAGACCATGTTTCCCCTCGTGGGGATACCTAGAGCTTGAGGGCATAGATTCAGAATAAAAGTTCGCCCGTTTAGAACTGAAATGTGGAGGAATTTCTTCTCTCAAAGGGTCGTAAATCTATGGAATTTTCTACCACAGACAGCGGTGAGGGCTGGGTCTTTTATTACATTTAAGGCGGAGATAGACAGATTTCTACAAGATAAGGGACTGAAGGGTTATGGGGAGCGGGCAGAGAAGTTGCTTTGAGCCCAAGATCATCCATGATCTTATTGAATGGCGGAACAGTCTCGAGGGGCCAAGTTGCCTATTCCTGCTCCTATTTCTTATGTTCTTATTAATATATAATCAAGAAAAGCAGTTGTTCTAGTACCAACCCCTTTGGTACACCACTGTGTACCTTCCTCCGGTCCGGAAAACAACCGTTCTCCGCTAATCTCTGTTTCCTGTCACCTTGCCAATTTTGTATCCACGCTGCCACTGTCCATTTTATTCCATGGGCTTTAACTTTGCTGGCAAGCCTCTTGTGTGTCACTTTATCAAACGGCTTTTGTAACTCCCTGAGTACCAGATCAACTGCATTGCCCTCATCAACCCTCTATGTTACCAGATCAAAACTCAATCAAGTTAGTTAAATATGATTAAACAGGATGGTATGGTGCCTCCCTGGTTCCAGGGTCAAGGAGGTCACGGACCAGCTACAGGGCATTCTGAGGAGGGAGGGTGAACAGCCAGAGATCGTGGTCCATATCGATACCAACGACATAGATAGGAAGGTGGATGAGGTCCTGCAGGCAGAGTTTAGTGAGATAGGAAAGAGGTTAAAAAGCAGGATCTCAAACATAGTAATCTGCAGATTACTGCCAGTGCCACGTGCTAGTGAGTACAGAAGTAGAAAAATAGAGCAGATGAATGCGTGGCTGGAGAGGTGGTGTAGGAGGGAGGGCTTTATTTTCCTGAGGAATTGAAAATGTTTCTGGGGGAGGTGGAAACTCTATAAGCCAGACGGGTTGCACCTCAACGGAACCAGGACTCATACCCTCGCGGGACGCTTTGCCAGTGCTGTTGGGGCGGGTTTAAACTAGCTTGGCAAGGGGGATGGAAACCTAAGTATCGAGTCAATAGGGAGGGAAGAAAAACTGGAATTGGAAAACATAAACGTAGAAAGTAAATTGAATGGACAGCGGAATCAAGGTGTAGATAATAGTTAACAAGGAGGTATGCTTGTACTAAATGATATATACTTCAATGCAAGGTGTTTAGCGAACAAGGCGGATGAGCTGAGGGCACAGCTAGATACCTGGGACTATGAGATTATGGCTATTACAGAGACGTGCATGAAAGAATGGCTGGTATGGCAGCTCAACATTTCCGGTTACAGGATTATCAGATGGAATATAGAGGGATATAAAGAGGGAGAGGGTGACGATATTGATTAAAGAAACTATTACAGCTGTGAGGAGGGATGATATGTTGGAGGGCTCAACAAACGAGGCCATATGGGTCGAACTGAAAAACAAAAAAGGGGCGATAACCGTGCAGGGAATGTACTACAGGCCCCCAAACAGTGAGAGGGAGATAGAAGAATAAATATGTAGACAAATTTCTGAGAAGTGCAAAAACTAAAGGGCAGTAAGAGAAGGGTATTTCAACTAACCCAATATTAACTGGGATAAAATTACTGTGAAGTGTATAGAGGATGCCTAATTCCTAACGCATCCAGGAGAACTTTTTTTAAGCCAGAATGTAGCAAGCCCAACAAGGGAGGGGGCGGTTCTGAACTCAGTTTTAGGGGAGGAAGCTGGGCAGGTAGAAGGCGTATCATTGGGGTAGCATTTTGGTGCTCATGACCATAATTCTGTTAGAGTTAAGGTAGTTATGGGAAAGGACAAGGATAGACCAGAAATTAAAACTTTTAATTGGGGAAAAGCAAATTTTGCTAAGCTCAGAGGGGATTTTCCCAAAGTGGACTGGAAACAGCAACTTGAAGGTAAATCAGTTTCAGAACAGTTGGAGGCATTCAAGGAAGAGATCCAGAGGGGTCAGACCAAATATGTGCCCATAAAGAAAAAGATGGGACAAACAAATGTAGAACCCTCTGGATAGCTAGGGACATACAGGATAGGATAAATAAAAAAGGAAGGCGTATGTCAGATACCAAGGGCTAAATACTCCAGCATCTTTATATCTATACAGAAAGTGCAGGGGTACAATTAACCAGGATATTAGGAATACAAAGAGAGAGCCTCAACATTTCTTGGCATGTAAAATCAAGGAAACCTCAAAGGTGTTTCATAAATATATTAAGAGTAAGACGATAATTAAAGAAAGGGTAGGGCCTATTAGAGATAATGGGGTTTATCTGTGTGTGGAGGTGGGAGAAGTTGGTAGGGTTCTTTATGAATACATTGCGTCTGTTTTCACAAAGAAGAAGAGCGAAGCAGCTTTTGCTATCGGGGGGAAGAGTGTGAAATATTATTTGAAATAAACATAGTGAGAGAGGAAGCATTAAGGGGTTTAACACATTAAAAGTGGCTAAATCCCCAGGCCAGTATGAAATGTATCCCAGCATGTTAAGCAAAGCAAAAGAGGAAATAGCAGAGGCCCTGACAATAATTTTTCAATCCTCTCCGGCTTCAGGTGTGGTGCCGGAGGACTGGAGGACTGCATATGGTATACCCTTGTTTAAAAAGGGAGAATAGGGTAGACGGAGTAATGATAAACCAGTCAGCCTAACTTTGGTGGTGGGAAAATTATTAGAAAGAATTCTGAAGGACAGGATAAATCTTCATTTAGAAAGAAACTGATTAATGAAGGATAGTCAGCATGGATATGTTAAGGGAAGGTCCTTACTGACAAACCTGCTTGAAATATTTGAGGAGTTAACAAAGAGGGTAGATGAGGGTAGTGCGTTTGATGGAGTGTATATGGTCTTTATCAAAGCTTTTGCTAAGGTTCCACATGGCAGACTGGTCAAGAAGTTAAAAGCCCATGGGATCCAGAGCAAAGTGTCAAATTTGGATTCAAAACTGGCTCAGAGACATGAAGCAGAGTTTATTGGTTGATGTGTGTTTTTGTGACTGGATGGCTGTTTCCAGTGGGGCTCCGCAGGTCTCAGAACTAGGTCCCTTGCTTTTTCTGGTATACATCATTGATCTAGACTTGAATATGTATGATTCAGATGTTTGCAGATGATACTCAAATCGGCTGTGTGGTTGATACTGAAGAAGGAAGCTGCAGACTGCAAGAAGATATCAATAAATTGGTCAGGTGTGCAGAACAGTGGCAAATGGAATTCAATCCGGAGAAGTGTGAGATAATGCATTTTGGGAGGGCTAACATGGACAGGGAATACACGTTAAAGGTAGGACACTGAGTAGCGTAGGGGAGCAAAGGGACCTTGGCGTGCATGTCCACAGATCCCTGAAGCTAGCAGTCCAGGTAGATAAGGAGGTTAAGAAGGCATACGGAAAGCCTGCATTTATTAGCCGTGGCATAGAATACACGAGCAGGGAGGTTATGCTTCTACTGTATAAAGCACTAGTTAGTCCTCAGCTAGAGTACTGCGTGCAGTTCTGGTCACCGCATTACAGGAAAAGTGTGATAGCAGTAGAGAGGGTACTAAGCAGATTTACAAGGATTATCCAGAAGTACAGCATCTTAGATATGAGGAAAGGTTGGATAGTGTCTTGCTTTGCACACCTTGTACAAAAATAATAAATTGCAGGACAACGGAGTATTACAGTTTAAACTCTTTTAATGAAGCATCAGGTCTGTAAGATTTCTCAATCAATGTAGCACCGTGTGGACAAGATGGAGTCAGGACCCCCTGGGTCTTCCAAACAATAGCAATCCTTACAGATGCCTGCAGGCCAATGACGACGCAGCATGTGATCACATGTGAATATAATAGGTATTCCTTAGAGATGATAATTTGATATGCAAATGTTACATCCTCTTTCATTTAAAAGGAAAATGTTATGCATTACCTTTGCAACTTTATTCTACGTAATGTTCTCGGTAGCATCAACAAGTAAGTAATCTCAACATTTAACTAGTACTGAAATCATCTCAACATTTCAATAACGACGTACAGTTATTTTTTTAGCGCAGCCATCCGCCTACACCCTTTCACAGTTCACAAGTCAAGGATACCTCTAGGCTTGAACACTCGTCCCAAATGACGGTGTTGTTCCTTGGTGTTCAGGAGGTGCCTGCGATTGCGGCGGTACACCTGTCCTTCTGGGGTGTGGATGTGATACGATCGCTCAGTGTCAGCTGGCTGGATGACGACTGCTGGCTTCCAGTAGTCATGCTCCTGGATTCTGACTGATTCTCCATTGTGCAGCGGCGGCAGTAGACTTGTTGACCTGTCATAATTCTCTTTTGGTGTTGCTGTCTCAGAACACTTTTTGCATGCACTTGCTTGCATCTGACGACCTCTGGCTGCAGCTGCTGGTTGGTGGTTGGAAGGTTTGAGCGAAGTCTGCGGCTCATCAACAGGTGCGCTGGTGACTTGAAGTTGTCAACTGGAGTGTTGTGGAACTCAAGGAGACTGATGCAGGGGTCTCTTTTGTCCGCTTTGGCATTGTCCATGAGTGTTTTTGCAATCTGGACAGTTTTTTCAGCAAGGCCATTACTTTGAGGGTAATGTGGGCTTGATGTGACATGTGTGAAATCCCATGCCTTGGCAAACGACTCGAACTCTTTTGATTTGTATTGGGGGCCATTGTCTGAGCCTACAGTCTCTGCAATGCCATGCCTGGCAAAGGCTGCCTTTAGCTTGTGGATCACAGCTGCAGATGTGGTGCTGTGAAGCTTGTCCAATTCAAAAAATCTGCTGTAATAATAACCAGTCACTATGTTGTTCCATGTGAACAGATCCATTGCCGTGACCTGCCAGGACCTGTCTGGGATATGGTGAGGTATCATGGGCTCTTTGACATTTGCTGGGTGGTGTTCTACACAAATGGAACATTGTCCGACAATGTCCTCAATGTGTTTGCCCAATCCGGGCCAAAATATAATGTCACGTGGTCTTTGTTTGCATTTTTCTATGCCCATATATCCAGCATGAATTTTTGGCAACATCTCTTCTCTGAGACTGGTAGGAATGGTGATTTTCTTCCCTTTGAAGATGATTCCATTGATTAGTCACAATTCGTCTCTGTGGTTCCAGAATTCCGATATGCTCTGATGGTATTTCCTCCTTTCCTCAGGCCATCCTTCATGTATGACTTTGCTCAGCAGTGTGAGTTGTGCATCTTTCTCTGTTCCTGCTCGGATCTCTTTCAGTTTTGAGGCACTCACAGGTAAGCTGTTGTACACCATGTGCACCTGCACATCCATGCCTTCACTGAGGCTGATGTCCTGGTAGCTAAGAGACTTTCTGGAGAGTGTGTCTGTTGTGTCCGTGTGTTGATAGAGACACTGAAGACAGGAGTTGGTTTCATAGGTGTTTACTAAACAAAGTCTGGAGGGGAATTTACTGATACAACACAATATACAGGCTTATATAGCCCGAGAGGCCATTACCAGCATTACAGTACACATGGGGCTCTTAAAGGCAAATACACTAAAATTTCTCCCCTTTTAGCCAACCAGTACATAATATTTTAAGTAATTATTAATTACATGTTACAAGAAAAATAATCTACACATTGCTGCAGTTAATTAATTAAATGTCAGCCTCTCTGGAGGCTTCCTGACTTGGTCTGGATAACACCTCGGTGGTGTAGCAGTTTCTGGTGCTGTAGTAGGTTCTTTTGGCAAGGCTGATTCGGCTTGAATGTCAGTGTCAGGTTTATCGGGTTCCAGTATCAACGGATCGGAGGTATATATGGGTATCTCTACTTCATCATTAGGCGTATAGAGTTGTGGTGTAGGTTGTCCCTTTTCGGATGACTCTATGATTTGGTCAGCATGGCACCTTATTATGCTTTCTCCGATGTCCACGGTATACATCAGCGGTCCTAGTCGTGTGCTGATTGTTCTAGGCTACCATTTCTCGGTACGGTAGTCCCGGGCCAAAACATGTTGACCTATCTGGAAGGTTCTAGTTGGCCTTTCATTCATGCCTTGAAATTGCCGGTTCCCCGCGTCCCTTCTGATGTTGGGCTTGATCAAATCCAGCCGGCATCTTAGGCTTCTATTGAAGAACATCATGGCGGGAGTTTGGTTTGTAACCATATGTGTTGCATTCCTGTATGCGAACAAAAAGTTATCCACCTTGTGCTGACGTTTTATGTCTTCAATACCCATGGATTTATGGCCTTCTGGAAGGTCTGGACAAACCTTTCAGCCAATCCATTGGTGGCGGGATGGTATGGGGCGGACGTGTAGTGCTTAACCCCATTGTTTTTTAAGAACTTCCTGAATTCTTCGGACACAGATTGCGGTCCATTATCAGAACAGATCTGTTACAGCAGCCCATTCCTGGCAAATATGGTCCTTAATACTGTGATCGTTTTTTCCGTGGTGGTGGAGGACATCTGTATTACCTCTGGCCACTTGGAGTGTGCATCAACCGCGATTAAGAACATTGAGTCCATAAATGGACCAGCACAGTCGATGTGTACCCTTTGCCAGGGAGATGAGGGCCACTCCCATGGATGTAGAGGGACTTGGGGTGGTGTATTTTGGACCTTCTGGTATCCTAGGCAGCTCTTGGTCTTTTCTTCGATGTCTCCATCGATACCTGGCCACCATACAAACGCCCTGGCTAGGTTCTTCATTTTCACTCCAGCCAGATGCCCCTCGTGAAGCTCCTTTAGAACTTTATCCTGGAGTTTGAGTGGAATCACCACTCTGGATCCACACATCAAGGTTCCTCGGCACACTGACAGCTGTTCTCTTCTTTGTGAGAATGCTGGCAACAGTGGTTTGCCATCTGCTGGCCATCCCTTCACTGTTAAATCGTAGACCCGTGAGAGAGTCGGGTCATTTCTAGTTTCCCTTTCAATGGCAGAATTTGTTACTGGTAGACTTCCGACTATGGTAGAGTGGAAAATCTCCACTGGGTCTACGGTAGGTGCTTCTTCTACCATTGGCAATGGTAGGCGCGATAAACCGTCAGCATTCCCATGCTATTTTGATCCTTTGTATTCTATGTTGTATTGGTGCGCCCCTAGAAAAAGGGACCACACCTGTAGCCTTTGCGCTGCCATAATGCGAACACCCTTTTTAGGGTTGAATATGGAGATGAGGGGTTGATCGTTAGTCAAAAAGATAAATTTTTGTCCGTGTAGGTAATGGTTGAATTTCTTCCCTACCCATACCAAGCTGAGTGCTCCCCTGTCGATTTGGGCATACTTACGCTCAGCTGAGTTCAATGAGCGTGACGCAAAAGCTATCGGCCGTTCACAGCCATCAGGGAATTTATGCGATAATACTGCTCCTGCGCCATAAGGGGATGCATCGCACGCCAGTCTGATTGGCAGTGATGGGTTGTAATGAGCCAAAACTTCTTTGGACGTGATTAAGTCTTTGCATTTATGGATGGCACGTTTACAGTCTTCGCTCCATTTCCAAATTACTCCTGTTTGTAGCAGTTCATTAAGAGGGTGTAGTAGAGTTGATAAGTTCGGTAAAAATTTATGATAGTAATTTATTAATCCCAGGAACGACATTAATTGTGAAACATTTTCAGGTGCTGGGGCTTTAATGACCGCTTCAATTTTTTCAGGTGACTTATTCAACCCTTCCTTATTAATTATGTGGCCACAATATGATACTTGATTTTGGAAAGATTCGCACTTGGGGCGATTTGCTCGTAGGCCCCGTTCTCTCAGCCTAGTGAGCACCTGCTCCAAATTGGCAAGGTGCTCGTTGTCGTTTTCTCCTGTTACAAGGATGTTGTCTAGGTAGCATTGAGTCCCCGGAATCCCTTGGAGGACTTGCTCCATAGCTCTTTGCCAGATAGCTGGAGCGGATGCTACTCGGAAAACCAGTCGATTGTACTGGTACAGACCTTTGTGTGTATTTATCGTGAGATATTTTTTAGAGGCCTCTTCAACCTCCATCTGTAGATATGCCTGTGCCAAGTCAATTTTGGTGAAACTTTTCCCTCCGGATAGTGAGGCGAAAATATCTTCTATCCTCGGAAGATGATACTGTACCGTGTGAAGGATCGGGTTTACAGTCACCTTGAAGTCTCCACAGATGCGAATTTTTCTCTGTTCTTCAGATTTATCATTATTCAATGCTTTCTTCATGACTGGAACGATGGGTGTTACCCACTCGCTCCAATCTATTTTGGATAATACGCCTGCCTTTTCCAAATTCTCCAGCTCTGCCTCAACTGCTGGACGAATTGCGTATGGCACCGGTCTTGCCTTAAAAAACTTGGGAATTGCTGCATCTTCCACTTTTATTGAGGCGGTGATGCCTTTCAAGTTTCCTAGTTTCTCTTGAAACACTTCTTTGGCGTTGGCCAAGATGTCTTTTAATCGTTCAGGTATGACGTCATCATCGGTTTTTTTCTTACTGGTCACCGTCAGTGCCTGAATGGAGTGCCAGTCTAAACGTATTTTCCTGATCCATTCACGTCCCAACAGCGGTGGACTACCATCTTGTAGAATGTATAAATACAACTTTGTATTTCCTTGCCGTTGTATACAACAGGCACCCTTATTTTTCCTTTGGGGTATACTTTCTGCCCCGTATATGTTTTCAAGATAATGGATGTGATTTTTAAAGGTATATGCGGAAATAGCCGCTCGTAATCCCGTCGATTTATGACGGTCAGAGTTGATCCTGTATCTAGCTTCATTTTAACTGGGGACCCTGCTATCGTGAGGGTAACCCAAATGGCCTGATAATCATCTTTGGCAATAACATTATGTAATTTGAGACAGCTTAGTCTCTTGTTTTCGGAGTCGCTATCGCTCTTCAAGTCTTCGGAGCTATTGTCCGTCATCATTTGTACCTTTCTGTACTTTTCTTTATTGATTTTTTTTTTCCTGTCTGTGGATTTGTTTTGTCCAGATCGGCATACTCGTGCAATGTGTCCAATCTTTCCGCATTGCCTGCAAGTTTTATCCGTGAACCAGCAGTCCCTCTGGTCATGGGTGTATCTGCCGCAGTGATAACATCTCTCAAAACCCTGTGTCATTTCACGGGTGCCGAAGTCCTGTGTCTTTTGTTGTATCTCTGCAGCTCCTCTTGCGGCTGCTTCATATGATACAGCCACACTGAAAGCCTTGTACAGTGTTAAACCTTTTTCAGAAAGCAGCCTTTTCTGTGTTCCTTCACTTAAGAGAACGCAGGCGAATTTGTCTCGAAGATAATCTGCTAGTCCTGCCCCGAATTGGCAGTGTTTTGATAGCTTTCTTAATTCGGTGAGGTAATCAGCATTCCTTTCATTCTTGTGTTGATTTCTCTTGAAGAATTTGAATCGTTCCACTATCAGCAGCGGTGTTGGGTTTAAGTGCTCCTGTAGGGTATCAACAATTTCTTTATCATTCTTGTCCTTTGGTTTGGCTGGAGTGATTAAATTTCGTAACAGCCCGTATGTCTTTGCGCCCATTAGATTTAGCAATACTGAAGCTTTTTTTCATCTTCTATTCCATTTTGCGGTGCAATATACCTCCACTCTTTCCACATATGTGGTCGAATCCTCTATCTCGTTATCAAAAGCATCAATATTGCCAGACTTAGGCATCCTAGAAATAAAATGGCACCTCCCGCGCTTCCCCGCCGCTGCTGCCGATGATAACGCTGTTTCCCGCGGTTTCCGTTCTTTTTATTTATTTGTTTACAGTTGGAGACTCGTTCCTGCCGGACTCTCTCTCTAGGTCTGAACGCCGACCTGCTTGCAGCGCCGGCCGTCTCCCGAGTGCTCCCTCCCCGACCTGCTTGCCTCCGCTTTCGCTGCTTGGCCTAGCTGTAGAGCCAGCCGCTGGAGCCGCAGCCCGACACCCAGGAAGGATTATTGCAGTACCTGCCACCAGCTTGGCTAGCTGGTGAAACCACAGCTTTTTCCTTTTCTTGATTTGTTCAACTTTGGACGCCAGAGGAATCGATGTCCTTGAGTTGCTGCCGAATTGCAGATAAGTCCGTTTCCAATTCGTCACCACTGTTGTGTCCGTGTGTTGATAGAGACACTGAAGACAGGAGTTGGTTTCATAGGTGTTTACTGAACAAAGTCTGGGGGGGTACTAACTGATACAACACAATATACAGGCTTATACAGCCCGACTGGCCATTACTGGCATTACAGTACACATGGGGCTCTTAAAGGCACATACACTACAGTGTCTGCGACAGCAATGTCTTTGCCTGGACGGTGAATGATTGTGAAGTCACACTTCTGTAGCTGAAGGATCATTCTATGTAGCCTTGGTGGGGCTGCGGCTAGTGGTTTCCTCATGATTGACTCAAGGGGCTTTTGGTCAGATTCCACAATGACTTGTCGGCCATAGGCGAACTGGTGGAAACGCTTACATCCAAACAGAATTGCATATAGCTCTTTCTCGATTTGAGCATAGTTAATTTCACTGTCTGAGAGAGATCTGGAAGCATAGCCGACGGGCTTTCATTCTTGCAGTAATACTGTGCCTAGTCCGTACTTTGACACGTCGACATGTAGTATGAGCTCTTTGTTGGGGTCGAAGCAGGCAAGAAATTATCCTGGTTCTCTGCTGATTAGGTCTTTCTTTTTCTGAAATGCTCTTTCATATTGTTTGTCCCACAGGAACTCACTGGATTGTTTGAGCAACTGACGCATAGGTGCGTTGATTTCGGAGAGGCTCGGGGCAAACATGGCCAAATAGTTAACCATGCCTAGTACTGTCTCCAGCTCTGCGCGGTTCTTCGGTGGCTCCATCTTCTTGATGGCGGAGATTTTCTCTGGATCCGGCTTAATGCCATCAGTTGAGAGGCGATGTCCAAAATAACTGGTCTCGGTGGATCCGATTATGCTTTTCTCAGGGTTGAGCCGGATACATTTCTCCCGTGGTCTTTGGAGCATCGCACGGAGGTTCCTGTCATGATCCTCTCTATTCATGCCACAGAAGAGGATGTCATCTACGATTGCGACTAGTCCATCCAGGCCTTCATAAGTTTCATTGATCTTCCACTGGAATTCATCCTGAGCTGAGATAAGGCCAAATGGTAAACGCCGATATCTGCAGCATCCAAATGGTGTGTTGAACATTGTTAGCTTAGAAGACTCTTCCGTGAGCTTGATATTCCAGTATCCTGATCATGCGTCCATTACACTGCTCCCACTAGCTTGGGTGTGATGTCATCTAGCGTTGGTAGAGGGTTGTGAGGGTGTTTGATAGACTTGTTCAAATCTCTGGGGTCGAGACAAACTCTCAGCTTGCCTGTACGTGGTTTCTCAACCACTACTAATGCGTTGACCCACTCTGTCGTTCTGTTTCCCGGACGATGATTTCTGTATTCTCCATGCTCTGCAGCTCCTCCTTCAGCCGACTACGTAGAGCAAGGGTTATCCTTCTCGGTGGGAAAACCACAGGGGTTGCTGCTGTGTGAAGGTGAATAGTGCATTCACCTGGGAATAGTCCGATTCCTTTGAAAACGTCAGCAAACTCCTCCATGACTGTCTGCTTCTCAACTGGTGCTGTCAATGATAGCACTAGCTTGACGAGGTCCATGTCTAAACATGCCTTTAGACCTAGCACTGGAGGTGCTTGAGTGACAATAACGTAAATGTCCAGCATCATCTCGCTTTCTTTGTACTTGCATTTCATCCTGCATGTGCCTTTTACATTGAGCTGCTCACCCCCATAGCTGGTCATCCTTTGTGAGGTGGGCTGTAGCTCACACTCATCCTTCAAGCTGTAATACTCACTCAGAGGAATTACATTAACCTGAGATCCAGTGTCTAGTTCAAACTTAAGCTCTTTGCCCTGTTTTTCTATCTCAATATCGGCAAAAGCTTGCTCAGTCTCTGAAATCTGTTTTTTCTGTGACACAGAATCAATAAACAGTTCCTCTGCATTTGGCTCTCTATCTGGCATTTGGCTGTCACTTACTGTGTGTCGTGTTTTTCCGAAAAAAGTCCTGCAGACGTTAGCAAATGGTTCCGTTTACCACATTTAGTGCATTGCCTTCCTTTGGCAGGGCAGTACTCATTTTCTCCATGCCAGTTGCTTCCAGAATTTCCACAGTTTGTGAAGCGTTTTATGTCTGTTTCGCCCATTTTTAGAACTCTCTCTGTTCTGAAACACGCACTCTGGGCAGTGTTCTTTGGTGTGTATCTATTAACTGCGTGCACTTTCTGTTCACTCGAGATGCTCATGGCGCTGGTTTTGGTTTTCAACTGTGCTTGGGCTATCTCGTGCGATCTAACTATGTCCGTAGCTTTTTCCAGCTTTAGCCCGGACCCAACATTCAAAGGTTTCTCTCTCACTTCAGCTGAGTGTATTCCAAACACGATGCAGTCTTTGACCATCTCATCTTTATCTGCATATACACAGTCTTTTACCAGCAGTTTTAACTGAGTCACGAACTGTTCAAACGACTCACTAACTCCTTGTACTTTCTCCTGAAACTTGTACCTAGCGAATATCGTATTTGTCTTGCTTGGGCATCACATATGCTTCAAAACGGTCAAAATAACTTTTCAATACCTTTGCTTCATCCGCGGTGAGAGACCATGGGCTAGATTTTCAGTATAGGCAGTTTTGGGGCGCTAACCTTAGCGCCCGCCCGAAGTTAGCGCCCGCCCCAAAGTAGCGCCCCGTTGCTGGAAATTCAGTGGCTTCGCCCCAAGAGGTTGGTGGAGCGCTAAAAGACGCGTTCCACTACTATCTTTAGGCGCTAAGCCGGCGGTCCAGAGGGATAGCGCCCAGGCGGGGCGCAGCGCGGTTGCGGTCATTTTTGGACTGACAGCAGACCCCGTGGCGCCGACCAGCTCTTAAAGGGGGAAGGGACGAATTGGTCTGCTGCCATGCCCTGCACACTGCAGCCTGGCAAAGAGGCCTCAACACTGCTGCTCAGACCCAGGGAGTCATGGCAACGCCAGAGAAGGCCCGTCAGCGTGCCCTGCGCTTCTCAGAGGGTGATCTGGACATAATGGTCACAGCTCTGGAGGTGAGGCGCAAGATCTTATTCCCAGAGAGTGGGAGGAATCCAACCCACCACGACTACACCAAAGCCTGGAAGCAGATCACCCAGAGGGTGACGTTCACCGGCGATGCCCCCAGGACCCACAAACAATGTCGTAAAAAATACAACGATCTGACCAGGATTGTCAGGGTGAGTACACTTTCCAGTCTCCTCCTCATTCTTGCACGTACACCTGACATGATGGGCAAAGGGAGCTGAAAGCCCTATTGGCCAGCCCTCAGCCAGCAGCATTGGGACAGTCATGAGCATCAATTGGCCATTCGGCACTCTACACTCTGGCCAAGCTATTCCACCATGGGAGGCTGTGCACACTACATCAGGGTTTCACTCTGTCCAAGCTATTCCACCATGGGAGGCAGTGCACACTACATCAGGGCTTCACTCTGGCCAAGCTATTCCACCATGGGAGGCAGTGCACACTACATCAGGGCTACACTGCGCACTTACAGCCCGTCCTTTCTCTTGCAGGCTAAAGTAGCCTTTAATCGCCAGGCCCGTGCCAGGGGTGGCTGCGCCAAGCTGCAGAAGCTCACTCGGCTGGAGGAGCGCGTGTGTGTGCTCATGGGAGCCCGTGTGCTCGTCCCCACAGCGTGCGGAGTAGCCGACCCTCCACTGCCCAGCAATGGTAAGGACCTCGCCTTTTGTCCCTCTCGCGTTGCACTGGCCCATCCGAGCTACCTCCTTTGCCACTGTCCCACCAATGCGCTGAATGCCACCAGTCCTAACTCCCTCGCTGACGCCGTCTCCTCACTCTGAAGCTACTCTTGTGCATTCCTGCTTTCAGCTGGTGACGACCAGGACCCTGAAGCTGCCAGTGACGGCACCTCCGAGCAGGAGGAGGAGGAGGAGCAAGCCGGACCATCGGGGGAACAGTCATGTCCCGCAGGAGAGGAGGAAATGCTTGACACCTCCTCACTGGATGAGTGCCTGGAGGAACTGTCGCAGGGCAATGCAGCTTCTGGGACCAGTGGCGTCCAGCCACCCAGGAGCCGTGCGGGTGGCCCGCGGCCTTCCCACCAAAGGGGGCAAGGATCAGAGGGGAGTGCTGCTGATCGGCACACTCGCCGCCACCAACGTGGCAAAGGTCCCCTAGTTCGGACCCCTCCTCCCCAGCGGGAGAGTCGCGACTCCAGTCCGGACACCTTCACCTCGGAGGAGGTGCGGAAGCTGGATAAGATGGCCGAGGATTCGGACCAGCGCCACACGGAGCTCATGAGCATGGTGGGGTGCATGCCTGAGGCCATCGAGTCGCTGGCGACCAGTGTGCGCGAGTTCAGGGCAGCAACTGCCGCGAGTGGCGGCATGCTGACTGATGCCGTCAAGACCCTGGCGGATGTGATGCGGGCACACACCAGGACAACAGGGGCACTCACTGCTGCCACACGCGCTGTCTCAGGCAGGCATCGCCAGGGCAGCCGCCGCGCTGGACCATCCCAGCAAGCCGCCCCTCGGCTGATTGTTGCGGATCCTGCAGTGCGGGCCCGGCCGAGTGCCACCACTCCACAGCACCAGCCAGCGCATCCCAGACGCCAGCTGGGCCACATTGCGCCATCCGTCACCGCCATTCCCCCACTGGGGCGTCAAGGGCAAGCGGCTGCAGCTGATGGTGGCCAGGCTCAGGTGCGCCACTCAGCAGACGGCCCCTCGAGGCCCAAACGCCGTGTAGGCCGCCCCCCAGCGGCATCTGGCGGAAGGGCATCTGAGCCTCAGGCGCCTTCCCCCAGCCTCGCAGCAGCCACTGGGCAGAGCTTGCGAAGGAGCAGCAGGCCGGGCAGGGGAGGCAAAAGGCTGGGCAAGGTCTCGCCCTCGCGGGCCACTCAGTAGAGTGTGTGGCCAGCTTTCCTTTTATATGGCGGTGGCCATCTTTATTTTGCCCATGTTTGTGTTGTTGGAGGGCTTATTTTTCGCGTTAGGCCGACGTTGAGGCCCGGTGTAAAGAAAGGTGGAGTGACTCCACCCCAGTTTGTGGGAGTGAGTCGTTTGTTGGGCTTTTTGTGGGGCCCGTTTATTGTTTTTGGGGATTCATGTGGGAAGGGCTTTTCATTTTTGTGTAATAAATAATTATCTTTATTCATGCAATCTCCATGGTTGTTCTTCTTAGTGTTTGTTGGCTTCGCCGGCTGAGGGCTTGTGGAGCGGCTGCATTCATCTTCCCTCATGGCCCCTGGCCATTCCCTGACAGGGGGCTTAGAAGTACCATGTAATAAGGTGGCGTCGTGCGGCCCTTGGCCCTGGTCACTCCCTCCTGGGAACGTACTCCTGCTCCTCCTCCTCCTCCTCATGCTCCTCCTGCTCCTCCTCCTGAGGTGCTGGTCCAACGTCAGGTGGCAGTTCCTGAGTCCTGCGGATAGCCAGGTTGTGTAGCATGCAGTAAACCACCACAAATTGGGAGACCCGGTCCGGCGAATACTGGAGAGCTCCTCCGGAGTGATCAAGGCAGCGGAACCGTTCCTTGAGGACCACAATAGTTTGCTCGATGATGTTGCGGGTGCTTTGATGGCTCTCGTTGTAGGCCTCTTCAGCAGCGGTCCTGGGCGCGCGGAGCGGGGTCATGAGCCAGGTGCACAAAGGATAGCCTTTGTCCCCGAGTAGCCATCCTCTTGGGGGAGGCTGTGCCTGGAACATGTCATGCACAGTACTCTGCCGCAGGATAAAGGCATCGTGGCTGCTGCCTGGGAAGCTGGCATTGACTGCCATGATGCGCTGCTTGTGGTCACACACCAGCTACACATTCAGAGAATGGTAGCCCTTCCTGTTGCGATACTGCTCGCCATGCTCCAGAGGGGCCCGCAAAGCCACATGCCTACAGTCAATGGCGCCCTGCACCAAGGGGAATTCCCCGAGTCTGGAAAATCCCAATGCGCGCTGATGCTGTCTCTCCAGGGCCATGGGGAAGGAGATGAATTGGCTTCTCCTTCTGAACAGTGCTTCGGTCACCTGGCAGATGCAGCGGTGTGCGCCGTACTGGGAGATGTTTGCTATGTCCCCAGCAGCGTATTGGAAGGAGCCGGTGGCATAGAAGTTCAATGCCACCGTCACCTTCACTTCCACCGACAGAGACGTCCTGCACCTGAGCTTTGGCCGCAGATCTCGGCGAAGCAGGTGGCAGATCTCTGCAATCACCTCCTTTCGGAATCGGAGCTTTTAACACATCGCGCGGCACTCATGTTTATGTTGGAGCGCTGCTGGCGGTATAGCCTGACTGGATAAGGCCTACGTGGCCGACGCCTGTAGCCCCCTCTGCCTCTAGCCAGGGCTGCCCCTCTCACAATGCGTCTGCGAGCCCTACGGACATGGAGCTGCAGCTCCGCGTTGGCACCCCATGCAACCCCCATCAAATCCTGGCAAACACTCAAATTTCCAAAAGGCCACTTGCAGCGCTCTGGCCTGAGTCCAAAAATACCTGAGCTCTTGCTGCTTGAAACCAGTTAGCTATCCTCGTTGTTGTGTCTCCAGAAATGCGTTGCACAAGAGTGTTTTTTGAAAAAAGGCTGGCCTTTATACTGGAGAGCGCGTCCCCTTTAATTTGCGCCCCCCGGGGCCCGCGCTGGTTGTGTTGCGTTCCTTTTTCCAAACACTCTGGCCGCCAGCCGCACAATGGGGCTGTCCGACATGAAGTTTGGAATCGGGGCGCACAAAGGGCGTTGCACGAGGATGTGACGTCATTTTCTGAGCGCGCATCCGGGCGGGCGCTAAACTTTGCGCCGGCGCTAACGGGCAACTTAATTTGGGGTGGGGCGCAAACTGCACTGCGCACGGGCGCTACACGCATAGCGCCCGAAAATCACTTCTCTTAAGGCGCTAACTGCTGGCGCTATCAACTGAAAATCTAGCCCTATGACTCTATGAAACAGTGATCATAACATGGTGGAATTTCAATTTCAATTGGAGCGGGAGAAAGTTGGGTCTCAAACCAGTGTCCTGATCTTACACAAAGGCAATTACAAAGGTATGAAGTCAGAGTTGGCTAACGTAGACTCAGACAATAGATTAAAGTGTAAGATCGTTGAAAAGCAAGTGCAAATTGATAACAAAGGCACACA
Organism: Somniosus microcephalus; assembly: GCF_052327205.1. Taxonomy (NCBI): domain Eukaryota; kingdom Metazoa; phylum Chordata; class Chondrichthyes; order Squaliformes; family Somniosidae; genus Somniosus; species Somniosus microcephalus. Next base: position 4,625,176 of record NW_028225183.1, on the reverse strand, counting down.
GTTTCGCCAAATTTACTGGGAGGCCAGAGGATTGGGAAATTTATAAATACCAGCAAAGGACGACTAATAAAATAATAAAGAGTGAGAAGATGGATTATAGAGTCATAGTCATAGAGTTTTACAGTGCAGAAAGAGGATCTTCGGCCCATCGTGTCTGCGCCGTCCATCAATCCCTGTCCAGTCTAATCCCATTTTCCAGCATTTGGTCCATAACCTTGTATGCAATGGCATTTCAAGTGCCCATCGAAATGCTTCTTGAATGTTGTGAGGGTTCCTGCCTCTACCACCCTTTCAGGCAGTGAGTTCCAGCTTCCAACCACCCTCTGGGTGAATAAGTTCCTCCTCAAATCCCCCCTAAATCTCCTGCCCCTTACCCTGAATCTATGCCCCCTTGTTATTGACCCCCCTACTAAGGGGAAAAGTTCCTCTTTATCTACCCTATCTATGCCCCTCATCATTTTGTATACCTCAATCAGGTCCCCCCTCAGCCTCCTTTGCTCCAAGGAAAACAACCCCAGCCTGTTGAGTCTTTCTTCATAGCTGAGGCGCTCCATCCCAGGTAACATCCCGGTGAATCTTCTCTGCACCCTCTCCAAAGCAATCACATCCTTCCTATAGTGAGGCGACCAGAACTGCAAACAGTACTCCAGCTGTGGCCTCACCAGCGTTTTGTACAGCTTCATCATAACCTCCCTGCTCTTATATTCTTCGCCTCTGCTAATGTAGGCAAGTATCCCATATGCCTTTTTAACCACCTTATCTACCTGTTCCGCTGCCTTCAGGGATCTATGTACATGTACACCAAGGTCCCTCTGACCCTCTGTACTTCCTAGGGTCCTACCACTCATTGTGTATTACCTTGCCTTATTTGTCCGTCCAAAATGCATCACCTCGCACTTTTCCGGGTTAAATTCCATTTGCCACTTTTCCGCCCATCTGACCAACCCGTTAATATCGTCCTGTAGCCTGAGGCTTTCCTCCTCGCAATTTACCACCCCACCAATTTTCGTGTCATCCGCGAACTTACTGATCATACCCTTTACATTCTCATCCAAATCATTAATGTAGATCACAAACAGCAAGGGACCCAGCACCGATCCCTGAGGTATCCCACTGGACACAGGCTCCCAGTCACAAAAGCAACCTTCGACCATCACCCTCTGCCGCCTGCCACTCAGCCAGTTTAGGATCCAACGCGCCAAGGCCCCCTGGATCCCATGGGCTCTTACCTTCTTGACCAGTCTCCTATGCGGGACTTTGTCAAAAGCTTTACTGAAGTCCATGTAAACCACATCCACAGCATTTCCCTCATCCACACACCAGTCACCCCCTCGAAAAATTCAATCAGATTGGTCAGACATGATTTACCCTTGACAAAGCCATGCTGACTATTCCCGATTAATCCTTGCCTCTCCAAGTGGAGACTAATTTTGTCCCTCAGAATATTTTCCAATAATTTCCCTACCACAGATGTTAGGCTCACTGGCCTGTAATTCCATGGTTTATCCCTGCTACCCTTCTTGAATAATGGTACTACGTTAGCTGTTCTCCAGTCCTCTGGTACATCCCCTGTGGCCAGAGAGGTTCTGAAAATTTGTGTCAGAGCCCCTGCAATCTCCTCCTTTGCCTCACACAACAGCCTGGGATACATCTCGTCCGGGCCTGGGGATTTATCCACGTTTTGGCCTGCTAAAACCGCTAGTACCTCCTCCCTCTCGATGCTAATATGTTTAAGTATGTCACATTCCCCTTGCCCGACTTCTATGTCTACATCGTCTTTCTCCATAGTGAACACAGAGGCAAAAAATTCATTTAAAACCCCACCTACTTCATCTGGCTCTACACACAGCTTGTCACTTTGGTCCCTAATGGGCCCTACCCTTTCCCTGGTAATCCTCTTGCCCTTAATATACTTATAAAACATCTTAGGATTTCCTTTATTTGCTCGCCAGTGTTATTTCATGGCCCCTCCTCGCCCTCCTAATTTCCTTTTTAAGTATGCCCCTGCACCTTTTATACTCCTCCAGGGCTTCCTCCGTCTTTTGACTTTTGTAACTGCCAAAAGCCCTCCTTTTTTCCTAATGCATTTTTGTATATCCTTTGTCATCCAAGGTTCCCTTCGCTTGTTGGTCCCACCCTTGACCTTTACAGGAACATGTTGGTGCTGTACTCTCTCTATTTCCCTTCTGAAAGCCTCCCACTGTTTTAATGTGGATTTTCCTATAAGTAGCTGCTCCCAGTCCACTTTGCCCAGATCCTGTCTTATCTTATTAAAATCGGCCTTCCCCCAATTTAGAACCCTTATTTCCGGGCCGCCTTTGCCTTTATCCATGACCACCTTAAATCTCACCGAATTATGGTCACTATCGCCAAAATGCTCTCCTACAGACACTTCCATCACCTGCCCGGCTACATTCCCTAAAATTAGGTCCAGTACCGCCCCCTCTCTTGTCGGACTTTCTACATGTTGGCTCAAAAAGCTCTCCTGGATGCACTTTAAGAATTCTGCACCCTCTAAGCCTTTCACACTCTGACTATCCCAATTTATATTGGGGAAGTTGAACTCCCCCACTATTATTACCCTATTATTTTCACACTTTTCTGAGATTTGCCTACATATCTGTTCCTCTATCTCCCCCTGACTGTTTGGGGGCCTATAGTACACTCCCAGCAAAGTGCTTGATCCCTTTTTGTTTTTAAGTTCTACCCATATGGCCTCATTAGAGGAACCCGCTAATATATCATCCCTCCTTACAGCAGTAATTGACCCCTTAATTAACATTGCAACACCCCCTCCCCTTTTACACCCCCCTCTGTCTCGCCTGAAGATTCTGTACCCCGGAATATTCAGCTGCCAGTCCTGACCCTCCCTCAACCATGTCTCCGTGATAGCAACAATATCGTACTCCCATGTGTTCAACAACAACTTCAGTTCGTCCACCTTATGAGAGTAAATTAGCAAAAATTTATAAAAACTGATAGTAAGAGCTTCGACAGGTATATAAAAAGGAAGAGTGTAGCTAAAGTAAACGTTGGCCCCTTAGAGGCTGAGATGGGAATTTTATAATGGGGAACCGGGAAATGGCAGAGATTTTGAACAAATATTTTGTATCAGTCCTTCACAGTAGAAGAGACTGAAACCATACCAATAATAGATTATGAATGGGCTATAGGGAGGGGGAGTTTAAAACAATCACTATCGCTAAAGGAAAAGTATTCAGTCAAACAATGGGACTAAAGTTGTACAAGCCCCTGGACCTGATCGTCTGCATCCTAGAGTTTCAAAAGAAGTGGCTGCAGAGATGGTGAATATATTGGTTGCAATCTATCAACATTCCCTGGATTCTGGAGAGTTACTAGTGGATTGGAAAACCACAAATGTACCGCCCCTATTTAAAAAGGGAGGGAGACAAAAAGCAGCAAACTATAGATGGGATAACGTAACATCTATCGTTGGGAAAATGCTGAAGTCCATTATTAAGGGAGCAATAACAGGACATTTCGAAAATCATAATGCAGTCAAGCAAAGTCAGCATGCTTATATGAAAGGGGAATCATATTTGACAAATTTGCTGGAGTTCTTTGAGGCTGTAACGAGCAGGGTGGATAAAGGGGGACCAGTGGATATGGTGCATTTGGTTTTCCATAAGGAATTCGATAAGGTGTCACATAAAAGGTAACTGCACAAGATAAGAGCTCACGTGATTGGTGGCAATATATTAACATGGATAGAGGATTGGCTAACAAACAGAAGACAGAGAGTCGGGATAAATGGGTAATGTTACGGTTGGCAAACAGTAATTAGTGGGATGCCACAGGGATCAGTGCTGGGGCCTCAAATATTTACAATCTATTTTCATGACTTGGATGAAGGGACTGTGTGTAATTTAGCCAAATTTGCTGATGATCCAGAGATAGGTGGGAAAGCAAGTTGTGAAGAGGTCACAAAGAATCTGCAAAGGAATTTAGACAGGCTAAGTGAGTGGGCAAATATTTGGCCGATGGAGTATAATGTGGGAAAGTGTGAGGTTATACACTTTGGTAAGAATAATTAAAATGCATGTTATTATTTAAATGGGAGCGATTACAAAATGCTGCAATGCAGAGGGACCTGAAGGTCCTTGTGCATGTAACACAAAAATATGACATGCAGGTACAGCAATTAATCAGGAAGGCAAATGGAATGTTGACCTATATTACAATGGGCTTGGAGTATATAAGCAGGGAATTCCTGCTACAGCTGTACATGGTATTGGTGAGAGCAAATCTGGAGTACTGCGTACAGTTTTGGTCTCCTTATTTAAGTACGGATATACTTGTAATGGAGGCAGTTCAGAGATTGCTCACGAGGTAGATTTCTGAGATGAGGGGGTTGACTTATGAAGAAAGGTTGAGCAGGTTGGGCTTAGGCATTGGAGATTAGAAGACTGAGAAATTATCTTATTTAAACATATAAGATACTGATGGGGCGCGACAATGTCTGGCTGTAAACTCTAAAGTTATAGAGCGCACTTACACGTGCGTTACATCAAAAGAAAGTTTACAATTCCGGAACGGTCATCAGCGTATTAACGTTTCAGCCAGACAAAAATAGCGCCCGCAGTATCCAAAAAACGTTCAAAATTCTGCTCATTATTCACTCATTAGCATCGAGTGATGTCGAGGTCGACCAATCATACGGTCGAGCGACCCGACGGTCGACCAATCGCTGCGTCGTGGGGGCGAGTTCGTCGCGCATGCGAGCGGGCCCTCCTAGAGTCGTGTGACAGGACGATTGACCAATCCTACGCTGCGGTGACATGACGGTTGACCAATCGGTGCATGTGTAGGCGGGCCTTATCGTTCTGAACCGAGGTGAGTGGCCGCCATCTTGATTCCAAACTCTTCATTTCTTTTTCCCCACTTTCTGCGTGTTTCTTTTCAAATCCACATTTCCATCAAAAAAAAGCTGTTTTAAAATACAAATTGTTTTTTTTAAAAGTTAACTAATTTGTAAATCTTTTCTCTAACCTCTATAATTTTCCTCCCTTTCAGCTTTTTTCCAGGCCCGGGGCCAAGGCTACTCCAACTGCCAGCAGCGCAACTCTATCCCAGACTCCCGGCCTAAACAGAGAAAAACACTGGCAGAAGGGAGAGGGTGTGCTGCCTCAGTTCCATTCCCGGGGTCAGTAGGTGGGGAGGCTTCATAAGCAACTGGGGTAGGTCGCAAGCCCTGAATAATAACCTGAAGATCCTGTGTTTGCAGCTGAGAAAATTTCTTCTGCTGACAGCCCCAGGTTAACGGCAGCCATCTTTGTCAAGGAGGGCGAAAAATTTCAGTGCTACACCATTTTGATTCAGTGTGTAACAGAGTGCATGCGCGGCCATCTTTGTACAGGAACATAGAGTGGGTGGGCCTTCTGTGCTCCCAATCGGGTCCTGGTGACCGAGACAGACAATCGACTGTGTGGGCGGGGCCTAATCTTTCCAACTGAAAGGCAAGCGGCAGCCATTGTTTGTGATACAACACACTGACAGGTGCGGACCCCTTTTTTAATAAAAAGATTGGTGAGGTTGTAAAGTGTATGTTATAGAATGATTTACTAAAAATGTTTTATAAGTGCTTTAAGTTTCATGTTTCCCCACCCCTTGCTCCCCCCCTCCCTTTGCCCACCCTCTTTTCCCCCCTCCTTCCCCCACCCTCCCTTTGCCCCCTCCTTCCCCTACACCCCCATCCCTCCCTTTCCCCCCTCCTTTCCCCCCATTCCCCCTTTCCTTCCCCCTCACACCCCCTTCCACCCCAACTCCCCCTTCCCCGCCTCCCTTTCCCCCTCCCCTCCCTCTCCCCCCTCCCCTCCATCTCCCCCCTCCCTTTCCATCCTCCTTCCCCCACACCCCATTCCCCCCAACCCCCACCTTCTCCCTCCTCCCTTCAACCCCTCCCTCTCCCCCTCCCCTCCCTATTACCCCCCTACCTCACCCACTCCCTTTCCACCCTCCTTCCCCCACACCCACTTCCCCCCAAACCCTCTTCCCTCCCTCACTTTCCCCCCTTTCCCACCCTCCCATTCCCCCCACATTCCCCCCTCCAACCCCCACACCCCCTTCCCCCCCAACCACTCCATTCCACCCTCCACTCCCTCTCCGCCCTCCCTTTCCACCCTTCCCCCCACACACCCACCCACCCTTCACCCCCCACACCCCTACCCTGCCTTCGCCGCCCCACACCCCCCACCCTCCATTCCCCCCCACACCCCCCCAACACCCCTTCCCCCCCCGCAAAGCCCCAACCCCCTTCATCCACACACACCCCTCCCCCCCACACCCCTCCACACCTCCTTCCCCCCACACACTCCCACAACCCCTTCACCCCACCTCCCCCTTCCCTCCCCCTCCCCCCTTCCCCCCCACACAACCCTCCCCCCCACGCACCCCTTTCTCCCCACCCACCGCTTTCTCCCACCCCTCCCCTCCCAACCCACCCTCCCATCCCACCCCACCCACTCCTTTATCCCCCACCCACCCCAACCTTCTCCCCGCCGACCCACCCCACCCTTCTCCACCCACACCCATCCCTCTCTCTCTCTTTCCTTCCCTCTCTCCTTCCCTCTCTCTCTCTCTCATCTCCCCCTGTCACTCTCTTCTCCCCCGTCGCTCTCTCTCTTCCCCCCCGTCACTCTCTGTCTTACCCCCCCCCCGTCGCTCTCTCATAAGAACATAAGAACATAAGAAATAGGAGCAGGAGTAGGCCAATCGGCCCCTCGAGCCTGCTCCGCCATTCAATAAGATCATGGCTGATCTGATTCTAACCGCCAATCTACTATCACTGAACCA